>NC_135665.1:14919646-15546670 GCF_964188315.1 Podarcis muralis
TCATACATTTGATGCAGTGGCCAGTGTTAGAAACTGAGATATGAAAGCTAGGAGCTAAATGGCACCTTAAACCGAGGTTATGGGCGCAACAACGGAATGTCTAAGCACACTTTTTTTTTTTTATAACAATACAAAGCTGAAAATGAATGAACTGCAGCTAAAATAAAATGTTAATTTTTCACATGGTCTAGTCCTTCCCTTGCCCTCCCCACTAATATTCTTAAGAGGGTCTCTTCTCCAGTCTTCAGAGTAGCTGGAAATGGGGAGGCAGAAAAGGTCCTCCTTTCCTTCCACTCTGCAGTTTTAATATGAAATCTTAGGTGCATTACTGCCCCCAGAGCTCAGAAACTGCTCACGCTAATGAAATTCCCTGTCGCAAAATGTGCCTAGAACAATCAGAGTTTTGAACACTGGCAGTGGATTGTAGTCCATAAACGTTTATTCAATAATAAGCGTGTATGTCTTTAACATGCCAAAAATGTTGTTTTTGCTGCAGGAAACTATTACAGCTATGCCTCTGGAAATTGTTGTTAAAAGTTTCTCTGTTCTCTTTTTTTACATCCTCTTTCCATTTCCTGTATCTCGTAAGAACTTCAGCATATTTGTTTCTTCCAGATTATCATCTGTGGGTGCTTCAAGACCAGGCAGCTCCTAGGAGCTAACCAAACATTGGTCTTCTGTTGTAAGCTACATGTTGAATTTCAATTGACTTCCTACACCAGGGGTCAGAAAACTTTTTCAGCAGTGGGCTGGTCCACTGTCCCTCAGACCTTGTGGGGGGCCGGACTATATTTTGGGGAAAAATGAATTAATTCCTATGCCCCACAAATAACCCAGAGATGCATTTTAAATAAAAGGACACATTCTACTCATGTGAAAACATGCTGATTCCCGGACCATTCGTGGGCCGGATTTAGAAGGCAATTGGGTCAGATCCGGCCCCTGGGTCTTAGTTTGCCTACCCATGTCCTACACTTTGGGGCAGTATAGCACTTTTAAAGTGTACAGTATATATCTAGCTGTGCTTCATCCATACTCACGAGCATAACATAGTTATGTGAAGAGGGGACATGCAATGTTAAAAACCATTTCTTAATTTGTGCTCAACTATTTTTTAAATGTCAGTGCCACTGTGCAATTTGATAGTGCATTTAAAATCAACAATTTTTGCATTTGAGCTAGAACACTTTCAGTTAAACATATTTAATGGCAAGACCCACACAAACTAACGGATTGGTTAAGCATGCAACTAAAATGACACTGGCAAGAAAAACATGAGTGAAGGTGTGTGGAGGTACATAGCAATTCACATAATGCAGCCCTCCGAAAGAAAGAAAAATGCCCAAGCACTGGGCACAGTTCCACTTACGTTTATCAAATCTGAAAGAGGTGTTTATCTTCTACAAGGACTGTAGACTCCAGAACAACTGCCTAGGCTCTCACTCATGGGTGCAGTACTCAGACCTTTGGCCTAGTTATTACCATAGATTTAATCCAAAATTCACTACACAGTCTAAATATCAATCTGGTAACAAGGTGCAGACTTGGCAGATTAATACTAAGCTTTAAGTACATGGCTTGGTGTTAAGGTAAGGCATTATCCCAACACTTAACACGCACACTGAGCTCGCCTTTTGAAGAGCAGGCACGGTCTTACATGCAGATCATTGATCCACAAGACTGGGCAAGCAGGCAGGCTTTGAGTAGGCAGAGTTTATTCACAACACCACAGCCAGCAGCACTGTGTCCTTGAAGATGGAGGCAAAGGTGATTGTGCCAGTTCACTGTTCAACCTAGGCTCAGGTGCCTACCTGCTAGCAGTAGGTGAGACAGGGGCTAATTTGGACCCTCCTCAGTTGGCGCCTGGGACAGCCAATGTCTCTGAGGTGGGGCTTTCTCCTGACAACCTGCTCAGCCCCTCCCCAGCATCCTGATGGGCACCTCCCAAGCTCCTTCAGACCAGCCCTGCCAAGAAGTCCTCCCAGGAGTCACGACACAGGCAGCCCAGTGTGCACTAACTAAAAAACTTAGGCAACTTTTAGACTTCATGAACATGTAGACTTCATGTACAGAAATCGGTTACTTGCCTAATAGGTCATTTCCTAATCTCATTATACGTTGTTTGCCTCTATTATACAAAGCAATAGATAAAAGCACAGCAAGACTCACTTTTGCTTTCATCATAAGGTACACCAAACTAAAAATGTAAAGCAAGTCTGACTGAAAGCAAATTTGACTGTGGCTTTTCCAGAAAGCAAATTATCAGTGTACAATTACAATGCATTACTGTTGTGATATTCCTAAGAACAGCACTTGCACAAACCATTAGGGAAGGAAATTAATGTCTACTAAAAGTATTGCTTACATAAAAGAAGGAGAAAACTTTCTGAATCATCCTATATTTATTTTAATATACATACATAATTGTATTTGTATGCTGCATTTCCATAATTCAAACCAGGCTCAAGGCAGCTTACAACATGTAAAAAAAAATACACAATTCTAAATGCTACAAAAGTAATCATGAACACTAAATAAAACATCAAAAAATACACAACCAAATTGAAATTTCCATATAAATCGTAATATTTTTTTAAAAAAGAAAATAAACAATAAATATCAATAACAGCAACACCCTCCCCCCACAATAAAACTCCCTAAACAATATCGAACCCAAGAGTCTGGACATACCAAGCACATAAATAAAAGAAAATAAGGCAAGTATTATTTAGGGATTAAGACTTCCAACTTGAAGTCATGGCAATTACCCTGTTGTATTCACACCTACAATGAGAGACAGATAAGACAACTAAATGCATGAAATGGAAAATAAACTCGACATTATTTCCTTTAAGCAACAGGACTTTCACTCTGAAGCAAGTCAGCAACAATATATTTAATTTAATTAACTGATTTAATTCATACACACGTAAATTTAATAATTTTTATTTAAACGTAAGGAATTATAAAAGTTCTACAACAGATACAAAACAGAACAAGTAAGCTCATCAATTATTATCCTGTTACAAATGGAGGGGAGACAAGTAAATGACACATCAACTACTCTGCAAGAAGGCAGACTAAAAAGGAACCATAAACCATAATAAGGTTCAAGAAGTTATTAGTAGTACACTACTAGAAACTATTTTTCTTTTAGAAAAAATATTTTTACCATTAAGTCAATTATATCAATTCCATCTTTTACGCAAGTGCATTTAAGACGGCTCAAAATCTTAAAAAAGGTTTTTACACAGTGCAATCACATCCCATGCAAGGGATCTTTTCCAGAGGCAGCGAATATATGCTTAATCACATACAGTGTTGCCCTGCAAGACGAATGCCTCGCAAGACGAAAAACTCTCTAGACGAAAGGGTTTTCCGTTTTCGAGCTGCTTCGCAAGATGAATTTCCCTATGGGCTTGCTTCGCAAGACAAAAACGTCTTGCAAGTTTGTTTCCTTTTTCTTAAAACCGTTAATACCCAGGGTGCATTGCTTGAAGAGGTGCAGTTGCAACTTGACTTCGAGGAGCAACTCATAGCACGCGGTGTGGTAGCCTTTTTTGAGGTTTATGAAGACTTTGCTGATTTTTGAAGCTTTTCCAAAACTTCTTTTGCAGCCATTTGGTAAGTTAAACTTTTAAAACTTTTTTGGGGGGTTTTGGATTTTGGGTTGGGGTGTTTGGAATTCAAGGACTTGGTGTTGGGGAGGGGTTTGCAAGAATCTGGAAGCTTGTGTGGTTTTTTTCTGCATTTTTATGATTTTCTGTGACCATTGGGCCACTCTGCTGTTTTTTTTAAAAAATTCTAGGTTTGAATTTTGAAATGCTCTTTACAGTATGTGTGACTTTAAAGAGCACTTAATAAACTCTTGTTGTACCAAATTTGGCTTTGTTTGGACTTTTTTTGACCATAGGAACGCATTAATTGATTTTCAATGCATTCCTATGGGAAACCGTGCTTCGCAAGACGAAAAATTCGCTAGATGAAAAAACTCGCGGAACGAATTAATTTCGTCTTGCGAGGCACCACTGTACAGCCCAAAGCTGCTGGTAGCCAAGCGAGGGAACCTTCGCATGGAGGACTTCTGGTGACTCTGATGCCTTTCCTCACTCCTCCATACATGATACCAGCACTGAGAGGGCCGTAGCAGCTTGTTTTCCTTCCTCTCCAAGGTATCGAGCAAGGAGGAGAGAGTAGGGAGTGGAAACCAGCCTCCCTTAGTTCCAAGACAACTGCAGAAGGGAGGAGAGGCAGGCAGAAACTGCAGTTCCATTTCAGAGGCATCCCAGCCTTTTTCTTGAAATGTAAGATGAGAAAAAGTGCCTTGCCCAGCACATCCAGTGTGTCTTCCCTCACCATCAAATCATCACCTGAAATAGCCTATTCCCTGGATAACAGTTGCCATGTCAGGTGGTGTGGCTTCCAAGCATGCTGGAATCTCATTATAATAGATTAAACAGAAGCATACTGCGTTGCTTACTTATGTTAATCATTGGGAGCTGTCTGTCCTGCAGACAGATTTTTTTTAGCCCTTCTCTCCATTTGTGGCATGCAGCAATGAATGGCATTTTATGGATTAAGCTCAGAAATGGACCTCGATAGGAAAAAAAAACCATCTGAGGTGATATCCACTGTAGACCCAATGGAAATCAATTTCCTTGATTACGGTGGGCTTTCTCCCAAGTATGACTGATGTTGGGTATCTCCCTTGGTGACCTTATGTATAAAATATCACTCCTTTCATGCAAATTTACTAGCTAATAATAGGCAGTCATAGTTGACTAAGAATGAGGGGGAGAGAAAGATGATGAAAGCTTGAAATGAAGATAAGCGTATCTGTGTCTCTCTCTTCTCCTGAGATTTCAATTTAAGATTAAACACACAAATACTGATAATCCAGCTTTATTGTATTCTGCATTTGGAGCTTTGCTAAAGCAGTGTGCTAAATATAAGCAGTATACAGCTGTCCTGAACTTGAAACAAAAATATGGATAGCAGAGCTTTACAGAGATAAGGTTTCCAACTGCCACCTTAGCGCTCAGAAAATTAAATGTAGGAGTCTTTAAAAGAATGAATTTAGGGAATTCTCTTCCCTCATCATCAATACAATCACATCTTTAAACTGCTGATCCAAATGGGATGACAGCTCAATTTATTGTGAAGTGGAAAGAGACAGTAGTACTTTTTCTTTTTTTCAGAAATTTAATAATAGTCAGTAACCCTGATGTTTGTAGAATGGTTGGCATTGGTGTTCCAAATATTATCAGACCTTCTTAACCTGTATAAGGTTATTCAATGAAATGACTGGTCAGCCTAGAACCACTGTTATTTCAAACCATGGTTTTGAAGACTTATATAAAATGTTTGAATTTCTTTCGTTTCTCTTGGTTTGCAATAATGCACTAATTGGGGACACTGTGGTTAGCATTAACCAGGACTGACTTGGAAATAGAAGAGTGCGAAAGCCTGTGGCACATTCTCGGTGTTTCAAACTATTGTTTGGCATATTGGGATCATGATGCTCAACTGAGTCTTAAACCAGGCTCAAGTTAGAAAACCATAGCTTCCCGCTTTTCAAACAAGACACAGAAAGACCTGAGATCATGTGCTTCTTCCTCACCTTCAGCATAGCAGGAGAATGGAAGCTTCTATTTCCAATACAGCTCTCTGTTCTGTCTTATATCAGGGACTATTGTTTGTTTAAACCAGTGTTTCCCAAACTCGGGTCTCCAGCTGTTTTTGGTCTACAACCCTCACCGTCGCTAGCTAGCAATACCAGTGGTCAGGAATGATGGGAATTGTAGTCTGCAAACAGCTGGAGACCCAACCCAAGTTTGGGAAACACCTGCTTAAACCCTAGTTAGGAAAAACAAACCAGGATGAGAAATGAGAGTTTGATATTTGGTGGCAGGAAACGTCCTATGGAGATTCAGTCACTCCTCTTGGTGTGTTGTGCGCATATGCTGTGGTGGTGGGTAGGAATCAATCATCTCCAGTTATTTAGTAAATCTAAACCCACAAAGTAGAAAAACTAAGCAGCCTACTTGGTAAAATAATTACTTTTATTTCAGGTATTGGAAAAAATAAAATAAAATAAAAATACACATTTAGAAGAATAGAATCATATTTGGGTCATCTAGTCATCTAGTCCAACCCCTGCAGCTAAAGCATCCAGGACAGATGTCCGTCCAACCTCTGCTTAATAACCTCCAATGAAGGAGAGTCCACAACCTTCAGAGGGAGTCCGTTCCACTATAGAACAGTTCTGTCAGAAAGTCCTTCCTGATGTTTAGTCGGAATCTCCTTTCTTGTAATTTGAAGCCACTGGTTCATGTCCTACCCTCCAGAGCAGAAGAAACCAAGCTTGCTCCATCTTCCATGTGACAGTTGTTTAAATAGTTGAAGACGGCTATACTATCTCCTCTGGGTCTCCTCTTTACCAGACTAAACATAACCAGCTCCTTCAACCATAAGACTTGATTTCGAGACCCTTGATCGTCTTAGTTGCCCTCCTCTACACGCCTTCCAGCTTGTCAACATCCTTCTAAAATTGTGGTGCCCATAACTGGACACAGTATTCCAGATGTGGTCTGATCAAGGCAGAATAGAGTGGTATTACTTCTCTTAATGGGACTTGGGTGGCGCTGTGGGTTAAACCACAGAGCCTAGGGCTTTCCAATCAGAAGGTCTTCAGTTCAAATCCCCGTGACGGGGTGAGCTCCCGTTGCTCGGTTCCAGCTCCTGCCAACCTAGCAGTTCGAAAGCACGTCAAAGTGCAAGTAGATAAATAGGTACCACTCCGGCAGGAAGGTAAATGGTGTTTCCGTGCGCTGCTCTGGTTCGCCAGAAGCGGCTTAGTCATGCTGGCCACATGACCCGGAAGCTGTACCCCGGCTCCCTTGGCCAATAAAGCGAGATGAGTGCTGCAACCCCAGAGTCGGTCACGACTGGACCTAATGGTCAGGGGTCCCTTTACCTTTACCTTACTTCTCTTGATCTGGACGCCATATTTCTGTTGATGCAGCCTAGAATAGCATTAGCAGTTGCATTATACCTACCTAGTTATCAAATAGGAAGGGGCCACAGGTTTGTATTGTATTCTTAAAGCATGCAACTAAAAACAACAACACCCACTCACCTCTACCTCTTTCCCCTTTTCTTCCCAATGTAACACTAATGTCTCACAACAAATGAAACTGATCTGTAGAAAAGGAAACTTGAAAAAAAGAGACATTGCACATACTTTTGTAAACCAGGAAATCTTTAATAAAAATATATTTAAAAACAAACAAACAAACAATACTCCAGCATTAGGCATCATCCAGCTACCTTGCATGGAAACGGCAGCAACAAATAACAAAAAGAATTTGCAGCCATATTCCTAACAAGCTTTGAGAATGGTAAAATTTAATACCTAATGCCTGTCTCTCGGTTAAAGACACTAAAAGACAGCAACCTTACTAATAATTTTATTCTAGCCATAAACTCAGTTGCTTCAAGGCTACTGAAAACACTGAAGTTATTTTCCAAGTTCCTAAATGTATCTCTTCTTGGGATAAGACTGTAGCTAGAAGGATACACAGCGATTCACAATATATTCCCAAGGAAAATACAGCATTTTTGTGTGTTTGCTGCTTGACAATTGGAAGACCCAAGTGCTTTGGAAATGGGGGTATGTGGATGGAACAGCACATTGACCACCCTGCTGATATGCTGCTGTTACTGACATCTCTAAGACACCCATAGGAATTCTCCAATTCAGATGACTATATTCACATTACAATAATCTGTTTATGGAATTAGTTTTCTTTTTTAAGCAAAAAATTCATTGTTATTGTTCTCTAAGATGGTCATTAATGGTCTCCGCAAACTGGAAAGGGATGGAATTGTAAATGGCATGCACTTTATATTGGCTCCATGTACCGCTCAATGCTGGGATGCGGGTGGCGCTGTGGGTTAAACCACAGAGCCTAGGACTTGCCGATCAGGAGGTCGGCAGTTCGAATCCCCACGACGGGGTGAGCTCCCGTTGCTTGGTTCCTGCTCCTGCCAACCTAGCAGTTCGAAAGCACGTCAAGTTGCAAGTAGATAAATAGGTAAACGGGAAGGTAAACGGCGTTTCCGTGTGCTGCTCTGGTTCGCCAGAAGCGGCTTAGTCATGCTGGCCACATGACCCGGAAGCTGTACGCCGGCTCCCTCGGCCAATAAAGCGAGATGAGTGCCGCAACCCCAGAGTCGGCCACGACTGGACGTAATGGTCAATGCTATGAATGCAAAATTTGAAGCTGAGGTACAATTCCCAAAGTGGACACTAGTTTAACACCATCAGGAATCAGAGCACTGCTGAATTACCTCTGGTTGAACACAGGTACTTTAGAGAACAGACTGTAAAAACAGGACAAATCATAATGGAAATGAGAATACAGTTCCAAAGTACAGCAGACGTGCTATGCTGGAGCTGAGGGTGGTGTGGTAGGGGACACACATGGGTCAACTGAATAGATCATGTTACAGCCATCACAACAGAAATAATTTTCCCGGCAAAATGTATGCACTAGTCTTGGACAGAAAGATGTGTGTATGTGTGTGTGAAGGGATGGCGATGCTTTGGAAATTGGTGCTGGAGAAGACAGCTGAGAGAATGTTGTTAAGCAGGCAAGTTATCAACTATTTGAACTCCATAGGTAAAGGTAAAGCGACCCCTGACCGTTAAGTCCAGTCGCGGATAACTCTGGAGTTGCGGTGCTCATCTTGCTTTACTGGCCGAGGGAGCCGACGTAGAGCTTCCGGGTCATGTGGCCAGCATGACTAAGCCGCTTCTGGCAAACCAGAGCAGCACACGAAAATGCCATATACCTTCCCGCCGGAGCGGTACCTATTTATCTACTTGCACTTTGACGTGCTTTTGAACTGCTAGGTTGGCAGGAGCAGGGACCGAGCAACAGGAGCTCACCCCATCGCAGGGATTTGAACCGCCGAACTTCTGATCGGCAAGCCCAAGAGGCTCTGTGGTTTAACCTTTGAACTCCATAGCAGTAGCCAAATTACAAAGTGACACCACAAATAAAGTCATTCTGCCAGCAGCCACACATGGGATATCTACTGTATTTGGGACAGTGTCCTAGAACTCTGCTAAGAGGCAGGTGAACTAAAAGGCAACATAGCACAAGGACAGAGCTTTGCACAGCAAGTTACATTTGCACTCACATTTGGCTTCTAAACCATGATTAGTACAAACCATAGCCTGTCACGGTATATGAACCAATTCTGTTGAGAAGTTACTGGACTTAACCGAGGACTACTTGCCAGGAATACTAGCTAATATTTTAATCTTCTTTCCTTAGGTTTAAGTCTCCTAAATTTAATTTATTTATATCAGTTATGGGGGGGGGGGGAAAATACTTGTCTGATAGCTGAATTTTAGGCATAAGTAGGAAGTCATCCTCCTCCAAGCACATCTATTTAGCCATTATTGTTTGCAAGGCCTGTTTCATCTACTTTTACTCTACAACTGTCAATTCATTTGCTCAATTTACTCTGCATTTGATCAGAGGCTATATTGTGCACTCCAGAAAACATTGTGGCAAACAATGATTGGAAACATGAAAGAAAGTTGTGGGAAATCTAACAGCTGTAACTTAGATCTCCTACTGATGCTAATTCACTAACTAAAAAGCACAACTTAAAAAAAAAAAGAATTTATGGCTAGAGGCCTAGCTGATTAGATGTAGGGAACAACTGTGATCACATGGAACTAAGCAATTAGGTCAAAGCCTGCTCTTTAAATTGAGACAGATGAAGGTCAAGGAATGCATGAATGGAGACAAAAGAAGATTTATTCTGTCCTCAGAAGTTATACAAGACTTCCAGCAAATAATAATTAGAACTTTTGAAACTTTATGTAAGTAACAGATACAGTTTTGTCCTAGAACATATAAAATAAAATACACTTAAGATTTCCCAGTAAGCCAGGAACTGACAAACCAGTACTCAAGCAGTCATATGCAAATCCCTCATAGCTAATGTTTTCTGAACATGGATGCACTATTTTTTTTTTAGTGGATATTAAAATCCAAGAAATAAATTTCCAGGGTGCATATATGGTTGATGTGCTTATTTTTCTAGCTACTGAATGATGATGATGATAATAATAATAATGATAAGGCTTACTTCCAAGTAAGCAGGCTTAGAACTGCAGCCTTAGAGACTACATAAGGATGCTCTGAGACATGATGCAGAATGCATCCATTGGTCCATTCACTGGTGGGGTCATCAAACCCTTCATATTGTGGAGTAGAATATGATTTCTTTCAGCCACAGCAAGCAGAGGAGGTGGGTGAGGGATGAGATGATAACACAGGCTGTACACAGTGCCTCAGATCAAAGAAACAATGGGGTTCCTACACATCACCATTTCAGTACAAGGGCATGGGACCAGGGTAATAAGCATGCTATAATGGGGTCAGAACAGCATACCTAAACACTCTTGTAGGAAGAAGATTGATGCAGGATCTTGATGCAGATGGTTTTGAGGATCTATGAATGATGCATATTTGTGAGGGATAGCAAATTCATGGGGATTATGAGGTTTTTTTAAAAAAATTATTAGAGTTTCACAACATGGTGCAGTATAACACATCAAACAAACATGAATATAACTAAGAACTAAGAAAACACAGCCAGTTAGACAATCTAAATGGCAATAAAAGGGAGTTAAATCATGGGTGGGGTAGAACATTGTGCCAACATAACCGAGTCCCTTTAAAAGGAGTTTTGAGATCACGAAGGTACCAGTCCCCTTTCTACCTTACTAAGAGAAAAGAAAAGAAGGGAAACTAAATAAATTCAAAACTCTTATGGTTTCGGAGCTCTCAAGCACTTAACTGCACACGTCAGTCATAAACACTGTCTTGAGAACTAGCATTGGGACATGGATCATATTTTCTTTGTGGCGCTGCCAATACAAATGAAAACACACATACAGACAAGCGGATCGTTTCTTTCCCCCACCCTCAAACCTTCCATAGGGGACAATCAGAACAAATGCCACAACATTCCCAAGGCAACTCTAGCTTATAATACTTGTTTCAGAAGATGCTACAGCATCTTCTTGGTTTCTTCTGAAAACAAAAAACAAGTACAGCAAGATTAATTCCTCTAGCAAATGCCAAGTAACATTGTTATGGTTAAAAGGGGTTTTGGGGTTGTTGTTTTTTGCTACACAACTATTTTTTCAACAACATATCATGGTTAAAGGTAAAGGGACCCCTGACAGTTAAGTCTAGTCACAAACGACTCTGGGGCTGCAGCGCTCATCTCACTTTACTGGCCAAGGGAGCCAACGTTTGTCCGCAGTTTTTCCGGATCATGTGGCCAGCATCACTAAGCCGCTTCTGGCGAAACCAGAGCACTGCACGGAAACGGCGTTTACCTTCCCACCGGAGTGGTACTTGTTTATCTACTTGCACTTTGACATGCTTTCAAATTGCTAGGTTGGCAGGAGCTGGGACCGAGCAACGGGAGCTCACCCCGTCGCGGGGACTCGAACCACCAACCTTCCACTCGGCAAGCCCTAGGCTCAGTGGTTTAGACCACAGCGTCACCCTCATCCCATATCATGGTTAGGTCCCATTTATTAACACTTGCAGTAGTAGTATGGATCAATTATCAGTTGGAAAAGGCCAAGAGACTGACCCTGTCCATGAATTCATCCTGTTCAAACGTATTACTGCTGCAGCAGGTGCATGTAAACTGGGCCTTATGCACGATGAATTTTTAACGTGATAAAACCCAATTTTTGAAATCCAGGTCTATTTTAGACAAACAGAGCACATAATAGTCCTTTCAGCAACCTGGTGTTTAGAACTGGGAATGCAGTTGCTTTCACAAGTGTTTCTGCCTGGCAGTTTGGCAGACCCTCTACCTGCCATTAACTTTCAGGTGTCACAGTAAACCATAGTTATTTACTGTGCATAACCTAGTCATGTCCACTACCTCCTTGCTAGTGCTGGGGAGAAAGAAACCATGGCCCTTGGGCTTAGTATTAGATTGTAACCAGGGTCTGTTTCTATAGATTGTTTTGTTCATACAAGCTACGATTAGGAAGCCAAGAAAAGCCTAGGCTATACCTTGTGACTTTTTTCTGAGTGAAACAAACCAAACTCTTTGTCTTGGACACAACACTAAACTGAGAATTCTGATCTGATTCTTCCTAGAACAATAAATCTTTAACTATGGTTTATTATGATGTTCATGACTGTTGCCATCGTCTCCTTCCTAATGAGTCCCAAAAGGGAATGTCGTATAAAGGAATCTAGCACCAGAACTAGCACACTGTACAGGTGTATCAATGAGATCTCTCCTTGCTGAACAGGTAACAATATTAAGAAATCAAGTGGAAATGTGGATGGGCCCCTAAATGGCTTTAAAAGAGGATCAGACAAATTCATAAAGGATAAGGCTATCCACAGCTACTACCCACAGTTGCTGTGTTCTACCTCCACTGTTGGAGGCAGTTTGCCTCTGAGTATCACGAGTCAAGAGAGAGCCACTGCGCGAACAGAATGCTAGACTAGACAAGCCCTGGTGCCAATGCGGCTAGATGCTTCTTATGATAACTCAGATTCCAACATATTAAGGGCTGCAAAGAACTGTGATGTGATGGAGGTAGTGTTCTCCCTGGCACCATCCCGATGAGGTGTTAATCAGGGGGACGGGGATTGATAAAAATGCCTGAGTAGTTTCTGGGCTCACCTACAAGTCCCAATCAAACAGGAATTATACCACTGCAATGCCCAGGTATGACATCTACCCCTCCTCAAGTATAACTCCCACTCCCACACTTAGTATGACTAGCAAAACCCTATATACGAGTGCTCAGAAGCAAGTCCTACATGTTCCATAGGATTAAAAAAGGTAAAGGTACCCCTGCCCGTACGGACCAGTCTTGACAGACTCTGGGGTTGTGCGCCCATCTCACTCAAGAGCCGGGGGCCAGCGCTGTTCGGAGACACTTCCGGGTCACGTGGCCAGCGTGACATCGCTGCTCTGGCGAGCCAGAGCTGCACACGGAAACGCCGTTTACCTTCCCGCTAGTAAGCGGTCCCTATTTATCTACTTGCACCCGGAGGTGCTTTCGAACTGCTAGGTTGGCAGGCGCTGGGACTGAGCAACGGGAGCACACCCCGCCGCGGGGATTCGAACCGCCGACCTTTCGATCGGCAAGCCCTAGGCGCTGAGGCTTTTACCCACAGTGCCACCCGCATCCCTCCATAGGATTTACTCCCAGGAAAACACATGCACGGTTGCAACTTTGATTTCAGTGTGCTTCACAGCTTCTTTGCAATCCTCTTCTAAATACTCTGCAAGGCAAGGCAGCTCATTGTTCATCTGGAGAGTAGAACAGTGGGAATGGAGGTTAAAATAAATGGCTTTGAGTGTGTCAATCAAGCTGAAAAGCAGCCTCTTTCCTAGATGATTTAACCTCACTGATTTAAAAATCAATCCACCCAACCTCAAGCCTGTTTTTAAATCATTTTTCTCAGCCAACTGCTGAAACCGGAAGCCAGCCCAACTTTGGGTGGGGAGGCAGAAGAGTTGTAGGGGAGGACTGCCAGACATGGGTTTTAAGCAGCCTTATCTCCCGCATGCCCACTGCTTTTCCCCTACAAATGCCATCTCTGCCGTCCACCCCCCTCCTCCCAATGCATCTTGGCAAACAAAGAACTGGAAACACAAGTTTGCCAAGATAACGTTAAGGTTTTTAAAGCAAGAATGCATTTTAATTACAGTTACAGACACGGTTTAGTCTACTGTTTCGAAAAATCTATACAGTATAGCAAATAGTATGGAACTAAGATGGGGAGATACATTTAATTTTCACGTGGCCCCTAGAAATTTAATATGTGTTCCTCCCCTTACTTTAGTCCCAGGTCCAGTACTGTATCAATTGTCCTTTTAGGTTCTAAGTAATATGGCCAGAGCACAGGGCACTGTGATAAAAAGGCAGGTAAAATAGCATCAGTGAGGTAACCTCAAAGGGCAGGCAATACAGAAATTTGGGCTGAGTGTTGCTGGGGTAGCAGATATAATAATAATAATAATAATAATAATAATAATAATAATAATAATAATAATAATAATAATAAAAAATTTATATCCCGCCCTCCCCAGCTGAAGCCAGGCTCAGGGAGGATAACAACAATAAAACAATACAACATTCTAAAATCATTTCATTAAAAAATTACTTCAGATCAAATTGATGGCAACCATTGGGCTAGAGTTCTGTGAAGATTGCCAAAGGAAGGAGTCAGGCTGTGCCCTGGCGGAACAGCTCTGTCTTGCAGGCTCTGTGGAAAGATGTCAAGTCCCGCAGGGCCCTAGTCTCTTGTGGCAGAGCGTTCCACCAGATCGGAGCCACAGCCGAAAAAGCCCTGGCTCTGGTTGAGGCCAGCCTAAACTCTCTGTGGCCTGGGACCTCCAAGATGTTTTTGTTTGAATGGGTTGTCCCATTTGTTTGATATGGGTTGTTCACAGCTGTAAATCAACTGAGATATGACTTATCGTTATTAGTTGACTTGCATTTAAAAACAGAATTGCTGTAAAAGCTTTTCTAACACGTTTGATAGGGGCGGAGCACAATAAATTGTGCCTAAGTGTGGTTGAAATGTTAGAATCATAGAATCATAGAGTTGGAATAGACCACAAGGACCATCGAGTCCAACCCCCTGCCAAGCAGGAAACACCATCAGAGCACTCCTGACATATGGTTGTCAAGCCTCTGCTTAAAGACCTCCAAAGAAGGAGACTCCACCACACTGTTTGTTATATTCAAACAGATTCAAAGATTTACAAATCTGTATCTAACAGGTTTTCTCCATGGCACCACTCTAGTTATGGACTTCCCTCTCAGCTTTGAGCTACCCAGTCCCGGTGCTGTTTTGATTTAGGAGGCAGCTTAAGACTCATTTATTTTTGCAGGTCTTTGGTTCATAGTGGAAGTGGCCCTGCCGGTTTAATAGCATCTGTTCACTGATTGCTGGTGCTGTTGTTATTTCACGGTTTTTTGTTGGCTTTCTTCCCTCCTTCTTCTATTTCTCATGAATTTACTACTTGATAGCCACCCCAGGCTGCTTGATAAAGGGATTCATTAATTATGGTGAGTTGCAATAAGAAATTATTTTTATTAAAATACTTGTAGATTTTAAAAGATGACAATTCATATTGCTAAACTTAGTTTGCAAACCCACTTCAAAACCTAGATTCCGATTTGCAAATCATATTTTGTTAATTTGGTGAACCCATACCACAGGTAAGTTGATTTGAGTCAGTGGTTGCATTTGAGCTCGAGGATAAAGCCTGATGATCTTCATCTCATACACACCCTCAGTCTCTCCAATGCAACCACTAGAAGAAGTTAGGAAGCTTTAGAATTTAGCATGCCCAAACCTTGACAAACTCTGATTAATCTTAACTATAGTTTCTTTGAAACAAACTGTGGTTTTTGAAGCTGGCTTGTTTTGAGCAAACCATAATTGCTGCTAACCAGAAGCTAAATGGAAGCTAATGCCTTAGATCTCTGCCTTGCACCCAAAGGCTTGCTATGGCTCATTCCCATCACAGTGAACCATAGCTTACTGTGATGTCCAAATGCAACCAGTGTCAAGGCAGCAAAAGTTGTATTGAATAGCAAAGTTCTCATCCACTAAAGTAGATATAACAGGACATTACTAGAGGAAGGGTTGTTGCACAACTCTAGCTAGTCTGCATAGTATATTCCTTCTTTTTTAAAATGCATCTCCAAGCATATTAGAATGGATCTGCATGCATCAGGCTGTGGGCCTGCAATTTCACCAAGCGTTTAGCTTAATATAAGCACTTCAAACACAATCTTATTTCGTAAGCCTCTTATTTACCACTCACTGTATTAAAACACACAGAACAGCGGAAGCCAAGAGCCAACTGAAAGGTGCACTGCTATGAGTGTTTATTCCAACAAAGTTGAAAGTTCCATGGTAACTTACTCTATACAACATACCAAAGTAGGACTCAAATAGCTGTAGCTACTAAGTATTTGCTCTGTGAGATAACATCCAATTCCTGGATAGGGACTCAAATATGGGTGTACATTCCATCAAAGATAAGATTTTTTAAAGTGCTAACAACTTTCAACTAGACACTTTAATGAAATCATTGGGAGTTTCTGGACTAAAGTATACTCTGATTTTTTTCCTGGTGGTACTCAAAAGTGCAGAACTGGCACCTTTTTTTCCTAGAAAAAAAGCACTGATGGTGCCTAATAAAGTAAATAAAATTCCCAGGTAGATGTGGGAGGGCACGATCCAAAGGCATCCCAGTTGCTGACTTGCACCACCAGCTCCAGCAAAGCAAAGGCAACAACTTCCGAAATACGGAGGGGAAAGAATCGAAGGTCTGCTTTGGCAGGAACTCAGCAACCCAAGCCAAGAAGTGAGGGAAGCAGCTCAGACCCAAGAAGCAGCTCCTCCCTTGCCTTCTATGCGTGCCTCTCCCGTTTCTGAGGCAATGTTGCAAGAGACTCTCCTAGGCCTTCCAGAGAGGCAGAGCGGAGAGGGAGCGTTTCTTTTGGGGAGGGGCAAAGCCAAGGGGAAAAACTAATGAAGTGCAATTGGGATGGAATAGTAATTGGAGGTGTTAAATCAAACAAATCTATTTAGGGGCAGGATCCTGCCATCTGCCTTCTGCAAAATGGATACAACTGTGCTCAGTGGGTAGTGGGTTTGAGTTCCATGTTGGGTTTAAGATTCCTGCACAGCAAGGGGCTAAACTAAATAATCTCATGGTCACTTTCAATTCTGTGATTCTGTAAACTTTCTAGCACCTAATTTAAGTTGTCGGGGGGCGCAAGGCATTGGAGTTCAGGCCCCACCTCTGCCTTGTATTCAGTCTGCCTCCTTACGTTACTTATGTGCGTTTAGCTGAACACAGTGTTTGCAGCAATGACCAGTGAAATACCTATGAAAAACTGTCAAACAAGTTTCATTGGCAACTGCGTTCCCATTTGCCTGCAGCAACTGTATTCAGAGACTGAGAGAAGGAACCTGCGCATTAAATGTGCAGTTGTATGAGACTTGTCTGTATGCATGAGAGACAGTAAGAGAGGCAAAGCTGCAAGAGTTGTTGTGAGTCAGGCTTGCTCCAGTTCCACAATGGGAACATTTTTATAGATGCCCTCCACACATTTAGCTCATTTAACATATCATGAACGACTTGACCAGCACTCTTGCAGTTTCACTCAACTTTTTTGTTTTTTAATGTGAGTGTTTTTCCTAGATGCAGGGCAGGTCTTTGTAAAACTAAGCCACCTTCATGAGGATTAAGTGTTTTGACTGTTTTGATCAGGAGCAATGAAAAAAGTTTCAGAAGAATGCAGCACTGTGGCAACCGCATACACAAAGTCCTTGAAACAACAAAGTATCATAAAAGAATGGCAGAATTGTTTATTTAAAATGCACAGCCACACTGCTCGCAACCACAAGAGAACTAAACAGAAAAAGGCTTATATTTGCTTGCATTTCATAATCATTTCCACCGAAATCTGCTTTGGTTTTCTGAAATTGCATGATGAGCCGATTGCTTAAAACATCTGTTTAAAAGATAAGCAAGGGAGTACTTATCTTAGTTTTAAGTTTGGTATTTTAATGGAGATAATGTGACTAGTGGATATTTTACATTCCAATCTCAAATATTTTTAACCAGGCGTCTCATTGATTTTGATAGAACTACTCTCAAGGTGACAAATATAAGGCCTGATTCATAGTTACTGCCGTCCATATGGGAAAATATTTGGGTAATTACTTGAGTACAGCTCCACAAAGCAAGGCATTTGTGTGAAGTGGCTTCCAGTCCATATGGCAAGTGTTCAGGACACTCTGTCTCGCTGGTTTAAAACAGGTAATTTATGTTGCAGCCTTTGCCTATATGGCTGTAGGTTCAAATCTCCTATTGATTTAAAAAAAAGATAGGGTACCTTTTTCTCAGTCACAAGCATCCTCAGTTAAAGGATCTCACATACCTTTGAGGTCTTCTGCTAGTCAGAATAGACTACACTGGATCAGATGGTCCAGTGATTTGACTCAGTATAGAGCTGCAACTTAATCCCTTAATTAAGATAATCCAGTTCAGAGAGCTTTCTAAAACAGCACACAAATGAACATGCTAGATTCCAACTTAACTAGAAATCATTTGCAACTTATTTGCTATACTACGTATTTTCTCCATGGCGCATTATTTTTATTTTGCTTTGGTAGCACCCAGTGTTTGAAATTCCCCAAGCACCAGGCATGTTTTGCTACTGGTGCAGATCCAATGGCGACTACGTGGAGATTGCTGGGCGCCAGGTTGGTAGCTGACCTCTCTATCGAGCCAGCTGACTCGTGTGTGGCAAAAGAGGTGCTTCTTGTGCTTCCATGTGAATCAGGGGCCCCTGACCCAGAACATAACCTCCGTACAAATCGGGGTTTGCCTGCGTTCGGAAACATACTTCCTCCACCTGCAGAAGCACAACATTGCTATCGTGGCTAGTAGCCCCTGAAAGGTTTGTCCTCTATGTATTTGACCAAGCTTCATTTACAGACATCTAAGTTGATGGCCATCACCATCTCCTGTCACAGCAGCAGAGCTTCATGGTTTAACTACGCACTGCATTAAATAAGTACTTTCCTTTATCAGTCCTGAACCTTCCAACAAAACTTTTCTGTCCACTTTCTCCATACCATGCATAATTTTATATGCTTCCATCACGCCACCTCTAACTCGCCTTTTCTCTACATTAAAAAGTCCCAAATGCCGTGACATTGCACATGCTACAATCGTCCCAATTAGTTCTGATCGTTATTCTGTTGAAGGATGCCTTTCTTTATTCACTTACTGGGAACAAGTCCCACTGAGCTCACTGGGGCTTACTTCCAAGCAGACATGCACAGGCTTGCACTGTTAGTGACTACCTGTTGGTACTTGGGAATCATCAGTACTGATGCAATCTGCACAAAAAAGAAGCACTGCCCATAGTAAAATGGGAGAAGGTCCATGTTTAAATTTAAGCTGAATTATGGGAGCACTACTTTTGTTTTCCCATCAGCCACTGTATGACGATTGCCAGAAACAAAATTAAAGGTCACTGAATTAAAAGCGATCAACTGTTTTACTGTACATTTTAGGGAGAAATGGATTCCCCCATAACATGTCGAGGTACGGGATTTAGCTTTTATACACTAAATAGCGCACATTCAATGCACAATAACTGAAGGGACACTGTTCCCCATCTCCCCTCCCCCCAACCCCCCCCCAAGTTTACAGCATTGAAATAAAAGGCTGCAGCATCAGCTTTCTATTTTTGTATAACAATTTTGTATGATACACACATCACTGGTAAAAGTAAACACATTTAAGCAAGCACAAAAATCAAGATGGAAGCCGACACTAATGCTTTTTTTCCAAGCGTGAGAGCCCCTTCATCCACAGGGCAGGCTCACAGTATAGACTTTGGTCAAGCCACTAGCTCAGTTTAGATGTAATGCCAAACAAGAGTTTGGTGAATAGGACTATCTCTATAGGTTTAAACGCATGTTCTCTCTTTGCATGCAAGTTCCCTCCATCCACTTACTACTTTTTGCTAACCATGGCTTGCCATGATGTCCAAATTGGTACACCATGGTTAGTGATAATCTCTAAACTATTGTTTGCAGACCCACACCAAATCATGGTATGGAGGTCAGTGGCTCAACTTAATCTTCCCCACAGAGTTGTTGTGATGGTACGGAAGAATAATAAAACACAGGGTGAAATTTAACTTCACACTATGATGAATTTTCTATCTGTGCAAGTGTATCAGCTTGCTAGAGAACCCTCCCATTCCTACTCTGGCGGTTCACCCAACCATTTTGGAGGTTCAGGGAAAAAGCCTTATTGTGCAACCTTTATGAAGACCTCCGCTTACAGAGTTTGTTAGGTAAATCCTACCCATAGTGTACCGCAGAGTGCTATACTGCAAAGCACCAATAGTTCACCTAGTTTTTAAATTTAAAAATTAGCAATACCTTAAAAGATAAAATGCAAGCAGCGAACACAACACACAGTAAAAAGCACACACTTCATTTAGCAATTAAGCTAGGAGATTTAAAACCAAAAGCAAACTATAATCTCTAGTCAATGGTCTGGGTTTTCCAGCACAAAGCTGTGGCATAGACACAGCATTCTGTAGTATTCAACTAACAAGCTTTATGGAGACCGTGTTAAATCTACACTGCTTAATGACTATAAATCTCTTGATCTGACATTTGACTGGAATGGAATAATTGAACTCTGATACCTTGAAACCGATCGATCTGCACTGGATTGAAAACAAATGCTAGAAATTATCTGTATTCAGGCACCCTCATACTTAAAGAACCAAGGTGAAGATGGAGAAATTATTAATATTGCATGCTAGTATTAATATTGCAAACTGGTTTGCATTCTTCCATATACACTAATAATTCACTACTGTTATCATCAGAACTTAAGTGTGCATACAAAACCCACCCACCTATGCAAACCACTTTTGCAATCAGCATAAAAATAGACATACAAGTATCAACTCTAATGTTTCAATCCTCCAGCCTTACATACAGAAGAAAATTGCTTTAGCTTAGAATCACCTTTCTACGCAATGTCATCTGAGTACATATATGTATGCAAGGAGACACCTCTCTATGAAACACTAATAGCAATGCCAAGTGTAACACATTTTGCTTCTGGCTTACATATTAACTCTTATAAGGCACACAGGCTCTAAAATATACCACAGAGCATTCCTTAATCTGAGGCATATAAGCAGTTCACTGGGGTTAGCAGCAAATGAATTTACACTCCAATCCAACACAGTCTGCTCATTTATATTGCTTCCTCCAACAGCACCGCTGGATTCTCTTCCTCCACAGACCCTCTGCTATCTGGTCCTTACCCGGGGGACCATCTTATTGATACAGGCCCACACCTGGCATGCACTTTTCCTTCCAACAAGTACGGTACCTTCCAAGTTCCTCCCCGATCTCATAGTGATCATCCAGGTTCTCTTGCCTGAAGACAGTCATGATAGCTGCCACTCCTCAGAAAGGAAAACAACACTCTCGGCCGCCGCCGCCTTTCAACTCATCACATCCCTGGTCAAATCCTCCAGCATTTTGCGGCTGCAATCCCTGAAGAAACAGAGGTGGGGACGGGGAAGGGGGAAAGACAGTTGTTTAGTTAAAACGCCTGCGTTTGCAAGAGGGGTGTGGTTATCCGCACACTGCAACATGCACCCAACCCGCACCGGTGAACGCCAAATGTCCACAGCAGCGGCGGCGGAGGCGACCCCGGTTTCAGGATCGCCGTGCAGATCAGCCCGCGCGCGGCCTTGGGCTGCTCAACTTTGCTCTCCAGGAACCTCCGGAACTGCGCTGCCGACGGCAAATGGAAGGCGCCGTTTCTTCCCCGGCCTCCCGTCCATACATAGGAGAGGGGCTCCCCCTCGCCTTCCCCCTTCCTCCAAAGCTGCAAAATGGGAAACGCGCCGGCCTGGGGGAGGGAAAGGGGGGAGGGGAGAACCGAGGCTCGTTTCCCGGATCGAGCCCCTCCGCGGGCGAAGAGAGCAAAGCGCAGCGCCCAAGCGCGCCTCACCTTTCGCTGGCCGAGGAAGCCGGAGCAGCGGCGCGAGCAGCCACCATTTCCACCTCAGGAAGGCGCCTCCGAGCCGCCCGGGCGCCACATTCCTCAGCGACTCCCCCTCCGTTACCCGGTCAACTAGGACGTGCTACCGGGAGGAGCCTCCGCCGCCGCCGCCGCTGCTACTACTACACGGTTTAAAAGGCGCCTGCCTCAGAGGAGACCGCGTCCATCTCGGGAGGCAGCCAGCGCCGGCCTGCCCAGGTTGCTTGCCGGGGCGCGCGGGGACCCTTCCTCCTTTCCCCTCCTGGGCGCTCGCACGAGGCCTCCTCTCCCCCACACGCAGCGGCCAGCAGCTCGGCTGAACTAACCGAGGGGAGGGAGCGGCGGAGGAAGGGAGGGAGAAAGGGAAGGAAGCCCTCCGCCTCGCCGCGCTCCGCTGTGGCGGCGGCTGCAGCTGCAGGGGGAGGAGCGCGCGCCCAGGACTTCTCCTTTGGCGCAGCGACCCTCTTCCCGGGTTGGGGCAGCCCGAGAGAGAGAACCCGCCCCCTCCTCTTTCTCCTCTTCCTCCTCCTCTCCAAACATGCAGCGCTCTCTTTCTCTCGCGCCGGCGACTCACCGGCCGCACTAGCCGCAGGCGGCGACAATCGGCCCCCGCCGACGTCCCTCGCTCCCGGGAGAGCCCAGCAAGGCAGGAGAAGAAGGACTCCGGCCAGCGGCCAATGGGAAGGCAGCTGCACGCGGCGCTCCCCCCCCTCCTTCTCCTCTCCTGACCTGCGCTCGGCAGCGGCGAAGGGGCGGGGAGCCCGGCGCGCGGACGCAGGCGCGCAACACGGCCGTACAGGTGTCAAGAGCTGCCGGTGCGCGCGCGCGCGGGGGGGGGGGCGCGCTTGTGCCGCTTCGCCTCCGTTTGCCCAGCGGGGAGGAGGAGGCGCTTAGGCCCGCTGCCGCACCTGCGGTGCCCTTTGGAGTGGCTTCGACGGCCAGGCAGCTGGGCGCAAATGGCTCCGCTTGGGATTAATCGACGGCGAGAGGGCAAAGTGCTGAAGCAACAACCTGAGATATGCCAATGACACAACTTTGATGGCAGAAAGTGAGGAGGAATTAAAGAACCTTTTAATGAGGGTGACAGAGGAGAGCGCAAAATATGGTCTGAAGCTCAACATCAAAAAAATGAAGATCATGGCCACTGGTCCCATCACCTCCTGGCAAATAGAAGGGGAAGAAATGGAGGCAGAGAGAGATTTTACATTCTTGGGCTCCATGATCACTGCAGATGGTGACAGCAGCCACGAAATTAAAAGACGCCTGCTCCTTGGGAGAAAAGCAATGACAAACCTAGACAGCATCTTAAAAAGCAGAGACATCACCTTGCCAACAAAGGTCTTTATAGTTAAAGCTATGGTTTTCCCAGTAGTGATGTATGGAAGTGAGAGCTGGAGCATAAATAAGGCTGACTGCCGAGGAATTGATGCTTTTGAATTATGGCACTGGAGGAGACTCTTGAGAGTCCCATGGACTGCAAGAAGATCAAACCTGTCCATTCTGAAGGAAATCAGCCCTGAGTGCTCACTGGAAGGACAGATCATGAAGTTGAGGCTCCAATACTTTGGCCACCTCATGAGAAGAGAAGACTCCCTGGAAAAGACCCTGATGTTGGGAAAGATGGAGGGCACAAGGAGAAGGGGACGACAGAGGACGAGATGGTTGGACAGTGTTCTCAAAGCTACCAGCATGAGTTTGACCAAATTGCGGGAGGCAGTGGAAGACAGGAGTGCCTGGCGTGCTCTGGTCCATGGGGTCACGAAGAGTCGGAGAAGACTAAATGACTAAACAACAACATTGTGACTTCAGGCATGCAGGAGCTGGAGCCTGTGGTTGAGAAGAGGCTCCAAATCGCAGCTCTCTCCTCAGCTTGCCCTTTCAAGTTATGCTCTCTGGCCTAATAAGCAAGATAAGCTTATTAGATAAGATAAAGGACCGTATTAAAATGGATTGTCTTGTAGCTGCAGCAGGTTAAGAAACATGAAACTTACTGGAACATAAGAGGTGAACAATAGCAAAACTGGAACAACTCACATAGTTTCATTGTTCACTTTCACAAAAGTCTGTTGGGGGGGGGGGCAGAAAGTATTGTAATGTGTGGGGTAGATGAGCCTTTCAAAAAGTGTGACTGACTCCAGAAGGCCTAAAATGATTTAAAATTGGCTGAGATAATGTGTGTTGGGGAAGATGGCAGAAGGTGCTAGTTTAAGTCTACTACTGTGCAAGGGACTGCTATTTATAGACTTTAAGATTTACAGCAACACCTACAAAACCAAATTAAAATACTGTAAATTTCCCCATCCTTCTGTCAGTTTATCTGTAATCACAACAAGTGAGTCCAAATATGTCTTGCAGTGCTTCTGAAAGATGCTCTACCCTCAGCTTTGAAGGGTATCTGAAGAGAAAGAGTTGCATAACCAAGGGATGACTCTTATCTACATACCTTGCTAAATTTGCCTTCAAAGGGATACTGATAGGACTCTACCACTGGCTGATTTCAGATAACTAGCACCATTGCCCAGCATAGGGAAAGAAGTGATTGGTTAAGTTTTGTTGTTAGTCTGAAGCCTTTTAGCTGTGTATTGGTCAAAACCAGCGGCTTACATTCTTTTTAGAAGCAGACACTGGAACAATGTTGCCAGTGATCGATTGCCATTAGGAGGAGATGAGCTGATTTGCTCAGCACCAAAGACGAAACTCACATTAAAAGGACATTACTGTTCAAAATATGTAAGTTTGAATGAATTTCCAAAGGGATATTTGTGTGAATCTAATGCAGAAAAAGGAACAACATAAGTTGAGCCTTCTGAATCATGCCAGAGGCAAATCATACCCAGTATTATGTCCTCACAGTTGCCAACTTGATGTCTGTGAGAAGCCCACAAGCAGAAATTGAACGCACCAGCAGTTTCCCCACCTATAATTCCTAGTAGCTGGTATACTGAGGTTATACTTACTCGTGAGAAAGGTTTTGGGAGTAAACCGCAAGGAAAAATCCCTACTTGCTGCCTAGTGGGGTGTCTTCAGGAGAAGAAAAGGTTAAGGAGCAAATCCTACACAAATCCAAAGTGAAGTCCCTAAGACGGTTGAATAGCATCTTGTATGCCTCCTTCCGACAGCTCCTGCAGCCAAGCTGGTGCCAGAAGTATTGCTCTGCTTACCTTGAACTGCATCAATGAGGCCGAGTGGAGGATCTTGTTGTCTGGGCTGCCCTGGACCTCCACACACAGACTGTGCCCAGGTTTCCGCCCTGGAGAGGTCACTTCAGTGCTACTAATGCAGCAAAAACAATCAATGCAAGAGGCAGCAGTTATGAGTTACCTATCTCTGCAGCCACAGCAGGCGCTGTGATTTCCCAGCAGTTTGCCTTCAACCCCAGAGGCACACTCCATTGTATCTTGAGAAAGATGGATACCAACAAAACTGCCTCCAACAGTGGAACATCTTTCATGGGCTAGTGACCATTGATACCCTTGCCCTTCATGAATTTATCTAATCCCCCTTTAAAGCCATCTAAGTTGGTTGGAATCACTACCTTTTGTAGGAGCAAATTCCAATCTAACTATGCTCAATTTGAAGAAGAAAGAGCCTTGTATTACTCTGAAGGCTAATGCATTGGTAACAAGGTTTTTAAGGTTAAGATCAAAACTATATCCACATTGAGTTTTCAGTTAATGTGAATTGTGATCAATTTGAGTAAAACAAATCCTGTATCCTGCTCCTATTACATATTGACAGTACTGAAATTTAAATTGCCAAAACATAACCAAGAGAACTGCCTAGAATTAGATATAGCTTGCTTCACCAGCTGGCTTATATAATATGATGAAACTCTTGGGATGACTCAGGATTGAAGAAAGGAAACCAAATGGAGGCAGTTTGGAAAACAAAATACATTCCTAATTATACAGAAATGTTGCAGTATTTATTAAATTTCACACTTTATTACCAAGATGAAAAATGTGGTGTTTTTTTTACTCATTAGTAAGTAAAAAGTAAGCATTAGATGATGATTCTACAGTGCTACTAAATGTTTTTCACCCATTCAATCCAGTTCTGTCTTGCCCATCTCTTTTCATGATTGAGATTGTTGTGATTCCACGATTCTACTAAATATTTTTGTACCCATTTAATCCAGTATTATCTTACCTATTTCTTTTCATGCTTGAGACAAGTTTTCAGGTCATACGCAACCCCAAAGGAGCATAAAACCTACTGCAGATGAGCAGCTTTTAATTTTTGTGTGAACTCTTTTATCTCATCAAAAATGCTGATCATCAAAGGTCAAGGGAAGTACAACAATCACATAAGGCATGTCTTCATACACAAGGAACCCCAGTTGTCTAATGGCTGGTGTGTAGGTGCACATATTTTGTCCCTCCAGGACTCAATTTATCTGAACTGATAAGTTGGGTAGGGAAATTCTGGGTGTTGGATACAGCATGATTAAGAACTGTCAACATGTAGTCTTTCTCATCCCAAGAAATATGGGATCCATGGCTCCCAACTTCCTCCACATAAACTTGATAAACTTGATATGAAGTCGTGAATAATAAAGATGGGGGAGGAGAGAAATAATTTGATGTAGCTGAATGAGGTGAACAGGTTGGATTTCTCCTTGTGCAAATACCCAGTGTACATTTTGTCTGGCATTGATTATGTTTTTAATGTATTTTTCTCTAAGGACAAGTTTAACATTCTGCTAAGATGCTAGACGGGGACGTGTGTGGCGCTGTGGGTAAAAGCCTCAGCGCCTAGGGCTTGCCGATCGAAAGGTCGGCGGTTCGAATCCCCGCGGCGGGGTGCGCTCCCATTGCTCCGTCCCAGCGCCTGCCAACCTAGCAGTTCGAAAGCACCCTCGGGTGCAAGTAGATAAATAGGGACCGCTTACTGGCGGGAAGGTAAACGGCGTTTCCGTGTGCTGCGCTGGCTCGCCAGATGCAGCTTTGTCACGCTGGCCACATGACCCGGAAGTGTCTCCAGACAGCACTGGCCCTCGGCCTCTTAAGTGAGATGGGCGCACAACCCTAGAGTCTGTCAAGACTGGCCCGTACGGGCAGGGGTACCTTTACCTTTAAGATGCTAGACAGCATCTTAAAAAGTAGAGACATCACCTGGCCAACAAAGGTCTGTACAGTTAAAGCTATGGTTTTCCCAGTAGTGATGTATGGAAGTGAAAGCTGGACCATAAGGAAAGCTGATCACCAAAGAATAGATGCTTTTGAATTATGGTGCTGGAGGAGACTCTTGAGAGTCCCATGGACTGCAAGAAGATCAAACCTATCCATTCTTAAGGAAATCAGCCCTGAGTGCTCACTGGAAGGACATATCCTGAAGCTGAGGCTCCAATACTTTGGCCACCTCATGAGAAGAGAAGACTCCCTGGAAAAGACCCTGATGTTGGGAAAGGTGGAGGGCACAAGGAGAAGGGGACGACAGAGGACGAGATGGTTGGATAGTGTTCTCGAAGCTACCAGCATGAATTTGACCAAATTGCGGGAGGCAGTGGAAGACAGGAGTGCTTGGCGTGCTCTGGTCCATGGGGTCATGAAGAGTCGGACACGACTAAATGACTAAACAACAACAACAACAAGTTTAGCAACTTCCCAGGGAGCTAGCAGATTCTATGATCAAATAGATAGAGGTGATCTTACGGCTGGTGTTTGAAGCATTCTTGCTTATGGTACTGGATGTCCTCTGACATTCATGCCAAGGTCATCTGACTTAGGACCTTGCTGCAGATATGTGGGATTGTTACATGTCACATGTCTGTCTACATTCCAACACAGATTGCTGGAGTCCCATGAGTGGAACATCCTCTCTGTATTGCTTTTGTTTTCTCTCTCTCTGAGAAGAACGACCATGTTTTTCTTTATCCTGATTTATGTATAATAAATGCGTAGTATAGTCCGACAAGGACTTCATGGCTTTCATAACTTCCAATGAGTTGTCCTAGGTTATACTGGGAATATTAAAAAGTTTAAAAGTTCAAGCTTTAGATTTACTTTTCAGTATTAGGCAGACGCCATTAATCTAGAATTATTAGTGACATTGATATGAGGACGTTGTTACAGATAAGACAGCTACCTAATCAAGGTTGCCTACCTATGCAAGGATGGTGAACTAATTGGGTTGGTCTGTTACAGGGACCCTAATGTAACTCTAATATATTCTATAATTATCATGGTGGGGTTACTAATGGAGAATGTAAAGAGGTTCTGTGGATACCCTAATCAAACGGTGAACATAGTTCCTTAAATTTAGCAAAGAGAAATGCTGTTGCAACCCACACCCGCCTCCCACTAACGTGAATACCATTCTGTATCTGCTAACATAGGCCACCACGTTCTTCAATAGCTGGAAATTTCCAAATCTTTTTCAGATGTACCTCCAGGCAGAGTGCATTATAAGAGTGTAATCTGGAGGTTGCCAGAGCATGAATGACAGCCACCCGTCTCTGTATTCAGGAAGACAGTGTAGCATTGCGTACAGCTGCATTCTGATGGCACAGAAGCTGCGAATGATGAAGTATTATTGCAAAATCTGTGTGTCTTGCCCGGAGCATTATCTGGATTTAAGACCATCTGGGAACTGTAAAGTTAGCCACTTAAGAGCAGAAGAGCAGGGTTACAAGAGCAACAACCAACTGCAGCCATTCAAAACCCAGACAGTTAATCTGCTAGGCTATCACTGGAGAACAACTCTGTTGAATTTTGTAGAGGGTAATCTTAATTGCCTGAAATTTGCTAGTTGTTCATCAGGGCAAAGAGAGACAAGTTATTAGAATTATCTGGCCATATTTATTTTAGCAATAAAATATATTCTGTTGTTGTGCCATCATTTGTCAGGGTCAATTAAAAATTTACTGTATTGAATTGAAATGTAGAAAAACTATATTTTCTCCCTAGCAATAAATAGTTGATCTTGTTTGAGGCAAATAATGGCTAAAGCAGTAAATTGGAAGTCAACAAGTAATGTATTTAAATTGGTATCTTCTATTTGAAGGGTCTCTCTCTCTCTCTTTGTATTGTGCAATGGCAACCCATGATTATTCCAACTCTAGGGCTGGGTGCTGATAGCACCTACACTGAATATCACAAGCATTAATGATACTGTTCACATAGTAAGAGACATAAATACATCTAATGGTTCAGACCATGCTTGTTTCACTTCCTTAAGTGTTCCTGGACATATTTAAGCGAGAAAGTTTTAAGTGGTCTTAAATGCTGCATTACTACTGGGTACAAATATAGATTAGTTTAATATCAACTGCATGATTATGTGCAATGTGTTTAATCTGTGCTACAGCTCCAAATAATGCAGAAATTATCTACATAATGCAGAGCAGTTGGCTGTAATCACAGTTGCTGTCCTGGGATCTCCTTGGTACCAGAGGCTGTGTCAGTGACGGCTTATTCCATTCCACAATATTGTTCTTCCTCTCCAGTTTCACTGCGTCACAAGAATAATACTGTATGAGGATATCCTTTGGTAACCTGCTATATCCTGCTGGCTTGTTAAATGCTGTAATAAACAAGCAGGAAGGAAAACAGGCTTATCAGGCTTGATTCTAGAAAAGCTAAGTACTCCAGATTATCAGGTATGGCAACAACCCAAAAGGCTGGGCAATTATAGCAAATTATTTTTCACACAGAAATAAGCATTAATTATCATTCATTGTATTTCTTAAGCAGTAGTTTTCTAGTATCCAGACGTACTCATTTCCCATCCTCAAATAACTTCCTTCTAGATCTAATGTGTGCATTAAATGTCCTTCTTCAGCTGCCTTAGCATAGCTTTGACATACAATGTGATATAAACCAAAACCTCTCTCTATGGATTTATTATCTTTCTTAAACTCTCATGACATTCTATCACACTCTAGTATGAGACCCTGAGAAGGGCTATCAAAATATTGGGGTTCAATCTGGATATAACTGGAAGGGGGAGGTGTAAGATCTGGGATTACCAGAACAGGGACCAGGTTTAATTGTTCTGCAACAGTATGATCTTGAAGTTTCCAAAGCAAGGATCACATTGGCTAGCCTATGTCTCTGAGACAGTGCCTTTAATAGTTATATGTACGATGCAAAGGATGCAATAGTTATATGTACGATGCCAAGCACCGTGCATAAATAAACAAAGCACCACTTTTTAAAGGAGAACATAATCAAATACCCTGCAATCAGTAGCCTAAGCCAGTGTTTCCCAACCGGTGTTCCGCGGCACACTAGTGTGCCGCGAGACGTTGCCTGGTGTGCCGTGGGAGGGAGGCGGGCGAGTCGGGCGGCGAGAGGCGGGGCGGCGGCGGCGAGGATCCGCGTCGAGCCGGGGGCGGCTCCGCGGTGGTGGTGCCGAGGTTTCTCTCTCCATTCTCCCCCCCCCCCCACACAGGAAATAACACAGGATCAGCTGACAGGACCCGGCCAATGGGGCGGCGGCGGGGCAGCGCGCGCAAAAGGGAGGAGCGCGAGACAGCGGACGAGGAGGAGGCCGGCATGTCCGGGCAGCAGCAGCAACAACAGCAGCAGCAACTCCCGGCGACGGCTCCTCAAGCCCCGGGCAACCCTACTCCCTCACCGGCCTCGGCCGCCCTCCTGCTCCACCCGCCGCCGCCTCCCCCGCCGCCGCCGGCCACCTCGGCCCCGCCGCCGCCCCCTCCTCCGCCCGCTATCGCCGCCACCACCACAACAGCCGCCGCCGCTTCAGCTGGGCCCATGCCTGCCGGGAGCGGCGGCGGCAGCAGCAGCAGCAGCAGCGCCCCGGCGCCCTTCCCTCCCGGCGTGACGCTGCGCGCTGACGTCACGGGGCTGTAATGGTGGTGTGCCTCGAGATTTTTTTCATCAAACAAGTGTGCCTTTGCCCAAAAAAGGTTGGGAAACACTGGCCTAAGCCACCGGCATATTTCACAGAGGGGCACTGCAAAAAGGAAGAAAAGCAAAGTCCTTCTTGGCTATAAGAACACCAACTAATGGAAAATGCTAATTTTCACAGTACAGCTCACAAAGGAGGGCAACTGTTGTTACAAAGGACATGGCAGCCATGTGTGGAGTTCTCACTTCCCTCCCTCTGGTAAGTTTCTCAATTTATCTTCTGTCCTGACATCAGGATGCACAATTCCCCCCACCCAACCCTGAACCAATGGCAGCCAGTGATGTGAAGCAGGAATGGGTAAATGCACAGGATGAGTTCCATTGCTTGTTACAAGGACTCATGATAGGCTCGCTGCTTTTAACCATGCGCAGGTCTGCTATCCCTGGGTAAACAGACAATATTCTTCCCCTCTTGCTAAAAATGCAAAGGGCCAATATTACCCCACTTGCTGATAATTAAGGAGGCTTAACCTTCTAAAAGTAAAAGCCAAAGAGGATAAAATTGTGTTGCTTTGTTGGCTAACAACCAAATCACAAAAGCAGCTGTAGTGCAAAGCCAAAATTTATGTGACTGTTTGCCTGTTATTTGTATGTAAAGATGACTGTGTAAATTGAGCATAAGTGATACTTGAAGAGGGTTGTAAATCATTTGCCTAGTTGAGATAATGGGACCTTTATTTCCGTGGACCATGCCAGGGAATATAAAGGCTTTCAGCCAGACTGGATTCCCTGTAATTAATAAAAGGCATTGTAATGAATCAAACACAATTCTAGAACAGTTGGGAATTGAAGGTGGCAACAAAACATTATCATAGCTTGCTCATTTGGGGATACATATCTGTATGTCCTTGAATGGTTTATACACTTAGGCACTGGGGAGAGAAATCCTATGCATATTTTGCAGGAAGTAACGGCCACTGAATTCTGTGTGATGTTCTTCAGGGTAAATTTAATGGAGGCTCACCCTGTATATTACCTTCCTATAGAGTTCAGTATTACAAGGTTTCTGTGCTTTTTGCTAAGGAATAGCATTGCTGTTTGTCAACTTTGTTCGGTAAAATAAATCTTTCTTATTTGTTCATCTTCTGCCTGAGTCTCCAAGTAGCTAAGTTTACCTTCGCACAAAACTAAAAGATAATCCATGGCAGTATTATAGAGGGGGGGTCCACTGCAAAACATTACAAAAACAATGCCACAATAACATAGCAAGACAATGACATAACAACAATTTCATAATAACATAGCAAAAGCAATAATGTAGTAACAATTTCATAATAACATAACAAAACAAAAATAAAACATGCAAAAATCCACATTTCAATACTAAATATAACCAGGTTACTTAAACAACATGCAGCATCTAATAGCAAAAATTAAAAAGGGAGCTTCACAGTTTCACCTTAGTCCTAGAAACACCCCTCCCATGATGTTGCTCATCCATGGACATCCATTTAATGTGCAGCAGGTGAAGAAGAGCCATCTGAAATGTGACACGGGGCAAGAGCTTAGGCAATCCTCCTTGCTCCAAGGACAGGACCTATTTACAAGCCCATTTTATCTGAGTAAACATCAGTTCAGCAACCTTAGATTTATTAATTTTCTCCGTTCATTTAATTTGAAGCGAAAACACCGAAACCTTGCACATGTAATTCTGCATGAATATAACAGTTCCTTTTCTGTTTTGATACCAGACAGCCACAAAATGTTTTGGAATACACTGTCTTGGTTCTATTGCCTTTTCTGCATTATCTAGTGAGGCAGGCCATTTAGCATTTGTTGCCATGGATGCTGAACAGCATAATGAACTGTTTGGAAGCTTTTTTTTTTTTTTTTTTAAAGGCTGCAATCCTGCCCACATAGACTATGTTTAAATTCCATCAGCTTCACACTGTGCTTCCAAAGCTGCTTTACATAACTCCAAACTATACATGAAGGTGGCAGATAAACCCCTGGATTTTCATGTGTAAAGTGGGAGTGTATTTTGAAAGGCTAAAGAATCACAGGGGGGAGGGATGTTAATCCATCTTCAGACCAATAGTCTGATTCCTGATTCCTGAAATCTATTCCTCTGTCCCCCCGCCCCCAAATTGGTGTGTTTTGCAGGTGTAATCTGGAACATGTGGACATAATAGTACAGTTGTGGTGGGTTTGTATCAGACCATCCACCCATCATTCTGCTTTGTTAGTTCTGTGAAACTTCCTGAAACCACATCATTGCATTCTTGCACTATAGCACAAAAGAAGCGAGATACAAAACTAAGGGACGCGGGTGGCACTGTGGGTAAAAGCCTCAGCGCCTAGGGCTTGCCGATCGAAAGGTCGGCGGTTCGAATCCCCGCGGCGGGGTGCGCTCCCGTTGTTCGGTCCCAGCGCCTGCCAACCTAGCAGTTCGAAAGCAACCCCGGGTGCAAGTAGATAAATAGGGACCGCTTACTAGCGGGAAGGTAAACGGCGTTTCCGTGTGCGGCTCTGGCTCGCCAGATGCAGCTTGTCACGCTGGCCACGTGACCCGGAAGTGTCTCCGGCCAGCGCTGGCCCCCGGCCTCTTGAGTGAGATGGGCGCACAACCCTAGAGTCTGTCAAGACTGGCCCATACGGGCAGGGGTACCTTTACAAAACTCACAGCCAGAACACTTGTGTTATAAAAGGTTATATGATTTCAGCAGGAGGTTACAGGACAGGCAGCAATGGGTATGGCTGCACCAAACCTTTTGCAGACGCAAAGCAGAAAACCTCCATCTCTGCCATAGTGTCATTCCTGGTCCCAACACACGCAGTTGCCATTTTAAAGCAATTTAACCCACTTCTAGGTATCATCACGATACCTCAGACTCCGGCTGAACTTGTCTTCTTTGCGATGAGTCCCAAAGTGTGTTCATCAGAAAACAGGACACTGACATTCTTTGCCGTTTTTAAACACATGTCAGATAATGGACGGTGGAAGAGCACTGTTGGTGAACAAGGAAAACTGGTGCCACTTGGAAACACACAAATAACTATGAAAAATAACTTTTCCTGACATTTGGTCTTTCATAAGTGATGCAGAGTTAACTTGATGGACCAGAGGATCTGGTCCCGAGAATGTTATTAGCAAGGGTAAAAATACCAAGCTAAAATTATACATTTTTTCAGTCTTTTCTTTTTGCAGGCAGCTGCATTTAGATCAGAAGTCTCAGGACCAGGAGAATAAGCCACTTGGTCTGTAATGACACCAAGAGTACAGGTCCAGGTTATAGGTAGACTAGTGTCCAATGAACCATATATAATGTTCTTCCTTTCATTTAAACAGCAAACCCTACGAACATCTCATTCTGCATGTCGAGGGTCCCCCAAGCCACCCCTAAATAATTCACAATTCATACATAATTTTTGTTTAAGGTTTTTGGCATAATTTTGGCCACAACTTTATTAAAATACATAAATGTGAGTGGTTGCTTAGGTTCCGACTATCTGTCCCCCGCCCAAAGACAGAACTGGCTTCAGGATTCCAGCGAAAGCCAGTAAGGGAAAACAATATTGGGGAGAGCATGGAGCCGAGCACCAGACCCTCACCTCTTCTCGCATGCTGCCAGGGGCTTGCGTGGCCCAAGCCCCATTCAGGGGTACGGCCGAAAGAATGGCAAGCCCCTGGATTCCTTTAATGGAATTCCCTTGCAGCAGCAGCATTGGAGGGGCAGGCACCGCCAATCCTTACCCCTCCACCAACCAATTTTTTAACCAATGCCTAACCGCAATCTTACAAGTTGTGACCATTTGCTACGCAGTAGGCAAAAACCAAATGGCACCAGCCAATCAGCCAAATGGACAAAATTCCTACCGGGCCCCTGCCTCAAAAGCAGGCGACCCCATGACAGGCATAGCAAGGTCAACGCCCTAGATTAGGGTGGGTGGGCGGGTGATCCGATGCATGCAGCAAAAGAGCCCAGTCAGTGCTGCATGACTTGATTTTATAACCTTTGGTCCGTCCCTCTGAATGGCAACACCAAAATTTGCCCAGTAACCCAACCACCTAATCACTGCGAATGGTCATCCACACTAACCCATCCAGCAACAGAGGGGTGGCCTGTTCAGACCCCACCGCAACACGTGCTCTCTATGAAGGAGAACACACTTTACCAGAAGGTTAGACAATTTAATGGCGGACAAGGCTACCAATGGCTCCTGGCTACAATGGCTGGGCTCTACCTCCCCTCTCAGAGGCACAATGCCTCTGAATACCAGCTGGGCAAAGTGTTGTTGTGTTCCTGTGATGCTTGCAGGCTTCCTGTAGGCATCTGGTTGGCCACTGTGAGAACAGGATGCTGGCCTAGATGGGCCACTGGCCTGATCTATCAGACTCTTCTTATGTTCTTATGTTTGAAATGGATTGCAGCCATCATTTATCCATTATATCACAATGTGTTATGTTGAAGCATATTATTTATATTTTCTATATATGGGACTAAGGGTTCATAGTGCTTCCAGGCGTGCTTTCATACACCCGTGTCTATCCCAAGGTCAGCTTCTGAGTATCTATCATTCTGTTGTTCTCGGCAGTGGCTCGCCCGAGAGATCGTGATTCAGCTAGTTCAATAAGGATATGTGTATCATTATTCAGTCAAGAAGATCTGAGGCACAAGAAGTACCTTGCTCAAAATTAATGTATCCATTACATCTAGAGAAAGGAAGGAACAGCCTTGCAGACTTTCTAAAAACGCTGCAGTGGCTTCCTAATTTAAAAAACTTCAAGATAGACTCATTCAAAGTCTATCACATACTTGTAGGTTTATTTACATTCATCTTGTTTTATGTAAATTACCTTATCTTACCTTTATAAGCAGAAAGTGTTGCCTCTGTGTTTCTGGCAAAAAAGCTCATAGACAGCTCAAGCGATTAGAACCCGCAACGTGTCATTTAAAAGCCTACTGAATAGGCATGCTCTGGCACTGCTTAATTTATCATCAAATTGCCTGTGAATCTCAGAATTCAGACTCAACAAATTGTAATTAGAATCAAAGATTTCTACATCACTATAATCCAGCTGCCTGGATTTCAGCTCGCAAAGACCATATGTGAAAACAGATAGCCTGATACAAGCCCAGAGATTTTTGTTGTTTTAACCTTTTCCCTGCCACATCCTTACATGTTCTGTGGTCAAGCCTTTGTTTGACTGGGGTCAGGGTGGCAGTGTTGCATTTGGCCCAGATCTATTTTACTTGCCCTTCCCCACTCATCTGCTGCTGCAGCTTTTAATAGTGAATGCAGGGAAGGCAGTGAGAGATTTTACTTTCTTGGGCTCCACGATCACTGCAGATGGTGACAGCAGTCACGAAATTAAAAGACGCCTGCTTCTTGGGAGAAGGGCAATGACAGGCCTAGACAGCATCTTGAGAAGTAGAGACGTCACCTTGCCAACAAAGGTCCGTATAGTTAAAGCCATGGTTTTCCCAGTAGTGATGTATGGAAGTGAGAGCTGGACCATAAAGAAGGCCGATCGCCGAAGAATTGATGCTTTTGAATTCTGGTGCTGGAGAAGACTCTTGAGAGTCCCATGGACTGCAAGAAGATCAAACCTGTCCATTCTTAAGGAAATTAGCCCTGAGTGCTCACTGGAAGGACAGATTGTGAAGCTGAGGCTCCAGTACTTTGGCCACCTCATGAGAAGAGAAGACTCCCTGGAGAAGACACTGATGCTGGGAAAGATGGAGGGCACAAGGAGAAGGGGACGACAGAGGACGACATCGTTGGACAGTGTTCTCGAAGCTACCAGCATGAGTTTGACCAAACTGCGGGAGGCAGTGGAAGACAGGAGTGCCTGGCGTGCTCTGGTCCATGGGGTCACGAAGAGTCGGACACGACTAAATGACTAAACAAAAGGGAAATTGTTAGGACATAGTTTATTGCAATGCATACATAAGCCCCATGGAGGATTTAGCAGTGGTGGCTGGTGTCTATTGCAGGCTGCCATATGTCCCGGACATTACTGGGATTTCAAAGGCGGAAGTGACGTTTGGGGTGGATTTCCGGAAGGCGGCAGTTTGTTCTGGAACTTCAGCATGCAACAAAATTGGCGTTTTTTGTAATTTTGGAGTCTGTCTGAAAAAGGCTTTTGAGGTGTCCTGGGTTTTTTAAAATGCTGTATGGCAATCCTTGGGACTGGTTGGGTGGAAAATGTGGAGCCCAACTGTAGGGAGAGCGAGAGCCAATAAGAGGCAGAGCCAACTAATTCTAGTTTTGTCTCCATCCTTCTCCCTGCTGAATTCTACATAGGCAGTGCCACCCCCAGGAGGCAGGTCAGGACTGGCTGAGGCCAGAATGAGATTTGTGGGCCATGCCCCATTATCTCCAATAGAGCAGCTTCCACTAGTATTTAGCAAGGGAATTCTGTAATTCCTAAGTAAATAACTGGGTCATACAGTTATTAACTGGGTTCCTATGTGCATCTCATAGTAGTCAAGAGTCAGGACAGATTAGCTCAAACATAAAATCAGCACCTGACTGGAATTAAATGTAGCTAAAAAGAAGAAGACATGATCACTTGAGGGTTACATTTTAAAAAGAAAAATAGCATTGTGAGTGTACATTTTGTCCTGTTCCAGTAGCAGAATGTGTAAGGCGGATTTATTTTCAAATTGTGGAGATCTGGAAATAACATGTCTGAAACCAAAATGTATGATAACTGCTTTTGCAGCACCCAGCTACCCCCACTAGCAAGCCAAATAAACTGCCCTGTGCAGCTGTTAGCTAAATGCTTCTTGCATGGTCTTAAATTAGCACATGAATGCATTATTTTCTGTGAGTATTTACCCAGATCCCTTGGTATTTCCTAAAGTAAACACTCATGTATATGAAATGACAAGGATCAAATCTATGCAAACAGTGTCACCATGACGTTTTAGAGATATTATAATCATGTGTGGCATATTTCACAGATGTACACTCCACCTGTCTATCTTGCACGCAAAGGCACAGATCAGATTAAAATATCTGGAGCATGATATTTACACACACTTCTTTCCACTTGGAACAGAAGTACCCTCATATGCGAACGCAGTTTGGACTGAGGAAACTGTTGTTGTTGTTGTTGCTTAGTTGATTAGTCGTGTCCAACTATTCGTGACCCCATGGATCAGAGCACGCCAGGCACTCCTGTCTTCCACTGCCTCCCGCAGTTTGGAAACTGATGTGTGGATAAGAAGCTGCATGGATCCCACCACGCATTTGGACAAGGAGTGTCTCTAGGCAAAATTTGCAATGGGACACACAGGCTTCTAACGCCTTACCGTCAGGAGTTTCCGGCTCTTTAACAATCCTGTCTTCTCCTGAAATGCTGCTGCAGCCAAGTCACTTCCCCACCCATGTCCCCTGAGCCTTGCTAAGGTCTTCTGTCTCTAAATGTCCTGGGGGCCTGTCACCTGCATTTACAGTGTACATGTGGCAGTAAGCCTTCCTGCTGTCACTTAGCATCACACGAAAGAGCTTTCAAAACCTGACCACTGGAGCAGAAAATAGCTATGCTTTCTATGCGGCTAATGCCCTCTTCCCCCTCATTTGACTAGGATTTTTAAATATAGGTCATTCTCATCCTTTGTCACAAAAACTTTAAAAAAAATGGGTAAAATTGTTTCATTTCCTGAAAAGGTGCAGCAGTCCATTTGAATGCTTAAGGTGGGTGTAAAAGATTGTACTTCATAGTCTCAGTCTCTCTTTTTAGTTTTGTCTTTTGCATTTCTTATTTTTGTTTTGCTTTTTAAATATGACACCTTGCATGGTTGTAATATGCTAGCTGTAAGTGACTTCTGGGCAGTTTCTGTAGGCTGGAAGAGTGGGTTATAAAAGCTTTAACCAGTTTAATGAATAATGCTTCAAATTCAAAGTCATTTATCATAGAGTGGTAAATTGGCCATCAGTCAGCTGCCAATGGATAGGATAACTTCCCCTCAACATGGTACCTTCCAGATGTTTTTCACTGCAATTCACAGCATTCCTGACTATTGGCAGTGCTGGCTAGGACTGATGGGAGTTGTAGTCCAAATCATCTGGGGGGCATTAGGTTGTGGAAAATTAGACTAGGACATGCACCTATTCATAAAGTCATGGAATACTTCGCTATCTTGCCACCTCCCTTTTGTTGTCACTTATTAGTAGCTTAGGGACGCGGGTGGCGCTGTGGGTTAAACCACAGAGCCTAGGACTTGCCGATCAGAAAATCAGCAGTTTGAATCCCTGTGACGGGGTGGGGCACAAGATGTAGGGCACAACATTATGATGGAAGATTGGGTTAAATTATGGAAAACTGACTTAAAATTTACAGATTGTTCCCTATTGAAGGAGAATTACATGAAGATGATGTACAGATGGTACACAACACCAGTGCAGTTAGGGAAAATTTACAAAACTAGTTCAAATATATGTTGGAAGTGTAAGGAAAAGGAGGGGACATTTTATCATATGTGGTGGGATTGTAAGGTAATTTAAAAAAATTGGGAAATGATTTACAACGAACTGAAGAAAATGTTCCATTTAACATTTGTTAAAAAACCCGAGGCATTTTTGTTGGGGATTGTAGGGAAAGACCTGCCAAAAAAGTTGAAAAACATCTTCATGTATGCAACAACGGCCGTGAGAGTTCTGATAGCACAAGGATGGAAGACTGAAGAAACCCCAACTAAAGAATCATGGCAAGAAAAATTGATGGACTATACAGAACTGGCAAAACTGACATATAAGCTATAAGGATAACAGTGACTTTAAGGATGAATGGGAACCCTTTACAAAGTATCTGAAGACGCAACAAAGCGAACTGGACTCCTTGGCTGACTTTGAATAAACATTCACAAACTTTTTATTGATAATAATCAGCTAAATAGTTTGAGGATCTATACAACTTTGAAACATGCAGAAAACAGCATTCTTAGAGAAACCAAAGACTGGAACTGAGGGAAGTCGGGTGTGGGGTGGGTGTGGGTGTGTTTTGTGTGGGAGGGGGAGTAAATATGGGGGGGAAAAACAAGGATGATATGTTTCTTGATAATATGTCTTGTTATAATTTTAATTTTTTTGTAAAAAAAGAATCCCTACGATGGGGTGAGCTCCCGTTGCTCGGTCCCTGCTCCTGCCAACCCAGCAGTTTGAAAGCACTTCAAAGTGCAAGTAGATAAATAGGTACCACTCTGGCAGGAAGGTAAACAGCGTTTCCGTGCGCTGCTCTGGTTCGCCAGAAGCAGCTTAGTCATGCTGGCCACATGACCTGGAAGCTGTATGCTGGCTCCCTCTGCCAATAAAGCGAGATGAGCGCCGCAACCCCAGAGTCGGTCACGACTGGACCTAATGGTCAGGGGTCCCTTTACCTTTACCTATCAGTAGCTTACAGTACAATCCTATACATGCCCACTTGGAAGTAATTCAGTGGGGCTTACTCCTAAAAACTGGATCTAGCATTGGAGCCTTAAGGGTTTTTTTAAAACAATCGAAGAAATTGCTTTCAGCTGTTTGACAGTGGAACTGACTCCCTTGGGAGGTTGTAGACTTTCCTTCCTTGGAGGTTTTTGAGCAGAGGTTGGGTGGCCATCTGTCATGGATGCTTTAGCTGAGATCCCTGCATTGCAGGGGGGTGGACTAGATGAACCTTGGGGTCCCATCCAACTCTACAATTCTGTGATTCTATTCATAGAGTTGTATGGTATAATAAACTAGACTATATGGTGCAAAAGAAAGGCTGAAATCCTGTGCCCAGTTTTATATGCTGTGGCTCCTTGGTATTCAAGATACGTTCCAGGGAACTTGAGATGAAGCCTTTCAGTAGTTCCTATATGAGAAGATCAGAAGTGATGGACAAGTTCTCCCAGAAGGCAGCTTTTCTGTCTTTATTGATCTCCCCCTTCAGCTTGAAGATGTAAGACGTATATTCTAGCTCACATTCTCCATTCTAAGAAGAGTAATTGTGATGCTCAAGTAGATTTATCAACTGTGGTGGAATAAATTCCAGAAGATTCCCCCCCCCCCCAAAAAAAAATCTGACAGTGAATTTCTACCCAATTTGACCCCTTCAGCTCACCTTTAAACCCCAGGGAGAGTGGTGGGTCTCCCCAGAGTCAACCTCCGGGGCCATGTCTGCCCCCCTCCCAAACTTCTTGTATTCTCCCTCCCTGCAGCTAGGTAGTTGACGTGCCACCTTCATAGTGAAATAATTGAAATTAAATGCTTTCTTCAGCCCGAACATTACAACGACTGATACCAAGAAGCATCACCACACTTAGAGATCCGCAGAGTATTTGCAGCTTGCATAACAGAACTCAGTTGCACAGCATTTTGGCTAATCTATGTTTATTTGCATATAATACACTTAGAGAATTCTGCCTTAGCTGCTTTCCCTTTCTCATCAGACAGCAAAGGGAGAGAAACAAAGGACAATAGCCCCACTTCACAGAACACAGTAACACCCAAACATCCTGTCTCCGTCACTTCCCACGCTGTGGAATGAAAACATACACTGTCATGTGATAGACAAAAATCCCATGACTGCAAACACGGAGCAAGAATCCTAACAGTTTTTACCTGAAAGCTGGGTTGGTTTGTCCTTGCCTTCCTTCCTTTTAAATTTGTATTTGAGCTGGCCTCTTGCTGTTCTTGGGACGCGGGTGGCGCTGTGGGTAAAAGCCTCAGCGCCTAGGGCTTGCCGATCGAAAGGTCGGCGGTTCGAATCCCCGCGGCGGGGTGCGCTCCCGTTGCTCGGTCCCAGCGCCTGCCAACCTAGCAGTTCGAAAGCACCCCCGGGTGCAAATAGATAAATAGGGACCGCTTACTAGCGGGAAGGTAAACGGCGTTTCCGTGTGCGGCTCTGGCTCACCAGAGCAGCGATGTCACGCTGGCCACGTGACCCGGAAGTGTCTCTGGACAGCGCTGGCCCCCGGCCTATAGAGTGAGATGGGCGCACAACCCTAGAGTCTGTCAAGACTGGCCCGTACGGGCAGGGGTACCTTTACCTTTACCTTTACCTTTACCTTGCTGTTCTTAGCAGATCTGGGTTCTTTTCTTAAGCAGTCAAGATAATCTGCACAGGCCATGTGAATGTTCAGCTGCACCTGCACCTCAGTCTTCACCACACTATTTCTCAGCCTGTTTCTGTCCTTGGACTTTATTTATGAAAACTTTCTCACATTAGATCCAGGAATGGAAAGCGTGAAAGAGACTAGTTTCTTTACCTCTGCCCTCTGGCATTCATCTGCAAAATCTCCCCTCATCTCTGATTTATATTCTGCTCCTTCAAGATCATCTCATCCCTTGTTTCTTGCATAGTGCAGAAGTCATCGTACAGCTTGCCAATGTCTATCTCAATGTGGAGTGCTGTAGCAAGAGACTCTAAAGCTGTCCATTTCATGTCATTGTGAAGTGAGAGCGCTGACATCTGTTTTTATAAGTGATGTTTCAACACCATACAATTTCTCCAGGTATTCAGCTCACCATGTCAAGGATTTCCATCAGGTTGTGCAGAAAGTAAGCAAAACAAAGAAGCGGGGATTTGTGTTCTTCCTCACCGAATGCTGAACACACAATCTGAAACCCCCCTCTGAAAGAAAAGTATGCCTGTTAAGTTGTGGGCGAACATATCAGATGACACAGCGATTCTTCCAAAGCAGCTCTTTATTTGTAAGCTGGAACAGAACTGAACTGAGGAGCTCAGTCAGCCTGCTTATATAGAGCTCCACTAGAATGCAACAGTAACCATTTTCTGTAACTAGCCAATCACTGAACGTCACTTTCGATCCTTCATTTGCATACAAACTATCCAATCACTGAACATCACTTTCGATCCTTCATTTGCATAACTATCTACAGTATCCCCCTGCTGGCCCAGGGTGAGAACTTCAGTACATAACAATGCCCTCACTGTTGGCTGGCATGGTAGTATGAGTTCAATAGCATATAGAAGTGACAGCTACCTTGCTGGCATGTGACTAAGCACACCTTTGTATTCCTGTTATACAAAGTAAAAAAAAGGACACAAGCAAGTCTATCATATTGACTTGAGGAGGAAAGCAAAGTACTTTGAGGGCAAATCTTCCTACATCAAATTTTAAAGCCTTCATCTCATGTTTGACACAATTGTGGATTATATGACATTTGCATCTGACTTGTACCAGATGCTGATAGCCTTGATAGCTTTATCCACTGTGAAGTTGTCTAATCCTCTTCTGGAGAGGCAACCAGTACTTGTAGTAGCAAATTTTGTACTGTGCAAATAAGCACTTCCTTTTTGTCTGTCCCGAATCTCCCACACTTCAGCTTTAACTTAATTGGATGACCAGTTTTATGGAGAGGGAGAAAAAACCTATGGCCAAGTATGCACAATTTTATTCATGTTAGCTCTCCCCTGCACTCCAAGCCAAAATCTCCTCATTGGAGAGCTGATCCAGCCCCTTGGTCACTTCGGTCAACCTCTTATGCCTTAGGACATGCCGAATCTGTGGAGTTTTGTGGCAGATATGCAGTGGTTCTGCAGCAGACAAGATGATGTAGAAAGGGATCTACTGTACCCTGAAGGTAGACAATTTTAAGAATTGTTTATTTGAGGACACCTGGCTCAAATGGATGCAGTTATAGCTCAGATACAGGACTACAGCTGTACTTCCCGATCCAAAGTTGTGTGCTCTCTAGTGCTTCCCTGTTCAGCTTTCTACATTCCTTTGAAGCATGCCATTTCACATTTTGAAAAAGGAGGCAAGTTTTGCAGCAAGGTTGGAAGGCCTTCTTCTCTAGCATGTAGACAACATTAAATTGTGCAACAATCAATGTAGACAAGATAGATTTATTTGTTGCACAATTTGCTGCACAACTTTTTATGCTAGAGATCGTTGTTCCTAAGAAACAGAGCTCTGAAATGAAGAGGGAGATGCAGACTTCCCCGCTGCTAGCTAAATACTGTCCCAACAGTTTCTCATGTTGGGTGTGATGGGGCTGCCTCTACCACTGAAATGGAAGTAGGAGCATTTCAGAGCTCCCACTCCTGCAAGGGACTCTTGAATCCTGGCACTATTGTTTAAAGGCAACTTTAATGGAAGGTGCACAGAGCTTGCAGCAAGCAGTTCATCGTATTACTTATTTCATATTTTAGTGCTTGGCCATAAACATATGGTCCTCCTGATGTTGCGCTTCGAGACCCCCAAGCACCCCCCAAAAATGAAGACACAGTGACACAGGATTTTAGTTTAAGTTACTGGGCAAAATTTAGGCCACAACTTTATTGAATACAGAATGTGAGTGGTATTGGCTTAGGCATTGGAATCATCCAAACTATATCAGACTCCCACCCGCATCGCAGGGAATCTGATAAAAGGGTGAAACACCTCCAGAGGGAGCCCCACCGATGCGAACCAACTCGAGCTCCCCCCGGTGCCTTAGTGGGGTCCTGGTATGCCCCTAGCCCCTACCACAGGGTTTTGGACAAGACCCAGGCCAACTCCTGATTCCTTTACTGGAATACCCTGGAGCTTGGAGGGGCAGGTGATGGCTGCACCTCCCCTCCCCACACATTGTTGATCCAATGCCCAACCGCCAGACCGTACAAAGTTGTGACGATTGCTATGTGGTAGGCGAAAACCAAATGGCTCTGCCAATCTGCCAGATGGAAAAATTCCTACCAGGCCCCCATTGCAAAACAGGCGACCAAAAATGTCCATAGTAAGGCCAACACACCAGATAAAGGGGGTGGGTGGGCGAGTGATCCACTGCGCGAAGGCAAAGAGGTCCAGCAGGGATTAAAGAACATTTCATGGCCACCCCCCAAGCCAAGCCATTGGCTTTAGGGACCAAGATGCCTGGGGGCCCAAGCACAACGCGTACTCTCCTTGAAGAGGATCTGATTTACTGGACTCCTGGCACCCATCAGCTATAGCCGGTACGACTAATGGTTAAGGATGATGGGAGCTGTAGTCTATCAATGTCTGTAGGGCCACAGGCTCCCCATTCCTGCTCTCCAAAATCAGCATGAGAGTTGCTTTGTTTCACCACCCTTTTCTCACAAAGACACTGACATAGTTAACGTTAAAAAATAATAATACTGGAAGTTCTTGTTTCCAACATGCAGGTATAGATCATGGTGACATGAATGCATGCTCAGAGGCGCTCTCTCCTCACATGATTTTGTCACATGTCCTGGGTATGAACCTTTCAACTAGAAACAGGTTGTATGCTAAACTCACATTTTTCAGGTGTTGATTACATGGCTCAGATCAGTGGCGTAGCGTGGGGGGTGCAGGGGGGCCGGCCGCACCGGGTGCAACATCTGGGGGTTAAGGTTAGGGGGCGCAAATCCACGGGTTAGGGGGCGCAAATCCACGGGTTAGGGAGCACAAATTACTTGCCTTGCCCTTGGTGCTGACAACCCACGCTACGCCACTGGCTCAGATTAGTACCTGGGTACTAAGTACACTTGATGATCCTCAGCTTCAGCCCTCTGCGTAAACATTGCAAAATGAATGATCAATCTAGCATTGACATCAAACATCTCTAAGCATCTGAACAAGTCCTTGGAATTATAATCATCACACATTTCCAAGGAGGACACTAATATAAAACCATGTAATGCCATCATTAGGATGAAGATATGGAACAGAACACAGAGCACCATGCTTGCCTGTGGCTCCACTTTCCAGCTATGAGAATGTATGACTCATAGTGCTCCTGCACAGGATTACAAACATTGTATGAAAGGTTGAATATAATTGGTGGCATCTTTGCCACTGCAGAAGGTCTTACTGATGACAAATGAAGGATTTTTGCTCATGCTATGTGGCATCAATTCTGCCTCACTTGAAATGTTTAAGAAATGTGCCATCCTTATAATCCGTCTTTATTTAGTTGGACAAAGTTGTGCTTAATATTTCATATGCTTTTATTTGATATATCTTTCCTGAACCTTGAAGTGAAAGCAGAAGTCATTGACAAGAGAGCTTTACGTGCAAATCAGAATTCCCACACTCAAAGCATATTGAAATGGGGCAATTGTTCAGCATTGCCAGCGTTTTAGCCTGTTAAACAAAGACCTTTTTTGCATTATAAAAGTAGCTCATCTAATGAAAAATGAATGTCTCCTTTTAGCTAAAATTTAATGCACTGCTTTATGCATGTCTCTTGTGCACATTAATTTATATTAGGTCTTTTGTAATCACACACAGCCTGGAAGTCTAAAGAGATGTAAAAGAACCAGATGATACAAAGAGTTCTTATTGCTTGTCCATTTAAACCTACTTACTGTTAAATGGCGGTCTGAGCACAAGGCAAATCAATACTAATGTGAGCCTTTTTTTTAATAACTTGGCAGCATTTATTCCTCACTATAAGCTGACTTGCTCCTTCAATGCACTTTCAGAAGTTTCTTAATGGATGTAATAGAATCTAATTAAACAATATCCAATACGGATATTCAGTGTGACATAATTAGCAGCATATCTGAGTGAGTTTTCTTACTCCAATAATAGCTGCAAAGGCACTGCTTAGTCTCTGCTTGGGGGGCGGCAAACAGTGCATTTTACATCCAAGGTTGGGCTAAAATTGCATCATCATCCTACATGTGCTGACTCAGAAGTAAGTCCCATTATGTTCAATGGGACTTACTTCTGCGTAAACAAGCATATAATTGTACTTTTATGTCTGGTCCCACCTTGGCTGCAAAAATGCAGCCAGATATATGAAAAAGATCCAAGTGTTTTGTTACATGCCACCCCCTCTCTGAACGGTGAGAGATTGCGAGGGTTCCAGGCGCTTACCCGGGATTTGGTTTCCTTGGGATGAAGGCCAGCGGAGACTGTGGTGTCTTTAGGAGAGATGGTTTTATCTGCACCTATATATGACCCGAGCCTAAGATGGGGGAGCTCACAGCATTAACAGAACTTGCTCCTTCATTAGTACAGCCTTAGATACCCAATCAAGCATGTCTCTGTCTTTCTGTCTCTGTACCTGCTGTCTTGCTCAGCTGATACACAACTTACTTTGGCTCTTGTCCTTCTAACTACCAGCCAGGTGATGAGGGGAAAGGCTCACCCTTTTGTTCAGAAGGCACCACCCTTTATTTGGTTATGCTAATCATGATGCTCAACTATTCTGGTGCTCAACTATTTACAACCATTGCCTAGGCCCTAGACAAGGGGACTGGGATTGGCAAGCCTGTGCTCATACTTTCTACCCCCTCAGACTCACACTATCCTCCTTCATGGTTCCCCCAGCCCCACTTAATTTTCTTATGCTGCAGCCTTGGACTTCCATGGGTTTATTTGTTTATCGCATTTATAGATCACCTTTCCTTCAAGGAGCTCAAAGTGGTATACATAGTCCTTCTTCTCCTGATTTTATTCTTCCAACAAGAATAAGGCTGAGAGTGAGTGATTGGCCTGAGGTCAACCAGTGAGCTTCAGGGCTGAGTGGGGATTCAAACCCTGGTCTCCCAGGTCTTAGTCCAACACTCGAACCACCACGCCACACTGGTTCTTATGTGGAAGGCTGAGCTCGTATGGAGCTGAGGCAGCAAAACAAAGATGGGGAACTGTGGCTCCAAAGACGATGCTGGAGTCTGGTTAGAAAATGACTATGGAACTTTGTTACAATATATGATTAAGGCTGTGTGTCGTTCATATGCACAAAGATGGAAGGACGTATTATTACCAACAATGGGAGAATGGCTGTTAAAACTAACAGGCTTAGCTGAGAAAAGTCATTGCTAACATTTGTTAAAGATTGGAAACCCCTCGTAGACTTTGCGTGAAAAAGAAATAATGATATCTGAATTTGAGGACTGAATATAATGTTCGTTTATAGAAAGTGGCTTAGTTGGGTGATATACTGTCTCAAAATGGTTTTTGAAGCCAATTACCTGGTTTTGATCCAATAAATTTTAATTGCACTCGGATTTTCATGCATTTATTGCATTGTTGTCTTTATTCTTTATCCTGAATGTGTCAGTTTAGATAAAATAGCGTACACATGTAACCTGTTTTCCTACCCAGTTCTGTATAGGTATTTCCCTTCTTATTGCTGCATTAATCCCAACCTTCCTCTTTCCTTTCCCAACTCCGCCTGCTTCCCCTATCGCCCACATGCGTGGAGATCTTTTTCTATTCTTCACTTGTAATGAAAAACTCCTTTCAGTAGAAATAGACCATTTTAAAAAACAGAGGACGTGAAAACACTGGGAAGCAAGGAGTAAATTGCCTTTGCTGTGTGCCGTGGGATGCTGGAAACAAACTCAGAATGAAGGGAGAGAACAAAGTATTGCTAGACTAATTGTACAGGCTGTTTCTTAAGTGCTGAAATGCTAACTCCAAATCTTTTCAACCACAGAGTATATCCCCCCCCCCCTTTGGAACTAATTCAGTTCCTTGGCATGAAGGGTATATTTTCTCCTGGTACATTGGAGATTTCTGCCCCCCCCCCCAATCCTGTAGAGATATCAAATGCTGGTGAACGAGGGAGGCAGAAGCACACTGTGTAAATGCAGTAGTATTTCATCTCAAGAGAACAAGATTCCGCTTCAAACATTAAATTGCCTTGGCAGCATCAGTCTAATAGATGCTGGTTCTCATCTCATCATCAATAGGGAGACCCCCCTTCAATTATACGTGAAAAGGTAGCAAAAAGTATTCCTAAGGATTCCTTTGCACTTGGATCGCTGAAGAGGTATTTTGCAAAATACCTCCCTTTTAACAATTCCAAAATCCATCTTCGTTCCCTACTGGCTTGCTGCATAGCTAGCTAGCTACATGTTACACTCCTCCCCCAAATTTAAACCTCGTATATAGTTAGCTACTGGGGGAATATGGTGGCAGGAACATTATTGACAGACTGAAGAACGAGTGGGAGTTGATTGCACATTGCTGAAAACCTGAAAGAAAGCCAGTTTGATATAATTTCACTGGGAATCTATTGCTATAGCAACAAAGAACATTTTTTAGGAAAAGGTTCCAGTTCAAAAGAATCACAAAAGCATAATTAAACCCTCTTTTAAAGTTGCTGGTTTATAGTCTTATTAATTCAAATATCTGGAGTGGGGGAGCTATTTCTTGTTCTTTGGCATCAAAGCTAAAGGATCTCTGCCAAAAAGTTCTCTCTTTCTTTAAATGTTATTTACTTGGAAGCCAGACACAGCGTGGACTCTGTTGCCACCTTCAATTTGTTTTCCGCAAGACGACAGTTATTCCTTGGCAAGGCTATGAAGTTTGAGAACCAAAGCAATGCTCTTAAAAACACTTGTGCTCGCACATACATGCAAATGTAGCAAAGCAAATGTTATTCAGTCTATACAGTTGCATACATACTAACTGATGTTTCACATGTAAGATTCACCTTTTGTTGTTTGGGCAGGGCAGTCCCTCCCCCTACCTGGCCAGTCCCCTGGCAACACCTCCCCAGGCAGGATTGGGCGATTGGCTGAGGTAGGCGAAGACCTCCAGGTATTCAGCCTGGGAAGGGCAAAGCCAACCCATACTACCAGGAGCTGCACTGGGATCTGGTGGGCTGCGTGCGACCACACAAAAGGCGCCCCCCATTTGATGTGGGGAGCGGTCATTGGAGCAGGAAAATGTAGTTTTTCCTCAATTGGGAATCGGTCATGCCCTTTCTCATCCGCTTGGACTACTGCAACACGCTCTACGTGGGGCTACCTTTGAAGGTGACCTGGAAACTGCAATTAATCCAGAATGCGACAGCTAGATTGGTGACTGGGAGCGGCTGCCGGGACCACATAACACTGGTTCTGAGAGATCTGCATTGGCTCCCAGTACGTTTCCGAGCACAATTCAAAGTGTTGGTGCTGACCTTTAAAGCCCTAAATGGCCTCGGTCCAGTATACCTGAAGGAGCGTCTCCACCCCCATCGTTCAGCCTGGACACTGAGATCCAGCGCCGAGGGCCTTCTGGCGGTTCCCTCGCTGTGAGAAGCCAAGTTACAGGGAACCAGGCAGAGGGCCTTCTCGGTAGTGGCGCCCACCCTGTGGAACACCCTCCCTTCAGATGTGAAGGAAATAAGCAGCTATCCTATCTTTAAAAGACATCTGAAGGCAGCCCTGTTCAGGGAAGTTTGTAATATTTAACGTTGTACTGTTTTTAACATTTGATTGGGAGCCGCCGAGAGTGGCTGGGGAGACTCAGCCAGATGGGTGGGGTATAAATAATAAATAACAAATAATAATAATAATAATTATATAAGTTGCTTTCAATCTAGATTGATTCTAGATACTGACATCCAGAATGGCAAGAATGATAATACTTCTAGCCTGTGTGTGTACTATTTTAGAAAAACAAGTACTCGGTCTGTATTAATTCTAGGATAAAATGTTATATGTACACAGGCTATCTCTACCTATGCTTAAGGATAACCAGGGTTTTATATGAGCCGCAGCTTAGACCTAGAACAAGATTGGCCCTAGGAAATAATAATAAGGAACAATAAGTAATGGTGCGGAATAGCTGCAGAGTGCATAAGAACATGCACAATGATGCTTTTAAATGAAAATTGAGGGATATATGTTTTCTGTGGAATTGAGAGCTGTGTGAAAAGCAACAATGCAGCAGTGTGCAGGGAAGGCACACCCACAGTTAGGAAGACAGATAAGGCATTGGCCCTCAGTAGCACAGCTGGCCACACAGGAGCTGAACGGAACTGGCTTGCTTGCCATGATGCAATTCAACACCAACCCAACAAATGTGACATGCCCTATCTGTTCCTCTGCTGTTGCAAAACGAACACAGAGCGGAAATGTCAGCCAAAGGACAATGGGTGGATGGACAAAATTGCTCAACTTGCACGTAAATTTGGATCACGATTCTTAAATAAACAGGCCAAGGGACATGTTGGGCCAGATTGGAATGATGACTGAGATGGACAGGCCATTCATCACAGGCATATTTCTTCCGTGTTATGGATGATAATGATACTGACCCAGAACACTCAGAAACCAACGAAACATGCCGTATGCGTTGTTTAGCAATTTCAGTGTATGTCTTTCATCCTTATTGTAAAAGGTTGGGGTGGAGGCCTGTGAATGGAGTCTGGCTTATGGAACAGAAGGCTCTGAGCTCCCATTAAACCTATGCGCCCCCAAAAGACTGCTTTAAGAGCTTGAGTGCCACTGTTGGGGTGAAGGGGAATCTACTCCCCCCCCGCCCCCCTTGTCTGCAGAAGCTCTGCTTGATGCAAGGCCTTCTATGAAGAGGCTCCCTCCATTCATGGAAGGGAACCTGGATCCATGTTTCTAGTATTTCATCGCTTGTTACAGCTTAACAAAGAGAAACATCGCATTAAACATGTTGCAGTAATCTTTACGTTATATGCAGGGCTGCCTCTGATGACGGTTTGGAAACTTCAGCTAGTGCAGAATTCAGCAGCCAAGTCGCTCACCAAAGCAAGACATATTGTTTAAGCATATTACACTGATCCTGGTCCAACTGCACTGGCTACCAATTAGTTTCCAGGGTCAATTCAAAGTGCTGGTTTTAACTTATAAAGCCTTAAGTGGCTCAGGACTGCAATACCTCAAGGACCGCCTCTTTCTATATGAACCTACCTGGACCCTGAGATCATCTTCTGAGGCCCTTCTTCACGTTTCTCCTCCTCGAGAGGTCCGGAGGGTGGCAACACGAGAACGGGGCCTTCTCTGCAGTGGCTCCCCGTCTGTGGGCAGTTCGCCTGGCACCTTCATTATACACCTTTAGGCGCCAGGCAAAAACATTCCTTTTTAACCAGGCTTTTGGTTGATTTGATTGACAACCTATGCCCTTTTAAAATGTGGTTCTTTTGGGGTTGTGTGTGTTATTGATTGATGATGATGATGATGATTATATATATTGTGGTTTTATATTTTGATTTTGTTCTGTGAACTGCCCTGAGACCTCCAGGTATAGGGAGGTATATAAATCAAATCAAATCAAATCAAATATGCAAGGTAAATATGCAAACTTTGTCAGTATTTCTTGCCTTCAATGTAAAATGGCATTTTCCTGGAAAGCGTACAGGTTATCATGAATAAGCGTTGTAAATTGCAGTCCCACATATCTTTAGCATATGAAACAGCTCTTTGAGGTTCAGGTAGGTAGATAAATAGACCCAGAGCCTGGACTATCAGAGCAAAGGGACTGACAGGCCAGCCGGCCTCTGAACAATCCCAACAAGGGAGGCTCCTCTGAGATTTCATTAGAGCAGGTGCAAAAGCAGCAGTTCCACAGCTGAAGTTTCAGACTGCGCACACAGAGAAGACCTTAAATGCACTGGCTTGTAAAGCTGCAGCTGTTTCCTATTTGCTTTCTGTGGGCACTGTCAGTAATTACCACAACTGTGATCATGAAGGTTAATTACACATCATTTAATTTTTTTACCTTTACTGCTGGAAGAACTGGACTTAATCATGGCTAACCTGGTGGCTCTTCTTTACACCAGGCCCTTAGGAAAAAAGGCTTCTGCAATGTTCTTGCATCGTGTTAAGACCTAGGGCTTGCCGATCAGAAGGTCGGCGGTTCGAATCCCTGCGATGGGGTGAGCTCCTGTTGTTCTGTCCCTGCTCTTGCCAACCTAGCAGTTCAAAAGCACATCAAAGTGCAAGTAGATAAATAGGTACCGCTCCAGCGGGAAGGTAAACGGCATTTCCATGCGCTGCTCTGGTTCACCAGAAGCATCTTTGCCATGCTGGCCACATGACTCGGAAGCTGTACGCCGGCTCCCTCTTCCTGTAAAGCGAGATGAGCGCGCAACCCCAGAGTCGGCCACGACTGGACCTAACTGTCAGGGGTCCCTTTACCTTTATGTTAAAGGGATGGTCACATCCTATGTGAGCCTATCAAACGCTATCCTGATGGTACCTGAATGGCCTCTTTTGCGTCTTCCCATCTTCCAAGGTTAGGGGATGACTGGAGAAGAGGGGCTTTTCAATTTTGGGGAAAGGGTTGCAGCTCATTGGCAGAACACCTGCTTTGCATGCAGAAGGTTCCACGTTCAGTCCCTGGCATCTCCAGTGAGGACTGAGAAGGTCACCTTTGTGAAACCCTGTAGAAACGCTGCCAGTTTGTGTAGACCAGTGTTTCCCAACCTTGGGCCTCCAGCTGTTTTTGAACTACAATTCCCATAATCCCTGACCACTGGTCTTGCTAGCTAGGGATGATGGGAGTTGTAGTCCAAAAACAGCTGGAGGCCCAAGGTTGGGAAACACTGGTGTAGACAATACTGAGGTAGATGGAGTAGTTGTCTGACTTCTTGTGCAGCTTCTTGTGCTCCTATTTGTAGCACTTAGAATTAAATCTGATGCCTTTTTTTAACAAGCTGGAGAACTTTTTTAGTTGCCAAGGCATTCCATAACCTCAGCTGATTTTATCCAATTATTTTATGGTTTGAATGGTTCTTACCACTCTCATCTGTTTTTCTTGCTTCTGCTGACTTAATTTCAAACATTATTTTTTTTTATTCTGAGTTCTGTACTGGATATTCTTTTGTTCAGAGCTACCCTGAGAAATTTTAGCAACCTGGTGTACAAATGGTTTAAATAAATGAACAAACAAACATTCGGTCAGATTGCCATGACAACTGCAGAATCATCTTAAATGCACCAGTGTAATGACAGTTGCGGCCCTGGCTGGAGGGTTAATTGTAGTCACCTCCAGTTGTGACAGTAGGGCAGGGTAATTTAGAAGGAAGATTCTAAATTTCAATATACCCTGCCACGGAGGTGCCCTCATTTCTCAAATAAAAGGATTATCAGTACGGAGCAGCAATATTTGAAAACAATAAACTTGACTGTATGTGTGTTTGTATTTTATAAGATGCCTAAAGCTTTATAGACACTGTACAAAAAATTAAAAATGTCAGAGGCCCTGCCCTCAGGCTTACAATCTAAAAGATACAACACAAAGGGAAAGAAAGATAGCCCCATACACCTGTACCCCTCCTATAGGTCACTTATGATGTTACCTTTTACTGAAATATTTTGTGAGGCCCCTGTCTCAATATGTATGTCACTGGTATGCAGGCTGAGACCCTACCTGCCCGTGGACAGTCTCACCAGAGTGGTGCATGCTCTAGTTATCTCCAGCTTGGACTACTGCAATGCGCTCTACGTGGGGCTACCTTTGAAGGTGACCCGGAAACTACAACTAATCCAGAATGCGGCAGCTAGACTGGTGACTGGGGGCGGCCGCCGAGACCACATAACACAGGTCTTGAAAGACCTACATTGGCTCCCAGTACGTTTCCAAGCACAATTCAAAGTGTTGGTGTTGACCTTTAAAGCCTTAAACGGCCTTGGTCCAGTATACCTGAAGGAGCGTCTCCACCCCCACTGAGGTCCAGTGCCAAGGGCCTTCTGGTGGTTCCCTCATTGCGAGAAGCAAAGCTACAGGGAACCAGGCAGAGGGCCTTCTCGGTAGTGGCGCCCGCCCTGTGGAACGCCCTCCCATCAGATGTCAAAGAGAAAAACAACTACCTGACATTCAGAAGACATCTTAAGGCAGCCCTGTTCAGGGAAGTTTTTAATGTGTGACATTTTAGTGTATTTTTGGTCTCTGTGGAAGCCACCCAGAGTGGCTGGGAAAACCCAGCCAGATGGGCGGGGTACAAATAATAAATTATTATTATTATTATTATTACTGGACATTTCACACCAAGTTCAGGGGCAGGATTGTGGTTCAGTGGTTAGAGCATCTGCTTTGCATGCAGAAGGTCTAAGGCTTAATCCCTGGAATCTCCAGGTAGGAACTCAGCCTAAAACCCAGGAGAGCTGCTGTCAGTCAGTGTAGACAATACAGTGGTACCTCCGGTTGCAGACGGGATCCGTTCTGGAGGTCCAGTCGGATCCCGAGGTTTCCACAATCTGAGGACCCCTTCTGTGCATGCGCGCATGGCGAAACCCAGTCAAATACTTCCGGGTTTGCCGCTTTCGCATCCTGAAGTTTATGTAACCAGAGGGTTACGTAACCGGAGGTACCACTGTACTGAGCTAGATGGATCAGTGTTTGGACTCATATAAGGCAGATACCTGTGTTCCTTTTTTCCAAACAACAGACAATATTAACAAAAATCAATCCTGTTTCCAGTCTAAAAACTTGTGTGAGGGGGTGTCCACCTGATTTAGAGGTTAGTGGGGGCTGCACAGCTGACCATACATTTAAGATAGGGGGACACTGTGCACATAGGCTATCCCTCTGAAGAGATCAGAATATAAAGACAGGATACTAGGGAAAGCTCATGACTTAAGGGCAAAGAAACCCCGCTGCCCATTGATTGATTGAACATCTCCTCACACAAGTAACGTCTGAAGGGAAGTACTCTTGCAGGCAACATACAAGGGAGATGTTCTTATAATCCACATCATGGATGATCTATTATAAAGAAGAAAGAGGAGGGACCTGTGTTGAGCAGAGCAGACTAATAAGGCCTAGTTCTCATGTTCCTTGCCAAGAGGAATAAATCACATTATTTCCGTCTTTTGGAAATCAATGCTTCCAACGATTCTTACATATTCACAAAGTATTCCTGGGCTGCCAGAAAAAGATTTTATTGAGTTAGTGAACTGTACATTTCAGATGGCAGGGCTGCAATATATGGAAAGGGGTGATTCCTTGTTTTGCTTGACAAAACAGGGGTTGTCTATACTGACTTGTATTTGTAGCAGTGAAGATGAATTGGCTGGGCAGCTGAGATGGTACATGTTCATGGCTATTCCATCTGCTGAGGGAACAGACTTCTCAGGAAGTTGTGGAGGGCTCTTCATGAGATAAATAAAAGTTGCCTCTCATGGACCCTAGGAGCAGGAATAGTTTTGTGGGGAAGGCTGAGGACCAGAAGAGGTCCCAGAATATAGTGAAGCTAAAAAAGACAGGAGTGCCTGGCGTGTTCTGGTCCATAGGGTCACGAAGAGTCAGACACGACTAAACGACTAAACAACGACGAAAAAGCAGGAAGCCCAAGTGATAAAGCAGATGAACAGAGGATACAATGGATGAAAATAAAATAAAAAGAAATCTGAGGAATATACAGAGAGGGCTTGAGAAAAAAGGCAGAGAGGTTTGAATTTCACATAGCAGCTTGGTCTAACCAGCTAGTTCTTTGGTTGTAGGCTTCTAGATATAAAACAATTCATGCCTTTTTCTATAGGATGCACAAAGACGAAAAGCATGCTCCATTTTTATTGTGTCTTTCAGTATTTATCTGAACAGTAAGTATAAGATGTCCAGGCCTGCTATTCTGCCTCTCTTTAGATTATTATTATTATTATTATTATTATTATTATTATTATTATTATTATTATTTCTTTTAGATGCAGCACCAACAGCAGAAGGTCACATTACTTTCACCTGCCATGAAGTGTTTACCAGCAATTCCAAAGGCAAAATCAGTTTACAGCTCTTGCAAATCTCTCTTCTCTCTGTAAACGTCCTTGATTATTAACTAAGGACATAGCACACCCGCTGTTCTCATGTTGAAGTGAGGGCGCACAAGCAACCGGAAAAAATAGTTTGCCACTCTTCTATGGACTGAACTGCAAGTTGCGCCCTCTGACTTACGCCATTAGTTGGGTTGTGCGTCGTGATCTAATCGGTGCTATTTCATTCCCAAGTAGGCTCAAATAAATATTGATTTAGTTGCATTGATGTTTGTTAGCCAACTGTGCTGTGGGCGGCTTCTGCTTTTTAAACAGAGTCCTATGGTTGAGCATAAGATTAAAGGATCAAGAGGAATGAAAGGTATGCCTGAACGAAAGATAACATCTCCCTAAAAGTCAGCAAATGTTTTCCCTTCACTTCCTCTCTGAGAACCACATTTTCTTTCACCTTTGGGCCGCAGGCCAGGAGAGAGCAAGCATTTTTCTGCCACGAGGCAAGTTTCGCTAGGCTATATATGGTACAGTTCAGTAGGAGAAAGTATCAAATGCAGAGGAAAATGAATTTCAGGAGCATGGGGACATGTTCTCTCATACATGTACTTTTTTAGTTTTTTTTATTCAAAATTATAACAAGACATATTATCCAAAAATATATCATCCTTGTCGTCGTCCCCCCATTTTCCCTCCCTCTCCCCTCCCACACATGCCCCCCCCGACTTCCCTCAGTTCCAGTCTTTGGTTTCTCTAAGAATGCTGTTTTCTGCATGTTACAAAGTTGTATAGATCCTCAAACTATTTAGCTGATTATTACCAATAAAAGGTTTGTGAATGTTTAATCAAAACCTGCCAAGGAGTCCAGCTCGCTTTGTTGCGTCTCCAGATACTTTTTAAAGGGTTCCCATTCATCCTTAAAGTCACAGTTATCCTTATAGCTTATATGTCAGTTTTGCCAGTTCTGCATAGTCCATCAATTTTTCTTGCCATGATTCTTTAGTTGGGGTTTCTTCAGTCTTCCATCCTTGTGCTACCAGAACTCTCGTGGCCGTTGTCGCGTACATGAAGATGTTTTTCAACTTTTTTGGCAGGTCCTCTCATACATGTTTTTACCTCTGTCCGGTGAGTGGATCATTCGGTCTTCCCACTGCTGAGCAATATGGTGCACAGATCTGCATGTTTATCTGCTGAGAAATTCCTAGATGATACTGCCTTATGTGAGGGCAATGACCATTAGGAATACCGGTGAATTCGGACTGGCAGAGATGACCGGCAGAATCCGAGACCAGGGAAAAGAGACGGCGGAAGAAGATTGGAAGAAATTTAAGGACTATCTTAAGAAACATTGTAAAATTATTGAATGTTAAAACGATGTTGATTCGGAAATTAAGTGGTTTCTAGTTGTAATGATTATGTAAACAAGAAAAGAAAGGTCAAAAACTAAATAGAAATTAGGGGAAGGATTTGCTGAAGCGAATTAATTAGAGATTGGAATACAGAAAGGGGAGGTATGAGGAGGTCGGGAAAGTAAGTTTTATGAATATAAGGGATTGAAATTATACTTGTTGTTGTATGTCTTTTGTATGTATTTTTGCTTTTTCTATTTTTTATAAATCTTTGAAAACTTTAATAAATATCTCTTAAAAAAAAAAAAAAGGAATGCCGGTGAATTCCAACAGAAACAGGAGCAGAAATCGCCAGTGTTTGCTTATCAATATCTGGAACCAAAAGCAATCCAGCTAATCCAACTGAGTATTCATTGTTGTCGAGAAGAGTAAGCAGAGGTGTTTAATTAATATTATTGATAAAAATGAGAGTTAAAAACAAGTGAACCAAAACAAATATGAAATTCAAAATATGCATATAAATGAAACCAGCAGTTATAGCATACACTGTAAAGTAAAATTATGTGTTATAATAGATGCCAGCTTTCTTTATTTGGGTAGCCTTGCCTAAACAGCACAACAAAGTTGCTCTTGGAAGAGAAGCTGTTCCAGCCTCTTCCTTGGAAGCATATATAGACCTATAAAAAAAGGTTTTATATTGTGAAGGAGATAAAATAGGCTTTATTTTGTATTTTGGTGGTTTTGAAACATTTAAAGCAAATACTATAAATAGGGAGGTGATGGTGATCTTTTCAAGAGCAGATGGTTCTCTCATGCCTAATGTGGGAGTTGACTTCTGTGCAACTGTTAGGTTTTTTGTTTTCTATTGCAGTTCAGATATCTGGGAGTGCACTGCTGCAAGAAAAAAGCTTCCCCAAATTCTGCAGCTTTTCATTAAAGTATTTGTCAAATATTCAGAAGTTGTCATTTTGGATCACTAATCTCAATTTCTGAACATTTGAAATGCATTACAGTCATACCTTGGGTTGAATGCGCTTCGGGTTGAGCACATTCGAGTTGCACTCTGCGGCAACCCGGAAGTAGTGGAGCGCGTTACTTCCAGGTTTCGCCACTTGCGCATGCGCAGATGCTCAAAATGACGTCATGCGCATGTGCAGAAGCGACGAAAAGCGACGCATGCGTGCGCAGATGTGCCGTCGCTAGTTACGTTTGCTTCTGGATGCAAACGGGGCTCCGGAGCAGATCCCGTTTGTATCCAGAGGTACCACTGTATTTGAATTAAAAACATTATTAGGGGTTGAAACTTAGATTTCACAATCATACCTTTATAAAAGCAAACCGAGAGCCCAAACACGAAGTTTGCCAAAACTCAGAAAATATATACTCAAATGTACAAAAATATCTTTTTGATAATATTTGGATTTCTAAATCGAAATTACAAGCGTGGTATTTCTCTGCAGATATCAGTCCTACACTTTCTTTTGCCAATTATTCAGGTATGTGAGTTTTCAAAGGAGGCAACTGTTAAAGTTAATGCAGAAAGAAAATGTCAACAATTTAACAAGGCAGTGTTGCAAAACATATATGGCATCTAGAAGTGTCCCCCCCCCCAATGGTGTAAATTCAAGAGAAAGAAAGAGAAAATATTATTGAAATGGAACCCTAAGGTTTAATTAAGCAATAATTTTTCTAAAACTACATACGGATGTTTCTGGATTAATCTACAAGTAATTCCAGGCTAGGATTATGCAACATTTGTTCAAGGCAGTGGAGAAAGGAATAAATCCAGCAATAACTCTAGTTGTGCCACGTTTGGGGGTTTGACGTTACTGAAATTGTCAATGCAATAAATGGTTGAGCTGGAAGAATCTGCATGTGTGTACTCTATGTCCTATAATGACAGGAATGTATTAAGGGTTATTACCATACTTATCTTGTAAATGTATAAGTTGCTGTTCAGCATGAAACTCCTAGGCCATGCAGAAAACTCCCACAAATTTAGGAGTAACCGCTCAAAGGCTCCTTCTTCTGTAGAAATGCCAGTAGATACACGACAAGCTATACCAGGTGGAATCTCTTCTTTTATGCAACGGTTAAAGGTTCCAGAGCCCTGTCTCCTTTTCATATACCCACAAACCCTCAGGAATTTTAGCAGATATCTGTAGTCCTCATGACGATGGAGAAATGCTTGAAAGTGGGCCAAGATAGTAATAGCTACCAACTTGGATATCTTCAAAAAGGGTTTAGGCAAATTCATGGAGGTTATCAGTGGGTACTACCCGTGACTGCTGTGTAGTCCCTTCAATATGAGAGGTGGTATGCCTCTGACCTGCGTATTACAAATGGCTGTTTGTGGTTGACTACGGTGAGATCGTGGGACACGGGTGGCGCTGTGGGTTAAACCACAGAGCCTAGGACTTGCCGATCAGAAGGTTGGCGGTTCGAATTCCCGCAACGGAGTGAGCTCCCATTGCTTGGTCCCTGCTCCTGCCAACCTAGCAGTTCGAAAGCACGTCAAAGTGCAAGTAGATAAATAGGTACCGCTCCGGCAGGAAGGTAAACGGCGTCTCCGTGGGCTGCTCTGGTTCACCAGAAGCGGCTTAATCCTGCTGGCCACATGACCCGGAAGCTGTACGCCGGCTCCCTCGGCCAATAAAGCAAGATGAGCGCCGCAACCCCAGAGTCGGTCACGACTGGACCTAATGGTCAGGGGTCCCTTTACCTTTCCCCTTCCAGTGAGATCAGGAGACTAGATCAGGGGTCAGCAACCTTTTTCAGCTGTCTCTCAGACCATGTGGTGGGCTGGACTATATTTTTTGGGGGGAAATGAACAAATTGCTATGCCCCACAAATAACCCAGAGATGCATTTTCAATAAAGACGCATTCTACTCATGTAAAAATACGCTGATTCCTGAACCGTCCGCGGGCCGGATTGAGAAGGCAATTGGGCCGCATCCGGCCCACGAGCCTTAGCTTGCCTATCCCTGGACTAGTTGGTCTGTTAGGCTGATTCAACAGGGTTGCTCCTTTGTAACATCCAACTTTCTTCTTTCCCATAGTTACTGACTATTTTCTGCCTTTCATCCCCCAATATTGCACCATAAGTCTTAGTCACTTTTGTCACACACACACACACACACACACACACACGTATATAATTTATGATTTTCAGTTTTATACATTTCAATAATTTTACAATCATTCTAAACAGTGCTTTCCCCCTAAAATAATGTTTAAGGGTACAGTCATTTTTCTACTCATATTGAAATACTGCCCCTCAATGAGGCCAAACTTAGATTCACAAAATGTTTAGGGGTATGCGTACCCCTGTGCTCCGCCCCCCGAAAAAAGCACTGACTTCCTTCTCCCTCTTTCTGCAGTTCCTTAAATTTATTCTTAATATTTTCTACATATCCAAATTAACTAAATTTGCTCATTTATTCATCTACTTTAAATATATACTCTTATAAAACTGCAGGTTATTACAACAATGTTCTTATCTGTTTACAGTTTGTTTGTAAATATTCAATAAACCATTTCTATTCTTTTATAAAAAGTTTGTTATCTTGATTTCTTATTTTTCTGGAAAGTTTCGCCATTTCTGCATATTTCAAAAGTTTTTGTATCCATTCTTCTTTTGCTGGGACTACTTCTTCTTTCCATTTTTGGGCAAGTAACATTCTTGCCGCTGTAGTCGCGTACATGAATAAATTTCAATAAAGTTTGGGTAGTTCTATACCTAAGTTCATGGTTTTCCCAGTAGTGATGTATGGAAGTGAGAGCTGGACCATAAAGAAGGCTGATCGCCGAAGAATAGATGCTTTTGAATTATGGTGCTGGAGGAGACTCTTGAGAGTCTCATGGACTGCAAGAAGATCAAATGCATCCATTCTTAAGGAAATCAGACCTGAGTGCTCACTGAAAGGACAGATCCTGAAGCTGAGGCTCCAATACTTTGGCCACCTCATGAGAAGAGAAGACTCCCTGGAAAAGACCCTGATGTTGGGAAAGATGGAGGGCACAAGGAGAAGGGGACGACAGAGGATGAGATGGTTGGATAGTGTTCTCGAAGCTACAAACATGAGCCTGACCAAACTGCGGGAGGCGGTGGAAGACAGGAGTGCCTGGCGTGCTCTGGTCCATGGGGTCACGAAGAGTCGGACACGACTAAACGACTAAACAACAACAACATACCTAAGTTCTGTACCTATAATTCCCAAAAGGAATTTTTTGACCTTATTCCAAGCTGCCTAATACATGGTCATCAACTGATAACAGATATGCAATCAAAGCTAAATCTCTGGATTGAATGTTTTGAATGTTGTGAAATCATTACGCTCACTCGGGAGTCAGAGTGCCCACTCTACAGCTAAGCCTTCCTTCTGCAGCCTTAACCTGGCCTTCTCTGGGATTCTCTGGAAGCAGTCAGCTTTGCGTGGGCAGGCAGAGTCCCCCCAACCCCAGGCGACCCCCGAGCGGAATAATGACTCAAGACAACGTGCTATGTGTTAAGTTGTGGGTGAACATATCAGACGACACAGCGATTCTTCAAACAGCTCTTGTTTATTCACAGGCCATAACAGAACTGAACTGAAGGGTTCAGCCAGCCAGCCAGCCAGCCGGAACAACGTAATTGTAACAACTTTCTGTAACTATCCAATCACTGAACGTCACTTTCGATCCCTTATTTGCATATGTGGACCTGAACTATCTACAGTATCCCCCTGCTGGCCCAGGGTGAGAACTTCAGTACATAACACTATGGGATTAAATTTGGCCACAACTTTATTAAGTTTCAGATGTAGGGAGACCTTGGCTAAGGCATTGGGCGTTTATCCTTCCCAGTCCCCAACCGGGGATCTGGGAGACATCAGGGTTATTCAGAATGTGTGGGGATTGGGCTGGCTCTGGAGAACATATGTTGAAGCAGAGAGCCTGCCCCCGTTTCGCCACTGTCACAGGGGAGAGCAATCACAACCTCTTGGCGTATGGCCAATGCCTCCCCTCAAGACCCCTTTACTAAGGGGAAGGCAAAACCTGCCAATGCAGGAAAATTCCATTCCGGCCCTTCAACAGCGACCATGACGTAGCAGCGCCTGCGTACCTGTGGAGAAGAGGTTAACCTGCGAAAAGAAAAGGCTTAACTGAGGGAGGGCAGGGTGGGAGAAGCTCTGGAGCCAACTGACGCTTCACAGGTAAGCTTCACCTTCTGTTGTGTGGGCAGGGTGGTCCCTCCCCCTACCTGGCCAATCCCCTGACAACGCCTCCCCAGGTGGGATTGGATGATTGGCTGAGGTAGGCGGAGACCTCCAGTTATCCAGCCTGGGGAGGGCAAAGCCAGTCCGTACTGCCAGGAGCCGCACTGGGCTCCAGGGGGATGTGCGTGACCACGCAAAAATGTGGGGAGCAGTCATTCAAGAAGAGAGAACAGAGATGAGATTCAGACAGCAGTGAATCATTTTATTGCAGGTTTGTTGTTTTTGTTGCTTATTATAAATGTGTTCACTTCCACAGCAAATTTTTTTTGAAGGTGCTTAAAATTCTAGCAAGTTGCCTGTATTGCTGTACCACAGACCCTGAATCCATTGTATGTAATCTGAAGACCCACCCAGCCACCCACCCTCCAAAAACCACGCTGAAGCTTGCAGGCAAACAGCGAGGCTGTTCTCACAGGCCAGATGCACAAGAATTACGTGACAACACATTGACTGCTGCCAGGCAGAATTAGGAAGGAAGGACGCTGCAATGTGTATAATCCAGAACAGTTTGATGTACTTGCAAGTAGAACAGCTTGTTCAGGCTTTTGTATGAAGGATTAAAAAAGAAAAGAAAATTGTGTTAAATTGTTCTTTGAGAGGCATCTGCAAGAGGCAGAGCACAGGTTCCGCCCCTCCTTTCCTCAGTTATTTCCCACACCTCAGCCATGTTCACCAATCTTCTACTTTGTAAAAAGTGCCATTTCAGAGTGGGGGAGAAAGAGGGCAATATGGAGGTCTAGATGAAGTAAGATCCATCATAATGGGGAAAATAATATAATGAACATTTTTGAGATGACCCCTGCTGTACCTGTAATATATAATCTACTGTCATTTCCCCCCTTCTCTTATATATCTAACAACAAACTCTATAGCAATGGTATCAGCACAGGGTAAGCAAGCACCTTTTGGAGCAGAAATATGCAGTGCTTTTTTCCTGGGGATACGCAGGGGTACACACAGCCCTAAACATTTTGTGAATCTAGGTTTGGCCTCATTGAGAGGCAGTATTTCAATATGGGTAGGAAAATGAGAGTACCCCTAAACATTTTTATATAGAGAGAGAAAAAAAGCACTGGAAATATGTATAATTAGCATATATTCATTTTTTTTATTTACAAGATTTCAATCCTGCCTTTCTGAGAGTTTATACTCCACTCAAGCCAGCTTCCATAATTTAAATCTTGGGGTCTCAAATTTCAGTGGTGCCCTGTGTGACACCAAAATACAGTGTCCCCCACCTCTCGCCTTCCATTCTACATCATAGTTGTGGCACCCCCTATGGCTCCCCCGAGGCCCCTGTGCGACTGAACTTGTTGCACCTCTGCTACCACCTGGGTGCTGGCCTCTGTTTTTGATTAGCCTGACCCCTTCGTCTTTCCTTTCATGGTTCCTGTTTCCCTCCAGTTATGTGCTGTATATGAGCAAATCTTCCTCTTTTGTCTGGGAACACTTTCTAATCCTGTTGTATTCTTAGCATCTTCCTTGGGTAGAGCACTTCCTTAAAAACAGAGGGCTGTGTGCTCTTATCAAAAGGGAACAGTGGTTTGGAAGCTCCGGGTGGTGCAGAATGCTGCAGCTAGATTGTTGGTGGGGACAGATAACAGCCAGCATGCAACTTTGCTGCTTAAAAGCTTACACTGGCTGCCCATATGTGACAAGGCCAAGCTCAAGGTTTTTGTATTCATTTACAAGGCCCTTAACAACTTGGGTCCAGGACCACCTGATCCCTTTTATCCCTGCCCCATCACTGAGATGTTCAGAGGAATCTCTGTGAGTTGTCTCACATTATCTCAGATGCCTGACTCATATCCACCAGAAACTGTGCATTGTGGTCTGTGGTTCCATTTCTTTGGCATTCCTTCCCTGCTGAGATTAGACAGGCCCCCTCCCTAACTTCAGCCATCTTTCGATTTCAGCAGGCACTTTTAAGCAAGTTTTCTGTTTTTCACAATTAGTTGTAATTGATTTTACCCATTGCATGGCAAGGTCCCAGACCCTCCCGGGAAGTGGAATAGAGACACACAAATCAGTATTTTAGGTTAATGGGCGAAAAAGGCCACAACTTTATCGGTTACAGAATGTGAGTGGTATTGGCTTAGGCATTGGAAACAACTATATCTGACTCCTGCCCATCTGCAGGAGTCTTGGAAGGGTTAACCACCAGAAAGGGGAGCCCTGCTGATGCACATCAACTAGGAACTCCCCCCAGGGTCACCGCTAGGGGTCGTGCCATGGCTCTAGCCCCCCTCCCGTCTGGGGCTTTGGACGTCGAATATGCCCCTTGAAATAGGAGGGGTAGGAGATGGCCACTACCTCCCCTCCCCTTCAACCTAATGCTCCAATGTCTAACCGCCAAACCTTACAAAGTAAGGCAGATATTTTACTTTCTTGGGCTCCATGATCACTGCAGATGGTGACAGCAGCCACGAAATTAAAAGACCCCTGCTTCTTGGGAGAAAAGCAACGACAAACCTAGACAGCATCTTAAAAAGCAGAGACATCACCTTGCCAACAAAGGTCTGTATAGTTAAAGCTATGGTTTCCCCAGTAGTGATGTATGGAAGTGAGAGCTGGACCATAAAGAAGGCTGATCGCCAAAGAATGGATGCTTTTGAATTATGGTGCTGGAGGAGACTTGAGAATCCCATGGACTGCAAGAAGATCAAACGTATCCATTCTTAAGGAAATCAGCCCTGAGTGCTCACTGGAAGGACAGATTGTGAAGCTGAGGCTCCAATACTTTGGCCACCTCATGAGAAGAGAAGACTCCCTGGAAAAGACCCTGATGTTGAGAAAGATGGAGGGCACAAGGAGAAGGGGACAACAGAGGACGAGATGGTTGGACAGTGTTCTCGAAGCTACCAGAATGAGTTTGACCAAACTGCAGGAGGCAGTGGAAGACAGGAGTGCCTGGCGTGCTCTGGTCCATGGGGTCACGAAGAGTCGGACACGACTAAATGACTAAACAACAACAACAAAGGTGAAAAACCAAATGGCCGGTGCCAATTTGCCAAGTGGAAAAAATTCCTACCAGGCCCCTGTTAAAAAACAGGCGACCAACCGAAGTCCATAGCAAAGTGAGGAGAAAAAGATCCTAACCTACGGGAGGGAGGGCGGAAGAACTGACTGAGCAGGGAGAAAAGGAACATGTCCTTGGCCATGGGCAGTTTAAATAGCCCGCGCCACGCCCCCGGACTGTCCGGATTGGACAGCCTTGGGATGACGTGGCTGAGGACCAACTAATGGCACAGGGGCTATCTCGCCCCATGCGCGTGGGGAGGGCTTGCTCCCAGCCCACGGCGTCATCTCCCCAGGGACGGAAAATGGCTTTGTATGCTTTTTATAATTTTTATGTACACCACTTGCAGACTGCAGTGCTTAAGCAGTACATTATGAGTACATTAAATAAAGAAATAATAGTGAGATTTCCTTCCTTCCTTTCCCTCTGAGGCATAGCCTGCAGTCACAAGCTGGATAATGACTTTGATCATGTGGAAATCATTGCATGACTGGAGGTGACAGGAAGTCTAGTGCCTGCCACCTATATAAACTTGCCATCCAGACAAATATCTACATTGACCAATGTTGGGCTGATCCATCTTTCGATACACCCCCATTAAATGGCTCGTGCAAACAGCTGTGTGTGTTTCACTTAAGAACATATGAATAAACTAAATATAAAATCAAGGTTTTACATCAGACTTTAATTTTAAAAAGCAGAACTTACCTTCACTTAGTTCTGGAGGTGAAATTAGCACTTGAATCAGCAGGGTTAACATTTTTACAAGTTACAACTTGGAATACATTTGGGGTATTGAATTTCTAATATGTTCAGATCTCTAGAGTTTGGAGCATAAGAAGTGATGGTAACTTTGATAATAAACCTCCTGCTGTGATTCTACAAGGTTGGGGAAAAACTAGAGCAGACTTTCTTAATGCATTTCTTTCATGCAGACATATTATGATAAACTGCTCATTTAACAGTTTCTAAGATACTGTAGCATGCAGTGGCAGCGTTTTACTGAAAAAGGTTTCTGGGAGAAGAAAAAACCCTCCTGTGTGGGCAGGTACATATATTTTGGCAGTGCAGAGAACAGGGGAGGAAATTTCTAGAGAGTTGAGCATTTAGAGAAAAATTTTGTCCGGAGAACCATATGCTCTAAAATGCTGCATTTTAACACATATCAATTAGCATTTCTGCTTTAATCTTGTTATTTGCCATTTTGCTATTGCTGGAAAAATGCACAGTGTCCTGCAAGACACGTTTTCCAGGGACATTTTCTCTGCCACCAGGCCATTTTTCTCTATTGCTATGTTTTTAGGTTCCACAACAATATTTGATTCATGATGGTGATGGTGGCGATGTTATAATGCGCAAAACGACTAGGGACTTGTCTCCAGTGTGGGGAACTGGTTGTCATTAGTGTGTGGCCACAAGGTGATGCTGACTTGGCTGCACTGTTGCCACCACGTCGAAATTTGGTGGGGCTTTGGTGAAGGAAATGAATTGTGTACAAAATGTGTCTCTGTGTAGGTGGGTTCGCTGTGGACGTCCAGATGTTGTTGGATCCCAGCAGCCCCACCATCCAGGATCAAAATAGTTTCAGGAAGGAAAGATGCTACAAGGCCTGGAAAACTGTGGCCTCTACATCAGGGAAGATGGGTCAAGGTCCATCAAATTGAGCTTCCATTCCTATCATTTCAGAAATTCATTAGTCAACAAAGTGCTGCCTTTTTTGTATAGTCCCTGCCTTCATGACAGATACTAAACAATTTGGTAAGTGGGGTTGAGGAACATATAATAATATTAATTATTATTTTTTTATTTATACCCCACCCTTCCCGATTTAAAAACCGGGCTCAGGGCGGCTAACAGCAAATATAAAACACTGATTAAAATGTGACTTAAAAACAGCATAAAACAGCATAAAATACAAGATAAAATGCAGCATCAATATCAATAAAATTCAAAAAATTCAGGGGTCATTTTAGGAAAAAAACCAAACAAAAACCCAGTCAGTAGACATCAAATGATCACCAGGGCTAACTGGCCAAGTTGGTCCTATTAGGGCCAACAAGGAGACCAGGGAATAATTTAAATGTGGGGTCCCAGAAAGGGTTTCTTCATAGATGAGGAAAGGGAAAAGGTAATCAGGCTAATTCAAATTGAAGGCCCATATGAATTGATCCATTAGTCTTTCCTTAAACAGTAAAAGGAATGTTTCCTTAGAGTTCTTGTTAGTATGATTTTTATTGAAACCTCCAACTGCCAAATTATACAGGGATAGGGAACCTACATTCCTCCAGTTATTGTTGGAGTCCATCAACCCCATTCAGCATGGCTAATAGTAAGGGATGATGAGATTTGTAGTCCAATGGCATCTGTACAGAACTATCTAGGCAACCCCTGATTTAAAGCAGAGGTAGGGGATCTGCCCCTCCAGATGTCATTGATCTCCAACTCCCAACAGTCTCAGCCACCGTGTCTGATAGTCAATGATCAAGGGAGTTTAATCTAACAACATTTTGAGGGCCACAAGTTCCCCTGATGTATAGGACGCAGTTTACCAGACCTTGTAGCATTTTCCCTTCCTGAAACCATCCTGAAAGAACTAGATTCTTAGTAGAAAAGGCAAGCCCTCAGACCAAAAGCAATACTAGACAACTGTTTTGGAGAAGCGGTTGGTAAACAGTTCGAGGTGTCTCAGTAGATGTGTGTTCATTTGAATAAAATGGAGAACCAGATATTTTTGGATCTAATCATATAGACTTTGTGGAGAGTCTTATCACATTCTCATGGCAACAATTGATGTGATTCCCATCTAGAAAGTGAAAGTATGGAAGCCACATTTTTCAGGAAGTCTGAGCCAAAATTTGAGGTGTGCATGCGAGGCCAAAGAGAACTGAATTATTTATTCCCTGTATTTAAAGCACAGCACATTGTCAGATAATAATCAACTCTTTTCGAATTAGTCAAAACGGTTGGGTGTGCTAACCATATGCTTAGATACTGACTTCTGGGATTTAATCTACCAAAATATTCCCTTTAGATATTCATGTCTAAATTCTATGTCCTGTTTTTCAAATGGTATCAGGTCCTGGTATTTCCAGGGGATCTTGGTGGCTTATCTCCTGTGCTGCTGAATATTTGGGATTCTGAAGGCTACTGAAGATGGGTACAGACTTCCTTCCTTACATGTTTGTAGATATATTTTTAGTTGTAGCTGCTGCTGGTTATAGGACAATGCATATTCTTCACCAACCAATGCTGAGGGAGCATATCTTAGATGCAGCTGCTGTGAGGCAGGGTCTAAGGCAGGCATAGGCAAACTTAGCCCTCCAGATGTTTTGGGACTACAACTCCCATCATCCCTAGCTAACAGGACCAGTGGTCAGGGATGATGGGAGTTGTAGTCCCAAAACATCTGGAGGGCCTGGTCTAAGGTGTCTTCTGAGAACTCAATCCAGTCAGCAAGACATTCCCTTAACTCTCCTTTTCCTTTTGAGAGTACGTCATTTCCACCTGAAGATACCAAATAATACTTGGCTTGCCGATTGGATGGTTGGCGGTTCGAATCCCCGCGACGGGGTGAGCTCCCATTGCTCGGTCCCTGCTCCTGCCAACCTAGCAGTTCGAAAGCACATCAAAGTGCAAGTAGATAAATAGGTATCACTTCAGGTAAACGGTGTTTCCGTGCGCTTCTCTGGTTCGCCAGAAGCGGCTTAGTCATGCTGGCTACATGACCTGGAAGTTGTACGCCAGCTCCCTCGGCCAATAAAGCGAGATGAGCGCCGCAACCCCAGAGTTGGTCACGACTGGACCTGATGGTCAGGGGTCCCTTTACCTTTACCTGTATACTGAGGTCTTTTGTGGAGAGCCTTCTGCCCACCAGGTGAGGTGAGATGGTGGCTGAAGCGGTACCTATTTATCTACAGGGACCAGTGAGAAAAACATTTCAGTGGTGGTGTCACCCAGATGCAGAACTCCTTTTTCAGAGGTTTTCCTGGCACCCAAGGTCACATGCACGGCATCTATTTAAAGCACATTCAAGTGCATGGCTTCTTGCCAAGATTCAAGGAAACTGATTTTACCCGTCACAGAGCTCTAACTCCCAATGCCCTGTTCTCAGGAGTCTTTGTGGGAAGCCATGTGCTTCAAATGTGTGTTCAGTGTGCTTTATTGTGGATGAGACCTTATTCTCCTTTGAGAATGTGTCCCACTGCATGTGTTTGAGATATAAATTAATCTTGCCAACTGTTTTATGATGCATTTGTGGTTTGTGTAGCCCTTTATTTTATTTTCAATGACCATTCTAATTGTTTTTTTCTTCCTTGTAAATTGCCCTGGGAATATGGTTGAAAAATGGTATGAAAACGTCTATAGTAGATAATTTATCTAGAATGAAGAAACAAAATAAATACATTTAAAAATGTTCTTATCATAAAATGAAGTGAGGCAAAGGGCCCTCTGTCCTGTGTCAATCATCAGCTATTGAACCTTCAGGATTGAACTTCAGACCTTCTGCCTGCCAAGCAATAGCTCTGTCCCTCAGCCATGACCTTCCCCCAGTGTGCCTTGTTTTTCTGACAAACAAACATTCCCAAAGAAGCTGAAAATCCCAGCTGCTCTCTTCCCTTGGGCTTACTTAGCAAGTCAGCTACTTCTTGCTGCATTCGGTTTATTATCCAGAGTGATGGGAAGGATGATGACGGACGGGGGGGGGGGGGGAATAATTGCCGAGCCTATAGCCTCAAAATAGCTTTTTTTAAAAACCCAACTGCCCCTTTAAAAATCAATTGGTGATGAATATGTATTAAACGCAAGAGGATTTCCCCACAGCGATGGTAATGTGGCAACAATTGCTTAGGTGAGACAGTTCCTTCCTATCTCTTGATATCTGGCAAGGTCATAAGATCAAGAATGCTCCCTCAAGGCATATGCAAAGCATGTGGATCATTCTTTTAGAACAAACAAACAAACACCACAAATTCTGAAGTACACAATGCTGAGAGGGGAAGAAAACATGCACATTTAGGCCATCCAAGCCATGAAGTGACCAAAAGTGAGATGGCCTCATTTGCAGAGTTGCCTTCATCAATCTATCTAACCAGCTAGTGGCCCCTCCATAGGCTTGTCAAAGGCCTACACCAGCCTTTTCCAACTAGATATTTTAGACTACAACTTCCATCAACCCCACCCAGTACGGCCAATGGTCAGAGATGATGGGGGTTGTAATAACATCTGGAGAGCAGCAGGTTGCAGAAGACACATGCTTCAGTTGTCAGGTTCGGAGACACTAGAAGTATATGGGATGAAGCTGGCAACCTCCACCATCCCAGTGGTTTACAACTATATCTCTAGAGAGGCAAGTTCCCCATTTGAACTAGTGAGGCCAGAGAGGGAGAGCTTCATTGTAACTGACAGGGCACACTTGTAATCGGAGGGAATGCTTTTCCCTTGAGAGTTCATCTCGTTTAGTTCTCTGCCTAGCACAAACACCCCTGGACCAATTTGCCTGCAATTTGGCAGGAAGCTCACCCAGGGACATCACTCACATATCTGAAATGTTCAGACCAGTTTAGATAGATAAACTTTATTCGCATTAGCCAACGGCCATAGCAACATAAAACAAGCAATATATACAATTAAAAAGACAACAATGGGTAAAAAGGACAATCAAATGACCAAGATTATCGTTCAGATGGTGGCCCTTAATCTCATTGCACCCTCGATAAACCTAGCAACCTTTGCTGTTGTCTGATCATTTTGATGGGATAAAAGAAAGAACAATGTGGCCGCAGATGGGCGGCCTGGGATGGTAAGTAAGAGTGGGGTGATGATCTCATTCCTCAGATCTTTATAAAGGGGACAGGACAGGAGAACATGAGCCACTGCTTCCAGGTTGCCATCTCCACAGGGGCAGAGTCGTTTCTCAGCTGGAATCTTTTGGTATCTGCCCTCAAGTACGGCAGAGGGCATCACATCCAGTCTGGCCAGTGTGAAGGCACGTCTGTCTTTTGGGATAGTTAATTTATACAAATATAGTGCCAGGGAATCAAACTGAGAAGGGGGGAAAAAGGCATACCAAGGGCAGAGTTTCTTTATAATGGCCAGATTGTTCTGTTGCTCCAAGTCCTTCAGATGCTGTGTTCAGACCGGTTGCCCACAAAACACTTGGGGCGACTAAGCAATTGCTTTTTAAAGCCATCCCCAAACTGTAACACCAGGCCCTCCAAGTGTCTCTATTTTCCAGGTACAGTCCCAGATTTACAGAAGCCATTCCGGTTTCTGATTTGATCCTGGAATGGCCTGCTTTTCCTTAGGACACCCCTATTTTAATCAGAGGAATGTTGGAGGGTACGGTGAGTCTTGTTGAAAGACGAACGTCTTCACCAGGCACCGAAAGGGCTACAGGGAGGGCAATAGTGAATTGGTGTTGGGAAATAAAACAGACTCAGAACCTAAACTCTCCTAGTACCTCTTTTACACAGGAAGGCTATCTTCCAAAGTGCCACATCAGGATCTAAACCAAATCTTGTGGTGCACACCCTACTTAGAACCACTTTGTTTTCTTCTTGAAGATCGATTGGTTTGTTTGTTTTTAAAAATCCATATCTCAGGTTCGTTCTTTGGAAGCTCTCTGCAATTATTGTAGAAATGCATATTAAGCGTTGGCCAAAAGATGCCACACAAGGCTCTGTCAAGAGTTTTTGGAACATGGAATTAGCTTTGTTGTTGTTTAGTCGTTTAGTCGTGTCCAGCTCTTTGTGACCCCATGGACCAGAGCACGCCAGGCACCTCTGTCCTCCACTACCTCCTGCAGTTTGGTCAAACTCATGCTGGTAACCTCGAAAACACTATCCAACCATCTCGTCCTCTGTCGCCCCCTTCTCCTTGTGCCCTCAGTCTTTCCCAACATCAGGGTCTTTTCCATGGAGTCTTCTCTTCTCATGAGGTGGCCAAAGTATTGGAGCCTCAGCTTCAGGTCTGTCCTTCCAGTGAGCACTCAGGGCTGATTTCCTTAAGAATGGATAGGTTTGATCTCCTTGCAGTCCATGGGACTCTCAAGAGTCTCCTCCAGCACCATAATTCAAAAGCATCAATTCTTTGGCAACCAGCCTTCTTTATGGTCCAGCTCTCACTTCCATACATCACTACTGGGAAAACCATGGCTTTAACTATATGGACCTTTGTTGGCAAGGTGACGTAGAATTACGAAGGTGGAATTAGCTTACCTTTGAATTAATAATATTCTTTAATGTGTCTCTATGCATGAATGTGAAATATCCTATATGCTTGAGCTGTTACGATGGATCGGTGAGGTGGGGGAACCTCTTGAAAGTTACCTTGTGAAATGTCACCTAGATGAGGCTTGTGGAACTGCTCAGTCTGGCACATTTAAGAGCTCACTTGATAATTTATGGTGACAAATGGAATTGCTGTACCCTTGCAGCTGGACATCAAAGTGCCTTCCACATATATCCATATTCCCTTCCACAGGAATCTCTCGAGGGTGATTGCTGAGCTAACAGTGCCATGTCTTTGCCAGTATGTCAGGCAAGAAAAATGTCCCTTTGTGGTTGCTATGTATGTATTAAAATGATACGGGGTGATCTGAACTGCAACAAAGATGCATAGAAATATCCAAGTGTGCACCTCACAAGCTTATACAAACCCTTCCCATCTTGTTAACATTCAACATGTGGAACCTGCAACAAAATTGCACTGTATGGAATTCCCTAAAATACTGCATTCCATTTCTGTTTTCTACCTGGTTGTCCTTTCCCTCCTTCATCCCCCAACCGTCAGTCAGTATTCAAGGCCAGTGAGCATTGGACTGTTCTAACATTCCCCATCCGCCTTCGGCTGACATCCCCCTGAGCCCAGCTTCGGCTGGGGAGGGCGGGATATAAATAAATTATTATTATTATTATTATTATTATTATTATTATTATTATTATTATCATCCCTATTGGAGTTTCCTCTCCCCTAAATATTTTTGTACTTCTGTACACTTTGGGTTCCCTCATCTCTCTCTTTCTTTCGTGTGTGTGTGTGTGGTGCCATTTTGGACACTCATTCCAGAACACTGACCTGGAAGTTATTTAAGCAAGATAACCGGGAGTGCAAGGAGACCCTGAAAAAGGAGGAAAGTTGTGTCCTCTTGAAGGATGTAAATTGCATTGGCCAATGCTGTCCCTGTAACCTGCAATTTCCCCATTCCAAGATTTTAGACAGTCTCTGCAGCACATTCATCACAAACTACAAGCCGGAACACCTGTAGTTTTTATGCCAAACAATCTTTGTCCCCTTTTTATTTGAAGTGTGCCTGCCTAAATACGCATTCTTCTATAACAGATAGTTACGATAAAACATAAATCTATGGTTCATTCAAATGCTTATAGATTCGATTGTATTAAAAACAAACCCCTATATGAAATTTATCCGGGTTTTATTTATTCTGTGGTTGATGGCTAATCCTGTCTTCATTTCAAGTGATTTGCACACTTAAGTGTGCAACACCACCCTCTGCTGGGCAGGTTTACACAAGATTAGAATCTGAAAAAACAGAGAAGAAAAGTCTATACAGTTTAAAGATTGATATGTTTTAGATGGTACTTATTATTATTATTATTATCTAAGCAAACTCTTTTTATTAAGCTGAAAAGTAAAGAGAATGGCTGTCTCTCAGAATTGTTCCTTATACAGCAGTGACAGGAACACAAAGGAAATCAGGCACATTTTGTATCAAGGAAAATGCATTTACAGAACACGTACTTTTCTGAAAGGTCGTGCCACTGAGGAGCTTGAGTCATACCTCTGGGGAGAATACTCTTTGCCCAAAGAGTAATTGGAAATCTAGCAATGGTACGTGCGAAAATTAGACAGATAAATGAAGTCAAGTGTTTACTGAAATGAAGTGTTTCATTTTCCTCCACCTCCGTTCCCACTATCAGAAAGTCTTGCATGGTAATTAGTGACCCAAAGCTTATGTTCCTGATGAGCAGAAAACAAGCAATACTCTATTGAGTTTGACTCATTTCCTTCTTTGGGGAAGGCTTTTTTTTTTGGGAGGGGTGTCTTTTTATGTATTCCTACTTTCTGGATAAAGAGGTCTTTGAATGGGTGACCAAGGGGGAATGTTCAGTTGAGTGGGGAAGGCAGGGAAAGGGAACTCCATTGAACACAGTGGGTCTTATTCTCAAGTAAATATGCACAGCCCCATGGAAAAAACTTGCTTATTCCCAACTTGAAGGCTAATAATAATAATAATAATAATAATAATAATAATAATAATTTATTATTTATACCCCGCCCATCTGGCTGGGCTTCCCCAGCCACTCTGGGCGGCTTCCAAAAGAATATTAAAATACTGTGATACATCAAACATTAAAAGTTTCCCTAAACAGGGCTGCCTTCAGATGTCTTCTAAAAGCCTGGTAGTTGTTGTTCTCTTTGACATCTGGTGGGAGGGCGTTCCACAGGGAGGGCGCCACTACCGAGAAGGCCCTCTGCCTGGTTCCCTGTAACTTGGCTTCTCGCAGTGAGGGAACTGCCAGAAGGCCCTCAGAGCTGGATCTCAGTGTCCGGGCTGAACGATGGGGGTGGAGACGCTCATTCAGGTATACTGGACCGAGGCCGTTTAGGGCTTTAAAGGTCAGCAGCAACACTTTGAATTGTGCTCGGAAACGTACTGGGAAACGTACTGGGAAATCTGCCAGTTTTGGTTTCTCTTGGTTTCTCATTTTCCTAATCTTCAATTCAATTCTCTTGTTTACACATCAGCAAGCAATTAAAAAAAGAAAGAAAAAGACCTCATGTAAATTCACAAGCAGTTTAATGTTAATTTATCCCGCTATGCACATTTAGTATGCAATTTTGCCTATTTTTTATGCAAATCTGTGCCCCCTGCTATAATGCATTCCTGTAAGTCATTTTCACTGATATGAGCATTTTTATGCACACTATAGCTTAGCATATGCCTTTTTCACACACCTCTTAGCTGGAGAACTGCCCTGAAGTGTGAACGGCAAAAGATGGGTGTGTTTTGGTCCTCATATTGTTTCAGAAGTTGCAGATGAGGTAGGCTTGCCTTTAAATACAAATTGAATCCAGTTTCTTCACCATCCCTATGTGTTCCAGCTCTACAAGTCTGTGATTCCATGAAGGGACAATGCAAGTTCCAATAACGCTATAATAAGTTTATTATTACTATTATTTCTAAATTTATTGATTGATATATATATATATATGCATTAGTTAAATTTATAATCTGCCCTTTCTCCCCGAAGGGTGCCCATGGTAAAGGTAAAGGGACCCCTGACCATTAGGTCCAGTCGTGGCCGACTCTGGGGTTGCGGCGCTCATCTCGCTTTATTGGCCGAGGGAGCCAGCGTACATGTGGCCAGCATGTCTAAGCCGCTTCTGGCAAACCAGAGCAGCACACGGAAACGCCATTTACCTTCCCACCAGAGCTATTTATCTACTTGCACTTTGACGTGCTTTCAAACTGCTAGGTTGGCAGGAGCTGGGACCGAGCAATGGGAGCTCACCCTGTCACGGGGATTCGAACCACCGACCTTCTTATCGGCAAGTCCCAGGCTCTGTGGTTTAACCCACAGTGGTTAACAACATATAATCGAATGAAACAATATCCAGTATACAAGAATTGAAGTGACGGTGCCTAAGGAAACCTGGCCCCTTTTAAAGGCCAAATATATCCATCTTGAAATTCCTTCTGAGCATGTCAAGGGAAGCCATTTTGCACGTTCCTTTTCCTGCAATACAAAAATATAAGAAAGGTGCTCCTTTAAGTGCAACTGATTGTGTTGAGCAGGCATAAGCAAACTCGGCCCTCCAGACGTTTTGGGACTACAACTCCCACCATCCCTAGCTAACAGGACAGGGATGATGGGAGTTGTAGTCCCAAAACATCTGGAGGGCTGAGTTTGCCTATGCCTGGTGTTGAGAGTATGTTCTTATGGCTACTGGCAGCTAACACACTTAGAATCCCTTTGTCTTATTTCAGACTATGAAAAAGGTGGCAGTGCTTGCTGTTCTGTAGCCAGTCAGTTGCATGTTCTGCCCAACTAAGTGGAGGTTTCTTATTAAAGGATCAAATAATTACAGTTTCCATAGCCACCAAATTGACCTTTGTTTAAGGGGCTGATATTCTCTTGGGCCAGGGATGTCTCTGCAGTTCCTCTCTCTGAATAATGAGTCGTGTCTTTTGAAGTCAGTCATCATGTTGGTCTCCACCCCTGTCATTACTGTATCATTTAAGAGTGTTGAAATCACTGCAATCTTCGCTAGGTTGGTGGAAGCAATTTGGAAGGATTGAAACGTATTCAGCGAAGCTAGTATTACCAGTCACTTTAGATATGCAAAAGAAGTAAATGGAACTAGAACACACGTTTTTGTTCTCTCTTTCACTTGCATCAAATGAAACATCTTCACTGTGACCAATGAATCTTGAAGTTAAATGACATTTGATCATGATAATTCGAGGTATTTTTACCTATATACATCTCTTTTCTTACTGACATGCATTTTAATTTGTATATCGCTGCTGAAGGCAAGGGAGAACATTTAGTACAGAAGCCCTGTGAATGTTCCTCAGGGAGCTTGCTGACGTGACCTTTTCTTAGCCTGCTGAACAGACAGTTCATGCTTCTTTCCAAATCCCTTTGAAACCTTGGAACAAGGGGTCATGGGGTGTGTGTGTGTGTGTGTTGCCTTTTAGCAACAAACAAGACACAGAAGACATGAAACACAAGACCTTTCTAGAACATTTTCTATTGACAGTCCCTCTTAAGCACGAAGAACAATATAATGACTTTGTTGTTGTTGTTGTTTAGTCGTTTAGTCGTGTCTAACTCTTCGTGACCCCCTGGACCAGAGCACGCCAGGCACTCCTGTCTTCCACTGCCTCCCGCAGTTTGGTCAAACTCATGTTGGTAGCTTTGAGAACACTGTCCAACCATCTCGTCCTCTGTTGTCCCCTTCTCCTTGTGCCCTCCATCTTTCCCAACATCAGGGTCTTTTCCAGGGACTCTTCTCTTTTCATGAGGTGGCCAAAGTATTGGAGCCTCAGCTTCAGGATCTGTCCTTCCAGTGAGCACTCAGGGCTGATTTCCTTAAGAATGGACAGGTTTGATCTTCTTGCAGTCCATGGGACTCTCAAGAGTCTCCTCCAGCACCAGAATTCAAAAGCATCCATTCTTTGGCGATCAGCCTCCTTTATGGTCCAGCTCTCACTTCCATACATCACTACTGGGAAAACCATAGCTTTAACTATAACAGACCTTTGTTGGCAAGGTGATGTCTCTGCTTTTTAAGATGCTGTCTAGGTTTGTCATTGCTTTTCTCCCAAGAAGCAGGCGTATTTTAATTTCGTGGCTGCTGTCACCATCTGCAGTGATCATGGAGCCCAAGAAAGTAATGACTTGTGTATTTTTATTTCTTCCCTAGATGCTTTCAGTGAGAGAAGTTCACTCAGTCCCGGTCAAAAATCTGGGGGGCAGCAGATGGTCTTTTGCATGTCTCTGACCTGCTGCTTGCTGTACTTGGCCAGCCTTAACCAACCTGATGCCCTCCAGATGTTTTGGACTGCAGGTCTCATCTGCCCTGGCCAGCATGGGCAATGGGCAAGGATGATGGGAGTTGTCGTTCAATGATATCTGGAGGTAGAGCACCAGGCTGGGGAAGCCTGCTGTTGATTGTTGAGAGCTGCCTGGTTGATTGGGATGGGCACCAGGCCTTTGGGCAGGATGCAGTTTGACTTACTTTCCTTTGTATAAAACAAGCCTAAAGGAGGCCCCCAACCTGCTCACAGGTCCTTGTATGATCAGTGGAAACAGTTGGTCCTGGCAATTATTAACCACTCTCAATTCCACCCTGATAATTGCCACCTGCCCGGATTTTAACTTGTCTGAATTAATTTTAAGATGTATTCTAATTACTTGATGTCTGTTTTTATGCTTATTGTGTTGTTTTCATGATGTTAGCCGCTCTGAGCCCGGCCTCGGCCAGGGAGGGTGGGATACAAATATATTATTATTATTATTATTATTATTATTATTATTATTATTATTTACCTCTCATAGTCAAATCCTGACTGGATTCTTGCTATAGCTGTCAACTTTCAGATTTGAAAATAAGGGATCAGCAGCCTCACCTGTCCCGGGGACAGTCTACGGGATATCTAACAATCCGGGATAGCAGCGGGAAGCAGCGGGAAATGGCACCGGAATAAGGGAATTTCCCGCAAAAAAAGGGAAGGTTGACAGCTATTATACTTGCCTGCAGGCTGGAGAAATGGCCCCCAAATGGCTTGTTGTTGTTGAACTGCAAAATTGAGAGAAGTACAGATTTTAGAAGGATAGTTTCACTTCGCTTATTGTGTCAGAAAGTGGATTAGGTAGGGTTGCCAACCTGAATTTCTCCCCAATTTCTCCCCCTGCCACTCATATAGAAGGGTAAGCAACAAAGTTAAACAATAACTGAGTTTAAATGGAGCCAGTGCTGCTCCTGAGCTTTCCACATTTATACCTGCTTATAGTCAGCATCCTTCAGCCTTCATTTGCATCCAGTAATTATTTTGCCCTTCTTTATCTAAATTTCAAGATATGTTAATCAGAGCAAAGTGGGGAGTGAATTTTTGTCAAGTACTAATTAACTCAGCTAGGGTCCAATTTTGCATACATTAAAATCAGTGGGAGTTCTGCGGGGAGGCTCTGCTCTTAGTGCTGGATAAATAAAATAAAATATCCTCTTTGACTAGTCATGCATAATATTCCAAGCCCCGTTTCTGATTATTACTGGCACATCATTTAAGATGGAATCACAATTTATGCAAGTCCCCTCCCCATCCCTGCCATCTTTGCCAAATGAAGGGGAATTCTCTGTTTACAGAATGCCCTTGCACAGGGCAGCACAGATTTCAAATGTCCTCTGAAATGGTAGAAAATCACCACAGCAGAACAGGCTAGCTAAAGACAAAAACAAAAAAACACAGAAAGGTAGATTCACTGGTACAGAACATATATATTCAAAAGGGCTTTTATATCAAAGCTTTGAAATCACGTCAGTTTACAGGAGAGAAACTGATCATGGCCCAGATTTTGCTTTTGTTTCTTTGTTTTTTAAGGTAAGATTGGTAGTTTGTGGTACGTTAAGAGTGAATTGGAAGGTGCGAGAGAGTGGGATTTAAATGGATTATTCGTTAAACAATCTAAAATACAGGAGGACTGAAATATGAGGACTGAAATATTGGATTATCTGCTGCTGTTTGCGTAAAAAATTCTCACACCCAGGCCTTAGCACTGGGAATGAGTTCCAGTTTAAGGGCTGAGTGGTTCAATGTGTGAAGCTGTAATAAAAATAAATGTCTCCTAACGTGTACAAGAAATAACCACCATGGGTAATCTCTATAGATGTACCACTCCTTGTTTTCTGTGACCTCCAAGTAAAGCAATTTTCATGAACACGAGAGAGATCCTGAAGGAGGTTTTGTAGCACCCTGCTTGTGGTTAACGCTTAGCTGGAATGAAATATTCAACGCAGCAACAGAGAAATTAAAATAATAATTTATTTGTCAGACAAATAAATGAGAGGCACAGTGGTATATGGTTACCAAGCTCTGGCCTGCCTCCTGCCATTATGGCCAGCACTTATATTTCCTTAATCCAGCCCCCTTTGCTCCTCCTGTGGCTGCCTCTGTCCAGTCAGCCTGGTTGGATTTCCTATTGGCTGATTGCTATAACCAATCCTAAAAGATACACCCATATCCTTCTATCCTTATAAGGGAGACAAAGAGCTATATATAAATGACAAATAAGTAATAATATATCTTACATGGAATCTTAATTACCAGCTCACCTCTTGCCCTCCTTGCCCTATTGCCTTCTAAAACAAATGGTTAATCTTAAATTTTTATCTTAAACATATGTCAAGGATCTTGGGTTCATATTCTCATGCATCATCAATGAAATATCTCCTTCATTTGAAGGTTTCTAAACAAATGCCTGACCACCATTTATCAGGACTGCTTGGATGGCGTCTCCTTGTCTAGCAGGGGGGCTAGGCTGGTGGCTGACTTAATTTCAGGATAAATACAACTCTTACAACTATATGAAATGAGAATCTAGCATTTCTTAAATCCTTTGCATAATTACATTTAAGCCAATATATTTAAGCTAATATATTTCATACATTATCATAGGTAACCTTTTAAAAGAATAAAGCTTCTCAAAGTAGAAAGGAAGGAACTCAGTAAAAAAACAGTTTTTTAAAAGAAGCCTCTCCAGTCTACACCCCCCCTTCAGCCAGTTGTTTTCTCTTCCTTTGCTCTTGGCCTTTTGTCCTGTGGCTCAAGTTTAACGGTTTTATTTTACTATTTACCAACTCTTAATTATGTTGGGTCTATGTAACCTTGCTCTTGACCTGTAATTCCCTTTTTACGACTTTGAGAATTGTTTTCTGCTATAAATCAAGGGGGGCCCCTTGTCTTAGGAGAATGGCCAAGGTTTTCTCTGCCTGGCATAAAACATTTGTGAATTTAAGCCCATTTTAGACTTTATGAACCTGATCAAGATATAAGCCAATATAAGCCTTGATTAAAAATACAGTCTATATTCAGATGCCACATTCCCCCCTTTCAAGCTCAAGGACCTTGCTTACCAAGCGTCCTTGATAGCTTGATCTTCATCATATTCCTGAGGTAAAGCTCTGTATAGGGCCATGATATGAGGTAGAGTTTCATTTGAAACCATCTTGCTAATTGTACTTCTAAAACATGAAATGATACATGGCACCATACATAAAACCATTACCACTACTGTCAAGAAAAACAAGCAAGACAATAGTATCCCTTTGAGTCCCGCAACATTAGGTAACCAATTGGTGAGCCATCCCATATCCCATCCTTCCCATGTTTGTACTGGGACATGTGCTATATTCTCCATCTTTGTGGCCAACACACGGATTGCCTCACCATTATCAGAAATGTTAAAGCAACAGGCATTCCCTGTCAAGTTCAAGACTCCACATAGGCCTCCCTGCCTGGCAAGTACATAATCCATTCCCATTTTCAGCTGCAAAATGGTGGCTCTACTTTCATCCAACTGTTGTGCAATAAGTCTCAAACTCTGGGCCGTTGCATTGGTTACAAGTTCCACTACTGCTTGCAATCGAATTATTCTGTTTAGATTATAAATAGGATCCTGTGCCCCTTGTATGAGCTCACCAGGATTCCAGGAGGCAGGATCATAATAGGCTATAATGCGCTCTGGCGGCCAATCATCAGTACCGCTCCAACTTTGGGTACTTCCTCCTGCTATATGAGAAATATCAGCGTTTCTTCGTGTTCGCTTAGCTGAACTAGTGGGCATATCCACATTGGTGGTAATACCCATCCCAGGAAACAAGTCCCACTCCATTTGGAAGGGAGTTTCTTGTATGCCCATTCTCCACATATCCACCACAACCATCGGGTCTGAGGTTTTTGGTACGTGGAGTACAGAAGGCGAAATATCAAAAGAGGTAGAGAGTTCACAGTGCAGTATGTTAGATTGCCTTTTTCTGTCACAGTTATGTTCCATACCACTTTCCATGCATGAATAAAAGGAGGTGCACAGGGCAAGGTATTCCGAGTTCGATAGGTAGTACCGTGTGCCCAGGTATGACTATTCTTAATATAATCCCAAGTATAGTGACAATGAGAAGAGCCTATCATGGTAGAATCAGCTGCATCTGATAATTTATGTACACAGAATTCCCCTTGTACAGGTATAACTCGTAATGGTTTAGTTGAGTTCCATCCGGGGAAATTCTGTATTTCTGTTTGGTGTGGCATTTCGCTTACCATACCAATGGCATCTAATGGTATCGGTAATAAGGGCATACCTCCCTCTGAATCATCTGGCCCAAGAGAGCAAACAAGGCAATTGGTCCTATTTGCAACATTGGCTACCATTTCAGCTAAACCTACCCACATATTGTGGTCATAGCTGAATCCATATTTAGCAAATTTGGTCAGATTCAAGGACCCTTCCCCTTACCAAGGGATCAGGATTAATAATAAAATCATGTTGATGTCTAGCATATGCATTCCTTCCACAAAAGATTACCTTATTGTGATAGCATAAAACTATTAGTCCCAATATAATTCCCCCAGTGACAGAAATGGGGAACCACCAAGACCAAAACATATATCCCGAGGATCCCCAATGAGTAATATCTCTGATAATTGTTCCACAAGGGGGCAGTCAATCAATTGTATAAGAGAATCTTCCCGTTCACAGTTGCTGGTTCAGACGCTCCTCAAGCTTCAGGCGTGCGCAGGTCAGCCAGCTTCCAAGTTGTGGCTGCAGCAGGCCGGTCGTCTAATGTTGCCCGTGACCTAGCCCGTTCCCGGTAGGGCTAGATACAGGGGTTTTTGGAGAGAGTCAGTTTTAAAGGATTAGAGGGGTCACCTTTGCACGTCCAACTGCCTTCGGACTTCTTCAAACGGGAGTGATGAATCCAGGGGGTCACCTCAGCTACCTTCACCGCTGTTGGAGTAGAGAGCAAGACGGTGTAAGGTCCACGCCACTTAGGTGCAAGTGGATCACGTTTCCACTCTTTCACCCATATGCTATGCCAGCCTGGAGCTGATGAATCGGCACGGCAATGCTGCACGGCGTGTGCTTGAGGGCCCACCTGTTAAGATAAAAAACAAACAAACAAACACGGGAGAGAGACAAAAACACGGGAGAGATTGCACTTGTCCCTGTGTCACATGGTCTCCTATTTGTTTGAGGTCAGCTGGAATATCCTGAACAAAGGAGGGCGGCCTCCCATACAGGAGCTCAAAAGGTGACAACTTAAGTCTTTTTGTGGGTGCACACCGAACACGAAACAGTGTTATGGGTAACACGTCTACCCTCCTGAGACTTTAGACATATTAGTGGGCTTCTGGCATGCCCTGCAGATACCTTGCACAAGCGTCTGGCGGTAGGTGGTAAGCCTGGCCAGGTGAATTGCATTGTTTGGATCCCATTTAGGATCTTCCAAGGGAAAATTGTCCTGGAGATGACGGTCAATATTATAAATATTTCCCACTCTGGCCTGCTCACGCAAATATATCTGTGCCTTTTCAATTATGTCTCTCCTTTCCTCAGTGGTGAAGAGAGTATTCAGGAGCTGGCGACAATCTGTCCAAGTAGGACTATGAGTATTTACTATTGAGGTCACCAAGTCCATCATAGCCTGAGGTTTTTCTGCGAAAGATGGGGTGTTTTCCAATTCATCAGATCTGTAGTTGTGAATGGAATACATTGCAGGGTCGAAGTTCGAGGTGGCCGTGGTCCAGGTTGCCCATTAACCAGCACAGGCTCCTCAAGTGCATCAAATACTCTTCTGAGAGGGGCTACTACGTGACCTTTTTCTTCGCTTTGCTCTAGGGGCCTCAAATCATAGGGGATGGTATTTGTCCCAAGGCGTTCTTTTAGCAGCTTAATACGCCTGGCTGTATTGCTTGCTGACCGATTAAGGTCTCCCTGTAACTTCTGTAATAATTCTCTAGGACTTGGATGTACAGGGGTTTGGGGTGGGCAATTAGTTGTTCCACTAAAGGAGACTGTAGATGGAGTTCTACTGGGACTCACAGGTGGAATAACCACTTCTGCTTGGGCTTCATTATAGGACTCCAATGCCTCCTGAAGATATTTATCATAATCTATCAAGGAATCAAGCTCTGTGACTCCACCCCCATTATTCATTCCACTTTCTTGCCTTGGGGTTACAACTGGTGGAGGGTTTGAATTAGGCTCCCTTCGATGTGGAGCATAGGGTGGAGGTGAAAGCACCTCTTCCTCTGGTCCCTCAAAAATGGGTTTGAGTTTATTTGGCAAGATTCCTTTCCTAGCTTCGGCTTTTACAGCCAATAATTTGCATCGTTGGACTTTGCATTCCCTTATCCATGGAGGATTTTTATTTAATGTGCTCAGCCAGGAATCTATATATGAAAATTGTTCTGGGCACCCTCCAGTTTCTTTGGTGATGTTAGACCAAAGTTTGCTTACTAAATTTATATCAAAGGTTCCCTGAGATGGCCATTCAGTTTCTTTTGGCTATTCTAATTCACATAACGTTCTCAAGCGCTCTGGCGTCATTTTGACTCCATATGCCCCTGAGAAGGCTTTCTTAAAATTATTTAACATACATTCAAGAGGTGTATTTCCCCCCTTTGAACCCCCAATTCCCATTGTATGGCCCTGTGAAGTATCCACTCAGTCACTCACACACACGCCTTACTGGGAAACGAAGTAGTACTCACTCCACACTTAGGTCAGCTACACATTGTACTTTCTCACACATGCAATGCGCTAGATACTTCAACCACACTCTACCTCCCAATCTTCCCTTTTCCCTACACCAGATCACCATCTGACGTACCCAGCCACCTAGCGTACTCAGTTCCCCTTTACTGAGACGCAGAAGTTTGATCAGGACTTCTCTTCCTCCCAATTAATTGGAGGGCCAAAACCCCTTAGTGCACTTACCCTTAGCTGGTTGCCTGTTTATTTCTCTGGTCCCCCCCGGTCCGTCGCCGTCAGTGGGCAGGGTATCAGACAGACGAGACTTCTGCGTTCCCCCTGGAAAAATTTACCAGTGCGCGCTGGGAAGCAGTTTAGAGATCCTCTCTCTTGTACCCTGTCCAATAGGGCGAAGGGGCTGCGTTCCAGCAGACCACTTATCCGAGTCACAGGGCACCATAAAATGTAGCACCCTGCTTGTGGTTAACGCTTAGCTGGAATGAAATATTCAACGCAGCAACAGAGAAATTAAAATAATAATTTATTTGTCAGACAAATAAATGAGAGGCACAGTGGTATATGGTTACCAAGCTCTGGCCTGCCTCCTGCCATTATGGCCAGCACTTATATTTCCTTAATCCAGCCCCCTTTGCTCCTCCTGTGGCTGCCTCTGTCCAGTCAGCCTGGTTGGATTTCCTATTGGCTGATTGCTATAACCAATCCTAAAAGATACACCCATATCCTTCTATCCTTATAAGGGAGACAAAGAGCTATATATAAATGACAAATAAGTAATAATATATCTTACATGGAATCTTAATTACCAGCTCACCTCTTGCCCTCCTTGCCCTATTGCCTTCTAAAACAAATGGTTAATCTTAAATTTTTATCTTAAACATATGTCAAGGATCTTGGGTTCATATTCTCATGCATCATCAATGAAATATCTCCTTCATTTGAAGGTTTCTAAACAAATGCCTGACCACCATTTATCAGGACTGCTTGGATGGCGTCTCCTTGTCTAGCAGGGGGGCTAGGCTGGTGGCTGACTTAATTTCAGGATAAATACAACTCTTACAACTATATGAAATGAGAATCTAGCATTTCTTAAATCCTTTGCATAATTACATTTAAGCCAATATATTTAAGCTAATATATTTCATACATTATCATAGGTAACCTTTTAAAAGAATAAAGCTTCTCAAAGTAGAAAGGAAGGAACTCAGTAAAAAAACAGTTTTTTAAAAGAAGCCTCTCCAGTCTACACCCCCCCTTCAGCCAGTTGTTTTCTCTTCCTTTGCTCTTGGCCTTTTGTCCTGTGGCTCAAGTTTAACGGTTTTATTTTACTATTTACCAACTCTTAATTATGTTGGGTCTATGTAACCTTGCTCTTGACCTGTAATTCCCTTTTTACGACTTTGAGAATTGTTTTCTGCTATAAATCAAGGGGGGCCCCTTGTCTTAGGAGAATGGCCAAGGTTTTCTCTGCCTGGCATAAAACATTTGTGAATTTAAGCCCATTTTAGACTTTATGAACCTGATCAAGATATAAGCCAATATAAGCCTTGATTAAAAATACAGTCTATATTCAGATGCCACAGTTTAGGTCTAGTCATCGCCTGGATAAGTGACAGCCTAGGAACCACGTGTGTGCCACTTAGTGTTCTACGATAGAAGAAAGGTGGGCTATAAATGTCATTAAATGAATCATAAATAAATAAGCTAGACTTCTACCCTCCAGTGCAATCAAAGACTCTGTCCCATCACCGGTGTTGCAACAAGATTCCACGATCAGTCAAGTCAGCTTATATAGATGGATCAGAGAGTACCATCTTGTCCTTTGCCCCAGGCAGCAAAATATTTTGAGCCAGCCCTGCTCTCAACATAATTCATCTTGAAGGAAATAATACTGCTGCCCCCAGAGAAGATTGCATTTGCAGTAGATTGGGCTTTTGGTAACATTTTAGTAAGAATGAACCTTGCAGTTTGAGGCTTGCCTCTCCCCATGAGTTTATTGATAATGCCCTTCTTGCACTTTTAATACATATACTACTGTCCTGTTCCAGAATATCTCCTTTTTTATATACTGAAATTTCTTAGAAGATCTGTTTCCCCCTTTATGGCCATAAATAGAGGTCTGTAGACACAGGTTATCTATGGATCTCTGCCAATAACAGGGGCAGGCTGGGTTGGATAAAAGCGAAAACATGAAACAATGCCCTCATTGTATTGCTTAGAGTACTTCCCTGTGCCCAGAGTAAGCACATCATGACAATTTAGTTTTTAAGAATTATTGTTTCCATCGCCAAAACTTTCAGGGGAGCATTTGCAACCGGTTGGCACCATTTTTGAGTGAATTGCCAAAAGTCAGATTTTTCATGAAATTGTGACCCCGGGGCTTAGGGATTTTTTCAAAAAAATATTTTCCGCCGTTAAATTGTTGAGGGCTGATTTCTTGTCCTGTGATAAAAAGCCTTCTGTTTCGACGGCCAAAACTCTCAGGGGAGCACTTGCAAGCTTCTGGCATCATTTTTGAGTGAATTGCCAAAAGTCAGATTTTTGCTGAAATTGTGACCCCGGGGCTTAGGGAATTTTCAAAAAAATATTTTCCGACGGTTAAATTGTTGAGGGCTGATTTCTTGTCCTGTGATAAAAAGCCTTCTGTTTCCATCGCCAAAACTTTCAGGGGAGCATTTGCAACCGGTTGGCACCATTTTTGAGTGAATTGCCAAAAGTCAGATTTTTCATGAAATTGTGACCCCGGGGCTTAGGGATTTTTTCAAAAAAATATTTTCCGCCGTTAAATTGTTGAGGGCTGATTTCTTGTCCTGTGATAAAAAGCCTTCTGTTTCGACGGCCAAAACTCTCAGGGGAGCACTTGCAAGCTTCTGGCATCATTTTTGAGTGAATTGCCAAAAGTCAGATTTTTGCTGAAATTGTGACCCCGGGGCTTAGGGATTTTTTCAAAAAAATATTTTCCGCAAGTTAAGTTGTTTAGGGCTGATTTCTTGTCCTGTGATAAAAAGCCTTCTGTTTCGACGGCCAAAACTTTCAGGGGAGCATTTGCAAGCTTCTGGCAACCTTTTTGAGTGAATTGCCAAAAGTCAGATTTTTGCTGAAATTGTGACCCCGGGGCTTAGGGATTTTTTCAAAAAAATATTTTCCGCCGGTTAAGTTGTTGAGGGCTGATTTCTTGTCCTGTGATAAATAGCCTTCTGTTTCCATCGCCAAAACTTTCAGGGGAGCATTTGCAAGCTTCTGGCACCATTTTTGAGTGAATTGCCAAAAGTCAGATTTAACTGAAATTGTTAACCCGGGGCTTAGGGATTTTTTCAAAAAAATATTTTCCGCCGGTTAAGTTGTTGAGGGCTGATTTCTTCTCCTGTGATAAAAAGCCTTCTGTTTCCAGCGCCATAACTTTCAGGGGAGCATTTGCAAGCTTCTGGCACCATTTTTGAGTGAATTGCCAAAAGTCAGATTTTTGCTGAAATTGTGACCCCGGGGCTTAGGGATTTTTTCAAAAAAATATTTACCGACGGTTAAATTATTGAGGGCTGATTTCTTGTCCTGTGAGAAAAAGCCTTCTGTTTCCATCGCCAAAATTTTCAGGGGAGCATTTGCAAGCTTCTGGCATCATTTTTGAGTGAATTGCCAAAAGTCAGATTTTTGCTGAAATTGTGACCCCGGGGCTTAGGGATTTTTTCAAAAAAATATTTTCCGCCGGTTAAGTTGTTGAGGGCTGATTTCTTCTCCTGTGATAAAAAGCCCTCTGTTTCCATCGCCGAAACTTTCAGGGGAGCATTTGCAACCGGTTGGCATCATTTTTGAGTGAATTGCCAAAAGTCAGATTTTTGCTGAAATTGTGACCCCGGGGCTTAGGGATTTTTTCAAAAAAACATTTTCCGACGGATAAGTTGTTGAGGGCTGATTTCTTGTCCTGTGATAAAAAGCCTTCTGTTTCCATCGCCAAAACTTTCAGGGGAGCATTTGCAAGCTTCTGGTATCATTTTTGAGTGAATCGCCAAAAGTCAGATTTTTGCTGAAATTGTGACCCCGGGGCTTAGGGATTTTTTCAAAAAAATATTTTCCGCCGGTTAAGTTGTTGAGGGCTGATTTCTTGTCCTGTGATAAAAAGTCTTCTGTTTCGATGGACAAAACTTTCAGGGAAGCATTTGCAACCGGTTGACACCATTTTTGAGTGAATTGCCAAAAGTCAGATTTTTCCTGAAATTGTGACCCCGGGGCTTAGAGATTTTTTGAAAAAACATATTTTCCGCCGGTTAAGTTGTTGAGGGCTGATTTCTTGTCCTGTGATAAAAAGCCTTCTGTTTCGATGGCCAAAACTTTCAGGGGAGCATTTGCAAGCTTCTGGCACCATTTTTGAGTGAATTGCCAAAAGTCAGATTTTTGCTGAAATTGTGACCCCGGGGCTTAGGGATTTTTTGAAAAAACATATTTTCCGACGGATAAGTTGTTGAGGGCTGATTTCCTGTCCTGTGATAAAAAGCCTTCTGTTTCGACGGCCAAAACTTTCAGGGGAGCATTTGCAAGCTTCTGGCACCATTTTTGAGTGAATTGCCAAAAGTCAGATTTTTGCTGAAATTGTGACCCCGGGGCTTAGGGATTTTTTCAAAAAAATATTTTCTGACGGTTAAGTTGTTGAAGGCTGATTTCTTCTCCTGTGATAAAAAGCCTTCTGTTTCCATCGCCAAAACTTTCAGGGGAGCATTTGGAAACTTCTGGCATCATTTTTGAGTGAATGGCCAAAAGTCAGATTTTTGCTGAAATTGTGACCCCGGGGCTTAGGGATTTTTTGAAAAAAATAATTTCTGACGGTTAAGTTGTTTAGGGCTGATTTCTTGTCCTGTGATAAAAAGCCTTCTGTTTCGACGGCCAAAACTTTCAGGGGAGCATTTGCAAGCTTCTGGCATCATTTTTGAGTGAATAGCCAAAAGTGAGATTTTTGCTGAAATTGTGACCCCGGGGCTTAGGGATTTTTTCAAAAAAATATTTTCCGGCTGCTAAGTTGTTGAGGGCTGATTTCTTGTCCTGTGATAAAAAGCCTTCTGTTTCCATCACCAAAACTTTCAGGGGAGCATTTGCAAGCTTCTGGCACCATTTTTGAGTGAATTGCCAAAAGTCAGATTTTTGCTGAAATTGTGACCCCGGGGCTTAGGGATTTTTTCAAAAAAATATTTACCGCAAGTAAAGTTGTTTAGGGCTGATTTCTTGTCCTGTGATAAAAAGCCTTCTGTTTCGACGGCCAAAACTTTCAGGGGAGAATTTGCAACCTTCTGGCATCATTTTTGAGTGAATAGCCAAAAGTGAGATTTTTGCTGAAATTGTGACCCCGGGGCTTAGGGATTTTTTCAAAAAAATATTTTCCGGCTGCTAAGTTGTTGAGGGCTGATTTCTTGTCCTGTGATAAAAAGCCTTCTGTTTCGACGGCCAAAACTTTCAGGGGAGCATTTGCAAGCTTCTGGCACCATGTTTGAGTGAATTGCCAAACGTCAGATTTTTGCTGAAATTGTGACCCTGGGGCTTAGGGATTTTTTCAAAAAAATATTTTCCGCCGGTTAAGTTGTTGAGGGCTGATTTCTTGTCCTGTGATAAAAAGCGTTCTGTTTCGATTGCCAAAACTTTCAGGGGAGCATTTGCAAGCTTCTGGCACCATTTTTGAGTGAATTGCCAAAAGTCAGATTTTTGCTGAAATTGTGACCCCGGGGCTTAGGGATTTTTTGAAAAAAATATTTTCTGACGGTTAAGTTGTTGAAGGCTGATTTCTTGTCCTGTGATAAAAAGCCTTCTGTTTCCATCGCCAAAACTTTCAGGGGAGCATTTGCAAATTTCTGGCATCATTTTTGAGTGAATGGCCAAAAGTCAGATTTTTGCTGAAATTGTGACCCCGGGGCTTAGGGATTTTTTCAAAAAAATATTTTCCGCCGGTTAAGTTGTTGAGGGCTGATTTCTTGTCATGTGATAAAAAGCCTTCTGTTTCCATCGCCAAAACGTTCAGGGGAGCATTTGCAAGCTTCTGGCATCATTTTTGAGTGAATAGCCAAAAGTGAGATTTTTGCTGAAATTGTGACCCCGGGGCTTAGGGATTTTTTCAAAAAAATATTTTGCGGCTGTTAAGTTGTTGAGGGCTGATTTCTTGTCCTGTGATAAAAAGCCTTCTGTTTCCATCGCCAAAACTTTCAGGGGAGCATTTACAACCGGTTGGCATCATTTTTTAGTGAATTGCCAATAGTCATTTTTTTGCTGACATTGTGACCCCGGGGCTTAGGGATTTTTTTAAAAAAATATTTACCGCAAGTTAAGTTGTTTAGGGCTGATTTCTTGTCATGGAATAAAAAGCCTTCTGTTTCGACGACCAAAACTTTCAGGGGAGCATTTGCAAGCTTCTGGCACCATTTTTGAATGAATTGCCAAAAGTCAGATTTTTGCTGAAATTGTGACCCCGGGGCTTAGGGATTTTTTCAAAAAAATATTTCCCGCAAGTTAAGTTGTTGAGGGCTGATTTCTTGTCCTGTGATAAAAAGCCTTCTGTTTCGACGGCCAAAACTTTCAGGGGAGCATTTGCAAGCTTCTGGCACCATTTTTGAGTGAATTGCCAAAAGTCAGATTTTTGCTGAAATTGTGACCCCGGGGCTTAGGGATTTTTTCAAAAAAATATTTTCTGACGGTTAAGTTGTTTAGGGCTGATTTCTTGTCCTGTATTAAAAAGCCCTCTGTTTCCATCGCCGAAACTTTCAGGGGAGCATTTGCAACCGGTTGGCATCATTTTTGAGTGAATTGCCAAAAGTCAGAATTTTGCTGAAATTTTTGCTGAAATTGTGACCCCGGGGCTTAGGGATTTTTTCAAAAAAATATTTTCCGCCGGTTAAGTTGTCGAGGGCTGATTTCTTGTCCTGTGATAAAAAGCCTTCTGTTTCCAGCGCCATAACTTTCAGGGGAGCATTTGCAAGCTTCTGGCACCATTTTTGAGTGAATTGCCAAAAGTCAGATTTTTGCTGAAATTGTGACCCCGGGGCTTAGGGATTTTTTCAAAAAAATATTTTCCGACGGTTAATTTGTTGGGGGCTGATTTCTTGTCCTGTGATAAAAAGCCTTCTGTTTCTACGGCCAAAACTTTCAGGGGAGCATTTGCAAGCTTCTGGCATCATTTTTGAGTGAATTGCCAAAAGTCAGTTTTTTGCTGAAATTGTGACCCCGGGGCTTAGGGATTTTTTCAAAAAAATATTTTCCGACGGTTAATTTGTTGGGGGCTGATTTCTTGTCCTGTGATAAAAAGCCTTCTGTTTCTACGGCCAAAACTTTCAGGGGAGCATTTGCAAGCTTCTGGCATCATTTTTGAGTGAATTGCCAAAAGTCAGATTTTTGCTGAAATTGTGACCCCGGGGCTTAGGGATTTTTTCAAAAAAATATTTACCGACGGTTAAATTATTGAGGGCTGATTTCTTGTCCTGTGAGAAAAAGCCTTCTGTTTCCATCGCCAAAATTTTCAGGGGAGCATTTGCAAGCTTCTGGCATCATTTTTGAGTGAATTGCCAAAAGTCAGATTTTTGCTGAAATTGTGACCCCGGGGCTTAGCGATTTTTTCAAAAAAATATTTTCCGCCGGTTAAGTTGTTTAGGGCTGATTTCTTGTCATGTGATAAACAGCCTTCTGTTTCGACGGCCAAAACTTTCAGGGGAGCATTTGCAAGCTTCTGGTATCATTTTTGAGTGAATCGCCAAAAGTCAGATTTTTGCTGAAATTGTGACCCCGGGGCTTAGGGATTTTTTCAAAAAAATATTTTCCGCCGGTTAAGTTGTTGAGGGCTGATTTCTTGTCCTGTGATAAAAAGTCTTCTGTTTCGATGGACAAAACTTTCAGGGAAGCATTTGCAACCGGTTGACACCATTTTTGAGTGAATTGCCAAAAGTCAGATTTTTCCTGAAATTGTGACCCCGGGGCTTAGGGATTTTTTGAAAAAACATATTTTCCGCCGGTTAAGTTGTTGAGGGCTGATTTCTTGTCCTGTGATAAAAAGCCTTCTGTTTCGATGGCCAAAACTTTCAGGGGAGCATTTGCAAGCTTCTGGCACCATTTTTGAGTGAATTGCCAAAAGTCAGATTTTTGCTGAAATTGTGACCCCGGGGCTTAGGGATTTTTTGAAAAAACTTATTTTCCGACGGATAAGTTGTTGAGGCCTGATTTCCTGTCCTGTGATAAAAAGCCTTCTGTTTCGACGGCCAAAACTTTCAGGGGAGCATTTGCAAGCTTCTGGCACCATTTTTGAGTGAATTGCCAAAAGTCAGATTTTTGCTGAAATTGTGACCCCGGGGCTTAGGGATTTTTTCAAAAAAATATTTTCTGACGGTTAAGTTGTTGAAGGCTGATTTCTTGTCCTGTGATAAAAAGCCTTCTGTTTCCATCGCCAAAACTTTCAGGGGAGCATTTGCAACCGGTTGGCATCATTTTTTAGTGAATTGCCAAAAGTCATTTTTTTGCTGACATTGTGACCCCGGGGCTTAGGGATTTTTTTAAAAAAATATTTACCGCAAGTTAAGTTGTTTAGGGCTGATTTCTTGTCATGTGATAAAAAGCCTTCTGTTTCGACGACCAAAACTTTCAGGGGAGCATTTGCAAGCTTCTGGCACCATTTTTGAATGAATTGCCAAAAGTCAGATTTTTGCTGAAATTGTGACCCCGGGGCTTAGGGATTTTTTCAAAAAAATATTTCCCGCAAGTTAAGTTGTTGAGGGCTGATTTCTTGTCCTGTGATAAAAAGCCTTCTGTTTCGACGGCCAAAACTTTCAGGGGAGCATTTGCAAGCTTCTGGCACCATTTTTGAGTGAATTGCCAAAAGTCAGATTTTTCCTGAAATTGTGACCCCGGGGCTTAGGGATTTTTTCAAAAAAATATTTACCGCAAGTAAAGTTGTTTAGGGCTGATTTCTTGTCATATGATAAAAAGCCTTCTGTTTCGACGGCCAAAACTTTCAGGGGAGCATTTGCAAGCTTCTGGCACCATTTTTGAGTGAATTGCCAAAAGTCAGATTTTTGCTGAAATTGTGACCCCGGGGCTTAGGGATTTTTTCAAAAAAATATTTTCTGACGGTTAAGTTGTTTAGGGCTGATTTCTTGTCCTGTATTAAAAAGCCCTCTGTTTCCATCGCCGAAACTTTCAGGGGAGCATTTGCAACCGGTTGGCATCATTTTTGAGTGAATTGCCAAAAGTCAGAATTTTGCTGAAATTGTGACCCCGGGGCTTAGGGATTTTTTCAAAAAAATATTTTCCGCCGGTTAAGTTGTCGAGGGCTGATTTCTTGTCCTGTGATAAAAAGCCTTCTGTTTCCAGCGCCATAACTTTCAGGGGAGCATTTGCAAGCTTCTGGCACCATTTTTGAGTGAATTGCCAAAAGTCAGATTTTTGCTGAAATTGTGACCCCGGGGCTTAGGGATTTTTTCAAAAAAATATTTTTCGACGGTTAATTTGTTGGGGGCTGATTTCTTGTCCTGTGATAAAAAGCCTTCTGTTTCTACGGCCAAAACTTTCAGGGGAGCATTTGCAAGCTTCTGGCATCATTTTTGAGTGAATTGCCAAAAGTCAGATTTTTGCTGAAATTGTGACCCCGGGGCTTAGGGATTTTTTCAAAAAAATATTTACCGACGGTTAAATTATTGAGGGCTGATTTCTTGTCCTGTGAGAAAAAGCCTTCTGTTTCCATCGCCAAAATTTTCAGGGGAGCATTTACAAGCTTCTGGCATCATTTTTGAGTGAATTGCCAAAAGTCAGATTTTTGCTGAAATTGTGACCCCGGGGCTTAGCGATTTTTTCAAAAAAATATTTTCCGCCGGTTAAGTTGTTTAGGGCTGATTTCTTGTCATGTGATAAAAAGCCTTCTGTTTCGACGGCCAAAACTTTCAGGGGAGCATTTGCAAGCTTCTGGCACCATTTTTGAGTGAATTGCCAAAAGTCAGATTTTTGCTGAAATTGTGACCCCGGGGCTTAGGGATTTTTTCAAAAAAACATTTTCCGACGGATAAGTTGTTGAGGGCTGATTTCTTGTCCTGTGATAAAAAGCCTTCTGTTTCCATCGCCAAAACTTTCAGGGGAGCATTTGCAAGCTTCTGGTATCATTTTTGAGTGAATCGCCAAAAGTCAGATTTTTGCTGAAATTGTGACCCCGGGGCTTAGGGATTTTTTCAAAAAAATATTTTCCGCCGGTTAAGTTGTTGAGGGCTGATTTCTTGTCCTGTGATAAAAAGTCTTCTGTTTCGATGGACAAAACTTTCAGGGAAGCATTTGCAACCGGTTGACACCATTTTTGAGTGAATTGCCAAAAGTCAGATTTTTCCTGAAATTGTGACCCCGGGGCTTAGGGATTTTTTCAAAAAAATATTTTCTGACGGTTAAGTTGTTGAAGGCTGATTTCTTGTCCTGTGATAAAAAGCCTTCTGTTTCCATCGCCAAAACTTTCAGGGGAGCATTTGCAACCGGTTGGCATCATTTTTTAGTGAATTGCCAAAAGTCATTTTTTTGCTGACATTGTGACCCCGGGGCTTAGGGATTTTTTTAAAAAAATATTTACCGCATGTTAAGTTGTTTAGGGCTGATTTCTTGTCATGTGATAAAAAGCCTTCTGTTTCGACGACCAAAACTTTCAGGGGAGCATTTGCAGGCTTCTGGCACCATTTTTGAATGAATTGCCAAAAGTCAGATTTTTGCTGAAATTGTGACCCCGGGGCTTAGGGATTTTTTCAAAAAAATATTTCCCGCAAGTTAAGTTGTTGAGGGCTGATTTCTTGTCCTGTGATAAAAAGCCTTCTGTTTCGACGGCCAAAACTTTCAGGGGAGCATTTGCAAGCTTCTGGCACCATTTTTGAGTGAATTGCCAAAAGTCAGATTTTTCCTGAAATTGTGACCCCGGGGCTTAGGGATTTTTTCAAAAAAATATTTACCGCAAGTAAAGTTGTTTAGGGCTGATTTCTTGTCATATGATAAAAAGCCTTCTGTTTCGACGGCCAAAACTTTCAGGGGAGCATTTGCAAGCTTCTGGCACCATTTTTGAGTGAATTGCCAAAAGTCAGATTTTTGCTGAAATTGTGACCCCGGGGCTTAGGGATTTTTTCAAAAAAATATTTTCCGACGGTTAATTTGTTGGGGGCTGATTTCTTGTCCTGTGATAAAAAGCCTTCTGTTTCTACGGCCAAAACTTTCAGGGGAGCATTTGCAAGCTTCTGGCATCATTTTTGAGTGAATTGCCAAAAGTCAGATTTTTGCTGAAATTGTGACCCCGGGGCTTAGGGATTTTTTCAAAAAAATATTTACCGACGGTTAAATTATTGAGGGCTGATTTCTTGTCCTGTGAGAAAAAGCCTTCTGTTTCCATCGCCAAAATTTTCAGGGGAGCATTTGCAAGCTTCTGGCATCATTTTTGAGTGAATTGCCAAAAGTCAGATTTTTGCTGAAATTGTGACCCCGGGGCTTAGCGATTTTTTCAAAAAAATATTTTCCGCCGGTTAAGTTGTTTAGGGCTGATTTCTTGTCATGTGATAAACAGCCTTCTGTTTCGACGGCCAAAACTTTCAGGGGAGCATTTGCAAGCTTCTGGCACCATTTTTGAGTGAATTGCCAAAAGTCAGATTTTTGCTGAAATTGTGACCCCGGGGCTTAGGGATTTTTTCAAAAAAACATTTTCCGACGGATAAGTTGTTGAGGGCTGATTTCTTGTCCTGTGATAAAAAGCCTTCTGTTTCCATCGCCAAAACCTTCAGGGGAGCATTTGCAAGCTTCTGGTATCATTTTTGAGTGAATCGCCAAAAGTCAGATTTTTGCTGAAATTGTGACCCCGGGGCTTAGGGATTTTTTCAAAAAAATATTTTCCGCCGGTTAAGTTGTTGAGGGCTGATTTCTTGTCCTGTGATAAAAAGTCTTCTGTTTCGATGGACAAAACTTTCAGGGAAGCATTTGCAACCGGTTGACACCATTTTTGAGTGAATTGCCAAAAGTCAGATTTTTCCTGAAATTGTGACCCCGGGGCTTAGGGATTTTTTGAAAAAACATATTTTCCGCCGGTTAAGTTGTTGAGGGCTGATTTCTTGTCCTGTGATAAAAAGCCTTCTGTTTCGATGGCCAAAACTTTCAGGGGAGCATTTGCAAGCTTCTGGCACCATTTTTGAGTGAATTGCCAAAAGTCAGATTTTTGCTGAAATTGTGACCCCGGGGCTTAGGGATTTTTTGAAAAAACTTATTTTCCGACGGATAAGTTGTTGAGGCCTGATTTCCTGTCCTGTGATAAAAAGCCTTCTGTTTCGACGGCCAAAACTTTCAGGGGAGCATTTGCAAGCTTCTGGCACCATTTTTGAGTGAATTGCCAAAAGTCAGATTTTTGCTGAAATTGTGACCCCGGGGCTTAGGGATTTTTTCAAAAAAATATTTTCTGACGGTTAAGTTGTTGAAGGCTGATTTCTTGTCCTGTGATAAAAAGCCTTCTGTTTCCATCGCCAAAACTTTCAGGGGAGCATTTGCAACCGGTTGGCATCATTTTTTAGTGAATTGCCAAAAGTCATTTTTTTGCTGACATTGTGACCCCGGGGCTTAGGGATTTTTTTAAAAAAATATTTACCGCAAGTTAAGTTGTTTAGGGCTGATTTCTTGTCATGTGATAAAAAGCCTTCTGTTTCGACGACCAAAACTTTCAGGGGAGCATTTGCAAGCTTCTGGCACCATTTTTGAATGAATTGCCAAAAGTCAGATTTTTGCTGAAATTGTGACCCCGGGGCTTAGGGATTTTTTCAAAAAAATATTTCCCGCAAGTTAAGTTGTTGAGGGCTGATTTCTTGTCCTGTGATAAAAAGCCTTCTGTTTCGACGGCCAAAACTTTCAGGGGAGCATTTGCAAGCTTCTGGCACCATTTTTGAGTGAATTGCCAAAAGTCAGATTTTTCCTGAAATTGTGACCCCGGGGCTTAGGGATTTTTTCAAAAAAATATTTACCGCAAGTAAAGTTGTTTAGGGCTGATTTCTTGTCCTGTATTAAAAAGCCCTCTGTTTCCATCGCCGAAACTTTCAGGGGAGCATTTGCAACCGGTTGGCATCATTTTTGAGTGAATTGCCAAAAGTCAGAATCTTGCTGAAATTGTGACCCCGGGGCTTAGGGATTTTTTCAAAAAAATATTTTCCGCCGGTTAAGTTGTCGAGGGCTGATTTCTTGTCCTGTGATAAAAAGCCTTCTGTTTCCAGCGCCATAACTTTCAGGGGAGCATTTGCAAGCTTCTGGCACCATTTTTGAGTGAATTGCCAAAAGTCAGATTTTTGCTGAAATTGTGACCCCGGGGCTTAGGGTTTTTTTCAAAAAAATATTTTTCGACGGTTAATTTGTTGGGGGCTGATTTCTTGTCCTGTGATAAAAAGCCTTCTGTTTCTACGGCCAAAACTTTCAGGGGAGCATTTGCAAGCTTCTGGCATCATTTTTGAGTGAATTGCCAAAAGTCAGATTTTTGCTGAAATTGTGACCCCGGGGCTTAGGGATTTTTTCAAAAAAATATTTACCGACGGTTAAATTATTGAGGGCTGATTTCTTGTCCTGTGAGAAAAAGCCTTCTGTTTCCATCGCCAAAATTTTCAGGGGAGCATTTACAAGCTTCTGGCATCATTTTTGAGTGAATTGCCAAAAGTCAGATTTTTGCTGAAATTGTGACCCCGGGGCTTAGGGATTTTTTCAAAAAAATATTTTCCGCCGGTTAAGTTGTCGAGGGCTGATTTCTTGTCCTGTGATAAAAAGCCTTCTGTTTCGACGGCCAAAACTTTCAGGGGAGCATTTGCAAGCTTCTGGCACCATTTTTGAGTGAATTGCCAAAAGTCAGATTTTTGCTGAAATTGTGACCCCGGGGCTTAGGGATTTTTTCAAAAAAACATTTTCCGACGGATAAGTTGTTGAGGGCTGATTTCTTGTCCTGTGATAAAAAGCCTTCTGTTTCCATCGCCAAAACTTTCAGGGGAGCATTTGCAAGCTTCTGGTATCATTTTTGAGTGAATCGCCAAAAGTCAGATTTTTGCTGAAATTGTGACCCCGGGGCTTAGGGATTTTTTCAAAAAAATATTTTCCGCCGGTTAAGTTGTTGAGGGCTGATTTCTTGTCCTGTGATAAAAAGTCTTCTGTTTCGATGGACAAAACTTTCAGGGGAGCATTTGCAAGCTTCTGGCACCATTTTTGAGTGAATTGCCAAAAGTCAGATTTTTGCTGAAATTGTGACCCCGGGGCTTAGGGATTTTTTCAAAAAAATATTTACCGCAAGTAAAGTTGTTTAGGGCTGATTTCTTGTCCTGTGATAAAAAGCCTTCTGTTTCGACGGCCAAAACTTTCAGGGGAGAATTTGCAACCTTCTGGCATCATTTTTGAGTGAATAGCCAAAAGTGAGATTTTTGCTGAAATTGTGACCCCGGGGCTTAGGGATTTTTTCAAAAAAATATTTTCCGGCTGCTAAGTTGTTGAGGGCTGATTTCTTGTCCTGTGATAAAAAGCCTTCTGTTTCGACGGCCAAAACTTTCAGGGGAGCATTTGCAAGCTTCTGGCACCATGTTTGAGTGAATTGCCAAACGTCAGATTTTTGCTGAAATTGTGACCCCGGGGCTTAGGGATTTTTTCAAAAAAATATTTTCTGACGGTTAAGTTGTTTAGGGCTGATTTCTTGTCCTGTATTAAAAAGCCCTCTGTTTCCATCGCCGAAACTTTCAGGGGAGCATTTGCAACCGGTTGGCATCATTTTTGAGTGAATTGCCAAAAGTCAGAATTTTGCTGAAATTGTGACCCCGGGGCTTAGGGATTTTTTCAAAAAAATATTTTCCGCCGGTTAAGTTGTCGAGGGCTGATTTCTTGTCCTGTGATAAAAAGCCTTCTGTTTCCAGCGCCATAACTTTCAGGGGAGCATTTGCAAGCTTCTGGCACCATTTTTGAGTGAATTGCCAAAAGTCAGATTTTTGCTGAAATTGTGACCCCGGGGCTTAGGGATTTTTTCAAAAAAATATTTTTCGACGGTTAATTTGTTGGGGGCTGATTTCTTGTCCTGTGATAAAAAGCCTTCTGTTTCTACGGCCAAAACTTTCAGGGGAGCATTTGCAAGCTTCTGGCATCATTTTTGAGTGAATTGCCAAAAGTCAGATTTTTGCTGAAATTGTGACCCCGGGGCTTAGGGATTTTTTCAAAAAAATATTTACCGACGGTTAAATTATTGAGGGCTGATTTCTTGTCCTGTGAGAAAAAGCCTTCTGTTTCCATCGCCAAAATTTTCAGGGGAGCATTTACAAGCTTCTGGCATCATTTTTGAGTGAATTGCCAAAAGTCAGATTTTTGCTGAAATTGTGACCCCGGGGCTTAGCGATTTTTTCAAAAAAATATTTTCCGCCGGTTAAGTTGTTTAGGGCTGATTTCTTGTCATGTGATAAAAAGCCTTCTGTTTCGACGGCCAAAACTTTCAGGGGAGCATTTGCAAGCTTCTGGCACCATTTTTGAGTGAATTGCCAAAAGTCAGATTTTTGCTGAAATTGTGACCCCGGGGCTTAGGGATTTTTTCAAAAAAACATTTTCCGACGGATAAGTTGTTGAGGGCTGATTTCTTGTCCTGTGATAAAAAGCCTTCTGTTTCCATCGCCAAAACTTTCAGGGGAGCATTTGCAAGCTTCTGGTATCATTTTTGAGTGAATCGCCAAAAGTCAGATTTTTGCTGAAATTGTGACCCCGGGGCTTAGGGATTTTTTCAAAAAAATATTTTCCGCCGGTTAAGTTGTTGAGGGCTGATTTCTTGTCCTGTGATAAAAAGTCTTCTGTTTCGATGGACAAAACTTTCAGGGAAGCATTTGCAACCGGTTGACACCATTTTTGAGTGAATTGCCAAAAGTCAGATTTTTCCTGAAATTGTGACCCCGGGGCTTAGGGATTTTTTGAAAAAACATATTTTCCGCCGGTTAAGTTGTTGAGGGCTGATTTCTTGTCCTGTGATAAAAAGCCTTCTGTTTCGATGGCCAAAACTTTCAGGGGAGCATTTGCAAGCTTCTGGCACCATTTTTGAGTGAATTGCCAAAAGTCAGATTTTTGCTGAAATTGTGACCCCGAGGCTTAGGGATTTTTTGAAAAAACATATTTTCCGACGGATAAGTTGTTGAGGCCTGATTTCCTGTCCTGTGATAAAAAGCCTTCTGTTTCGACGGCCAAAACTTTCAGGGGAGCATTTGCAAGCTTCTGGCACCATTTTTGAGTGAATTGCCAAAAGTCAGATTTTTGCTGAAATTGTGACCCCGGGGCTTAGGGATTTTTTCAAAAAAATATTTTCTGACGGTTAAGTTGTTGAAGGCTGATTTCTTGTCCTGTGATAAAAAGCCTTCTGTTTCCATCGCCAAAACTTTCAGGGGAGCATTTGCAAGCTTCTGGCATCATTTTTGAGTGAATGGCCAAAAGTCAGATTTTTGCTGAAATTGTGACCCCGGGGCTTAGGGATTTTTTGAAAAAAATATTTTCTGACGGTTAAGTTGTTTAGGGCTGATTTCTTGTCCTGTGATAAAAAGCCTTCTGTTTCGACGGCCAAAACTTTCAGGGGAGCATTTGCAAGCTTCTGGCATCATTTTTGAGTGAATAGCCAAAAGTGAGATTTTTGCTGAAATTGTGACCCCGGGGCTTAGGGATTTTTTCAAAAAAATATTTTCCGGCTGCTAAGTTGTTGAAGGCTGATTTCTTGTCCTGTGATAAAAAGCCTTCTGTTTCCATCACCAAAACTTTCAGGGGAGCATTTGCAAGCTTCTGGCATCATTTTTGAGTGAATTGCCAAAAGTCAGATTTTTGCTGAAATTGTGACCCCGGGGCTTAGGGATTTTTTCAAAAAAACATTTTCCGACGGATAAGTTGTTGAGGGCTGATTTCTTGTCCTGTGATAAAAAGCCTTCTGTTTCCATCGCCAAAACTTTCAGGGGAGCATTTGCAAGCTTCTGGTATCATTTTTGAGTGAATCGCCAAAAGTCAGATTTTTGCTGAAATTGTGACCCCGGGGCTTAGGGATTTTTTCAAAAAAATATTTTCTGACGGTTAAGTTGTTTAGGGCTGATTTCTTGTCCTGTATTAAAAAGCCCTCTGTTTCCATCGCCGAAACTTTCAGGGGAGCATTTGCAACCGGTTGGCATCATTTTTGAGTGAATTGCCAAAAGTCAGATTTTTGCTGAAATTGTGACCCCGGGGCTTAGGGATTTTTTCAAAAAAATATTTTCCGCCGGTTAAGTTGTCGAGGGCTGATTTCTTGTCCTGTGATAAAAAGCCTTCTGTTTCGACGGACAAAACTTTCAGGGAAGCATTTGCAACCGGTTGACACAATTTTTGAGTGAATTGCCAAAAGTCAGATTTTTCCTGAAATTGTGACCCCGGGGCTTAGGGATTTTTTCAAAAAAATATTTTCTGCCGGTTAAGTTGTTGAGGGGTGATTTCTTGTCCTGTGATAAAAAGCCTTCTGTTTCGATGGCCAAAACTTTCAGGGGAGCATTTGCAAGCTTCTGGCATCATTTTTGAGTGAATTGCCAAAAGTCAGATTTTTCATGAAATTGTGACCCCGGGGCTTAGGGATTTTTTCACAAAAAATATTTTCCGCCGTTAAATTGTTGAGGGCTGATTTCTTGTCCTGTGATAAAAAGCCTTTTGTTTCGACGGCCAAAACTCTCAGGGGAGCACTTGCAAGCTTCTGGCATCATTTTTGAGTGAATTGCCAAAAGTCAGATTTTTGCTGAAATTGTGACCCCGGGGCTTAGGGAATTTTCAAAAAAATATTTTCCGATGGTTAAATTGTTGAGGGCTGATTTCTTGTCCTGTGATAAAAAGCCTTCTGTTTCCATCGCCAAAACTTTCAGGGGAGCATTTGCAACCGGTTGGCACCATTTTTGAGTGAATTGCCAAAAGTCAGATTTAACTGAAATTGTTAACCCGGGGCTTTGGGATTTTTTCAAAAAAATATTTTCCGCCGGTTAAGTTGTTTAGGGCTGATTTCTTCTCCTGTGATAAAAAGCCTTCTGTTTCCAGCGCCATAACTTTCAGGGGAGCATTTGCAAGCTTCTGGAACCATTTTTGAGTGAATTGCCAAAAGTCAGATTTTTGCTGAAATTGTGACCCCGGGGCTTAGGGATTTTTTCAAAAAAATATTTTCCGACGGTTAATTTGTTGGGGGCTGATTTCTTGTCCTGTCATAAAAAGCCTTCTGTTTCGATTGCCAAAACTTTCAGGGGAGCATTTGCAAGATTCTGGCACCATTTTTGAGTGAATTGCCAAAAATCAGATTTTTGCTGAAATTGTGACCCCGGGGCTTAGGGATTTTTTCAAAAAAATATTTTCCGCAAGTTAAGTTGTTGAAGGCTGATTTCTTGTCCTGTGATAAAAAGCCTTCTGTTTCCATCGCCAAAACTTTCAGGGGAGCATTTGCAAACTTCTGGCATCATTTTTGAGTGAATTGCCAAAAGTCAGATTTTTGCTGAAATTGTGACCCCGGGGCTTAGGGATTTTTTCAAAAAAATATTTTCCGCAAGTTAGGTTGTTGAAGGCTGATTTCTTGTCCTGTGATAAAAAGCCTTCTGTTTCCATCGCCAAAACTTTCAGGGGAGCATTTGCAAACTTCTGGCATCATTTTTGAGTGAATTGCCAAAAGTCAGATTTTTGCTGAAATTGTGACCCCGGGGCTTAGGGATTTTTTTAAAAAAATATTTTCCGCAAGTTAAGTTGTTGAGGGCTGATTTCTTGTCATGTGATAAAAAGCCTTCTGTTTCCATCGCCAAAACTTTCAGGGGAGCATTTGCAAGCTTCTGGCACCATTTTTAAGTGAATTGCCAAAAGTCAGATTTTTGCTGAAATTGTGACCCCGGGGCTTAGGGATTTTTTCAAAAAAATATTTTCCGCCGGTTAAGTTGTTGAGGGCTGATTTCTTGTCCTGTGATAAAAAGCCTTCTGTTTCCATCGCCAAAACTTTCAGGGGAGCATTTACAACCGGTTGGCATCATTTTTTTTAGTGAATTGCCAAAAGTGAGATTTTTGCTGAAATTGTGACCCCGGGGCTTAGGGATTTTTTCAAAAAAATATTTCCCGCAAGTTAAGTTGTTGAGGGCTGATTTCTTGTCCTGTGATAAAAAGCCTTCTGTTTCGACGGCCAAAACTTTCAGGGGAGCATTTGCAAGCTTCTGGCACCATTTTTGAGTGAATTGCCAAAAGTCAGATTTTTGCTGAAATTGTGACCCTGGGGCTTAGGGATTTTTTCAAAAAAATATTTTCCGCCGGTTAAGTTGTTGAGGGCTGATTTCTTGTCCTGTGATAAAAAGCGTTCTGTTTCGATTGCCAAAACTTTCAGGGGAGCATTTGCAAGCTTCTGGCACCATTTTTGAGTGAATTGCCAAAAGTCAGATTTTTGCTGAAATTGTGACCCCGGGGCTTAGCGATTTTTTCAAAAAAATATTTTCCGCCGGTTAAGTTGTTTAGGGCTGATTTCTTGTCATGTGATAAAAAGCCTTCTGTTTCGACGGCCAAAACTTTCAGGGGAGCATTTGCAAGCTTCTGGCACCATTTTTGAGTGAATTGCCAAAAGTCAGATTTTTGCTGAAATTGTGACCCCGGGGCTTAGGGATTTTTTCAAAAAAACATTTTCCGACGGATAAGTTGTTGAGGGCTGATTTCTTGTCCTGTGAGAAAAAGCCTTCTGTTTCCATCGCCAAAACTTTCAGGGGAGCATTTGCAAGCTTCTGGTATCATTTTTGAGTGAATCGCCAAAAGTCAGATTTTTGCTGAAATTGTGACCCCGGGGCTTAGGGATTTTTTCAAAAAAATATTTTCCGCCGGTTAAGTTGTTGAGGGCTGATTTCTTGTCCTGTGATAAAAAGTCTTCTGTTTCGATGGACAAAACTTTCAGGGAAGCATTTGCAACCGGTTGACACCATTTTTGAGTGAATTGCCAAAAGTCAGATTTTTCCTGAAATTGTGACCCCGGGGCTTAGGGATTTTTTGAAAAAACATATTTTCCGCCGGTTAAGTTGTTGAGGGCTGATTTCTTGTCCTGTGATAAAAAGCCTTCTGTTTCGATGGCCAAAACTTTCAGGGGAGCATTTGCAAGCTTCTGGCACCATTTTTGAGTGAATTGCCAAAAGTCAGATTTTTGCTGAAATTGTGACCCCGGGGCTTAGGGATTTTTTGAAAAAACATATTTTCCGACGGATAAGTTGTTGAGGCCTGATTTCCTGTCCTGTGATAAAAAGCCTTCTGTTTCGACGGCCAAAACTTTCAGGGGAGCATTTGCAAGCTTCTGGCACCATTTTTGAGTGAATTGCCAAAAGTCAGATTTTTGCTGAAATTGTGACCCCGGGGCTTAGGGATTTTTTCAAAAAAATATTTTCTGACGGTTAAGTTGTCGAGGGCTGATTTCTTGTCCTGTGATAAAAAGCCTTCTGTTTCGATGGCCAAAACTTTCAGGGGAGCATTTGCAAGCTTCTGGCATCATTTTTGAGTGAATTGCCAAAAGTCAGATTTTTCATGAAATTGTGACCCCGGGGCTTAGGGATTTTTTCACAAAAAATATTTTCCGCCGTTAAATTGTTGAGGGCTGATTTCTTGTCCTGTGATAAAAAGCCTTTTGTTTCGACGGCCAAAACTCTCAGGGGAGCACTTGCAAGCTTCTGGCATCATTTTTGAGTGAATTGCCAAAAGTCAGATTTTTGCTGAAATTGTGACCCCGGGGCTTAGGGAATTTTCAAAAAAATATTTTCCGATGGTTAAATTGTTGAGGGCTGATTTCTTGTCCTGTGATAAAAAGCCTTCTGTTTCCATCGCCAAAACTTTCAGGGGAGCATTTGCAACCGGTTGGCACCATTTTTGAGTGAATTGCCAAAAGTCAGATTTAACTGAAATTGTTAACCCGGGGCTTTGGGATTTTTTCAAAAAAATATTTTCCGCCGGTTAAGTTGTTTAGGGCTGATTTCTTCTCCTGTGATAAAAAGCCTTCTGTTTCCAGCGCCATAACTTTCAGGGGAGCATTTGCAAGCTTCTGGAACCATTTTTGAGTGAATTGCCAAAAGTCAGATTTTTGCTGAAATTGTGACCCCGGGGCTTAGGGATTTTTTCAAAAAAATATTTTCCGACGGTTAATTTGTTGGGGGCTGATTTCTTGTCCTGTCATAAAAAGCCTTCTGTTTCGATTGCCAAAACTTTCAGGGGAGCATTTGCAAGATTCTGGCACCATTTTTGAGTGAATTGCCAAAAATCAGATTTTTGCTGAAATTGTGACCCCGGGGCTTAGGGATTTTTTCAAAAAAATATTTTCCGCAAGTTAAGTTGTTGAAGGCTGATTTCTTGTCCTGTGATAAAAAGCCTTCTGTTTCCATCGCCAAAACTTTCAGGGGAGCATTTGCAAACTTCTGGCATCATTTTTGAGTGAATTGCCAAAAGTCAGATTTTTGCTGAAATTGTGACCCCGGGGCTTAGGGATTTTTTCAAAAAAATATTTTCCGCAAGTTAGGTTGTTGAAGGCTGATTTCTTGTCCTGTGATAAAAAGCCTTCTGTTTCCATCGCCAAAACTTTCAGGGGAGCATTTGCAAACTTCTGGCATCATTTTTGAGTGAATTGCCAAAAGTCAGATTTTTGCTGAAATTGTGACCCCGGGGCTTAGGGATTTTTTAAAAAAAATATTTTCCGCAAGTTAAGTTGTTGAGGGCTGATTTCTTGTCATGTGATAAAAAGCCTTCTGTTTCCATCGCCAAAACTTTCAGGGGAGCATTTGCAAGCTTCTGGCACCATTTTTAAGTGAATTGCCAAAAGTCAGATTTTTGCTGAAATTGTGACCCCGGGGCTTAGGGATTTTTTCAAAAAAATATTTTCCGCCGGTTAAGTTGTTGAGGGCTGATTTCTTGTCCTGTGATAAAAAGCCTTCTGTTTCCATCGCCAAAACTTTCAGGGGAGCATTTACAACCGGTTGGCATCATTTTTTTTAGTGAATTGCCAAAAGTGAGATTTTTGCTGAAATTGTGACCCCGGGGCTTAGGGATTTTTTCAAAAAAATATTTCCCGCAAGTTAAGTTGTTGAGGGCTGATTTCTTGTCCTGTGATAAAAAGCCTTCTGTTTCGACGGCCAAAACTTTCAGGGGAGCATTTGCAAGCTTCTGGCACCATTTTTGAGTGAATTGCCAAAAGTCAGATTTTTGCTGAAATTGTGACCCTGGGGCTTAGGGATTTTTTCAAAAAAATATTTTCCGCCGGTTAAGTTGTTGAGGGCTGATTTCTTGTCCTGTGATAAAAAGCGTTCTGTTTCGATTGCCAAAACTTTCAGGGGAGCATTTGCAAGCTTCTGGCACCATTTTTGAGTGAATTGCCAAAAGTCAGATTTTTGCTGAAATTGTGACCCCGGGGCTTAGGGATTTTTTCAAAAAAACATTTTCCGACGGATAAGTTGTTGAGGGCTGATTTCTTGTCCTGTGATAAAAAGCCTTCTGTTTCCATCGCCAAAACTTTCAGGGGAGCATTTGCAAGCTTCTGGTATCATTTTTGAGTGAATCGCCAAAAGTCAGATTTTTGCTGAAATTGTGACCCCGGGGCTTAGGGATTTTTTCAAAAAAATATTTTCCGCCGGTTAAGTTGTTGAGGGCTGATTTCTTGTCCTGTGATAAAAAGTCTTCTGTTTCGATGGACAAAACTTTCAGGGAAGCATTTGCAACCGGTTGACACCATTTTTGAGTGAATTGCCAAAAGTCAGATTTTTCCTGAAATTGTGACCCCGGGGCTTAGGGATTTTTTGAAAAAACATATTTTCCGCCGGTTAAGTTGTTGAGGGCTGATTTCTTGTCCTGTGATAAAAAGCCTTCTGTTTCGATGGCCAAAACTTTCAGGGGAGCATTTGCAAGCTTCTGGCACCATTTTTGAGTGAATTGCCAAAAGTCAGATTTTTGCTGAAATTGTGACCCCGGGGCTTAGGGATTTTTTGAAAAAACATATTTTCCGACGGATAAGTTGTTGAGGCCTGATTTCCTGTCCTGTGATAAAAAGCCTTCTGTTTCGATGGCCAAAACTTTCAGGGGAGCATTTGCAAGCTTCTGGCACCATTTTTGAGTGAATTGCCAAAAGTCAGATTTTTGCTGAAATTGTGACCCCGGGGCTTAGGGATTTTTTCAAAAAAATATTTTCTGACGGTTAAGTTGTTGAAGGCTGATTTCTTGTCCTGTGATAAAAAGCCTTCTGTTTCCATCGCCAAAACTTTCAGGGGAGCATTTGCAAACTTCTGGCATCATTTTTGAGTGAATGGCCAAAAGTCAGATTTTTGCTGAAATTGTGACCCCGGGGCTTAGGGATTTTTTGAAAAAAATATTTTCTGACGGTTAAGTTGTTTAGGGCTGATTTCTTGTCCTGTGATAAAAAGCCTTCTGTTTCGACGGCCAAAACTTTCAGGGGAGCATTTGCAAGCTTCTGGCATCATTTTTGAGTGAATAGCCAAAAGTGAGATTTTTGCTGAAATTGTGACCCCGGGGCTTAGGGATTTTTTCAAAAAAATATTTTCCGGCTGCTAAGTTGTTGAAGGCTGATTTCTTGTCCTGTGATAAAAAGCCTTCTGTTTCCATCACCAAAACTTTCAGGGGAGCATTTGCAAGCTTCTGGCATCATTTTTGAGTGAATTGCCAAAAGTCAGATTTTTGCTGAAATTGTGACCCCGGGGCTTAGGGATTTTTTCAAAAAAACATTTTCCGACGGATAAGTTGTTGAGGGCTGATTTCTTGTCCTGTGATAAAAAGCCTTCTGTTTCCATCGCCAAAACTTTCAGGGGAGCATTTGCAAGCTTCTGGTATCATTTTTGAGTGAGTCGCCAAAAGTCAGATTTTTGCTGAAATTGTGACCCCGGGGCTTAGGGATTTTTTCAAAAAAATATTTTCTGACGGTTAAGTTGTTTAGGGCTGATTTCTTGTCCTGTATTAAAAAGCCCTCTGTTTCCATCGCCGAAACTTTCAGGGGAGCATTTGCAACCGGTTGGCATCATTTTTGAGTGAATTGCCAAAAGTCAGATTTTTGCTGAAATTGTGACCCCGGGGCTTAGGGATTTTTTCAAAAAAATATTTTCCGACGGTTAATTTGTTGGGGGCTGATTTCTTGTCCTGTCATAAAAAGCCTTCTGTTTCGATTGCCAAAACTTTCAGGGGAGCATTTGCAAGATTCTGGCACCATTTTTGAGTGAATTGCCAAAAATCAGATTTTTGCTGAAATTGTGACCCCGGGGCTTAGGGATTTTTTCAAAAAAATATTTTCCCCAAGTTAAGTTGTTGAAGGCTGATTTCTTGTCCTGTGATAAAAAGCCTTCTGTTTCCATCGCCAAAACTTTCAGGGGAGCATTTGCAAACTTCTGGCATCATTTTTGAGTGAATTGCCAAAAGTCAGATTTTTGCTGAAATTGTGACCCCGGGGCTTAGGGATTTTTTCAAAAAAATATTTTCCGCAAGTTAGGTTGTTGAAGGCTGATTTCTTGTCCTGTGATAAAAAGCCTTCTGTTTCCATCGCCAAAACTTTCAGGGGAGCATTTGCAAACTTCTGGCATCATTTTTGAGTGAATTGCCAAAAGTCAGATTTTTGCTGAAATTGTGACCCCGGGGCTTAGGGATTTTTTAAAAAAAATATTTTCCGCAAGTTAAGTTGTTGAGGGCTGATTTCTTGTCATGTGATAAAAAGCCTTCTGTTTCCATCGCCAAAACTTTCAGGGGAGCATTTGCAAGCTTCTGGCACCATTTTTAAGTGAATTGCCAAAAGTCAGATTTTTGCTGAAATTGTGACCCCGGGGCTTAGGGATTTTTTCAAAAAAATATTTTCCGCCGGTTAAGTTGTTGAGGGCTGATTTCTTGTCCTGTGATAAAAAGCCTTCTGTTTCCATCGCCAAAACTTTCAGGGGAGCATTTACAACCGGTTGGCATCATTTTTTTTAGTGAATTGCCAAAAGTGAGATTTTTGCTGAAATTGTGACCCCGGGGCTTAGGGATTTTTTCAAAAAAATATTTCCCGCAAGTTAAGTTGTTGAGGGCTGATTTCTTGTCCTGTGATAAAAAGCCTTCTGTTTCGACGGCCAAAACTTTCAGGGGAGCATTTGCAAGCTTCTGGCACCATTTTTGAGTGAATTGCCAAAAGTCAGATTTTTGCTGAAATTGTGACCCTGGGGCTTAGGGATTTTTTCAAAAAAATATTTTCCGCCGGTTAAGTTGTTGAGGGCTGATTTCTTGTCCTGTGATAAAAAGCGTTCTGTTTCGATTGCCAAAACTTTCAGGGGAGCATTTGCAAACTTCTGGCATCATTTTTGAGTGAATTGCCAAAAGTCAGATTTTTGCTGAAATTGTGACCCCGGGGCTTAGGGATTTTTTAAAAAAAATATTTTCCGCAAGTTAAGTTGTTGAGGGCTGATTTCTTGTCATGTGATAAAAAGCCTTCTGTTTCCATCGCCAAAACTTTCAGGGGAGCATTTGCAAGCTTCTGGCACCATTTTTAAGTGAATTGCCAAAAGTCAGATTTTTGCTGAAATTGTGACCCCGGGGCTTAGGGATTTTTTCAAAAAAATATTTTCCGCCGGTTAAGTTGTTGAGGGCTGATTTCTTGTCCTGTGATAAAAAGCCTTCTGTTTCCATCGCCAAAACTTTCAGGGGAGCATTTACAACCGGTTGGCATCATTTTTTTTAGTGAATTGCCAAAAGTGAGATTTTTGCTGAAATTGTGACCCCGGGGCTTAGGGATTTTTTCAAAAAAATATTTCCCGCAAGTTAAGTTGTTGAGGGCTGATTTCTTGTCCTGTGATAAAAAGCCTTCTGTTTCGACGGCCAAAACTTTCAGGGGAGCATTTGCAAGCTTCTGGCACCATTTTTGAGTGAATTGCCAAAAGTCAGATTTTTGCTGAAATTGTGACCCTGGGGCTTAGGGATTTTTTCAAAAAAATATTTTCCGCCGGTTAAGTTGTTGAGGGCTGATTTCTTGTCCTGTGATAAAAAGCGTTCTGTTTCGATTGCCAAAACTTTCAGGGGAGCATTTGCAAGCTTCTGGCACCATTTTTGAGTGAATTGCCAAAAGTCAGATTTTTGCTGAAATTGTGACCCCGGGGCTTAGGGATTTTTTGAAAAAAATATTTTCTGACGGTTAAGTTGTTGAAGGCTGATTTCTTGTCCTGTGATAAAAAGCCTTCTGTTTCCATCGCCAAAACTTTCAGGGGAGCATTTGCAAATTTCTGGCATCATTTTTGAGTGAATGGCCAAAAGTCAGATTTTTGCTGAAATTGTGACCCCGGGGCTTAGGGATTTTTTGAAAAAAATATTTTCCGACGTTTAAGTTGTTTAGGGCTGATTTCTTGTCCTGTGATAAAAAGCCTTCTTTTTCCATCGCCAAAACTTTCAGGGGAGCATTTGCAAGCTTCTGGCACCATTTTTGAGTGAATTGCCAAAAGTCAGATTTTTGCTGAAATTGTGACCCCGGGGCTTAGGGATTTTTTCAAAAAAATATTTTCCGCCGGTTAAGTTGTTGAGGGCTGATTTCTTGTCCTGTGATAAAAAGCCTTCTGTTTCCATCGCCAAAACTTTCAGGGGAGCATTTGCAAGCTTCTGGCACCATTTTTGAGTGAATTGCCAAAAGTCAGATTTTTGCTGAAATTGTGACCCCGGGGCTTAGGGATTTTTTCAAAAAAATATTTACCGCAAGTTAAGTTGTTTAGGGCTGATTTCTTGTCATGTGATAAAAAGAGTTCTGATTCTACGGCGAAAACTTTCAGGGGAGCATTTGCAAGCTTCTGGCACCATTTTTGAGTGAATTGCCAAAAGTCAGATTTTTGCTGAAATTGTGACCCCGGGGCTTAGGGATTTTTTCAAAAAAATATTTTCTGACGGTAAGTTGTTTAGGGCTGATTTCTTGTCCTGTGTTAAAAAGCCCTCTGTTTCCATCGCCGAAACTTTCAGGGGAGCATTTGCAACCGGTTGGCATCATTTTTGAGTGAATTGCCAAAAGTCAGATTTTTGCTGAAATTGTGACCCCGGGGCTTAGGGATTTTTTCAAAAAAATATTTTCCGACGGATAAGTTGTTGAGGGCTAATTTCTTGTCCTGTGATAAAAAGCCTTCTGTTTCCATTGCCAAAACTTTCAGGGGAGCATTTGCAAGCTTCTGGCACCATTTTTGATTGAATTGCCAAAAGTCAGGTATTTTGCTGAAATTGTGACCCTGGGGCTTAGGGATTTTTTCAAAAAAATATTTTCCGCCGGTTAAGTTGTTGAGGGCTGATTTCTTGTCCTGTGATAAAAAGCGTTCTGTTTCGATTGCCAAAACTTTCAGGGGAGCATTTGCAAGCTTCTGGCACCATTTTTGAGTGAATGGCCAAAAGTCAGATTTTTGCTGAAATTGTGACCCCGGGGCTTAGGGATTTTTTGAAAAAAATATTTTCCGACGTTTAAGTTGTTTAGGGCTGATTTCTTGTCCTGTGATAAAAAGCCTTCTTTTTCCATCGCCAAAACTTTCAGGGGAGCATTTGCAAGCTTCTGGCACCATTTTTGAGTGAATTGCCAAAAGTCAGATTTTTGCTGAAATTGTGACCCCGGGGCTTAGGGATTTTTTCAAAAAAATATTTTCCGACGGTTAAGTTGTTGAGGGGTGATTTCTTGTCCTGTGATAAAAAGCCTTCTGTTTCGATGGCCAAAACTTTCAGGGGAGCATTTGCAAGCTTCTGGCATCATTTTTGAGTGAATTGCCAAAAGTCAGATTTTTCATGAAATTGTGACCCCGGGGCTTAGGGATTTTTTCACAAAAAATATTTTCCGCCGTTAAATTGTTGAGGGCTGATTTCTTGTCCTGTGATAAAAAGCCTTCTGTTTCGACGGCCAAAACTCTCAGGGGAGCACTTGCAAGCTTCTGGCATCATTTTTGAGTGAATTGCAAAAAGTCAGATTTTTGCTGAAATTGTGACCCCGGGGCTTAGGGAATTTTCAAAAAAATATTTTCCGATGGTTAAATTGTTGAGGGCTGATTTCTTGTCCTGTGATAAAAAGCCTTCTGTTTCCATCGCCAAAACTTTCAGGGGAGCATTTGCAACCGGTTGGCACCATTTTTGAGTGAATTGCCAAAAGTCAGATTTAACTGAAATTGTTAACCCGGGGCTTTGGGATTTTTTCAAAAAAATATTTTCCGCCGGTTAAGTTGTTTAGGGCTGATTTCTTCTCCTGTGATAAAAAGCCTTCTGTTTCCAGCGCCATAACTTTCAGGGGAGCATTTGCAAGCTTCTGGCACCATTTTTGAGTGAATTGCCAAAAGTCAGATTTTTGCTGAAATTGTGACCCCGGGGCTTAGGGATTTTTTCAAAAAAATATTTTCCGACGGTTAATTTGTTGGGGGCTGATTTCTTGTCCTGTCATAAAAAGCCTTCTGTTTCGATTGCCAAAACTTTCAGGGGAGCATTTGCAAGATTCTGGCACCATTTTTGAGTGAATTGCCAAAAATCAGATTTTTGCTGAAATTGTGACCCCGGGGCTTAGGGATTTTTTCAAAAAAATATTTTCCGCAAGTTAAGTTGTTGAAGGCTGATTTCTTGTCCTGTGATAAAAAGCCTTCTGTTTCCATCGCCAAAACTTTCAGGGGAGCATTTACAAACTTCTGGCATCATTTTTGAGTGAATTGCCAAAAGTCAGATTTTTGCTGAAATTGTGACCCCGGGGCTTAGGGATTTTTTCAAAAAAATATTTTCCGCAAGTTAGGTTGTTGAAGGCTGATTTCTTGTCCTGTGATAAAAAGCCTTCTGTTTCCATCGCCAAAACTTTCAGGGGAGCATTTGCAAGCTTCTGGCACCATTTTTGAGTGAATCGCCAAAAGTCAGATTTTTGCTGAAATTGTGACCCCGGGGCTTAGGGATTTTTTCAAAAAAATATTTTCCGCAAGTTAAGTTGTTGAGGGCTGATTTCTTGTCCTGTGATAAAAAGCCTTCTGTTTCCATTGCCAAAACTTTCAGGGAAGCATTTGCAACCGGTTGACACCATTTTTGAGTGAACTGCCAAAAGTCAGATTTTTCCTGAAATTGTGACCCCGGGGCTTAGGGATTTTTTCAAAAAAATATTTTCCGCCGGTTAAGTTGTTGAGGGCTGATTTCTTGTCCTGTGATAAAAAGCCTTCTGTTTCGATGGCCAAAACTTTCAGGGGAGCATTTCCAAGCTTCTGGCACCATTTTTGAGTGAATTGCCAAAAGTCAGATTTTTGCTGAAATTGTGACCCCGGGGCTTAGGGATTTTTTGAAAAAATATATTTTCCGACGGATAAGTTGTTGAGGGCTGATTTCCTGTCTTGTGATAAAAAGCCTTCTGTTTCGACGGCCAAAACTTTCAGGGGAGCATTTGCAAGCTTCTGGCACCATTTTTGAGTTAATTGCCAAAAGTTAGATTTTTGCTGAAATTGTGACCCCGGGGCTTAGGGATTTTTTCAAAAAAATATTTTCCGCCGGTTAAGTTGTTTAGGGCTGATTTCTTGTCCTGTGATAAAAAGCCTTCTGTTTCGATTGCCAAAACTTTCAGGGGAGCATTTGCAAGCTTCTGGCACCATTTTTGAGTGAATTGCCAAAAGTCAGATTTTTGCTGAAATTGTGACCCCGGGGCTTAGGGATTTTTTGAAAAAAATATTTTCTGACGGTTAAGTTGTTGAAGGCTGATTTCTTGTCCTGTGATAAAAAGCCTTCTGTTTCCATCGCCAAAACTTTCAGGGGAGCATTTGCAAGCTTCTGGCATCATTTTTGAGTGAATGGCCAAAAGTCAGATTTTTACTGAAATTGTGACCCCGGGGCTTAGGGATTTTTTGAAAAAAATATTTTCCGACGGTTAAGTTGTTTAGGGCTGATTTCTTGTCCTGTGATTAAAAGCCTTCTTTTTCCATCGCCAAAACTTTCAGGGGAGCATTTGCGAGCTTCTGGCACCATTTTTGAGTGAATTGCCAAAAGTCAGATTTTTGCTGAAATTGTGACCCCGGGGCTTAGGGATTTTTTCAAAAAAATATTTTTCGACGGTTAAATTGTTGAGGGCTGATTTCTTGTCCTGTGATAAAAAGCCTTCTGTTTCCATCGCCAAAACTTTCAGGGGAGCATTTGCAAGCTTCTGGCACCATTTTTGAGTGAATTGCCAAAAGTCAGATTTTTGCTGAAATTGTGACCCCGGGGCTTAGGGATTTTTTCAAAAAAATATTTTCCGCCGGTTAAGTTGTTGAGGGCTGATTTCTTGTCCTGTGATAAAAAGCCTTCTGTTTCCATCGCCAAAACTTTCAGGGGAGCATTTACAACCGGTTGGCATCATTTTTTTTAGTGAATTGCCAAAAGTCAGATTTTTGCTGACATTGTGACCCCGGGGCTTAGGGATTTTTTTTAAAAAAATATTTACCGCAAGTTAAGTTGTTTAGGGCTGATTTCTTGTCATGTGATAAAAAGCCTTCTGTTTCGACGACCAAAACTTTCAGGGGAGCATTTGCAAGCTTCTGGCACCATTTTTGAATGAATTGCCAAAAGTCAGATTTTTGCTGAAATTGTGACCCCGGGGCTTAGGGATTTTTTCAAAAAAATATTTTCTGACGGTTAAGTTGTTTAGGGCTGATTTCTTGTCCTCTGTTGAAAAGCCCTCTGTTTCGACGGCAAAAACTTTCAGGGGAGGATTTGCAAGCTTCTGGCATCATTTTTGAGTGAATTGCCAAAAGTCAGATTTTTGCTGAAATTGTGACCCCGGGGCTTAGGGATTTTTTCAAAAAAATATTTTCCGACGGATAAGTTGTTGAGGGCTGATTTCTTGTCCTGTGATAAAAAGCCTTCTGTTTCCATCGCCAAAACTTTCAGGGGAGCATTTGCAAGCTTCTGGTATCATTTTTGAGTGAATCGCCAAAAGTCAGATTTTTGCTGAAATTGTGACCCCGGGGCTTAGGGATTTTTTTAAAAAAATATTTTCCGACGGTTAAGTTGTTTAGGGCTGATTTATTGTCCTGTGATAAAAAGCCTTCTGTTTCGACGGCCAAAACTTTCAGGGGAGTATTTGCAAGCTTCTGGCACCATTTTTGAGTGAATTGCCAAAAGTCAGGTTTTTCCTGAAATTGTGACCCCGGGGCTTAGGGATTTTTTCAAAAAAATATTTTCCGCCGGTTAAGTTGTTGAGGGCTGATTTCTTGTCCTGTGATAAAAAGCCTTCTGTTTCCATCGACAAAACTTTCAGGGGAGCATTTACAACCGGTTGGCATCATTTTTTTAGTGAATTGCCAAAAGTCAGATTTTTGCTGACATTGTGACCCCGGGGCTTAGGGGTTTTTTTAAAAAAAATATTTACCGCAAGTTAAGTTGTTTAGGGCTGATTTCTTGTCATGTGATAAAAAGCCTTCTGTTTCGACGACCAAAACTTTCAGGGGAGCATTTGCAAGCTTCTGGCACCATTTTTGAATGAATTGCCAAAAGTCAGATTTTTGCTGAAATTGTGACCCCGGGGCTTAGGGATTTTTTCAAAAAAATATTTTCTGACGGTTAAGTTGTTTAGGGCTGATTTCTTGTCCTCTGTTGAAAAGCCCTCTGTTTCGACGGCAAAAACTTTCAGGGGAGGATTTGCAAGCTTCTGGCATCATTTTTGAGTGAATTGCCAAAAGTCAGATTTTTGCTGAAATTGTGACCCCGGGGCTTAGGGATTTTTTCAAAAAAATATTTTCCGACGGATAAGTTGTTGAGGGCTGATTTCTTGTCCTGTGATAAAAAGCCTTCTGTTTCCATCGCCAAAACTTTCAGGGGAGCATTTGCAAGCTTCTGGTATCATTTTTGAGTGAATCGCCAAAAGTGAGATTTTTGCTGAAATTGTGACCCCGGGGCTTAGGTATTTTTTCAAAAAAATATTTTTCGACGGTTAAATTGTTGAGGGCTGATTTCTTGTCCTGTGATAAAAAGCCTTCTGTTTCCATCGCCAAAACTTTCAGGGGAGCATTTGCAAGCTTCTGGCACCATTTTTAAGTGAATTGCCAAAAGTCAGATTTTTGCTGAAATTGTGACCCCGGGGCTTAGGGATTTTTTCAAAAAAATATTTTCCGCCGGTTAAGTTGTTGAGGGCTGATTTCTTGTCCTGTGATAAAAAGCCTTCTGTTTCCATCGCCAAAACTTTCAGGGGAGCATTTACAACCGGTTGGCATCATTTTTTTAGTGAATTGCCAAAAGTCAGATTTTTGCTGACATTGTGACCCCGGGGCTTAGGGATTTTTTTAAAAAAAATATTTACCGCAAGTTAAGTTGTTTAGGGCTGATTTCTTGTCATGTGATAAAAAGCCTTCTGTTTCGACGACCAAAACTTTCAGGGGAGCATTTGCAAGCTTCTGGCACCATTTTTGAATGAATTGCCAAAAGTCAGATTTTTGCTGAAATTGTGACCCCGGGGCTTAGGGATTTTTTCAAAAAAATATTTTCTGACGGTTAAGTTGTTTAGGGCTGATTTCTTGTCCTCTGTTGAAAAGCCCTCTGTTTCGACGGCAAAAACTTTCAGGGGAGGATTTGCAAGCTTCTGGCATCATTTTTGAGTGAATTGCCAAAAGTCAGATTTTTGCTGAAATTGTGACCCCGGGGCTTAGGGATTTTTTCAAAAAAATATTTTCCGACGGATAAGTTGTTGAGGGCTGATTTCTTGTCCTCTGTTGAAAAGCCCTCTGTTTCGACGGCAAAAACTTTCAGGGGAAGATTTGCAAGCTTCTGGCATCATTTTTGAGTGAATTGCCAAAAGTCAGATTTTTGCTGAAATTGTGACCCCGGGGCTTAGGGATTTTTTCAAAAAAATATTTTCCGACGGATAAGTTGTTTAGGGCTGATTTCTTGTCATGTGATAAAAAGCCTTCTGTTTCGACGACCAAAACTTTCAGGGGAGCATTTGCAAGCTTCTGGCACCATTTTTGAATGAATTGCCAAAAGTCAGATTTTTGCTGAAATTGTGACCCCGGGGCTTAGGGATTTTTTCAAAAAAATATTTTCTGACGGTTAAGTTGTTTAGGGCTGATTTCTTGTCCTCTGTTGAAAAGCCCTCTGTTTCGACGGCAAAAACTTTCAGGGGAGGATTTGCAAGCTTCTGGCATCATTTTTGAGTGAATTGCCAAAAGTCAGATTTTTGCTGAAATTGTGACCCCGGGGCTTAGGGATTTTTTCAAAAAAATATTTTCCGACGGATAAGTTGTTGAGGGCTGATTTCTTGTCCTGTGATAAAAAGCCTTCTGTTTCCATCGCCAAAACTTTCAGGGGAGCATTTGCAAGCTTCTGGTATCATTTTTGAGTGAATCGCCAAAAGTCAGATTTTTGCTGAAATTGTGACCCCGGGGCTTAGGGATTTTTTTTAAAAAATATTTTCCGACGGTTAAGTTGTTTAGGGCTCATTTACTGTCCTGTGATAAAAAGCCTTCTGTTTCGACGGCCAAAACTTTCAGGGGAGTATTTGCAAGCTTCTGGCACCATTTTTGAGTGAATTGCCAAAAGTCAGGTTTTTCCTGAAATTGTGACCCCGGGGCTTAGGGATTTTTTCAAAAAAATATTTTCCGCCGGTTAAGTTGTTGAGGGCTGATTTCTTGTCCTGTGATAAAAAGCCTTCTGTTTCCATCGCCAAAACTTTCAGGGGAGCATTTACAACCGGTTGGCATCATTTTTTTAGTGAATTGCCAAAAGTCAGATTTTTGCTGACATTGTGACCCCGGGGCTTAGGGATTTTTTTAAAAAAAATATTTACCGCAAGTTAAGTTGTTTAGGGCTGATTTCTTGTCATGTGATAAAAAGCCTTCTGTTTCGACGACCAAAACTTTCAGGGGAGCATTTGCAAGCTTCTGGCACCATTTTTGAATGAATTGCCAAAAGTCAGATTTTTGCTGAAATTGTGACCCCGGGGCTTAGGGATTTTTTCAAAAAAATATTTTCTGACGGTAAAGTTGTTTAGGGCTGATTTCTTGTCCTCTGTTGAAAAGCCCTCTGTTTCGACGGCAAAAACTTTCAGGGGAAGATTTGCAAGCTTCTGGCATCATTTTTGAGTGAATTGCCAAAAGTCAGATTTTTGCTGAAATTGTGACCCCGGGGCTTAGGGATTTTTTCAAAAAAATATTTTCCGACGGATAAGTTGTTTAGGGCTGATTTCTTGTCATGTGATAAAAAGCCTTCTGTTTCGACGACCAAAACTTTCAGGGGAGCATTTGTAAGCTTCTGGCACCATTTTTGAATGAATTGCCAAAAGTCAGATTTTTGCTGAAATTGTGACCCCGGGGCTTAGGGATTTTTTGAAAAAAATATTTTCTGACGGTTAAGTTGTTTAGGGCTGATTTCTTGTCCTCTGTTGAAAAGCCCTCTGTTTCGACGGCAAAAACTTTCAGGGGAAGATTTGCAAGCTTCTGGCATCATTTTTGAGTGAATTGCCAAAAGTCAGATTTTTGCTGAAATTGTGACCCCGGGGCTTAGGGATTTTTTCAAAAAAATATTTTCCGACGGATAAGTTGTTGAGGGCTGATTTCTTGTCCTGTGATAAAAAGCCTTCTGTTTCCATCGCCAAAACTTTCAGGGGAGCATTTGCAAGCTTCTGGTATCATTTTTGAGTGAATCGCCAAAAGTCAGATTTTTGCTGAAATTGTGACCCCGGGGCTTAGGGATTTTTTTAAAAAAATATTTTCCGACGGTTAAGTTGTTTAGGGCTGATTTATTGTCCTGTGATAAAAAGCCTTCTGTTTCGACGGCCAAAACTTTCAGGGGAGTATTTGCAAGCTTCTGGCACCATTTTTGAGTGAATTGCCAAAAGTCAGATTTTTGCTGAAATTGTGACCCCGGGGCTTAGGGATTTTTTCAAAAAAATATTTTCCGCAAGTTAAGTTGTTGAGGGCTGATTTCTTGTCATGTGATAAAAAGCCCTCTGTTTCCATCGCCGAAACTTTCAGGGGAGCATTTTCAACCGGTTGGCATCATTTTTGAGTGAATTGCCAAAAGTCAGATTTTTGCTGAAATTGTGACCCCGGGGCTTAGGGATTTTTTCAAAAAAATACTTTCTGACGGTTAAGTTGTTTAGGGCTGATTTCTTGTCCTGTCATAAAAAGCCTTCTGTTTCGATTGCCAAAACTTTCAGGGGAGCATTTGCAAGCTTCTGGCACCATTTTTGAGTGAATTGCCAAAAGTCAGATTTTTCATGAAATTGTGACCCCGGGGCTTAGGGATTTTTTCAAAAAAATATTTTCAGCCGTTAAATTGTTGAGGGCTGATTTCTTGTCCTGTGATAAAAAGCCTTCTGTTTCGACGGCCAAAACTCTCAGGGGAGCATTTGCAAGCTTCTGGCATCATTTTTGAGTGAATTGCCAAAAGTCAGATTTTTGCTGAAATTGTGACCCCGGGGCTTAGGGAATTTTCAAAAAAATATTTTCCGACGGTTAAATTGTTGAGGGCTGATTTCTTGTCCTGTGATAAAAAGCCTTCTGTTTCCATCGCCGTAACTTTCAGGGGAGCATTTGCAACCGGTTGGCACCATTTTTGAGTGAATTGCCAAAAGTCAGATTTTTGCTGAAATTGTGACCCCGGGGCTTAGGGATTTTTTCAAAAAAATATTTTCCGCAAGTTAAGTTGTTTAGGGCTGATTTCTTGTCCTGTGATAAAAAGCCTTCTGTTTCGACGGCCAAAACTTTCAGGGGAGCATTTGCAAGCTTCTGGCAACCTTTTTGAGTGAATTGCCAAAAGTCAGATTTTTGCTGAAATTGTGACCCCGGGGCTTAGGGATTTTTTCAAAAAAATTTTTACCGACGGTTAAATTATTGAGGGCTGATTTCTTGTCCTGTGAGAAAAAGCCTTCTGTTTCCATCGCCAAAATTTTCAGGGGAGCATTTGCAAGCTTCTGGCATCATTTTTGAGTGAATTGCCAAAAGTCAGATTTTTGCTGAAATTGTGACCCCGGGGCTTAGGGATTTTTTTTAAAAAATATTTTCCGCCGGTTAAGTTGTTGAGGGCTGATTTCTTCTCCTGTGATAAAAAGCCCTCTGTTTCCATCGCCGAAACTTTCAGGGGAGCATTTGCAACCGGTTGGCATCATTTTTGAGTGAATTGCCAAAAGTCAGATTTTTGCTGAAATTGTGACCCCGGGGCTTAGCTATTTTTTCACAAAAACATTTTCCGACGGATAAGTTGTTGAGGGCTGATTTCTTGTCCTGTGATAAAAAGCCTTCTGTTTCCATCGCCAAAACTTTCAGGGGAGCATTTGCAAGCTTCTGGTATCATTTTTGAGTGAATCGCCAAAAGTCAGATTTTTGCTGAAATTGTGACCCCGGGGCTTAGGGATTTTTTCAAAAAAATATTTTCCGCCGGTTAAGTTGTTGAGGGCTGATTTCTTGTCCTGTGATAAAAAGTCTTCTGTTTCGATGGACAAAACTTTCAGGGAAGCATTTGCAAGCTTCTGACACCATTTTTGAGTGAATTGCCAAAAGTCAGATTTTTGCTGAAATTGTGACCCCGGGGCTTAGGGATTTTTTGAAAAAACATATTTTCCGACGGATAAGTTGTTGAGCGCTGATTTCTTGTCCTGTGATAAAAAGCCTTCTGTTTCGACGGCCAAAACTTTCAGGGGAGCATTTGCAAGCTTCTGGCATCATTTTTGAGTGAATAGCCAAAAGTGAGATTTTTGCTGAAATTGTGACCCCGGGGCTTAGGGATTTTTTCAAAAAAATATTTTCCGGCTGCTAAGTCGTTGAGGGCTGATTTCTTGTCCTGTGATAAAAAGCCTTCTGTTTCCATCACCAAAACTTTCAGGGGAGCATTTGCAAGCTTCTGGCCCCATTTTTGAGTGAATTGCCAAAAGTCAGATTTTTGCTGAAATTGTGACCCCGGGGCTTAGGGATTTTTTCAAAAAAATATTTACCGCAAGTAAAGTTGTTTAGGGCTGATTTCTTGTCATGTGATAAAAAGCCTTCTGTTTCGACGGCGAAAACTTTCAGGGGAGCATTTGCAAGCTTCTGGCACCATTTTTGAGTGAATTGCCAAAAGTCAGATTTTTGCTGAAATTGTGACCCCGGGGCTTAGGGATTTTTTCAAAAAAATATTTTCTGACGGTTAAGTTGTTTAGGGCTGATTTCTTGTCCTGTGTTAAAAAGCCCTCTGTTTCCATCGCCGAAACTTTCAGGGGAGCATTTGCAACCGGTTGGCATCATTTTTGAGTGGATTGCCAAAAGTCAGATTTTTGCTGAAATTGTGACCCCGGGGCTTAGGGATTTTTTCAAAAAAATATTTTCCGACGGATAAGTTGTTGAGGGCTAATTTCTTGTCCTGTGATAAAAAGCCTTCTGTTTCGACGGCAAAAACTTTCAGGGGAGCATTTGCAAGCTTCTGGCACCATTTTTGAGTGAATTGCCAAAAGTCAGATTTTTGCTGAAATTGTGACCCTGGGGCTTAGGGATTTTTTCAAAAAAATATTTTCCGCCGGTTAAGTTGTTGAGGGCTGATTTCTTGTCCTGTGATAAAAAGCGTTCTGTTTCGATTGCCAAAACTTTCAGGGGAGCATTTGCAAGCTTCTGGCACCATTTTTGAGTGAATTGCCAAAAGTCAGATTTTTGCTGAAATTGTGACCCCGGGGCTTAGGGATTTTTTGAAAAAAATATTTTCTGATGGTTAAGTTGTTGAAGGCTGATTTCTTGTCCTGTGATAAAAAGCCTTCTGTTTCCATCGCCAAAACTTTCAGGGGAGCATTTGCAAATTTCTGGCATCATTTTTGAGTGAATGGCCAAAAGTCAGATTTTTGCTGAAATTGTGACCCCGGGGCTTAGGGATTTTTTGAAAAAAATATTTTTCGACGGTTAAGTTGTTTAGGGCTGATTTCTTGTCCTGTGATAAAAAGCCTTCTTTTTCCATCGCCAAAACTTTCAGGGGAGCATTTGCAAGCTTCTGGCACCATTTTTGAGTGAATTGCCAAAAGTCAGATTTTTGTTGAAATTGTGACCCCGGGGCTTAGGGATTTTTTCAAAAAAATATTTTCCGCCGTTAAATTGTTGAGGGCTGATTTCTTGTCCTGTGATAAAAAGCCTTCTGTTTCGACGGCCAAAACTCTCAGGGGAGCACTTGCAAGCTTCTGGCATCATTTTTGAGTGAATTGCCAAAAGTCAGATTTTTGCTGAAATTGTGACCCCGGGGCTTAGGGAATTTTCAAAAAAATATTTTCCGACGGTTAAATTGTTGAGGGCTGATTTCTTGTCCTGTGATAAAAAGCCTTCTGTTTCCATCGCCGTAACTTTCAGGGGAGCATTTGCAACCGGTTGGCACCATTTTTGAGTGAATTGCCAAAAGTCAGATTTTTGCTGAAATTGTGACCCCGGGGCTTAGGGATTTTTTCAAAAAAATATTTTCCGCAAGTTAAGTTGTTTAGGGCTGATTTCTTGTCCTGTGATAAAAAGCCTTCTGTTTCGACGGCCAAAACTTTCAGGGGAGCATTTGCAAGCTTCTGGCAACCTTTTTGAGTGAATTGCCAAAAGTCAGATTTTTGCTGAAATTGTGACCCCGGGGCTTAGGGAATTTTCAAAAAAATATTTTCCGACGGTTAAATTGTTGAGGGCTGATTTCTTGTCCTGTGATAAAAAGCCTTCTGTTTCCATCGCCGTAACTTTCAGGGGAGCATTTGCAACCGGTTGGCACCATTTTTGAGTGAATTGCCAAAAGTCAGATTTTTGCTGAAATTGTGACCCCGGGGCTTAGGGATTTTTTCAAAAAAATATTTTCCGCAAGTTAAGTTGTTTAGGGCTGATTTCTTGTCCTGTGATAAAAAGCCTTCTGTTTCGACGGCCAAAACTTTCAGGGGAGCATTTGCAAGCTTCTGGCAACCTTTTTGAGTGAATTGCCAAAAGTCAGATTTTTGCTGAAATTGTGACCCCGGGGCTTAGGGATTTTTTCAAAAAAATATTTACCGACGGTTAAATTATTGAGGGCTGATTTCTTGTCCTGTGAGAAAAAGCCTTCTGTTTCCAACGCCAAAATTTTCAGGGGAGCATTTGCAAGCTTCTGGCATCATTTTTGAGTGAATTGCCAAAAGTCAGATTTTTGCTGAAATTGTGACCCCGGGGCTTAGGGATTTTTTTTAAAAAATATTTTCCGCCGGTTAAGTTGTTGAGGGCTGATTTCTTCTCCTGTGATAAAAAGCCCTCTGTTTCCATCGCCGAAACTTTCAGGGGAGCATTTGCAACCGGTTGGCATCATTTTTGAGTGAATTGCCAAAAGTCAGATTTTTGCTGAAATTGTGACCCCGGGGCTTAGGGATTTTTTCACAAAAACATTTTCCGACGGATAAGTTGTTGAGGGCTGATTTCTTGTCCTGTGATAAAAAGCCTTCTGTTTCCATCGCCAAAACTTTCAGGGGAGCATTTGCAAGCTTCTGGTATCATTTTTGAGTGAATCGCCAAAAGTCAGATTTTTGCTGAAATTGTGACCCCGGGGCTTAGGGATTTTTTCAAAAAAATATTTTCCACCGGTTAAGTTGTTGAGGGCTGATTTCTTGTCCTGTGATAAAAAGTCTTCTGTTTCGATGGACAAAACTTTCAGGGAAGCATTTGCAAGCTTCTGACACCATTTTTGAGTGAATTGCCAAAAGTCAGATTTTTGCTGAAATTGTGACCCCGGGGCTTAGGGATTTTTTGAAAAAACATATTTTCCGACGGATAAGTTGTTGAGCGCTGATTTCTTGTCCTGTGATAAAAAGCCTTCTGTTTCGACGGCCAAAACTTTCAGGGGAGCATTTGCAAGCTTCTGGCATCATTTTTGAGTGAATAGCCAAAAGTGAGATTTTTGCTGAAATTGTGACCCCGGGGCTTAGGGATTTTTTGAAAAAAATATTTTCCGGCTGCTAAGTCGTTGAGGGCTGATTTCTTGTCCTGTGATAAAAAGCCTTCTGTTTCCATCACCAAAACTTTCAGGGGAGCATTTGCAAGCTTCTGGCCCCATTTTTGAGTGAATTGCCAAAAGTCAGATTTTTGCTGAAATTGTGACCCCGGGGCTTAGGGATTTTTTCAAAAAAATATTTACCGCAAGTAAAGTTGTTTAGGGCTGATTTCTTGTCATGTGATAAAAAGCCTTCTGTTTCGACGGCGAAAACTTTCAGGGGAGCATTTGCAAGCTTCTGGCACCATTTTTGAGTGAATTGCCAAAAGTCAGATTTTTGCTGAAATTGTGACCCCGGGGCTTAGGGATTTTTTCAAAAAAATATTTTCTGACGGTTAAGTTGTTTAGGGCTGATTTCTTGTCCTGTGTTAAAAAGCCCTCTGTTTCCATCGCCGAAACTTTCAGGGGAGCATTTGCAACCGGTTGGCATCATTTTTGAGTGCATTGCCAAAAGTCAGATTTTTGCTGAAATTGTGACCCTGGGGCTTAGGGATTTTTTCAAAAAAATATTTTCCGCCGGTTAAGTTGTTGAGGGCTGATTTCTTGTCCTGTGATAAAAAGCGTTCTGTTTCGATTGCCAAAACTTTCAGGGGAGCATTTGCAAGCTTCTGGCACCATTTTTGAGTGAATTGCCAAAAGTCAGATTTTTGCTGAAATTGTGACCCCGGGGCTTAGGGATTTTTTGAAAAAAATATTTTCTGATGGTTAAGTTGTTGAAGGCTGATTTCTTGTCCTGTGATAAAAAGCCTTCTGTTTCCATCGCCAAAACTTTCAGGGGAGCATTTGCAAATTTCTGGCATCATTTTTGAGTGAATGGCCAAAAGTCAGATTTTTGCTGAAATTGTGACCCCGGGGCTTAGGGATTTTTTGAAAAAAATATTTTTCGACGGTTAAGTTGTTTAGGGCTGATTTCTTGTCCTGTGATAAAAAGCCTTCTTTTTCCATCGCCAAAACTTTCAGGGGAGCATTTGCAAGCTTCTGGCACCATTTTTGAGTGAATTGCCAAAAGTCAGATTTTTGTTGAAATTGTGACCCCGGGGCTTAGGGATTTTTTCAAAAAAATATTTTCCGACGGTTAAGTTGTTTAGGGCTGATTTCTTGTCCTGTGATAAAAAGCCTTCTTTTTCCATCGCCAAAACTTTCAGGGGAGCATTTGCAAGCTTCTGGCACCATTTTTGAGTGAATTGCCAAAAGTCAGATTTTTGTTGAAATTGTGACCCCGGGGCTTAGGGATTTTTTCAAAAAAATATTTTCCGCCGGTTAAGTTGTTGAGGGCTGATTTCTTGTCCTGTGATAAAAAGCTTTCTGTTTCCATCGCCAAAACTTTCAGGGGAGCATTTGCAAGCTTCTGGCATCATTTTTGAGTGAATAGCCAAAAGTGAGATTTTTGCTGAAATTGTGACCCCGGGGCTTAGGGATTTTTTCAAAAAAATATTTTCCGCCGGTTAAGTTGTTGAGGGCTGATTTCTTGTCATGTGATAAAAAGCCTTCTGTTTCGACGACCAAAACTTTCAGGGGAGCATTTGCAAGCTTCTGGCACCATTTTTGAGTGAATTGCCAAAAGTCAGATTTTTGCTGAAATTGTGACCCCGGGGCTTAGGGATTTTTTCAAAAAAATATTTTCTGACGGTTAAGTTGTTTAGGGCCGATTTCTTGTCCTGTGTTAAAAAGCCCTCTGTTTCCATCGCCGAAACTTTCAGGGGAGCATTTGCAACCAGTTGGCATCATTTTTGAGTGAATTGCTAAAAGTCAGATTTTTGCTGAAATTGTGACCCCGGGGCTTAGGGATTTTTTCAAAAAAATATTTCCCGCAAGTTAAGTTGTTGAGGGCTGATTTCTTGTACTGTGATAAAAAGCCTTCTGTTTCGACGGCCAAAACTTTCAGGGGAGCATTTGCAAGCTTCTGGCACCATTTTTGAGTGAATTGCCAAAAGTCAGATTTTTGCTGAAATTGTGACCCTGGGGCTTAGGGATTTTTTCAAAAAAATATTTTCTGACGGTTAAGTTGTTTAGGGCTGATTTCTTGTCCTGTATTAAAAAGCCCTCTGTTTCCATCGCCGAAACTTTCAGGGGAGCATTTGCAACCGGTTGGCATCATTTTTGAGTGAATTGCCAAAAGTCAGATTTTTGCTGAAATTGTGACCCCGGGGCTTAGGGATTTTTTCAAAAAAATATTTTCCGCCGGTTAAGTTGTCGAGGGCTGATTTCTTGTCCTGTGATAAAAAGCCTTCTGTTTCGACGGACAAAACTTTCAGGGAAGCATTTGCAACCGGTTGACACAATTTTTGAGTGAATTGCCAAAAGTCAGATTTTTCCTGAAAGTGTGACCCCGGGACTTAGGGATTTTTTCAAAAAAAAAATTCTGCCGGTTAAGTTGTTGAGGGGTGATTTCTTGTCCTGTGATCAAAAGCCTTCTGTTTCGATGGCCAAAACTTTCAGGGGAGCATTTGCAAGCTTCTGGCATCATTTTTGAGTGAATCGCCAAAAGTCAGATTTTTGCTGAAATTGTGACCCCGGGGCTTAGGGATTTTTTCAAAAAAATATTTACCGCAAGTAAAGTTGTTTAGGGCTGATTTCTTGTCATGTGATAAAAAGCCTTCTGTTTCGACGGCCAAAACTTTCAGGGGAGCATTTGCAAGCTTCTGGCACCATTTTTGAGTGAATTGCCAAAAGTCAGATTTTTGCTGAAATTGTGACCCCGGGGCTTAGGGATTTTTTCAAAAAAATATTTTCTGACGGTTAAGTTGTTTAGGGCTGATTTCTTGTCCTGTATTAAAAAGCCCTCTGTTTCCATCGCCAAAACTTTCAGGGGAGCATTTGCAACCGGTTGGCATCATTTTTGAGTGAATTGCCAAAAGTCATATTTTTGCTGAAATTGTGACCCCGGGGCTTAGGGATTTTTTCAAAAAAATATTTTCCGCCGGTTAAGTTGTTGAGGGCTGATTTCTTGTCCTGTGATAAAAAGCCTTCTGTTTCCATCGCCAAAACTTTCAGGGGAGCATTTGCAAGCTTCTGGCATCATTTTTGAGTGAATAGCCAAAAGTGAGATTTTTGCTGAAATTGTGACCCCGGGGCATAGGGATTTTTTCAAAAAAATATTTTGCGGCTGTTAAGTTGTTGAGGGCTGATTTCTTGTCCTGCGATAAAAAGCCTTCTGTTTCCATCGCCAAAACTTTCAGGGGAGCATTTACAACCGGTTGGCATCATTTTTTAGTGAATTGCCAAAAGTCATTTTTTTGCTGACATTGTGACCCCGGGGCTTAGGGATTTTTTTAAAAAAATATTTACCGCAAGTTAAGTTGTTTAGGGCTGATTTCTTGTCATGTGATAAAAAGCCTTCTGTTTCGACGACCAAAACTTTCAGGGGAGCATTTGCAATCTTCTGGCATCATTTTTGAGTGAATTGCCAAAAGTCAGATTTTTGCTGAAATTGTGACCCCGGGGCTTAGGGATTTTTTCAAAAAAATATTTACCGCAAGTAAAGTTGTTTAGGGCTGATTTCTTGTCATATGATAAAAAGCCTTCTGTTTCGACGGCCAAAACTTTCAGGGGAGCATTTGCAAGCTTCTGGCACCATTTTTGAGTGAATTGCCAAAAGTCAGATTTTTGCTGAAATTGTGACCCCGGGGCTTAGGGATTTTTTCAAAAAAATATTTTCTGACGGTTAAGTTGTTTAGGGCTGATTTCTTGTCCTGTATTAAAAAGCCCTCTGTTTCCATCGCCGAAACTTTCAGGGGAGCATTTGCAACCGGTTGGCATCATTTTTGAGTGAATTGCCAAAAGTCAGATTTTTGCTGAAATTGTGACCCCGGGGCTTAGGGATTTTTTCAAAAAAATATTTTCCGCCGGTTAAGTTGTCGAGGGCTGATTTCTTGTCCTGTGATAAAAAGCCTTCTGTTTCGACGGACAAAACTTTCAGGGAAGCATTTGCAACCGGTTGACACAATTTTTGAGTGAATTGCCAAAAGTCAGATTTTTCCTGAAATTGTGACCCCGGGGCTTAGGGATTTTTTCAAAAAAATATTTTCTGCCGGTTAAGTTGTTGAGGGCTGATTTCTTGTCCTGTGATAAAAAGCCTTCTGTTTCGATGGCCAAAACTTTCAGGGGAGCATTTGCAAGCTTCTGGCATCATTTTTGAGTGAATCGCCAAAAGTCAGATTTTTGCTGAAATTGTCACCCCGGGGCTTAGGGATTTTTTCAAAAAAATATTTACCGCAAGTAAAGTTGTTTAGGGCTGATTTCTTGTCATGTGATAAAAAGCCTTCTGTTTCGACGGCCAAAACTTTCAGGGGAGCATTTGCAAGCTTCTGGCACCATTTTTGAGTGAATTGCCAAAAGTCAGATTTTTGCTGAAATTGTGACCCCGGGGCTTAGGGATTTTTTCAAAAAAATATTTTCTGACGGTTAAGTTGTTTAGGGCTGATTTCTTGTCCTGTATTAAAAAGCCCCCTGTTTCCATCGCCGAAACTTTCAGGGGAGCATTTGCAACCGGTTGGCATCATTTTTGAGTGAATTGCCAAAAGTCAGATTTTTGCTGAAATTGTGACCCCGGGGCTTAGGGATTTTTTCAAAAAAATACTTTCTGACGCTTAAGTTGTTTAGGGCTGATTTCTTGTCCTGTCATAAAAAGCCTTCTGTTTCGATTGCCAAAACTTTCAGGGGAGCATTTGCAAGATTCTGGCACCATTTTTGAGTGAATTGCCAAAAGTCAGATTTTTGCTGAAATTGTGACCCCGGGGCTTAGGGATTTTTTCAAAAAAATATTTTCCGCAAGTTAAGTTGTTGAAGGCTGATTTCTTGTCCTGTGATAAAAAGCCTTCTGTTTCCATCGCCAAAACTTTCAGGGGAGCATTTGCAAACTTCTGGCATCATTTTTGAGTGAATTGCCAAAAGTCAGATTTTTGCTGAAATTGTGACCCCGGGGCTTAGGGATTTTTTCAAAAAAATATTTTCCGCCGGTTAAGTTGTCGAGGGCTGATTTCTTGTCCTGTGATAAAAAGCCTTCTGTTTCGACGGACAAAACTTTCAGGGAAGCATTTGCAACCGGTTGACACAATTTTTGAGTGAATTGCCAAAAGTCAGATTTTTCCTGAAATTGTGACCCCGGGGCTTAGGGATTTTTTCAAAAAAATATTTTCTGCCGGTTAAGTTGTTGAGGGCTGATTTCTTGTCCTGTGATAAAAAGCCTTCTGTTTCGATGGCCAAAACTTTCAGGGGAGCATTTGCAAGCTTCTGGCATCATTTTTGAGTGAATCGCCAAAAGTCAGATTTTTGCTGAAATTGTGACCCCGGGGCTTAGGGATTTTTTCAAAAAAATATTTTCTGACGGTTAAGTTGTTTAGGGCTGATTTCTTGTCCTGTATTAAAAAGCCCCCTGTTTCCATCGCCGAAACTTTCAGGGGAGCATTTGCAACCGGTTGGCATCATTTTTGAGTGAATTGCCAAAAGTCAGATTTTTGCTGAAATTGTGACCCCGGGGCTTAGGGATTTTTTCAAAAAAATACTTTCTGACGCTTAAGTTGTTTAGGGCTGATTTCTTGTCCTGTCATAAAAAGCCTTCTGTTTCGATTGCCAAAACTTTCAGGGGAGCATTTGCAAGATTCTGGCACCATTTTTGAGTGAATTGCCAAAAGTCAGATTTTTGCTGAAATTGTGACCCCGGGGCTTAGGGATTTTTTCAAAAAAATATTTTCCGCAAGTTAAGTTGTTGAAGGCTGATTTCTTGTCCTGTGATAAAAAGCCTTCTGTTTCCATCGCCAAAACTTTCAGGGGAGCATTTGCAAACTTCTGGCATCATTTTTGAGTGAATTGCCAAAAGTCAGATTTTTGCTGAAATTGTGACCCCGGGGCTTAGGGATTTTTTCAAAAAAATATTTTCCGCCGGTTAAGTTGTCGAGGGCTGATTTCTTGTCCTGTGATAAAAAGCCTTCTGTTTCGACGGACAAAACTTTCAGGGAAGCATTTGCAACCGGTTGACACAATTTTTGAGTGAATTGCCAAAAGTCAGATTTTTCCTGAAATTGTGACCCCGGGGCTTAGGGATTTTTTCAAAAAAATATTTTCTGCCGGTTAAGTTGTTGAGGGCTGATTTCTTGTCCTGTGATAAAAAGCCTTCTGTTTCGATGGCCAAAACTTTCAGGGGAGCATTTGCAAGCTTCTGGCATCATTTTTGAGTGAATCGCCAAAAGTCAGATTTTTGCTGAAATTGTGACCCCGGGGCTTAGGGATTTTTTCAAAAAAATATTTTCTGACGGTTAAGTTGTTTAGGGCTGATTTCTTGTCCTGTATTAAAAAGCCCCCTGTTTCCATCGCCGAAACTTTCAGGGGAGCATTTGCAACCGGTTGGCATCATTTTTGAGTGAATTGCCAAAAGTCAGATTTTTGCTGAAATTGTGACCCCGGGGCTTAGGGATTTTTTCAAAAAAATACTTTCTGACGCTTAAGTTGTTTAGGGCTGATTTCTTGTCCTGTCATAAAAAGCCTTCTGTTTCGATTGCCAAAACTTTCAGGGGAGCATTTGCAAGATTCTGGCACCATTTTTGAGTGAATTGCCAAAAGTCAGATTTTTGCTGAAATTGTGACCCCGGGGCTTAGGGATTTTTTCAAAAAAATATTTTCCGCAAGTTAAGTTGTTGAAGGCTGATTTCTTGTCCTGTGATAAAAAGCCTTCTGTTTCCATCGCCAAAACTTTCAGGGGAGCATTTGCAAACTTCTGGCATCATTTTTGAGTGAATTGCCAAAAGTCAGATTTTTGCTGAAATTGTGACCCCGGGGCTTAGGGATTTTTTCAAAAAAATATTTTCCGCAAGTTAGGTTGTTGAAGGCTGATTTCTTGTCCTGTGATAAAAAGCCTTCTGTTTCCATCGCCAAAACTTTCAGGGGAGCATTTGCAAGCTTCTGGCACCATTTTTGAGTGAATTGCCAAAAGTCCGTTTTTTTCTGAAATTGTGACCCCGGGGCTTAGGGATTTTTTTTAAAAAATATTTTCCGACGGTTAAGTTGTTTAGGGCTGATTTCTTGTCCTGTGTTAAAAAGCCCTCTGTTTCCATCGCAGAAACTTTCAGGGGAGCATTTGCAACCGGTTGGCATCATTTTTGAGTGAATTGCCAAAAGTCAGATTTTTGCTGAAATTGTGACCCCGGGGCTTAGGGATTTTTTCAAAAAAAAATTTTCCGACGGATAAGTTGTTGAGGGCTGATTTCTTCTCCTGTGATAAAAAGCCTTCTGTTTCCATCGCCAAAACTTTCAGGGGAGCATTTGCAAGCTTCTGGCACCATTTTTGAGTGAATCGCCAAAAGTCAGATTTTTGCTGAAATTGTGACCCCGGGGCTTAGGGATTTTTTCAAAAAAATATTTTCCGCAAGTTAAGTTGTTGAGGGCTGATTTCTTGTCCTGTGATAAAAAGCCTTCTGTTTCCATTGCCAAAACTTTCAGGGAAGCATTTGCAACCGGTTGACACCATTTTTGAGTGAACTGCCAAAAGTCAGATTTTTCCTGAAATTGTGACCCCGGGGCTTAGGGATTTTTTCAAAAAAATATTTTCCGCCGGTTAAGTTGTTGAGGGCTGATTCCTTGTCCTGTGATAAAAAGCCTTCTGTTTCGATGGCCAAAACTTTCAGGGGAGCATTTCCCAGCTTCTGGCACCATTTTTGAGTGAATTGCCAAAAGTCAGATTTTTGCTGAAATTGTGACCCCGGGGCTTAGGGATTTTTTCAAAAAAATATTTTCCACCGGTTAAGTTGTTGAGGGCTGATTTCTTGTCCTGTGATAAAAAGCCTTCTGTTTCGATTGCCAAAACTTTCAGGGGAGCATTTGCAAGCTTCTGGCACCATTTTTGAGTGAATTGCCAAAAGTCAGATTTTTGCTGAAATTGTGACCCCGGGGCTTAGGGATTTTTTGAAAAAAATATTTTCTGACGGTTAAGTTGTTGAAGGCTGATTTCTTGTCCTGTGATAAAAAGCCTTCTGTTTCCATCGCCAAAACTTTCAGGGGAGCATTTGCAAACTTCTGGCATCATTTTTGAGTGAATGGCCAAAAGTCAGATTTTTGCTGAAATTGTGACCCCGGGGCTTAGGGATTTTTTGAAAAAAATATTTTCCGACGGTTAAGTTGTTTAGGGCTGATTTCTTGTCCTGTGATTAAAAGCCTTCTTTTTCCATCGCCAAAACTTTCAGGGGAGCATTTGCAAGCTTCTGGCACCATTTTTGAGTGAATTGCCAAAAGTCAGATTTTTGCTGAAATTGTGACCCCGGGGCTTAGGGATTTTTTCAAAAAAATATTTTTCGACGGTTAATTTGTTGAGGGCTGATTTCTTGTCCTGTGATAAAAAGCCTTCTGTTTCCATCGCCAAAACTTTCAGGGGAGCATTTGCAAGCTTCTGGCACCATTTTTAAGTGAATTGCCAAAAGTCAGATTTTTGCTGAAATTGTGACCCCGGGGCTTAGGGATTTTTTCAAAAAAATATTTTCCGCCGGTTAAGTTGTTGAGGGCTGATTTCTTGTCCTGTGATAAAAAGCCTTCTGTTTCCATCGCCAAAACTTTCAGGGGAGCATTTACAACCGGTTGGCATCATTTTTTAGTGAATTGCCAAAAGTCAGATTTTTGCTGACATTGTGACCCCGGGGCTTAGGGATTTTTTCAAAAAAATATTTTCCGACGGATAAGTTGTTGAGGGCTGATTTCTTGTCCTGTGATAAAAAGCCTTCTGTTTCCATCGCCAAAACTTTCAGGGGAGCATTTGCAAGCTTCTGGTATCATTTTTGAGTGAATCGCCAAAAGTCAGATTTTTGCTGAAATTGTGACCCCGGGGCTTAGGGATTTTTTTAAAAAAATATTTTCCGACGGTTAAGTTGTTTAGGGCTGATTTATTGTCCTGTGATAAAAAGCCTTCTGTTTCGACGGCCAAAACTTTCAGGGGAGTATTTGCAAGCTTCTGGCACCATTTTTGAGTGAATTGCCAAAAGTCAGGTTTTTCCTGAAATTGTGACCCCGGGGCTTAGGGATTTTTTCAAAAAAATATTTTCCACCGGTAAGTTGTTGAGGGCTGATTTCTTGTCCTGTGATAAAAAGCCTTCTGTTTCCATCGCCAAAACTTTCAGGGGAGCATTTGCGAGCTTCTGGCATCATTTTTGAGTGAATCGCCAAAAGTCAAATTTTTGCTGAAATTGTGACCCTGGGGCTTAGGGATTTTTTCAAAAAAATATTTTCCGCCGGTTAAGTTGTCGAGGGCTGATATCTTGTCCTGTGATAAAAAGCCTTCTGTTTCCATCGCCAAAATTTTCAGGGGAGCATTTGCAAGCTTCTGGCATCATTTTTGAGTGAATTGCCAAAAGTCAGATTTTTGCTGAAATTGTGACCCCGGGGCTTAGGGATTTTTTCAAAAAAAATATTTTCCGACGGTTAAGTTGTTTAGGGCTGATTTCATGTCCTGTGATAAAAAGCCTTCTGTTTCCATCGCCAAAACTTTCAGGGGAGCATTTGCAACCGGTTGGCACCATTTTTGAGTGAATTGCCAAAAGTCAGATTTTTGCTGAAATTGTGACCCCGGGGCTTAGGGATTTTTTCAAAAAAATACTTTCTGACGGTTAAGTTGTTTAGGGCTGATTTCTTGTCCTGTCATAAAAAGCCTTCTGTTTCGATGGCCAAAACTTTCAGGGGAGCATTTCCCAGCTTCTGGCACCATTTTTGAGTGAATTGCCAAAAGTCAGATTTTTGCTGAAATTGTGACCCCGGGGCTTAGGGATTTTTTTGAAAAAACATATTTTCCGACGGATAAGTTGTTGAGGGCTGATTTCCTGTCCTGTGATAAAAAGCCTTCTGTTTCGACGGCCAAAACTTTCAGGGGAGCATTTGCAAGCTTCTGGCATCATTTTTGAGTGAATCGCCAAAAGTCAGATTTTTGCTGAAATTGTGACCCCGGGGCTTAGGGATTTTTTCAAAAAAATATTTTCCGCCGGTTAAGTTGTTGAGGGCTGATTTCTTGTCCTGTGATAAAAAGCCTTCTGTTTCGATTGCCAAAACTTTCAGGGGAGCATTTGCAAGCTTCTGGCACCATTTTTGAGTGAATTGCCAAAAGTCAGATTTTTGCTGAAATTGTGACCCCGGGGCTTAGGGATTTTTTGAAAAAAATATTTTCTGACGGTTAAGTTGTTGAAGGCTGATTTCTTGTCCTGTGATAAAAAGCCTTCTGTTTCCATCGCCAAAACTTTCAGGGGAGCATTTGCAAACTTCTGGCATCATTTTTGAGTGAATGGCCAAAAGTCAGATTTTTGCTGAAATTGTGAGCCCGGGGCTTAGGGATTTTTTGAAAAAAATATTTTCCGACGGTTAAGTTGTTTAGGGCTGATTTCTTGTCCTGTGATTAAAAGCCTTCTTTTTCCATCGCCAAAACTTTCAGGGGAGCATTTGCAAGCTTCTGGCACCATTTTTGAGTGAATTGCCAAAAGTCAGATTTTTGCTGAAATTGTGACCCCGGGGCTTAGGGATTTTTTCAAAAAAATATTTTCCGCCGGTTAAGTTGTTGAGGGCTGATTTCTTGTCCTGTGATAAAAAGCCTTCTGTTTCCATCGCCAAAACTTTCAGGGGAGCATTTACAACCGGTTGGCATCATTTTTTAGTGAATTGCCAAAAGTCAGATTTTTGCTGACATTGTGACCCCGGGGCTTAGGGATTTTTTCAAAAAAATATTTTCCGACGGATAAGTTGTTGAGGGCTGATTTCTTGTCCTGTGATAAAAAGCCTTCTGTTTCCATCGCCAAAACTTTCAGGGGAGCATTTGCAAGCTTCTGGTATCATTTTTGAGTGAATCGCCAAAAGTCAGATTTTTGCTGAAATTGTGACCCCGGGGCTTAGGGATTTTTTTAAAAAAATATTTTCCGACGGTTAAGTTGTTTAGGGCTGATTTATTGTCCTGTGATAAAAAGCCTTCTGTTTCGACGGCCAAAACTTTCAGGGGAGTATTTGCAAGCTTCTGGCACCATTTTTGAGTGAATTGCCAAAAGTCAGGTTTTTCCTGAAATTGTGACCCCGGGGCTTAGGGATTTTTTCAAAAAAATATTTTCCACCGGTAAGTTGTTGAGGGCTGATTTCTTGTCCTATGATAAAAAGCCTTCTGTTTCCATCGCCAAAACTTTCAGGGGAGCATTTGCGAGCTTCTGGCATCATTTTTGAGTGAATCGCCAAAAGTCAAATTTTTGCTGAAATTGTGACCCTGGGGCTTAGGGATTTTTTCAAAAAAATATTTTCCGCCGGTTAAGTTGTCGAGGGCTGATATCTTGTCCTGTGATAAAAAGCCTTCTGTTTCCATCGCCAAAATTTTCAGGGGAGCATTTGCAAGCTTCTGGCATCATTTTTGAGTGAATTGCCAAAAGTCAGATTTTTGCTGAAATTGTGACCCCGGGGCTTAGGGATTTTTTCAAAAAAAATATTTTCCGACGGTTAAGTTGTTTAGGGCTGATTTCATGTCCTGTGATAAAAAGCCTTCTGTTTCCATCGCCAAAACTTTCAGGGGAGCATTTGCAACCGGTTGGCACCATTTTTGAGTGAATTGCCAAAAGTCAGATTTTTGCTGAAATTGTGACCCCGGGGCTTAGGGATTTTTTTCAAAAAAATATTTTCCGCAAGTTAAGTTGTTGAAGGCTGATTTCTTGTCCTGTGGTAAAAAGCCTTCTGTTTCCATTGCCAAAACTTTCAGGGGAGCATTTGCAAACTTCTGGCTCCATTTTTGAGTGAATTGCCAAAAGTCAGATTTTTGCTGAAATTGTGACCCCGGAGCTTAGGGATTTTTTTTAAAAAATATTTTCCGCCGGTTAAGTTGTTGAGGGCTGATTTCTTGTCCTGTGATAAAAAGCCTTCTGTTTCGACGGCCAAAACTTTCAGGGAAGCATTTGCAACCGGTTGACACCATTTTTGAGTGAACTGCCAAAAGTCAGATTTTTCCTGAAATTGTGACCCCGGGGCTTAGGGATTTTTTCAAAAAAATATTTTCCGCCGGTTAAGTTGTTGAGGGCTGATTTCTTGTCCTGTGATAAAAAGCCTTCTGTTTCGATGGCCAAAACTTTCAGGGGAGCATTTGCAAGCTTCTGGCACCATTTTTGAGTGAATTGCCAAAAGTCAGATTTTTGCTGAAATTGTGACCCCGGGGCTTAGGGATTTTTTGAAAAAACATATTTTCCGACGGATAAGTTGTTGAGGGCTGATTTCCTGTCCTGTGATCAAAAGCCTTCTGTTTCGACGGCCAAAACTTTCAGGGGAGCATTTGCAAGCTTCTGGCACCATTTTTGAGTTAATTGCCAAAAGTTAGATTTTTGCTGAAATTGTGACCCCGGGGCTTAGGGATTTTTTCAAAAAAATATTTTCCGCAAGTTAAGTTGTTGAAGGCTGATTTCTTGTCCTGTGATAAAAAGCCTTCTGTTTCGATTGCCAAAACTTTCAGGGGAGCATTTGCAAGCTTCTGGCACCATTTTTGAGTGAATTGCCAAAAGTCAGATTTTTGCTGAAATTGTGACCCCAGGGCTTAGGGATTTTTTGAAAAATATATTTTCTGACGCTTAAGTTGTTGAAGGCTGATTTCTTGTCCTGTGATAAAAAGCCTTCTGTTTCCATCGCCAAAACTTTCAGGGGAGCATTTGCAAACTTCTGGCATCATTTTTGAGTGAATGGCCAAAAGTCAGATTTTTGCTGAAATTGTGACCCCGGGGCTTAGGGATTTTTTGAAAAAAATATTTTCCGACGGTTAAGTTGTTTAGGGCTGATTTCTTGTCCTGTGATTAAAAGCCTTCTTTTTCCATCGCCAAAACTTTCAGGGGAGCATTTGCAAACTTCTGGCATCATTTTTGAGTGAATGGCCAAAAGTCAGATTTTTGCTCAAATTGTGACCCCGGGGCTTAGGGATTTTTTCAAAAAAATATTTTCCGCAAGTTAAGTTGTTGAGGGCTGATTTCTTGTCCTGTGATAAAAAGCCTTTTCTTTCGACGGCCAAAACTTTCAGGGGAGCATTTGCAAGCTTCTGGCACCATTTTTGAGTGAATTGCCAAAAGTCAGATTTTTGCTGAAATTGTGACCCCGGGGCTTAGGGATTTTTTTAAAAAAATATTTTCCGCCGGTTAAGTTGTTGAGGGCTGATTTCTTGTCCTGTGATAAAAAGCCTTCTGTTTCGACGGCCAAAACTTTCAGGGAAGCATTTGCAACCGGTTGACACCATTTTTGAGTGAACTGCCAAAAGTCAGATTTTTCCTGAAATTGTGACCCCGGGGCTTAGGGATTTTTTCAAAAAAATATTTTCCGCCGGTTAAGTTGTTGAGGGCTGATTTCTTGTCCTGTGATAAAAAGCCTTCTGTTTCGATGGCCAAAACTTTCAGGGGAGCATTTGCAAGCTTCTGGCACCATTTTTGAGTGAATTGCCAAAAGTCAGATTTTTGCTGAAATTGTGACCCCGGGGCTTAGGGATTTTTTGAAAAAACATATTTTCCGACGGATAAGTTGTTGAGGGCTGATTTCCTGTCCTGTGATAAAAAGCCTTCTGTTTCGACGGCCAAAACTTTCAGGGGAGCATTTGCAAGCTTCTGGCACCATTTTTGAGTGAATCGCCAAAAGTCAGATTTTTGCTGAAATTGTGACCCCGGGGCTTAGGGATTTTTTCAAAAAAATATTTTCCGACGGATAAGTTGTTGAGGGCTGATTTATTGTCCTGTGATAAAAAGCCTTCTGTTTCCATTGCCAAAACTTTCAGGGGAGCATTTGCAAGCTTCTGGCACCATTTTTGAGTGAATTGCCAAAAGTCAGATTTTTGCTGAAATTGTGACCCCGGGGCTTAGGGATTTTTTCAAAAAAATATTTTCCGCAAGTTAAGTTGTTGAGGGCTGATTTCTTGTCCTGTGATAAAAAGCCTTCTGTTTCGACGGCCAAAACTTTCAGGGGAGCATTTGCAAGCTTCTGGCACCATTTTTGAGTGAATTACCAAAAGTCAGATTTTTGCTGAAATTGTGACCCCGGGGCTTAGGGATTTTTTCAAAAAAATATTTTCCGCAAGTTAAGTTGTTGAAGGCTGATTTCTTGTCCTGTGATAAAAAGCCTTCTGTTTCCATCGCCAAAACTTTCAGTGGAGCATTTGCAAACTTCTGGCATCATTTTTGAGTGAATTGCCAAAAGTCAGATTTTTGCTGAAATTGTGACCCCGGGGCTTAGGGATTTTTTTCAAAAAAATATTTTCCGCAAGTTAAGTTGTTGAAGGCTGATTTCTTGTCCTGTGATAAAAAGCCTTCTGTTTCCATCGCCAAAACTTTCAGGGGAGCATTTGCAAACTTCTGGCACCATTTTTGAGTGAATCGCCAAAAGTCAGATTTTTGCTGAAATTGTGACCCCGGGGCTTAGGGATTTTTTCAAAAAAATATTTTTCGCAGGTTAAGTTGTTGAGGGCTGATTTCTTGTCCTGTGATAAAAAGCCTTCTGTTTCCATCGCCAAAACTTTCAGGGGAGCATTTGCAAGCTTCTGGCACCATTTTTGAGTGAATTGCCAAAAGTCCGGTTTTTTCTGAAATTGTGACCCCGGGGCTTAGGGATTTTTTCAAAAAAATATTTTCCGACGGTTAAGTTGTTTAGGGCTGATTTCTTGTCCTGTGTTAAAAAGCCCTCTGTTTCCATCGCCGAAACTTTCAGGGGAGCATTTGCAAGCTTCTGGCACCATTTTTGAGTGAATTGCCAAAAGTCAGATTTTTGCTGAAATTGTGACCCCGGGGCTTAGGGATTTTTTCAAAAAAATATTTTTCGACGGTTAAATTGTTGAGGGCTGATTTCTTGTCCTGTGATAAAAAGCCTTCTGTTTCCATCTCCAAAACTTTCAGGGGAGCATTTGCAAGCTTCTGGCACCATTTTTAAGTGAATTGCCAAAAGTCAGATTTTTGCTGAAATTGTGACCCCGGGGCTTAGGGATTTTTTCAAAAAAATATTTTCCGCCGGTTAAGTTGTTGAGGGCTGATTTCTTGTCCTGTGATAAAAAGCCTTCTGTTTCCATCGCCAAAACTTTCAGGGGAGCATTTACAACCGGTTGGCATCATTTTTTAGTGAATTGCCAAAACTCAGATTTCTGCTGACATTGTGACCCCGGGGCTTAGGGATTTTTTTAAAAAAATATTTACCGCAAGTTAAGTTGTTTAGGGCTGATTTCTTGTCATGTGATAAAAAGCCTTCTGTTTCGACGACCAAAACTTTCAGGGGAGCATTTGCAAGCTTCTGGCACCATTTTTGAATGAATTGCCAAAAGTCAGATTTTTGCTGAAATTGTGACCCCGGGGCTTAGGGATTTTTTCAAAAAAATATTTTCTGATGGTTAAGTTGTTTAGGGCTGATTTCTTGTCCTCTGTTGAAAAGCCCTCTGTTTCGACGGCAAAAACTTTCAGGGGAGGATTTGCAAGCTTCTGGCATCATTTTTGAGTGAATTGCCAAAAGTCAGATTTTTGCTGAAATTGTGACCCCGGGGCTTAGGGATTTTTTCAAAAAAATATTTACCGCAAGTAAAGTTGTTTAGGGCTGATTTCTTGTCATGTGATAAAAAGCCTTCTGTTTCGACGGCCAAAACTTTCAGGGGAGCATTTGCAAGCTTCTGGCACCATTTTTGAGTGAATTGCCAAAAGTCAGATTTTTGCTGAAATTGTGACCCCGGGGCTTAGGGATTTTTTCAAAAAAATATTTTCTGACGGTTAAGTTGTTTAGGGCTGATTTCTTGTCCTGTGTTAAAAAGCCCTCTGTTTCCATCGCCGAAACTTTCAGGGGAGCATTTGCAACCGGTTGGCATCATTTTTGAGTGAATTGCCAAAAGTCAGATTTTTGCTGAAATTGTGACCCCGGGGCTTAGGGATTTTTTCAAAAAAATATTTTCCGACGGATAAGTTGTTGAGGGCTGATTTCTTGTCATGTGATAAAAAGCCTTCTGTTTCCATCGCCAAAACTTTCAGGGGAGCATTTGCAAGCTTCTGGTATCATTTTTGAGTGAATCGCCAAAAGTCAGATTTTTGCTGAAATTGTGACCCCGGGGCTTAGGGATTTTTTTAAAAAAATATTTTCCGACGGTTAAGTTGTTTAGGGCTGATTTCTTGTCCTGTGATAAAAAGCCTTCTGTTTCGACGGCCAAAACTTTCAGGGGAGTATTTGCAAGCTTCTGGCACCATTTTTGAGTGAATTGCCAAAAGTCAGGTTTTTCCTGAAATTGTGACCCCGGGGCTTAGGGATTTTTTCAAAAAAATATTTTACACCGGTAAGTTGTCGAGGGCTGATATCTTGTCCTGTGATAAAAAGCCTTCTGTTTCCATCGCCAAAACTTTCAGGGGAGCATTTGCAAGCTTCTGGCATCATTTTTGAGTGAATTGCCAAAAGTCAGATTTTTGCTGAAATTGTGACCCCGGGGCTTAGGGATTTTTTCAAAAAAATATTTTTCGCATGTTAAGTTGTTTAGGGCTGATTTCTTGTCCTGTGATAAAAAGCCTTCTGTTTCCATCTCCAAAACTTTCAGGGGAGCATTTGCGAGCTTCTGGCATCATTTTTGAGTGAATCTCCAAAAGTCAGATTTTTGCTGAAATTGTGACCCCGGGATTTAGAGATTTTTTCAAAAAAATATTTTCCGACGGTTGAGTTGTTTAGGGCTGATTTCTTGGCCTGTGATAAAAAGCCTTCTGTTTCGATTGCCAAAACTTTCAGGGCAGCATTTGCAAGCTTCTGGCACCATTTTTGAGTGAATTGCCAAAAGTCAGATTTTTGCTGAAATTGTGACCCTTAGGGGATAAAAAGCCTTCTGTTTCGACGGCCAAAACTTTCAGGGGAGCATTTGCAACCGGTTGGCACCATTTTTGAGTGAATTGCCAAAAGTCAGATTTTTGCTGAAATTGTGACCCCGGGGCTTAGGGATTTTTTGAAAAAAATATTTTCCGACGGTTAAGTTGTTTAGGGCTGATTTCTTGTCCTGTGATAAAAAGCCTTCTGTTTCCATCGCCAAAACTATCAGTAGAGGATTTGCAAGCTTCTGGCACCATTTTTGAGTGAATCGCCAAAAGTCAGATTTTTGCTGAAATTGTTACCCCGGGGCTTAGGGATTTTTTCTAAAAAATATTTTCCGACGGTTAAGTTGTTGAGGGCTGATTTCTTGTCTTGTGATAAAAAGCCTTCTGTTTCGATTGCCAAAACATTCAGGGGATCATTTGCAAGCTTCTGGCATCATTTTTGAGTGAATAGCCAAAAGTCAGATTTTTGCTGAAATTGTTACCCCGGGGCTTAGGGATTTTTTCTAAAAAATATTTTCCGACGGTTAAGTTGTTGAGGGCTGATTTCTTGTCCTGTGATAAAAAGCCTTCTGTTTCGATTGCCAAAACATTCAGGGGATCATTTGCAAGCTTCTGGCATCATTTTTGAGTGAATAGCCAAAAGTCAGATTTTTGCTGAAATTGTGACCCCGGGGCTTAGGGATTTTTTCAAAAAAATATTTTCCGCCGGTTAAGTTGTTGAGGGCTGATTTCTTGTCCTGTGATAAAAAGACTTCTCTTTCCATCGCCAAAACTTTCAGGGGAGGATTTGCAACCGGTTGGCACCATTTTTCAGTGAATTGCCAAAAGTCAGATTTTTGCTGAAATTGTGACCCCGGGGCTTAGGGATTTTTCCAAAAAAATATTTTCCGCCGGTTAAGTTTTTGAGGGCTGATTTCTTCTCCTGTGATAAAAAGCCTTCTGTTTCGACAGCCAAAACTTTCAGGGGAGCATTTGCAAGCTTCTGGCATCATTTTTGAGTGAATCGCCAAAAGTCAGATTTTTGCTGAAATTGTGACCCCGGGGCTTAGGGATTTTTTCAAAAAAAATATTTTTCGCCGGTTAACTTGTTGAGGGCTGATTTCTTGTCCTGTGATAAAAAGCCTTCTGTTTCGACGGCAAAAACTTGCAGGGGAGCATTTCCAAGCTTCTGGCATCATTTTTGAGTGAATCGCCAAAAGTCAGATTTTTGCTGAAATTGTTACCCTGGGGCTTAGGGATTTTTTTAAAAAAATATTTTCCGCCGGTTAAATTGTTGAGGGCTGATTTCTTGTCCTGTGATAAAAAGTCTTCTGTTTCCATCGCCAAAATTTTCAGGGGAGCATTTGCTAGCTTCTGGCACCATTTTTGAGTGAATTGCCAAAAGTCAGATTTTTCGTGAAATTGTGACCCAGGGGCTTAGGGATTTTTTCAAAAAAATATTTTCCGACGGTTAAGTTGTTGAGGGCTGATTTCTTGTCCTGTGATAAAAAGCCTTCTGTTTCGACCGCCAAAACTTTCAGGGGAGCATTTGCAAGCTTCTGGCACCATTTTTGAGTGAATTTCCAAAAGTCAGATTTTTGCTGAAATTGTGACCCCGGGGCTTAGGGATTTTTTCAAAAAAATATTTTCCGCCGGTTAAGTTGTTGAGGGCTGATTTCTTGTCCTGTGATAAAAAGACTTCTGTTTCCATCGCCAAAACTTTCAGGGGCGCATTTGCAACCGGTTGGCACCATTTTTGAGTGAATTGCCAAAAGTCAGATTTTGGCTGAAATTGTGACCCCGGGGCTTAGGGATTTTTTCAAAAGAATATTTTCCGACGGTTAAGTTGTTGAGGGGTGATTTCTTGTCCTGTGATAAAAAGCCTTCTGTTTTGACCGCCAAAACTTTCAGGGGAGCATTTGCAAGCTTCTGGCACCATTTTTGAGTGAATTTCCAAAAGTCAGATTTTTGCTGAAATTGTGACCCCGGGGCTTCGGGATTTTTTCAAAAAAATATTTTCCGCCGGTTAAGTTGTTGAGGGCTGATTTCTTGTCTTGTGATAAAAAGACTTCTGTTTCCATCGCCAAATCTTTCAGGGGCGCATTTGCAACCGGTTGGCACCATTTTTGAGTGAATTGCCAAAAGTCAGATTTTGGCTGAAATTGTGACCCCGGGGCTTAGGGATTTTTTCAAAAAAATATTTTCCGCCGGTTAAGTTTTTGAGGGCTGATTTCTTCTCCTGTGATAAAAAGCCTTCTGTTTCGACGGCAAAAACTTGCAGGGGAGCATTTGCAAGCTTCTGGCATCATTTTTGAGTGAATCGCCAAAAGTCAGATTTTTGCTGAAATTGTTACCCCGGGGCTTAGGGATTTTTTTAAAAAAATATTTTCCGCCGGTTAAATTGTTGAGGGCTGATTTCTTGTCCTGTGATAAAAAGCCTTCTGTTTCCATCCCCAAAACTATCAGTAGAGCTTTTGCAAGCTTCTGGCACCATTTTTGAGTGAATCGCCAAAAGTCAGATTTTTGCTGAAATTGTTACCCCGGGGCTGAGGGATTTTTTGAAAAAAATATTTTCCGCCGGTTAAGTTGTTTAGGGCTGATTTCTTGTCCTGTGATAAAAAGCCTTCTGTTTCGATTGCCAAAACTTTCAGGGGAGCATTTGCAAGCTTCTGGCACCATTTTTGAGTGAATTGCCAAAAGTCAGATTTTTGCTGAAATTGTGACCCCGGGGCTTAGGGATTTTTTGAAAAATATATTTTCTGACGGTTAAGTTGTTGAAGGCTGATTTCTTGTCCTGTGATAAAAAGCCTTCTGTTTCCATCGCCAAAACTTTCAGGGGAGCATTTGCAAACTTCTGGCATCATTTTTGAGTGAATGGCCAAAAGTCAGATTTTTGCTGAAATTGTGACCCCGGGGCTTAGGGATTTTTTGAAAAAAATATTTTCTGACGGTTAAGTTGTTTAGGGTTGATTTCTTGTCCTGTATTAAAAAGCCCTCTGTTTCCATCGCCGAAACTTTCAGGGGAGCATTTGCAACCGGTTGGCATCATTTTTGAGTGAATTGCCAAAAGTCAGATTTTTGCTGAAATTGTGACCCCGGGGCTTAGGGATTTTATCAAAAAAATACTTTCTGACGGTTAAGTTGTTTAGGGCTGATTTCTTGTCCTGTCATAAAAAGCCTTCTGTTTCGATTGCCAAAACTTTCAGGGGAGCATTTGCAAGCTTCTGGCACCATTTTTGAGTGAATTACCAAAAATCAGATTTTTGCTGAAATTGTGACCCCGGGGCTTAGGGATTTTTTCAAAAAAATATTTTCCGCAAGTTAAGTTGTTGAAGGCTGATTTCTTGTCCTGTGATAAAAAGCCTTCTGTTTCCATCGCCAAAACTTTCAGTGGAGCATTTGCAAACTTCTGGCATCATTTTTGAGTGAATTGCCAAAAGTCAGATTTTTGCTGAAATTGTGACCCCGGGGCTTAGGGATTTTTTTCAAAAAAATATTTTTCGCAAGTTAAGTTGTTGAAGGCTGATTTCTTGTCCTGTGATAAAAAGCCTTCTGTTTCCATCGCCAAAACTTTCAGGGGAGCATTTGCAAACTTCTGGCACCATTTTTGAGTGAATCGCCAAAAGTCAGATTTTTGCTGAAATTGTGACCCCGGGGCTTAGGGATTTTGTCAAAAAAATATTTTTCGCAGGTTAAGTTGTTGAGGGCTGATTTCTTGTCCTGTGATAAAAAGCCTTCTGTTTCCATCGCCAAAACTTTCAGGGGAGCATTTGCAAGCTTCTGGCACCATTTTTGAGTGAATTGCCAAAAGTCCGGTTTTTTCTGAAATTGTGACCCCGGGGCTTAGGGATTTTTTCAAAAAAATATTTTCCGACGGTTAAGTTGTTTAGGGCTGATTTCTTGTCCTGTGTTAAAAAGCCCTCTGTTTCCATCGCCGAAACTTTCAGGGGAGCATTTGCAACCGGTTGGCATCATTTTTGAGTGAATTGCCAAAAGTCAGATTTTTGCTGAAATTGTGACCCCGGGGCTTAGGGATTTTTTCAAAAAAATATTTTCCGACGGATAAGTTGTTGAGGGCTGATTTATTGTCCTGTGATAAAAAGCCTTCTGTTTTCATTGCCAAAACTTTCAGGGGAGCATTTGCAAGCTTCTGGCACCATTTTTGAGTGAATCGCCAAAAGTCAGATTTTTGCTGAAATTGTGACCCCGGGGCTTAGGGATTTTTTCAAAAAAATATTTTCCGCCGGTTAAGTTGTTGAGGGCTGATTTCTTGTCCTGTGATAAAAAGCCTTCTGTTTCGACGGCCAAAACTTTCAGGGAAGCATTTGCAACCGGTTGACACCATTTTTGAGTGAACTGCCAAAAGTCAGATTTTTCCTGAAATTGTGACCCCGGGGCTTAGGGATTTTTTCAAAAAAATATTTTCCGCCGGTTAAGTTGTTGAGGGCTGATTTCTTGTCCTGTCATAAAAAGCCTTCTGTTTCGATGGCCAAAACTTTCAGGGGAGCATTTGCAAGCTTCTGGCACCATTTTTGAGTGAATTGCCAAAAGTCAGATTTTTGCTGAAATTGTGACCCCGGGGCTTAGGGATTTTTTGAAAAAACATATTTTCCGACGGATAAGTTGTTGAGGGCTGATTTCCTGTCCTGTGATAAAAAGCCTTCTGTTTCGACGGCCAAAACTTTCAGGGGAGCATTTGCAAGCTTCTGGCACCATTTTTGAGTTAATTGCCAAAAGTCAGATTTTTGCTGAAATTGTGACCCCGGGGCTTAGGGATTTTTTCAAAAAAATATTTTCCGACGGTTAAGTTGTTGAGGGCTGATTTATTGTCCTGTGATAAAAAGCCTTCTGTTTTCATTGCCAAAACTTTCAGGGGAGCATTTGCAAGCTTCTGGCACCATTTTTGAGTGAATTGCCAAAAGTCAGATTTTTGCTGAAATTGTGACCCCGGGGCTTAGGGATTTTTTCAAAAAAATATTTTCTGACGGTTAAGTTGTTTAGGGCTGATTTCTTGTCCTGTGTTAAAAAGCCCTCTGTTTCCATCGCCGAAACTTTCAGGGGAGCATTTGCAACCGGTTGGCATCATTTTTGAGTGAATTGCCAAAAGTCAGATTTTTGCTGAAATTGTGACCCCGGGGCTTATGGATTTTTTCAAAAAAATATTTTCCGACGGATAAGTTGTTGAGGGCTGATTTCTTGTCATGTGATAAAAAGCCTTCTGTTTCCATCGCCAAAACTTTCAGGGGAGCATTTGCAAGCTTCTGGTATCATTTTTGAGTGAATCGCCAAAAGTCAGATTTTTGCTGAAATTGTGACCCCGGGGCTTAGGGATTTTTTTAAAAAAATATTTTCCGACGGTTAAGTTGTTTAGGGCTGATTTCTTGTCCTGTGATAAAAAGCCTTCTGTTTCGACGGCCAAAACTTTCAGGGGAGTATTTGCAAGCTTCTGGCACCATTTTTGAGTGAATTGCCAAAAGTCAGGTTTTTCCTGAAATTGTGACCCCGGGGCTTAGGGATTTTTTCAAAAAAATATTTTACACCGGTAAGTTGTTGAGGGCTGATTTCTTGTCCTATGATAAAAAGCCTTCTGTTTCCATCGCCAAAACTTTCAGGGGAGCATTTGCGAGCTTCTGGCACCATTTTTGAGTGAATCGCCAAAAGTCAAATTTTTGCTGAAATTGTGACCCTGGGGCTTAGGGATTTTTTCAAAAAAATATTTTCCGCCGGTTAAGTTGTCGAGGGCTGATATCTTGTCCTGTGATAAAAAGCCTTCTGTTTCCATCGCCAAAACTTTCAGGGGAGCATTTGCAAGCTTCTGGCACCATTTTTGAGTGAATTGCCAAAAGTCAGGTTTTTCCTGAAATTGTGACCCCGGGGCTTAGGGATTTTTTCAAAAAAATATTTTACACCGGTAAGTTATTGAGGGCTGATTTCTTGTCCTATGATAAAAAGCCTTCTGTTTCCATCGCCAAAACTTTCAGGGGAGGATTTGCGAGCTTCTGGCACCATTTTTGAGTGAATCGCCAAAAGTCAAATTTTTGCTGAAATTGTGACCCTGGGGCTTAGGGATTTTTTCAAAAAAATATTTTCCGCCGGTTAAGTTGTCGAGGGCTGATATCTTGTCCTGTGATAAAAAGCCTTCTGTTTCCATCGCCAAAACTTTCAGGGGAGCATTTGCAAGCTTCTGGCATCATTTTTGAGTGAATTGCCAAAAGTCAGATTTTTGCTGAAATTGTGACCCCGGGGCTTAGGGATTTTTTCAAAAAAATATTTTTCGCAGGTTAAGTTGTTTAGGGCTGATTTCTTTTCCTGTGATAAAAAGCCTTCTGTTTCCATCTCCAAAACTTTCAGGGGAGCATTTGCGAGCTTCTGGCATCATTTTTGAGTGAATCTCCAAAAGTCAGATTTTTGCTGAAATTGTGACCCCGGGATTTAGAGATTTTTTCAAAAAAATATTTTCCGACGGTTAAGTTGTTTAGGGCTGATTTATTGTCCTGTGATAAAAAGCCTTCTGTTTTCATTGCCAAAACTTTCAGGGGAGCATTTGCAAGCTTCTGGCACCATTTTTGAGTGAATCGCCAAAAGTCAGATTTTTGCTGAAATTGTGACCCCGGGGCTTAGGGATTTTTTCAAAAAAATATTTTCCGCCGGTTAAGTTGTTGAGGGCTGATTTCTTGTCCTGTGATAAAAAGCCTTCTGTTTCGACGGCCAAAACTTTCAGGGAAGCATTTGCAACCGGTTGACACCATTTTTGAGTGAACTGCCAAAAGTCAGATTTTTCCTGAAATTGTGACCCCGGGGCTTAGGGATTTTTTCAAAAAAATATTTTCCGCCGGTTAAGTTGTTGAGGGCTGATTTCTTGTCCTGTCATAAAAAGCCTTCTGTTTCGATGGCCAAAACTTTCAGGGGAGCATTTGCAAGCTTCTGGCACCATTTTTGAGTGAATTGCCAAAAGTCAGATTTTTGCTGAAATTGTGACCCCGGGGCTTAGGGATTTTTTGAAAAAACATATTTTCCGACGGATAAGTTGTTGAGGGCTGATTTCCTGTCCTGTGATAAAAAGCCTTCTGTTTCGACGGCCAAAACTTTCAGGGGAGCATTTGCAAGCTTCTGGCACCATTTTTGAGTTAATTGCCAAAAGTCAGATTTTTGCTGAAATTGTGACCCCGGGGCTTAGGGATTTTTTCAAAAAAATATTTTCCGACGGTTAAGTTGTTGAGGGCTGATTTATTGTCCTGTGATAAAAAGCCTTCTGTTTTCATTGCCAAAACTTTCAGGGGAGCATTTGCAAGCTTCTGGCACCATTTTTGAGTGAATTGCCAAAAGTCAGATTTTTGCTGAAATTGTGACCCCGGGGCTTAGGGATTTTTTCAAAAAAATATTTTCTGACGGTTAAGTTGTTTAGGGCTGATTTCTTGTCCTGTGTTAAAAAGCCCTCTGTTTCCATCGCCGAAACTTTCAGGGGAGCATTTGCAACCGGTTGGCATCATTTTTGAGTGAATTGCCAAAAGTCAGATTTTTGCTGAAATTGTGACCCCGGGGCTTATGGATTTTTTCAAAAAAATATTTTCCGACGGATAAGTTGTTGAGGGCTGATTTCTTGTCATGTGATAAAAAGCCTTCTGTTTCCATCGCCAAAACTTTCAGGGGAGCATTTGCAAGCTTCTGGTATCATTTTTGAGTGAATCGCCAAAAGTCAGATTTTTGCTGAAATTGTGACCCCGGGGCTTAGGGATTTTTTTAAAAAAATATTTTCCGACGGTTAAGTTGTTTAGGGCTGATTTCTTGTCCTGTGATAAAAAGCCTTCTGTTTCGACGGCCAAAACTTTCAGGGGAGTATTTGCAAGCTTCTGGCACCATTTTTGAGTGAATTGCCAAAAGTCAGGTTTTTCCTGAAATTGTGACCCCGGGGCTTAGGGATTTTTTCAAAAAAATATTTTACACCGGTAAGTTGTTGAGGGCTGATTTCTTGTCCTATGATAAAAAGCCTTCTGTTTCCATCGCCAAAACTTTCAGGGGAGCATTTGCGAGCTTCTGGCACCATTTTTGAGTGAATCACCAAAAGTCAAATTTTTGCTGAAATTGTGACCCTGGGGCTTAGGGATTTTTTCAAAAAAATATTTTCCGCCGGTTAAGTTGTCGAGGGCTGATATCTTGTCCTGTGATAAAAAGCCTTCTGTTTCCATCGCCAAAACTTTCAGGGGAGCATTTGCAAGCTTCTGGCACCATTTTTGAGTGAATTGCCAAAAGTCAGGTTTTTCCTGAAATTGTGACCCCGGGGCTTAGGGATTTTTTCAAAAAAATATTTTACACCGGTAAGTTATTGAGGGCTGATTTCTTGTCCTATGATAAAAAGCCTTCTGTTTCCATCGCCAAAACTTTCAGGGGAGGATTTGCGAGCTTCTGGCACCATTTTTGAGTGAATCGCCAAAAGTCAAATTTTTGCTGAAATTGTGACCCTGGGGCTTAGGGATTTTTTCAAAAAAATATTTTCCGCCGGTTAAGTTGTCGAGGGCTGATATCTTGTCCTGTGATAAAAAGCCTTCTGTTTCCATCGCCAAAACTTTCAGGGGAGCATTTGCAAGCTTCTGGCATCATTTTTGAGTGAATTGCCAAAAGTCAGATTTTTGCTGAAATTGTGACCCCGGGGCTTAGGGATTTTTTCAAAAAAATATTTTTCGCAGGTTAAGTTGTTTAGGGCTGATTTCTTTTCCTGTGATAAAAAGCCTTCTGTTTCCATCTCCAAAACTTTCAGGGGAGCATTTGCGAGCTTCTGGCATCATTTTTGAGTGAATCTCCAAAAGTCAGATTTTTGCTGAAATTGTGACCCCGGGATTTAGAGATTTTTTCAAAAAAATATTTTCCGACGGTTAAGTTGTTTAGGGCTGATTTATTGTCCTGTGATAAAAAGCCTTCTGTTTCGATTGCCAAAACTTTCAGGGCAGCATTTGCAAGCTTCTGGCACCATTTTTGAGTGAATTGCCAAAAGTCAGATTTTTGCTGAAATTGTGACCCTTAGGGGATAAAAAGCCTTCTGTTTCGACGGCCAAAACTTTCAGGGGAGCATTTGCAACCGGTTGGCACCATTTTTGGGTGAATTGCCAAAAGTCAGGTTTTTCCTGAAATTGTGACCCCGGGGCTTAGGGATTTTTTCAAAAAAATATTTTACACCGGTAAGTTGTTGAGGGCTGATTTCTTGTCCTATGATAAAAAGCCTTCTGTTTCCATCGCCAAAACTTTCAGGGGAGCATTTGCGAGCTTCTGGCACCATTTTTGAGTGAATCGCCAAAAGTCAAATTTTTGCTGAAATTGTGACCCTGGGGCTTAGGGATTTTTTCAAAAAAATATTTTCCGCCGGTTAAGTTGTCGAGGGCTGATATCTTGTCCTGTGATAAAAAGCCTTCTGTTTCCATCGCCAAAACTTTCAGGGGAGCATTTGCAAGCTTCTGGCATCATTTTTGAGTGAATTGCCAAAAGTCAGATTTTTGCTGAAATTATGACCCCGGGGCTTAGGGATTTTTTCAAAAAAATATTTTTCGCAGGTTAAGTTGTTTAGGGCTGATTTCTTGTCCTGTGATAAAAAGCCTTCTGTTTCCATATCCAAAACTTTCAGGGGAGCATTTGCGAGCTTCTGGCATCATTTTTGAGTGAATCTCCAAAAGTCAGATTTTTGCTGAAATTGTGACCCCGGGATTTAGAGATTTTTTCAAAAAAATATTTTCCGACGGTTAAGTTGTTTAGGGCTGATTTCTTGGCCTGTGATAAAAAGCCTTCTGTTTCGATTGCCAAAACTTTCAGGGCAGCATTTGCAAGCTTCTGGCACCATTTTTGAGTGAATTGCCAAAAGTCAGATTTTTGCTGAAATTGTGACCCTTAGGGGATAAAAAGCCTTCTGTTTCGACGGCCAAAACTTTCAGGGGAGCATTTGCAACCGGTTGGCACCATTTTTGAGTGAATTGCCAAAAGTCAGGTTTTTCCTGAAATTGTGACCCCGGGGCTTAGGGATTTTTTCAAAAAAATATTTTACACCGGTAAGTTGTTGAGGGCTGATTTCTTGTCCTATGATAAAAAGCCTTCTGTTTCCATCGCCAAAACTTTCAGGGGAGCATTTGCGAGCTTCTGGCACCATTTTTGAGTGAATCACCAAAAGTCAAATTTTTGCTGAAATTGTGACCCTGGGGCTTAGGGATTTTTTCAAAAAAATATTTTCCGCCGGTTAAGTTGTCGAGGGCTGATATCTTGTCCTGTGATAAAAAGCCTTCTGTTTCCATCGCCAAAACTTTCAGGGGAGCATTTGCAAGCTTCTGGCACCATTTTTGAGTGAATTGCCAAAAGTCAGGTTTTTCCTGAAATTGTGACCCCGGGGCTTAGGGATTTTTTCAAAAAAATATTTTACACCGGTAAGTTATTGAGGGCTGATTTCTTGTCCTATGATAAAAAGCCTTCTGTTTCCATCGCCAAAACTTTCAGGGGAGGATTTGCGAGCTTCTGGCACCATTTTTGAGTGAATCGCCAAAAGTCAAATTTTTGCTGAAATTGTGACCCTGGGGCTTAGGGATTTTTTCAAAAAAATATTTTCCGCCGGTTAAGTTGTCGAGGGCTGATATCTTGTCCTGTGATAAAAAGCCTTCTGTTTCCATCGCCAAAACTTTCAGGGGAGCATTTGCAAGCTTCTGGCATCATTTTTGAGTGAATTGCCAAAAGTCAGATTTTTGCTGAAATTGTGACCCCGGGGCTTAGGGATTTTTTCAAAAAAATATTTTTCGCAGGTTAAGTTGTTTAGGGCTGATTTCTTTTCCTGTGATAAAAAGCCTTCTGTTTCCATCTCCAAAACTTTCAGGGGAGCATTTGCGAGCTTCTGGCATCATTTTTGAGTGAATCTCCAAAAGTCAGATTTTTGCTGAAATTGTGACCCCGGGATTTAGAGATTTTTTCAAAAAAATATTTTCCGACGGTTAAGTTGTTTAGGGCTGATTTATTGTCCTGTGATAAAAAGCCTTCTGTTTCGATTGCCAAAACTTTCAGGGCAGCATTTGCAAGCTTCTGGCACCATTTTTGAGTGAATTGCCAAAAGTCAGATTTTTGCTGAAATTGTGACCCTTAGGGGATAAAAAGCCTTCTGTTTCGACGGCCAAAACTTTCAGGGGAGCATTTGCAACCGGTTGGCACCATTTTTGGGTGAATTGCCAAAAGTCAGGTTTTTCCTGAAATTGTGACCCCGGGGCTTAGGGATTTTTTCAAAAAAATATTTTACACCGGTAAGTTGTTGAGGGCTGATTTCTTGTCCTATGATAAAAAGCCTTCTGTTTCCATCGCCAAAACTTTCAGGGGAGCATTTGCGAGCTTCTGGCACCATTTTTGAGTGAATCGCCAAAAGTCAAATTTTTGCTGAAATTGTGACCCTGGGGCTTAGGGATTTTTTCAAAAAAATATTTTCCGCCGGTTAAGTTGTCGAGGGCTGATATCTTGTCCTGTGATAAAAAGCCTTCTGTTTCCATCGCCAAAACTTTCAGGGGAGCATTTGCAAGCTTCTGGCATCATTTTTGAGTGAATTGCCAAAAGTCAGATTTTTGCTGAAATTATGACCCCGGGGCTTAGGGATTTTTTCAAAAAAATATTTTTCGCAGGTTAAGTTGTTTAGGGCTGATTTCTTGTCCTGTGATAAAAAGCCTTCTGTTTCCATATCCAAAACTTTCAGGGGAGCATTTGCGAGCTTCTGGCATCATTTTTGAGTGAATCTCCAAAAGTCAGATTTTTGCTGAAATTGTGACCCCGGGATTTAGAGATTTTTTCAAAAAAATATTTTCCGACGGTTAAGTTGTTTAGGGCTGATTTCTTGGCCTGTGATAAAAAGCCTTCTGTTTCGATTGCCAAAACTTTCAGGGCAGCATTTGCAAGCTTCTGGCACCATTTTTGAGTGAATTGCCAAAAGTCAGATTTTTGCTGAAATTGTGACCCTTAGGGGATAAAAAGCCTTCTGTTTCGACGGCCAAAACTTTCAGGGGAGCATTTGCAACCGGTTGGCACCATTTTTGAGTGAATTGCCAAAAGTCAGATTTTTGCTGAAATTGTGACCCCGGGGCTTAGGGATTTTTTGAAAAAAATATTTTCCGACGGTTAAGTTGTTTAGGGCTGATTTCTTGTCCTGTGATAAAAAGCCTTCTGTTTCCATCGCCAAAACTTTCCGGGGAGCATTTGCAAGCTTCTCGCTCCATTTTTGAGTGAATTGCCAAAAGTCAGATTTTTGTTGAAATTGTTACCCCGGGGCTTAGGGATTTTTTCTAAAAAATATTTTCCGACGGTTAAGTTGTTGAGGGCTGATTTCTTGTCCTGTGATAAAAAGCCTTCTGTTTCGATTGCCAAAACATTCAGGGGATCATTTGCAAGCTTCTGGCATCATTTTTGAGTGAATCGCCAAAAGTCAGATTTTTGCTGAAATTGTGACCCCGGGGCTTAGGGATTTTTTTAAAAAAATATTTTCCGACGGTTAAGTTGTTTAGGGCTGATTTCTTGTCCTGTGATAAAAAGCCTTCTGTTTCCATCGCCAAAACTTTCAGGGGAGCATTTGCGAGCTTCTGGCACCATTTTTGAGTGAATCGCCAAAAGTCAAATTTTTGCTGAAATTGTGACCCTGGGGCTTAGGGATTTTTTCAAAAAAATATTTTCCGCCGGTTAAGTTGTCGAGGGCTGATATCTTGTCCTGTGATAAAAAGCCTTCTGTTTCCATCGCCAAAACTTTCAGGGGAGCATTTGCAAGCTTCTGGCATCATTTTTGAGTGAATTGCCAAAAGTCAGATTTTTGCTGAAATTATGACCCCGGGGCTTAGGGATTTTTTCAAAAAAATATTTTTCGCAGGTTAAGTTGTTTAGGGCTGATTTCTTGTCCTGTGATAAAAAGCCTTCTGTTTCCATATCCAAAACTTTCAGGGGAGCATTTGCGAGCTTCTGGCATCATTTTTGAGTGAATCTCCAAAAGTCAGATTTTTGCTGAAATTGTGACCCCGGGATTTAGAGATTTTTTCAAAAAAATATTTTCCGACGGTTAAGTTGTTTAGGGCTGATTTCTTGGCCTGTGATAAAAAGCCTTCTGTTTCGATTGCCAAAACTTTCAGGGCAGCATTTGCAAGCTTCTGGCACCATTTTTGAGTGAATTGCCAAAAGTCAGATTTTTGCTGAAATTGTGACCCTTAGGGGATAAAAAGCCTTCTGTTTCGACGGCCAAAACTTTCAGGGGAGCATTTGCAACCGGTTGGCACCATTTTTGAGTGAATTGCCAAAAGTCAGATTTTTGCTGAAATTGTGACCCCGGGGCTTAGGGATTTTTTGAAAAAAATATTTTCCGACGGTTAAGTTGTTTAGGGCTGATTTCTTGTCCTGTGATAAAAAGCCTTCTGTTTCCATCGCCAAAACTTTCCGGGGAGCATTTGCAAGCTTCTCGCTCCATTTTTGAGTGAATTGCCAAAAGTCAGATTTTTGTTGAAATTGTTACCCCGGGGCTTAGGGATTTTTTCTAAAAAATATTTTCCGACGGTTAAGTTGTTGAGGGCTGATTTCTTGTCCTGTGATAAAAAGCCTTCTGTTTCGATTGCCAAAACATTCAGGGGATCATTTGCAAGCTTCTGGCATCATTTTTGAGTGAATCGCCAAAAGTCAGATTTTTGCTGAAATTGTGACCCCGGGGCTTAGGGATTTTTTTAAAAAAATATTTTCCGACGGTTAAGTTGTTTAGGGCTGATTTCTTGTCCTGTGATAAAAAGCCTTCTGTTTCGACGGCCAAAACTTTCAGGGGAGTATTTGCAAGCTTCTGGCACCATTTTTGAGTGAATTGCCAAAAGTCAGGTTTTTCCTGAAATTGTGACCCCGGGGCTTAGGGATTTTTTCAAAAAAATATTTTACACCGGTAAGTTGTTGAGGGCTGATTTCTTGTCCTATGATAAAAAGCCTTCTGTTTCCATCGCCAAAACTTTCAGGGGAGCATTTGCGAGCTTCTGGCACCATTTTTGAGTGAATCGCCAAAAGTCAAATTTTTGCTGAAATTGTGACCCTGGGGCTTAGGGATTTTTTCAAAAAAATATTTTCCGCCGGTTAAGTTGTCGAGGGCTGATATCTTGTCCTGTGATAAAAAGCCTTCTGTTTCCATCGCCAAAACTTTCAGGGGAGCATTTGCAAGCTTCTGGCACCATTTTTGAGTGAATTGCCAAAAGTCAGGTTTTTCCTGAAATTGTGACCCCGGGGCTTAGGGATTTTTTCAAAAAAATATTTTACACCGGTAAGTTATTGAGGGCTGATTTCTTGTCCTATGATAAAAAGCCTTCTGTTTCCATCGCCAAAACTTTCAGGGGAGGATTTGCGAGCTTCTGGCACCATTTTTGAGTGAATCGCCAAAAGTCAAATTTTTGCTGAAATTGTGACCCTGGGGCTTAGGGATTTTTTCAAAAAAATATTTTCCGCCGGTTAAGTTGTCGAGGGCTGATATCTTGTCCTGTGATAAAAAGCCTTCTGTTTCCATCGCCAAAACTTTCAGGGGAGCATTTGCAAGCTTCTGGCATCATTTTTGAGTGAATTGCCAAAAGTCAGATTTTTGCTGAAATTGTGACCCCGGGGCTTAGGGATTTTTTCAAAAAAATATTTTTCGCAGGTTAAGTTGTTTAGGGCTGATTTCTTTTCCTGTGATAAAAAGCCTTCTGTTTCCATCTCCAAAACTTTCAGGGGAGCATTTGCGAGCTTCTGGCATCATTTTTGAGTGAATCTCCAAAAGTCAGATTTTTGCTGAAATTGTGACCCCGGGATTTAGAGATTTTTTCAAAAAAATATTTTCCGACGGTTAAGTTGTTTAGGGCTGATTTATTGTCCTGTGATAAAAAGCCTTCTGTTTCGATTGCCAAAACTTTCAGGGCAGCATTTGCAAGCTTCTGGCACCATTTTTGAGTGAATTGCCAAAAGTCAGATTTTTGCTGAAATTGTGACCCTTAGGGGATAAAAAGCCTTCTGTTTCGACGGCCAAAACTTTCAGGGGAGCATTTGCAACCGGTTGGCACCATTTTTGGGTGAATTGCCAAAAGTCAGGTTTTTCCTGAAATTGTGACCCCGGGGCTTAGGGATTTTTTCAAAAAAATATTTTACACCGGTAAGTTGTTGAGGGCTGATTTCTTGTCCTATGATAAAAAGCCTTCTGTTTCCATCGCCAAAACTTTCAGGGGAGCATTTGCGAGCTTCTGGCACCATTTTTGAGTGAATCGCCAAAAGTCAAATTTTTGCTGAAATTGTGACCCTGGGGCTTAGGGATTTTTTCAAAAAAATATTTTCCGCCGGTTAAGTTGTCGAGGGCTGATATCTTGTCCTGTGATAAAAAGCCTTCTGTTTCCATCGCCAAAACTTTCAGGGGAGCATTTGCAAGCTTCTGGCATCATTTTTGAGTGAATTGCCAAAAGTCAGATTTTTGCTGAAATTATGACCCCGGGGCTTAGGGATTTTTTCAAAAAAATATTTTTCGCAGGTTAAGTTGTTTAGGGCTGATTTCTTGTCCTGTGATAAAAAGCCTTCTGTTTCCATATCCAAAACTTTCAGGGGAGCATTTGCGAGCTTCTGGCATCATTTTTGAGTGAATCTCCAAAAGTCAGATTTTTGCTGAAATTGTGACCCCGGGATTTAGAGATTTTTTCAAAAAAATATTTTCCGACGGTTAAGTTGTTTAGGGCTGATTTCTTGGCCTGTGATAAAAAGCCTTCTGTTTCGATTGCCAAAACTTTCAGGGCAGCATTTGCAAGCTTCTGGCACCATTTTTGAGTGAATTGCCAAAAGTCAGATTTTTGCTGAAATTGTGACCCTTAGGGGATAAAAAGCCTTCTGTTTCGACGGCCAAAACTTTCAGGGGAGCATTTGCAACCGGTTGGCACCATTTTTGAGTGAATTGCCAAAAGTCAGATTTTTGCTGAAATTGTGACCCCGGGGCTTAGGGATTTTTTGAAAAAAATATTTTCCGATGGTTAAGTTGTTTAGGGCTGATTTCTTGTCCTGTGATAAAAAGCCTTCTGTTTCCATCGCCAAAACTTTCCGGGGAGCATTTGCAAGCTTCTCGCTCCATTTTTGAGTGAATTGCCAAAAGTCAGATTTTTGTTGAAATTGTGACCCCGGGGCTTAGGGATTTTTTCTAAAAAATATTTTCCGACGGTTAAGTTGTTGAGGGCTGATTTCTTGTCCTGTGATAAAAAGCCTTCTGTTTCGATTGCCAAAACATTCAGGGGATCATTTGCAAGCTTCTGGCATCATTTTTGAGTGAATAGCCAAAAGTCAGATGTTTGCTGAAAGTGTGACCCCAGGGCTTAGGGATTTTTTCAAAAAAATATTTTCCGCCGGTTAAGTTGTTGAGGGCTGATTTCTTGTCCTGTGATAAAAAGACTTCTCTTTCCATCGCCAAAACTTTCAGGGGAGGATTTGCAACCGGTTGGCACCATTTTTGAGTGAATTGCCAAAAGTCAGATTTTTCCTGAAATTGTGACCCCGGGGCTTAGGGATTTTTTCAAAAAAATATTTTCCGCCGGTTAAGTTGTTGAGGGCTGATTTCTTGTCCTGTCATAAAAAGCCTTCTGTTTCGATGGCCAAAACTTTCAGGGGAGCATTTGCAAGCTTCTGGCACCATTTTTGAGTGAATTGCCAAAAGTCAGATTTTTGCTGAAATTGTGACCCCGGGGCTTAGGGATTTTTTGAAAAAACATATTTTCCGACGGATAAGTTGTTGAGGGCTGATTTCCTGTCCTGTGATAAAAAGCCTTCTGTTTCGACGGCCAAAACTTTCAGGGGAGCATTTGCAAGCTTCTGGCACCATTTTTGAGTTAATTGCCAAAAGTCAGATTTTTGCTGAAATTGTGACCCCGGGGCTTAGGGATTTTTTGAAAAAAATATTTTCCGACGGTTAAGTTGTTTAGGGCTGATTTCTTGTTCTGTGATTAAAAGCCTTCTTTTTCCATCGCCAAAACTTTCAGGGGAGCATTTGCAAACTTCAGGCATCATTTTTGAGTGAATGGCCAAAAGTCAGATTTTTGCTGAAATTGTGACCCCGGGGCTTAGGGATTTTTTGAAAAAAATATTTTCTGACGGTTAAGTTGTTTAGGGCTGATTTCTTGTCCTGTATTAAAAAGCCCTCTGTTTCCATCGCCGAAACTTTCAGGGGAGCATTTGCAACCGGTTGGCATCATTTTTGAGTGAATTGCCAAAAGTCAGATTTTTGCTGAAATTGTGACCCCGGGGCTTAGGGATTTTTTCAAAAAAATACTTTCTGACGGTTAAGTTGTTTAGGGCTGATTTCTTGTCCTGTCATAAAAAGCCTTCTGTTTCGATTGCCAAAACTTTCAGGGGAGCATTTGCAAGCTTCTGGCATCATTTTTGAGTGAATTACCAAAAGTCAGATTTTTGCTGAAATTGTGACCCCGGGGCTTAGGGATTTTTTGAAAAAAAATATTTACCGCAAGTTAAGTTGTTTAGGGCTGATTTCTTGTCATGTGATAAAAAGCCTTCTGTTTTGACGGCCAAAACTTTCAGGGGAGCATTTGCAAGCTTCTGGCACCATTTTTGAGTGAATTGCCAAAAGTCAGATTTTTGCTGAAATTGTGACCCCGGGGCTTAGGGATTTTTTCAAAAAAATATTTTCTGACGGTTAAGTTGTTTAGGGCTGATTTCTTGTCCTGTGTTAAAAAGCCCTCTGTTTCCATCGCCGAAACTTTCAGGGGAGCATTTGCAACCGGTTGGCATCATTTTTGAGTGAATTGCCAAAAGTCAGATTTTTGCTGAAATTGTGACCCCGGGGCTTAGGGATTTTTTCAAAAAAATATTTTCCGACGGATAAGTTGTTGAGGGCTGATTTCTTGTCATGTGATAAAAAGCCTTCTGTTTCCATCGCCAAAACTTTCAGGGGAGCATTTGCAAGCTTCTGGTATCATTTTTGAGTGAATCGCCAAAAGTCAGATTTTTGCTGAAATTGTGACCCCGGGGCTTAGGGATTTTTTTAAAAAAATATTTTCCGACGGTTAAGTTGTTTAGGGCTGATTTCTTGTCCTGTGATAAAAAGCCTTCTGTTTCGACGGCCAAAACTTTCAGGGGAGTATTTGCAAGCTTCTGGCACCATTTTTGAGTGAATTGCCAAAAGTCAGATTTTTGCTGAAATTGTGACCCCGGGGCTTAGGGATTTTTTCAAAAAAATATTTTACACCGGTAAGTTGTTGAGGGCTGATTTCTTGTCCTATGATAAAAAGCCTTCTGTTTCCATCGCCAAAACTTTCAGGGGAGCATTTGCGAGCTTCTGGCACCATTTTTGAGTGAATCGCCAAAAGTCAAATTTTTGCTGAAATTGTGACCCTGGGGCTTAGGGATTTTTTCAAAAAAATATTTTCCGCCGGTTAAGTTGTCGAGGGCTGATATCTTGTCCTGTGATAAAAAGCCTTCTGTTTCCATCGCCAAAACTTTCAGGGGAGCATTTGCAAGCTTCTGGCACCATTTTTGAGTGAATTGCCAAAAGTCAGGTTTTTCCTGAAATTGTGACCCCGGGGCTTAGGGATTTTTTCAAAAAAATATTTTACACCGGTAAGTTATTGAGGGCTGATTTCTTGTCCTATGATAAAAAGCCTTCTGTTTCCATCGCCAAAACTTTCAGGGGAGGATTTGCGAGCTTCTGGCACCATTTTTGAGTGAATCGCCAAAAGTCAAATTTTTGCTGAAATTGTGACCCTGGGGCTTAGGGATTTTTTCAAAAAAATATTTTCCGCCGGTTAAGTTGTCGAGGGCTGATATCTTGTCCTGTGATAAAAAGCCTTCTGTTTCCATCGCCAAAACTTTCAGGGGAGCATTTGCAAGCTTCTGGCATCATTTTTGAGTGAATTGCCAAAAGTCAGATTTTTGCTGAAATTGTGACCCCGGGGCTTAGGGATTTTTTCAAAAAAATATTTTTCGCAGGTTAAGTTGTTTAGGGCTGATTTCTTTTCCTGTGATAAAAAGCCTTCTGTTTCCATCTCCAAAACTTTCAGGGGAGCATTTGCGAGCTTCTGGCATCATTTTTGAGTGAATCTCCAAAAGTCAGATTTTTGCTGAAATTGTGACCCCGGGATTTAGAGATTTTTTCAAAAAAATATTTTCCGACGGTTAAGTTGTTTAGGGCTGATTTATTGTCCTGTGATAAAAAGCCTTCTGTTTCGATTGCCAAAACTTTCAGGGCAGCATTTGCAAGCTTCTGGCACCATTTTTGAGTGAATTGCCAAAAGTCAGATGTTTGCTGAAATTGTGATCCTTAAGGGATAAAAAGCCTTCTGTTTCGACGGCCAAAACTTTCAGGGGAGCATTTGCAACCGGTTGGCACCATTTTTGGGTGAATTGCCAAAAGTCAGGTTTTTCCTGAAATTGTGACCCCGGGGCTTAGGGATTTTTTCAAAAAAATATTTTACACCGGTAAGTTGTTGAGGGCTGATTTCTTGTCCTATGATAAAAAGCCTTCTGTTTCCATCGCCAAAACTTTCAGGGGAGCATTTGCGAGCTTCTGGCACCATTTTTGAGTGAATCGCCAAAAGTCAAATTTTTGCTGAAATTGTGACCCTGGGGCTTAGGGATTTTTTCAAAAAAATATTTTCCGCCGGTTAAGTTGTCGAGGGCTGATATCTTGTCCTGTGATAAAAAGCCTTCTGTTTCCATCGCCAAAACTTTCAGGGGAGCATTTGCAAGCTTCTGGCATCATTTTTGAGTGAATTGCCAAAAGTCAGATTTTTGCTGAAATTATGACCCCGGGGCTTAGGGATTTTTTCAAAAAAATATTTTTCGCAGGTTAAGTTGTTTAGGGCTGATTTCTTGTCCTGTGATAAAAAGCCTTCTGTTTCCATATCCAAAACTTTCAGGGGAGCATTTGCGAGCTTCTGGCATCATTTTTGAGTGAATTGCCAAAAGTCAGATTTTTGCTGAAATTGTGACCCCGGGATTTAGAGATTTTTTCAAAAAAATATTTTCCGACGGTTAAGTTGTTTAGGGCTGATTTCTTGGCCTGTGATAAAAAGCCTTCTGTTTCGATTGCCAAAACTTTCAGGGCAGCATTTGCAAGCTTCTGGCACCATTTTTGAGTGAATTGCCAAAAGTCAGATTTTTGCTGAAATTGTGACCCTTAGGGGATAAAAAGCCTTCTGTTTCGACGGCCAAAACTTTCAGGGGAGCATTTGCAACCGGTTGGCACCATTTTTGAGTGAATTGCCAAAAGTCAGATTTTTGCTGAAATTGTGACCCCGGGGCTTAGGGATTTTTTGAAAAAAATATTTTCCGACGGTTAAGTTGTTTAGGGCTGATTTCTTGTCCTGTGATAAAAAGCCTTCTGTTTCCATCGCCAAAACTTTCCGGGGAGCATTTGCAAGCTTCTCGCTCCATTTTTGAGTGAATTGCCAAAAGTCAGATTTTTGTTGAAATTGTTACCCCGGGGCTTAGGGATTTTTTCTAAAAAATATTTTCCGACGGTTAAGTTGTTGAGGGCTGATTTCTTGTCCTGTGATAAAAAGCCTTCTGTTTCGATTGCCAAAACATTCAGGGGATCATTTGCAAGCTTCTGGCATCATTTTTGAGTGAATAGCCAAAAGTCAGATGTTTGCTGAAAGTGTGACCCCAGGGCTTAGGGATTTTTTCAAAAAAATATTTTCCGCCGGTTAAGTTGTTGAGGGCTGATTTCTTGTCCTGTGATAAAAAGACTTCTCTTTCCATCGCCAAAACTTTCAGGGGAGGATTTGCAACCGGTTGGCACCATTTTTGAGTGAATTGCCAAAAGTCAGATTTTTGCTGAAATTGTGACCCCGGGGCTTAGGGATTTTTTCAAAAAAATATTTTACACCGGTAAGTTGTTGAGGGCTGATTTCTTGTCCTATGATAAAAAGCCTTCTGTTTCCATCGCCAAAACTTTCAGGGGAGCATTTGCGAGCTTCTGGCACCATTTTTGAGTGAATCGCCAAAAGTCAAATTTTTGCTGAAATTGTGACCCTGGGGCTTAGGGATTTTTTCAAAAAAATATTTTCCGCCGGTTAAGTTGTCGAGGGCTGATATCTTGTCCTGTGATAAAAAGCCTTCTGTTTCCATCGCCAAAACTTTCAGGGGAGCATTTGCAAGCTTCTGGCACCATTTTTGAGTGAATTGCGAAAAGTCAGGTTTTTCCTGAAATTGTGACCCCGGGGCTTAGGGATTTTTTCAAAAAAATATTTTACACCGGTAAGTTATTGAGGGCTGATTTCTTGTCCTATGATAAAAAGCCTTCTGTTTCCATCGCCAAAACTTTCAGGGGAGGATTTGCGAGCTTCTGGCACCATTTTTGAGTGAATCGCCAAAAGTCAAATTTTTGCTGAAATTGTGACCCTGGGGCTTAGGGATTTTTTCAAAAAAATATTTTCCGCCGGTTAAGTTGTCGAGGGCTGATATCTTGTCCTGTGATAAAAAGCCTTCTGTTTCCATCGCCAAAACTTTCAGGGGAGCATTTGCAAGCTTCTGGCATCATTTTTGAGTGAATTGCCAAAAGTCAGATTTTTGCTGAAATTGTGACCCCGGGGCTTAGGGATTTTTTCAAAAAAATATTTTTCGCAGGTTAAGTTGTTTAGGGCTGATTTCTTTTCCTGTGATAAAAAGCCTTCTGTTTCCATCTCCAAAACTTTCAGGGGAGCATTTGCGAGCTTCTGGCATCATTTTTGAGTGAATCTCCAAAAGTCAGATTTTTGCTGAAATTGTGACCCCGGGATTTAGAGATTTTTTCAAAAAAATATTTTCCGACGGTTAAGTTGTTTAGGGCTGATTTATTGTCCTGTGATAAAAAGCCTTCTGTTTCGATTGCCAAAACTTTCAGGGCAGCATTTGCAAGCTTCTGGCACCATTTTTGAGTGAATTGCCAAAAGTCAGATTTTTGCTGAAATTGTGATCCTTAGGGGATAAAAAGCCTTCTGTTTCGACGGCCAAAACTTTCAGGGGAGCATTTGCAACCGGTTGGCAACATTTTTGGGTGAATTGCCAAAAGTCAGGTTTTTCCTGAAATTGTGACCCCGGGGCTTAGGGATTTTTTCAAAAAAATATTTTACACCGGTAAGTTGTTGAGGGCTGATTTCTTGTCCTATGATAAAAAGCCTTCTGTTTCCATCGCCAAAACTTTCAGGGGAGCATTTGCGAGCTTCTGGCACCATTTTTGAGTGAATCGCCAAAAGTCAAATTTTTGCTGAAATTGTGACCCTGGGGCTTAGGGATTTTTTCAAAAAAATATTTTCCGCCGGTTAAGTTGTCGAGGGCTGATATCTTGTCCTGTGATAAAAAGCCTTCTGTTTCCATCGCCAAAACTTTCAGGGGAGCATTTGCAAGCTTCTGGCATCATTTTTGAGTGAATTGCCAAAAGTCAGATTTTTGCTGAAATTATGACCCCGGGGCTTAGGGATTTTTTCAAAAAAATATTTTTCGCAGGTTAAGTTGTTTAGGGCTGATTTCTTGTCCTGTGATAAAAAGCCTTCTGTTTCCATATCCAAAACTTTCAGGGGAGCATTTGCGAGCTTCTGGCATCATTTTTGAGTGAATTGCCAAAAGTCAGATTTTTGCTGAAATTGTGACCCCGGGATTTAGAGATTTTTTCAAAAAAATATTTTCCGACGGTTAAGTTGTTTAGGGCTGATTTCTTGGCCTGTGATAAAAAGCCTTCTGTTTCGATTGCCAAAACTTTCAGGGCAGCATTTGCAAGCTTCTGGCACCATTTTTGAGTGAATTGCCAAAAGTCAGATTTTTGCTGAAATTGTGACCCTTAGGGGATAAAAAGCCTTCTGTTTCGACGGCCAAAACTTTCAGGGGAGCATTTGCAACCGGTTGGCACCATTTTTGAGTGAATTGCCAAAAGTCAGATTTTTGCTGAAATTGTGACCCCGGGGCTTAGGGATTTTTTGAAAAAAATATTTTCCGACGGTTAAGTTGTTTAGGGCTGATTTCTTGTCCTGTGATAAAAAGCCTTCTGTTTCCATCGCCAAAACTTTCCGGGGAGCATTTGCAAGCTTCTCGCTCCATTTTTGAGTGAATTGCCAAAAGTCAGATTTTTGTTGAAATTGTTACCCCGGGGCTTAGGGATTTTTTCTAAAAAATATTTTCCGACGGTTAAGTTGTTGAGGGCTGATTTCTTGTCCTGTGATAAAAAGCCTTCTGTTTCGACGGCAAAAACTTGCAGGGGAGCATTTGCAAGCTTCTGGCATCATTTTTGAGTGAATCGCCAAAAGTCAGATTTTTGCTGAAATTGTTACCCCGGGGCTTAGAGATTTTTTTAAAAAAATATTTTCTGCCGGTTAAATTGTTGAGGGCTGATTTCTTGTCCTGTGATAAAAAGCCTTCTGTTTCCATCGCCAAAATTTTCAGGGGAGCATTTGCTAGCTTCTGGCACCATTTTTGAGTGAATTTCCAAAAGTCAGATTTTTGCTGAAATTGTGACCCCGGGGCTTAGGGATTTTTTCAAAAAAATATTTTCCGCCGGTTAAGTTGTTGAGGGCTGATTTCTTGTCCTGTGATAAAAAGACTTCTGTTTCCATCGCCAAAACTTTCAGGGGCGCATTTGCAACCGGTTGGCACCATTTTTGAGTGAATTGCCAAAAGTCAGATTTTGGCTGAAATTGTGACCCCGGGGCTTAGGGATTTTTTCAAAAAAATATTTTCCGACGGTTAAGTTGTTGAGGGGTGATTTCTTGTCCTGTGATAAAAAGCCTTCTGTTTTGACCGCCAAAACTTTCAGGGGAGCATTTGCAAGCTTCTGGCACCATTTTTGAGTGAATTTCCAAAAGTCAGATTTTTGCTGAAATTGTGACCCCGGGGCTTCGGGATTTTTTCAAAAAAATATTTTCCGCCGGTTAAGTTGTTGAGGGCTGATTTCTTGTCCTGTGATAAAAAGACTTCTGTTTCCATCGCCAAATCTTTCAGGGGCGCATTTGCAACCGGTTGGCACCATTTTTGAGTGAATTGCCAAAAGTCAGATTTTGGCTGAAATTGTGACCCCGGGGCTTAGGGATTTTTTCAAAAAAATATTTTCCGCCGGTTAACTTGTTGAGGGCTGATTTCTTGTCCTGTGATAAAAAGCCTTCTGTTTCGACGGCAAAAACTTGCAGGGGAGCATTTGCAAGCTTCTGGCATCATTTTTGAGTGAATCGCCAAAAGTCAGATTTTTGCTGAAATTGTTACCCCGGGGCTTAGGGATTTTTTTAAAAAAATATTTTCCGCCGGTTAAATTGTTGAGGGCTGATTTCTTGTCCTGTGATAAAAAGCCTTCTGTTTCCATCGTCAAAATTTTCAGGGGAGCATTTGCAAGCTTCTGGCACCATTTTTGAGTGAATCGCCAAAAGTCAGATTTTTGCTGAAATTGTTACCCCGGGGCTGAGGGATTTTTTTAAAAAAATATTTTCCGCCGGTTCAATTGTTGAGGGCTGATTTCTTGTCCTGTGATAAAAAGCCTTCTGTTTCCATCGTCAAAATTTTCAGGGGAGCATTTGCAAGCTTCTGGCACCATTTTTGAGTGAATTGCCAAAAGTCAGATTTTTGCTGAAATTGTGACCCCGGGGCTTAGGGATTTTTTCAAAAAAATATTTTCCGCCGGTTAAGTTGTTGAGGGCTGATTTCTTGTCCTGTGATAAAAAGCCTTCTGTTTCGACGGCCAAAACTTTCAGGGGAGCATTTGCAAGCTTCTGGCACCATTTTTGAGTGAATTGCCAAAAGTCAGATTTTTGCTGAAATTGTGACCCCGGGGCTTAGGGATTTTTTCAAAAAAATATTTTTCGACGGTTAAGTTGTTGAGGGCTGATTTCTTCTCCTGTGATAAAAAGGCTTCTGTTTCCATCGACAAAACTTTCAGGGGATCATTTGCAAGCTTCTGGCATCATTTTTGAGTGAATCGCCAAAAGTCAGATATTTTCTGAAATTGTGTCCCCGGGGCTTAGGGATTTTTTCAAAAAAATATTTTCCGCCGGTTAAGTTGTTGAGGGCTGATTTCTTGTCCTGTGATAAAAAGGCTTCTGTTTCCATCACCATAACTTTCAGGGGAGCATTTGCAACCTTCTCACACCATTTTTGAGTGAATTTCCCAAAAGTCAGATTTTTGCTGAAATTGAGACCCCGGGGCTTAGGGATTTTTTGAAAAAAATATTTTCCGACGGTTACGTTGTTGAGGGCTGATTTCTTGTTCTGTGATAAAAAGGCTTCTATTTCCATCGCCATAACTTTCAGGGGAGCATTTGCAACCTTCTCACACCATTTTTGAGTGAATTTGCCAAAAGTCAGATTTTTGCTGAAATTGTGACCCCGGGGCTTAGGGATTTTTTCAAAAAAATATTTTCCGACGGAAAAGTTGTTGAGGGCTGATTTCTTGACCTGTGATAAAAAGCCTTCTGTTTCGATGGAAAAAACTTTCAGGGAAGCATTTGCAAGCTTCTGGCACCATTTTTGAGTGAATCGCCAAAAGTCAGATTTTTGCTGAAATTGTGACCCCGGGGCTTAGGGATTTTTTTAAAAAAATATTTTCCGACGGTTAAGTTGTTGAGGGCTGATTTCTTGTTCTGTGGTAAAAAGCCATCTGTTTCCATCGCCAAAACTTTCAGGGGAGCATTTGCAAGCTTCTGGCACCATTTTTGAGTGAATCGCCAAAAGTCAGATTTTTGCTGAAATTGTGACCCCGGGGCTTAGGGATTTTTTCAAAAAAATATTTTTCGCAGGTTAAGTTGTTTAGGGCTGATTTCTTGTCCTGTGATAAAAAGCCTTCTGTTTCCATCGCCAAAACTTTCAGGGGAGCATTTGCAAGCTTCTGGCATCATTTTTAAGTGAATTTCCAAAAGTCAGATTTTTGCTGAAATTGTGACCCCGGGGCTTAAGGATTTTTTCAAAAAAACATTTTCCGCCGGTTATATTGTTGAGAGCTGATTTCTTCTCCTGTGATAAAAAGGCTTCTGTTTCCATCGCCATAACTTTCAGGGGAGCATTTGCAAGCTTCTGGCACCATTTTTGAGTGAATTTGCCAAAAGTCAGATTTTTGCTGAAATTGTGACCCCGGGGCTAAGTGATTTTTTCAAAAAAATATTTTCCGACGGAAAAGTTGTTGAGGGCTGATTACTTGACCTGTGACAAAAAGCCTTCTGTTTCGACGGAAAAAACTTTCAGGGGAGCATTTGCAAGCTTCTGGCAGCATTTTTGAGTGAATCGCCAAAAGTCAGATTTTTGTTGAAATTGTGACCCCGGGGCTTAGGGATTTTTTCAAAAAAATATTTTCTGACGGTTAAATTGTTGAGGGCTGATTTCTTGTCCTGTGATAAAAAGCCTTCTGTTTCCATCGCCAAAACTTTCAGGGGAGCATTTGCAAGCTTCGGGCACCATTTTTGAGTGAATTGCCGAAAGTCAGATTTTTGCTGAAATTGTTACCCTGGGGCTTAGGGATTTTTTCAAAAAAATATTTTTCGCAAGTTAAGTTGTTTAGGACTGATTTCTTGTCCTGTGATAAAAAGCCTTCTTTTTCCATCGCCAAAACTTTAAGGGGAGCATTTGCAAGCTTCTGGCACCATTTTTGAGTGAATTGCCAAAAGTCAGATTTTTGCTGAAATTGTGACCCCGGGGCTTAGGGATTTTTTCAAAAAAATATTTTCCGCCGGTTATGTTGTTGAGAGCTGATTTCTTCTCCTGTGATAAAAAGGCTTCTGTTTCCATCGCCATAACTTTCAGGGGAGCATTTGCAAGCTTCTGGCACCATTTCTGTGTGAATTTGCCAAAAGTCAGATTTTTGCTGAAATTTTGACCCCGCGGCTTAGGGATTTTTTCAAAAAAATATTTTTCGACGGTTAAGTTGTTGAGGGCTGATTTCTTGTCCTGTGATAAAAAGCCTCCTGTTTCGACGGCAAAAACTTTCAGGGGAGCATTTGCAAGCTTCTGGCATCATTTTTGATTGAATCGCCAAAAGTCAGTTTTTTTCTGAAATTGTGACCCCGGGGCTTAGGGATTTTTTCAAAAAAATATTTTCCGACGGTTAAATTGTTGAGGGCTGATTTCTTGTTCTGTGATAAAAAGCCTTCTGTTTCCATCGTCAAAACTTTCAGGGGAGTATTTCTAAGCTTCTGGCACCATTTTTGAGTGAATTGCCAAAAGTTAGATTTTTGCTGAAATTGTGACCCTGGGGCTTAGGGATTTTTTCAAAAAAATATTTTTCGCAAGTTAAGTTGTTTAGGACTGATTTCTTGTCCTGTGATAAAAAGCCTTCTTTTTCCATCGCCAAAACTTTCAGGGGAGCATTTGCAAGCTTCTGGCACCATTTTTGAGTGAATTGCCAAAAGTCAGATTTTTGCTGAAATTGTGACCCCGGGGCTTAGGGATTTTTTCAAAAAAATATTTTCCGCCGGTTATGTTGTTGAGAGCTGATTTCTTCTCCTGTGATAAAAAGGCTTCTGTTTCCATCGCCATAACTTTCAGGGGAGCATTTGCAAGCTTCTGGCACCATTTCTGTGTGAATTTGCCAAAAGTCAGATTTTTGCTGAAATTTTGACCCCGCGGCTTAGGGATTTTTTCAAAAAAATATTTTTCGACGGTTAAGTTGTTGAGGGCTGATTTCTTGTCCTGTGATAAAAAGCCTCCTGTTTCGACGGCAAAAACTTTCAGGGGAGCATTTGCAAGCTTCTGGCATCATTTTTGATTGAATCGCCAAAAGTCAGTTTTTTTCTGAAATTGTGACCCCGGGGCTTAGGGATTTTTTCAAAAAAATATTTTCCGACGGTTAAATTGTTGAGGGCTGATTTCTTGTTCTGTGATAAAAAGCCTTCTGTTTCCATCGTCAAAACTTTCAGGGGAGTATTTCTAAGCTTCTGGCACCATTTTTGAGTGAATTGCCAAAAGTTAGATTTTTGCTGAAATTGTGACCCTGGGGCTTAGGGATTTTTTCAAAAAAATATTTTCCGCCGGTTATGTTGTTGAGAGCTGATTTCTTCTCCTGTGATAAAAAGGCTTCTTTTTCCATCGGCATTACTTTCAGGGGAGCATTTGCAAGCTTCTGGCATCATTTTTGAGTGAATCGCCAAAAGTCAGATTTTTGCTGAAATTGTGACCCCGGGGCTTAGGGATTTTTTCAAAAAAATATTTTCTGCAAGTTAAGTTGTTGAGGGCTGATTTCTTGTCCTGTGATAAAAAGCCTTCTGTTTCGACGGCAAAAACTTTCAGGGGAGCATTTGCAAGCTTCTGGCATCATTTTTGAGTGAATCGCCAAAAGTCAGATTTTTGCTGAAATTGTGACCCCGGGGCTTAGGGATTTTTTCAAAAAAATATTTTCCGACGGTTAACTTGTTGAGGGCTGATTTCTTGTCCTGTGATAAAAAGCCTTCTGTTTCAACCGCCAAAACTTTCAGGGGAGCATTTGCAAGCTTCTGGCACCATCTTTGAGTGAATTCCCAAAAGTCAGATTTTTGCTGAAATTGTGACCCCGGGGCTTAGGGATTTTTTCAAAATAATATTTTTCGCAAGTTAAGTTGTTTGGGGCTGATTTCTTGTCCTGTGATAAAAAGCCTTCTGTTTCCATCGCCAAAACTTTCAGGGGAGCATTTGCAAGCTTCTCGCACCATTTTTGAGTGAATTTCCAAAAGTCAGATTTTTGCTGAAATTGTGACCCCGGGGCTTAGGGATTTTTTCAAAAAAATATTTTCCGCCGGTAATGTTGTTGAGAGCTGATTTCTTCTCCTGTGATAAAAAGGCTTCTGTTTCCATCGCCATAACTTTCAGGGGAGCATTTGCAAGCTTCTGGCACCATTTCTGAGTGAATTTGCCAAAAGTCAGATTTTTGCTGAAATTGTGACCCCGGGGCTAAGGGATTTTTTCAAAAAAATATTTTCCGACGGTTAAGTTGTTGAGGGCTGATTTCTTGTCCTGTGATAAAAAGCCTTCTGTTTCGACGGAAAAAACTTTTAGGGGAGCATTTGCAAGCTTCTGGCACCATTTTTGAGTGAATCGCCAAAAGTCAGATTTTTGCTGAAATTGTGACCCCGGGGCTTAGGGATTTTTTCAAAAAAATATTTTCCGCCGGTTAAGTTGTTGATTTTTTCAAAAAAATATTTTCCGCCGGTTAAGTTGTTGAGGGCTGATTTCTTCTCCTGTGATAAAAAGGCTTCTGTTTCCATTGCCAAAACTTTCAGGGGAGTATTTGCAAGCTTCTGGCACCATTTTTGAGTGAATTGCCAAAAGTCAGATTTTTGCTGAAATTGTGACCCTGGGGCTTAGGGATTTTTTCAAAAAAATATTTTTCGCAAGTTAAGTTGTTTAGGACTGATTTCTTGTCCTGTGATAAAAAGCCTTCTTTTTCCATCACCAAAACTTTCAGGGGAGCATTTGCAAGCTTCTGGCACCATTTTTGAGTGAATTGCCAAAAGTCAGATTTTTGCTGAAATTGTGACCCCGGGGCTTAGGGATTTTTTCAAAAAAATATTTTCCGACTGTTAAATTGTTGAGGGCTGATTTCTTGTCCTGTGATAAAAAGCCTTCTGTTTCCATTGCCAAAACTTTCAGGGGAGTATTTGCAAGCTTCTGGCACCATTTTTGAGTGAATTGCCAAAAGTCAGATTTTTGCTGAAATTGTGACCCTGGGGCTTAGGGATATTTTCAAAAAAATATTTTCCGCCGGTTAAGTTGTTGAGGGCTGATTTCTTGTTCTGTGATAAAAAGGCTTCTATTTCCATCGCCATAACTTTCAGGGGAGCATTTGCAACCTTCTCACACCATTTTTGAGTGAATTTGCCAAAAGTCAGATTTTTGCTGAAATTGTGACCCCGGGGCTTAGGGATTTTTTCAAAAAAATATTTTCCGACGGAAAAGTTGTTGAGGGCTGATTTCTTGACCTGTGATAAAAAGCCTTCTGTTTCGATGGAAAAAACTTTCAGGGAAGCATTTGCAAGCTTCTGGCACCATTTTTGAGTGAATCGCCAAAAGTCAGATTTTTGCTGAAATTGTGACCCCGGGGCTTAGGGATTTTTTTAAAAAAATATTTTCCGACGGTTAAGTTGTTGAGGGCTGATTTCTTGTTCTGTGGTAAAAAGCCATCTGTTTCCATCGCCAAAACTTTCAGGGGAGCATTTGCAAGCTTCTGGCACCATTTTTGAGTGAATCGCCAAAAGTCAGATTTTTGCTGAAATTGTGACCCCGGGGCTTAGGGATTTTTTCAAAAAAATATTTTTCGCAGGTTAAGTTGTTTAGGGCTGATTTCTTGTCCTGTGATAAAAAGCCTTCTGTTTCCATCGCCAAAACTTTCAGGGGAGCATTTGCAAGCTTCTGGCATCATTTTTAAGTGAATTTCCAAAAGTCAGATTTTTGCTGAAATTGTGACCCCGGGGCTTAGGGATTTTTTCAAAAAAACATTTTCGGCCGGTTATATTGTTGAGAGCTGATTTCTTCTCCTGTGATAAAAAGGCTTCTGTTTCCATCGCCATAACTTTCAGGGGAGCATTTGCAAGCTTCTGGCACCATTTTTGAGTGAATTTGCCAAAAGTCAGATTTTTGCTGAAATTGTGACCCCGGGGCTAAGTGATTTTTTCAAAAAAATATTTTCCGACGGAAAAGTTGTTGAGGGCTGATTACTTGACCTGTGACAAAAAGCCTTCTGTTTCGACGGAAAAAACTTTCAGGGGAGCATTTGCAAGCTTCTGGCAGCATTTTTGAGTGAATCGCCAAAAGTCAGATTTTTGTTGAAATTTTGACCCCGGGGCTTAGGGATTTTTTCAAAAAAATATTTTCTGACGGTTAAATTGTTGAGGGCTGATTTCTTGTCCTGTGATAAAAAGCCTTCTGTTTCCATCGCCAAAACTTTCAGGGGAGCATTTGCAAGCTTCGGGCACCATTTTTGAGTGAATTGCCGAAAGTCAGATTTTTGCTGAAATTGTTACCCTGGGGCTTAGGGATTTTTTCAAAAAAATATTTTTCGCAAGTTAAGTTGTTTAGGACTGATTTCTTGTCCTGTGATAAAAAGCCTTCTTTTTCCATCGCCAAAACTTTCAGGGGAGCATTTGCAAGCTTCTGGCACCATTTTTGAGTGAATTGCCAAAAGTCAGATTTTTGCTGAAATTGTGACCCCGGGGCTTAGGGATTTTTTCAAAAAAATATTTTCCGCCGGTTATGTTGTTGAGAGCTGATTTCTTCTCCTGTGGTAAAAAGGCTTCTGTTTCCATCGCCATAACTTTCAGGGGAGCATTTGCAAGCTTCTGGCACCATTTCTGTGTGAATTTGCCAAAAGTCAGATTGTTGCTGAAATTTTGACCCCGCGGCTTAGGGATTTTTTCAAAAAAATATTTTTCGACGGTTAAGTTGTTGAGGGCTGATTTCTTGTCCTGTGATAAAAAGCCTCATGTTTCGACGGCAAAAACTTTCAGGGGAGCATTTGCAAGCTTCTGGCATCATTTTTGATTGAATCGCCAAAAGTCAGTTTTTTTCTGAAATTGTGACCCCGGGGCTTAGGGATTTTTTCAAAAAAATATTTTCCGACGGTTAAATTGTTGAGGGCTGATTTCTTGTTCTGTGATAAAAAGCCTTCTGTTTCCATCGTCAAAACTTTCAGGGGAGTATTTCTAAGCTTCTGGCACCATTTTTGAGTGAATTGCCAAAAGTTAGATTTTTGCTGAAATTGTGACCCTGGGGCTTAGGGATTTTTTCAAAAAAATATTTTTCGCAAGTTAAGTTGTTTAGGACTGATTTCTTGTCCTGTGATAAAAAGCCTTCTTTTTCCATCGCCAAAACTTTCAGGGGAGCATTTGCAAGCTTCTGGCACCATTTTTGAGTGAATTGCCAAAAGTCAGATTTTTGCTGAAATTGTGACCCCGGGGCTTAGGGATTTTTTCAAAAAAATATTTTCCGCCGGTTATGTTGTTGAGAGCTGATTTCTTCTCCTGTGATAAAAAGGCTTCTGTTTCCATCGCCATAACTTTCAGGGGAGCATTTGCAAGCTTCTGGCACCATTTCTGTGTGAATTTGCCAAAAGTCAGATTTTTGCTGAAATTTTGACCCCGCGGCTTAGGGATTTTTTCAAAAAAATATTTTTCGACGGTTAAGTTGTTGAGGGCTGATTTCTTGTCCTGTGATAAAAAGCCTCCTGTTTCGACGGCAAAAACTTTCAGGGGAGCATTTGCAAGCTTCTGGCATCATTTTTGATTGAATCGCCAAAAGTCAGTTTTTTTCTGAAATTGTGACCCCGGGGCTTAGGGATTTTTTCAAAAAAATATTTTCCGGCGGTTAAATTGTTGAGGGCTGATTTCTTGTTCTGTGATAAAAAGCCTTCTGTTTCCATCGTCAAAACTTTCAGGGGAGTATTTCTAAGCTTCTGGCACCATTTTTGAGTGAATTGCCAAAAGTTAGATTTTTGCTGAAATTGTGACCCTGGGGCTTAGGGATTTTTTCAAAAAAATATTTTCCGCCGGTTATGTTGTTGAGAGCTGATTTCTTCTCCTGTGATAAAAAGGCTTCTTTTTCCATCGGCATTACTTTCAGGGGAGCATTTGCAAGCTTCTGGCATCATTTTTTAGTGAATCGCCAAAAGTCAGATTTTTGCTGAAATTGTGACCCCGGGGCTTAGGGATTTTTTCAAAAAAATATTTTCTGCAAGTTAAGTTGTTGAGGGCTGATTTCTTGTCCTGTGATAAAAAGCCTTCTGTTTCGACGGCAAAAACTTTCAGGGGAGCATTTGCAAGCTTCTGGCATCATTTTTGAGTGAATCGCCAAAAGTCAGATTTTTGCTGAAATTGTGACCCCGGGGCTTAGGGATTTTTTCAAAAAAATATTTTCCGACGGTTAACTTGTTGAGGGCTGATTTCTTGTCCTGTGATAAAAAGCCTTCTGTTTCAACCGCCAAAACTTTCAGGGGAGCATTTGCAAGCTTCTGGCACCATCTTTGAGTGAATTCCCAAAAGTCAGATTTTTGCTGAAATTGTGACCCCGGGGCTTAGGGATTTTTTCAAAATAATATTTTTCGCAAGTTAAGTTGTTTGGGGCTGATTTCTTGTCCTGTGATAAAAAGCCTTCTGTTTCCATCGCCAAAACTTTCAGGGGAGCATTTGCAAGCTTCTCGCACCATTTTTGAGTGAATTTCCAAAAGTCAGATTTTTGCTGAAATTGTGACACCGGGGCTTAGGGATTTTTTCAAAAAAATATTTTCCGCCGGTAATGTTGTTGAGAGCTGATTTCTTCTCCTGTGATAAAAAGGCTTCTGTTTCCATCGCCATAACTTTCAGGGGAGCATTTGCAAGCTTCTGGCACCATTTCTGAGTGAATTTGCCAAAAGTCAGATTTTTGCTGAAATTGTGACCCCGGGGCTAAGGGATTTTTTCAAAAAAATATTTTCCGACGGTTAAGTTGTTGAGGGCTGATTTCTTGTCCTGTGATAAAAAGCCTTCTGTTTCGACGGAAAAAACTTTTAGGGGAGCATTTGCAAGCTTCTGGCACCATTTTTGAGTGAATCGCCAAAAGTCAGATTTTTGCTGAAATTGTGACCCCGGGGCTTAGGGATTTTTTCAAAAAAATATTTTCCGCCGGTTAAGTTGTTGATTTTTTCAAAAAAATATTTTCCGCCGGTTAAGTTGTTGAGGGCTGATTTCTTCTCCTGTGATAAAAAGGCTTCTGTTTCCATTGCCAAAACTTTCAGGGGAGTATTTGCAAGCTTCTGGCACCATTTTTGAGTGAATTGCCAAAAGTCAGATTTTTGCTGAAATTGTGACCCTGGGGCTTAGGGATTTTTTCAAAAAAATATTTTTCGCAAGTTAAGTTGTTTAGGACTGATTTCTTGTCCTGTGATAAAAAGCCTTCTTTTTCCATCGCCAAAACTTTCAGGGGAGCATTTGCAAGCTTCTGGCACCATTTTTGAGTGAATTGCCAAAAGTCAGATTTTTGCTGAAATTGTGACCCCGGGGCTTAGGGATTTTTTCAAAAAAATATTTTCCGACTGTTAAATTGTTGAGGGCTGATTTCTTGTCCTGTGATAAAAAGCCTTCTGTTTCCATTGCCAAAACTTTCAGGGGAGTATTTGCAAGCTTCTGGCACCATTTTTGAGTGAATTGCCAAAAGTCAGATTTTTGCTGAAATTGTGACCCTGGGGCTTAGGGATATTTTCAAAAAAATATTTTCCGCCGGTTAAGTTGTTGAGGGCTGATTTCTTGTCCTGTGATAAAAAGACTTCTCTTTCCATCGCCAAAACTTTCAGGGGAGGATTTGCAAGCTTCTGGCACCATTTTTGAGTGAATTGCCAAAAGTCAGATTTTTGCTGAAATTGTGACCCCGGGGCTTAGGGATTTTTTCAAAAAAATATTTTCCGACGGTTAAATTGTTGAGGGCTGATTTCTTGTCCTGTGATAAAAAGCCTTCTGTTTCCATTGCCAAAACTTTCAGGGGAGTATTTGCAAGCTTCTGGCACCATTTTTGAGTGAATTGCCAAAAGTCAGATTTTTGCTGAAATTGTGACCCTGGGGCTTAGGGATTTTTTCAAAAAAATATTTTTCGCAAGTTAAGTTGTTTAGGACTGATTTCTTGTCCTGTGATAAAAAGCCTTCTGTTTCGACCGCCAAAACTTTCAGGGGAGCATTTGCAAGCTTCTGGCACCATTTTTGAGTGAATTCCCAAAAGTCAGATTTTTGCTGAAATTGTGACCCCGGGGCTTAGGGATTTTTTCAAAAAAAATTTTTCGCAAGTTAAGTTGTTTGGGGCTGATTTCTTGTCCTGTGATAAAAAGCCTTCTGTTTCCATCGCCAAAACTTTCAGGGGAGCATTTGCAAGCTTCTCGCACCATTTTTGAGTGAATTTCCAAAAGTCAGATTTTTGCTTAAATTGTGACCCCGGGGCTTAGGGATTTTTTCAAAAATATATTTTCCGCCGGTTTTGTTGTGGAGAGCTGATCTCTTCTCCTGTGATAAAAAGGCTTCTATTTCCATCGCCATAACTTTCAGGGGAGCATTTGCAACCTTCTCACACCATTTTTGAGTGAATTTGCCAAAAGTCAGATTTTGGCTGAAATTGTGACCCCGGGGTTTAGGGATTTTTTCAAAAAAATATTTTCCGCCCGTTAAGTTGTTGATTTTTTCAAAAAAATATTTTCCGCCGGTTAAGTTGTTGAGGGCTGATTTCTTCTCCTGTGATAAAAAGGCTTCTGTTTCCATCGACATAACTTTCAGGGGAGCATTTGCAAGCTTCTGGCACCATTTTTGAGTGAATTCCCAAAAGTCAGATTTTTGCTGAGATTGTGACCCCGGGGCTTAGGGATTTTTTCAAAAAAATATTTTCCGCCGGTTATGTTGTTGAGAGCTGATTTCTTCTCCTGTGATAAAAAGGCTTCTTTTTCCATCGGCATTACTTTCAGGGGAGCATTTGCAAGCTTCTGGCACCATTTTTGAGTGAATTGCCAAAAGTCAGATTTTTGCTGAAATTGTGACCCCGGGGCTTAGGGATTTTTTCAAAAAAATATTTTCCGCCGGTTATGTTGTTGAGAGCTGATTTCTTCTCCTGTGATTAAAAGGCTTCTGTTTCCATCGCCATAACTTTCAGGGGAGCATTTGCAAGCTTCTGGCACCATTTCTGTGTGAATTTGCCAAAAGTCAGATTTTTGCTGAAATTTTGACCCCGCGGCTTAGGGATTTTTTCAAAAAAATATTTTTCGACGGTTAAGTTGTTGAGGGCTGATTTCTTGTCCTGTGATAAAAAGCCTCCTGTTTCGACGGCAAAAACTTTCAGGGGAGCATTTGCAAGCTTCTGGCATCATTTTTGATTGAATCGCCAAAAGTCAGTTTTTTTCTGAAATTGTGACCCCGGGGCTTAGGGATTTTTTCAAAAAAATATTTTCCGACGGTTAAATTGTTGAGGGCTGATTTCTTGTTCTGTGATAAAAAGCCTTCTGTTTCCATCGTCAAAACTTTCAGGGGAGTATTTCTAAGCTTATGGCACCATTTTTGAGTGAATTGCCAAAAGTTAGATTTTTGCTGAAATTGTGACCCTGGGGCTTAGGGATTTTTTCAAAAAAATATTTTTCGCAAGTTAAGTTGTTTAGGACTGATTTCTTGTCCTGTGATAAAAAGCCTTCTTTTTCCATCGCCAAAACTTTCAGGGGAGCATTTGCAAGCTTCTGGCACCATTTTTGAGTGAATTGCCAAAAGTCAGATTTTTGCTGAAATTGTGACCCCGGGGCTTAGGGATTTTTTCAAAAAAATATTTTCCGCCGGTTATGTTGTTGAGAGCTGATTTCTTCTCCTGTGATAAAAAGGCTTCTGTTTCCATCGCCATAACTTTCAGGGGAGCATTTGCAAGCTTCTGGCACCATTTCTGTGTGAATTTGCCAAAAGTCAGATTTTTGCTGAAATTTTGACCCCGCGGCTTAGGGATTTTTTCAAAAAAATATTTTTCGACGGTTAAGTTGTTGAGGGCTGATTTCTTGTCCTGTGATAAAAAGCCTCCTGTTTCGACGGCAAAAACTTTCAGGGGAGCATTTGCAAGCTTCTGGCATCATTTTTGATTGAATCGCCAAAAGTCAGTTTTTTTCTGAAATTGTGACCCCGGGGCTTAGGGATTTTTTCAAAAAAATATTTTCCGACGGTTAAATTGTTGAGGGCTGATTTCTTGTTCTGTGATAAAAAGCCTTCTGTTTCCATCGTCAAAACTTTCAGGGGAGTATTTCTAAGCTTCTGGCACCATTTTTGAGTGAATTGCCAAAAGTTAGATTTTTGCTGAAATTGTGACCCTGGGGCTTAGGGATTTTTTCAAAAAAATATTTTTCGCAAGTTAAGTTGTTTAGGACTGATTTCTTGTCCTGTGATAAAAAGCCTTCTTTTTCCATCGCCAAAACTTCCAGGGGAGCATTTGCAAGCTTCTGGCACCATTTTTGAGTGAATTGCCAAAAGTCAGATTTTTGCTGAAATTGTGACCCCGGGGCTTAGGGATTTTTTCAAAAAAATATTTTCCGCCGGTTATGTTGTTGAGAGCTGATTTCTTCTCCTGTGATAAAAAGGCTTCTGTTTCCATCGCCATAACTTTCAGGGGAGCATTTGCAAGCTTCTGGCACCATTTCTGTGTGAATTTGCCAAAAGTCAGATTTTTGCTGAAATTTTGACCCCGCGGCTTAGGGATTTTTTCAAAAAAATATTTTTCGACGGTTAAGTTGTTGAGGGCTGATTTCTTGTCCTGTGATAAAAAGCCTCCTGTTTCGACGGCAAAAACTTTCAGGGGAGCATTTGCAAGCTTCTGGCATCATTTTTGATTGAATCGCCAAAAGTCAGTTTTTTTCTCAAATTGTGACCCCGGGGCTTAGGGATTTTTTCAAAAAAATATTTTCCGACGGTTAAATTGTTGAGGGCTGATTTCTTGTTCTGTGATAAAAAGCCTTCTGTTTCCATCGTCAAAACTTTCAGGGGAGTATTTCTAAGCTTCTGGCACCATTTTTGAGTGAATTGCCAAAAGTTAGATTTTTGCTGAAATTGTGACCCTGGGGCTTAGGGATTTTTTCAAAAAAATATTTTCCGCCGGTTATGTTGTTGAGAGCTGATTTCTTCTCCTGTGATAAAAAGGCTTCTTTTTCCATCGGCATTACTTTCAGGGGAGCATTTGCAAGCTTCTGGCATCATTTTTTAGTGAATCGCCAAAAGTCAGATTTTTGCTGAAATTGTGACCCCGGGGCTTAGGGATTTTTTCAAAAAAATATTTTCTGCAAGTTAAGTTGTTGAGGGCTGATTTCTTGTCCTGTGATAAAAAGCCTTCTGTTTCAACCGCCAAAACTTTCAGGGGAGCATTTGCAAGCTTCTGGCACCATCTTTGAGTGAATTCCCAAAAGTCAGATTTTTGCTGAAATTGTGACCCCGGGGCTTAGGGATTTTTTCAAAAAAATATTTTCCGACGGTTAACTTGTTGAGGGTTGATTTCTTGTCCTGTGATAAAAAGCCTTCTGTTTCAACCGCCAAAACTTTCAGGGGAGCATTTGCAAGCTTCTGGCACCATCTTTGAGTGAATTCCCAAAAGTCAGATTTTTCCTGAAATTGTGACCCCGGGGCTTAGGGATTTTTTCAAAATAATATTTTTCGCAAGTTAAGTTGTTTGGGGCTGATTTCTTGTCCTGTGATAAAAAGCCTTCTGTTTCCATCGCCAAAACTTTCAGGGGAGCATTTGCAAGCTTCTCGCACCATTTTTGAGTGAATTTCCAAAAGTCAGATTTTTGCTGAAATTGTGACCCCGGGGCTTAGGGATTTTTTCAAAAAAATATTTTCCGCCGGAAATGTTGTTGAGAGCTGATTTCTTCTCCTGTGATAAAAAGGCTTCTGTTTCCATCGCCATAACTTTCAGGGGAGCATTTGCAAGCTTCTGGCACCATTTCTGAGTGAATTTGCCAAAAGTCAGATTTTTGCTGAAATTGTGACCCCGGGGCTAAGGGATTTTTTCAAAAAAATATTTTCCGACGGTTAAGTTGTTGAGGGCTGATTTCTTGTCCTGTGATAAAAAGCCTTCTGTTTCGACGGAAAAAACTTTTAGGGGAGCATTTGCAAGCTTCTGGCACCATTTTTGAGTGAATCGCCAAAAGTCAGATTTTTGCTGAAATTGTGACCCCGGGGCTTAGGGATTTTTTCAAAAAAATATTTTCCGCCGGTTAAGTTGTTGATTTTTTCAAAAAAATATTTTCCGCCGGTTAAGTTGTTGAGGGCTGATTTCTTCTCCTGTGATAAAAAGGCTTCTGTTTCCATTGCCAAAACTTTCAGGGGAGTATTTGCAAGCTTCTGGCACCATTTTTGAGTGAATTGCCAAAAGTCAGATTTTTGCTGAAATTGTGACCCTGGGGCTTAGGGATTTTTTCAAAAAAATATTTTTCGCAAGTTAAGTTGTTTAGGACTGATTTCTTGTCCTGTGATAAAAAGCCTTCTTTTTCCATCGCCAAAACTTTCAGGGGAGCATTTGCAAGCTTCTGGCACCATTTTTGAGTGAATTGCCAAAAGTCAGATTTTTGCTGAAATTGTGACCCCGGGGCTAAGGGATTTTTTCAAAAAAATATTTTCCGACTGTTAAATTGTTGAGGGCTGATTTCTTGTCCTGTGATAAAAAGCCTTCTGTTTCCATTGCCAAAACTTTCAGGGGAGTATTTGCAAGCTTCTGGCACCATTTTTGAGTGAATTGCCAAAAGTCAGATTTTTGCTGAAATTGTGACCCTGGGGCTTAGGGATTTTTTCAAAAAAATATTTTTCGCAAGTTAAGTTGTTTAGGACTGATTTCTTGTCCTGTGATAAAAAGCCTTCTGTTTCGACCGCCAAAACTTTCAGGGGAGCATTTGCAAGCTTCTGGCACCATTTTTGAGTGAATTCCCAAAAGTCAGATTTTTGCTGAAATTGTGACCCCGGGGCTTAGGGATTTTTTAAAAAAATTTTTTTCGCAAGTTAAGTTGTTTGGGGCTGATTTCTTGTCCTGTGATAAAAAGCCTTCTGTTTCCATCGCCAAAACTTTCAGGGGAGCATTTGCAAGCTTCTCGCACCATTTTTGAGTGAATTTCCAAAAGTCAGATTTTTGCTTAAATTGTGACCCCGGGGCTTAGGGATTTTTTCAAAAATATATTTTCCGCCGGTTTTGTTGTGGAGAGCTGATCTCTTCTCCTGTGATAAAAAGGCTTCTATTTCCATCGCCATAACTTTCAGGGGAGCATTTGCAACCTTCTCACACCATTTTTGAGTGAATTTGCCAAAAGTCAGATTTTGGCTGAAATTGTGACCCCGGGGTTTAGGGATTTTTTCAAAAAAATATTTTCCGCCCGTTAAGTTGTTGATTTTTTCAAAAAAATATTTTCCGCCGGTTAAGTTGTTGAGGGCTGATTTCTTCTCCTGTGATAAAAAGGCTTCTGTTTCCATCGACATAACTTTCAGGGGAGCATTTGCAAGCTTCTGGCACCATTTTTGAGTGAATTCCCAAAAGTCAGATTTTTGCTGAGATTGTGACCCCGGGGCTTAGGGATTTTTTCAAAAAAATATTTTCCGCCGGTTATGTTGTTGAGAGCTGATTTCTTCTCCTGTGATAAAAAGGCTTCTGTTTCCATCGCCATAACTTTCAGGGGAGCATTTGCAAGCTTCTGGCACCATTTCTGTGTGAATTTGCCAAAAGTCAGATTTTTGCTGAAATTTTGACCCCGCGGCTTAGGGATTTTTTCAAAAAAATATTTTTCGACGGTTAAGTTGTTGAGGGCTGATTTCTTGTCCTGTGATAAAAAGCCTCCTGTTTCGACGGCAAAAACTTTCAGGGGAGCATTTGCAAGCTTCTGGCATCATTTTTGATTGAATCGCCAAAAGTCAGTTTTTTTCTGAAATTGTGACCCCGGGGCTTAGGGATTTTTTCAAAAAAATATTTTCCGACGGTTAAATTGTTGAGGGCTGATTTCTTGTTCTGTGATAAAAAGCCTTCTGTTTCCATTGTCAAAACTTTCAGGGGAGTATTTCTAAGCTTATGGCACCATTTTTGAGTGAATTGCCAAAAGTTAGATTTTTGCTGAAATTGTGACCCTGGGGCTTAGGGATTTTTTCAAAAAAATATTTTTCGCAAGTTAAGTTGTTTAGGACTGATTTCTTGTCCTGTGATAAAAAGCCTTCTTTTTCCATCGCCAAAACTTTCAGGGGAGCATTTGCAAGCTTCTGGCACCATTTTTGAGTGAATTGCCAAAAGTCAGATTTTTGCTGAAATTGTGACCCCGGGGCTTAGGGATTTTTTCAAAAAAATATTTTCCGCCGGTTATGTTGTTGAGAGCTGATTTCTTCTCCTGTGATAAAAAGGCTTCTGTTTCCATCGCCATAACTTTCAGGGGAGCATTTGCAAGCTTCTGGCACCATTTCTGTGTGAATTTGCCAAAAGTCAGATTTTTGCTGAAATTTTGACCCCGCGGCTTAGGGATTTTTTCAAAAAAATATTTTTCGACGGTTAAGTTGTTGAGGGCTGATTTCTTGTCCTGTGATAAAAAGCCTCCTGTTTCGACGGCAAAAACTTTCAGGGGAGCATTTGCAAGCTTCTGGCATCATTTTTGATTGAACCGCCAAAAGTCAGTTTTTTTCTGAAATTGTGACCCCGGGGCTTAGGGATTTTTTCAAAAAAATATTTTCCGACGGTTAAATTGTTGAGGGCTGATTTCTTGTTCTGTGATAAAAAGCCTTCTGTTTCCATCGTCAAAACTTTCAGGGGAGTATTTCTAAGCTTCTGGCACCATTTTTGAGTGAATTGCCAAAAGTTAGATTTTTGCTGAAATTGTGACCCTGGGGCTTAGGGATTTTTTCAAAAAAATATTTTTCGCAAGTTAAGTTGTTTAGGACTGATTTCTTGTCCTGTGATAAAAAGCCTTCTTTTTCCATCGCCAAAACTTCCAGGGGAGCATTTGCAAGCTTCTGGCACCATTTTTGAGTGAATTGCCAAAAGTCAGATTTTTGCTGAAATTGTGACCCCGGGGCTTAGGGATTTTTTCAAAAAAATATTTTCCGCCGGTTATGTTGTTGAGAGCTGATTTCTTCTCCTGTGATAAAAAGGCTTCTGTTTCCATCGCCATAACTTTCAGGGGAGCATTTGCAAGCTTCTGGCACCATTTCTGTGTGAATTTGCCAAAAGTCAGATTTTTGCTGAAATTTTGACCCCGCGGCTTAGGGATTTTTTCAAAAAAATATTTTTCGACGGTTAAGTTGTTGAGGGCTGATTTCTTGTCCTGTGATAAAAAGCCTCCTGTTTCGACGGCAAAAACTTTCAGGGGAGCATTTGCAAGCTTCTGGCATCATTTTTGATTGAATCGCCAAAAGTCAGTTTTTTTCTCAAATTGTGACCCCGGGGCTTAGGGATTTTTTCAAAAAAATATTTTCCGACGGTTAAATTGTTGAGGGCTGATTTCTTGTTCTGTGATAAAAAGCCTTCTGTTTCCATCGTCAAAACTTTCAGGGGAGTATTTCTAAGCTTCTGGCACCATTTTTGAGTGAATTGCCAAAAGTTAGATTTTTGCTGAAATTGTGACCCTGGGGCTTAGGGATTTTTTCAAAAAAATATTTTCCGCCGGTTATGTTGTTGAGAGCTGATTTCTTCTCCTGTGATAAAAAGGCTTCTTTTTCCATCGGCATTACTTTCAGGGGAGCATTTGCAAGCTTCTGGCATCATTTTTTAGTGAATCGCCAAAAGTCAGATTTTTGCTGAAATTGTGACCCCGGGGCTTAGGGATTTTTTCAAAAAAATATTTTCTGCAAGTTAAGTTGTTGAGGGCTGATTTCTTGTCCTGTGATAAAAAGCCTTCTGTTTCGACGGCAAAAACTTTCAGGGGAGCATTTGCAAGCTTCTGGCATCATTTTTGAGTGAATCGCCAAAAGTCAGATTTTTGCTGAAATTGTGACCCCGGGGCTTAGGGATTTTTTCAAAAAAATATTTTCCGACGGTTAACTTGTTGAGGGCTGATTTCTTGTCCTGTGATAAAAAGCCTTCTGTTTCAACCGCCAAAACTTTCAGGGGAGCATTTGCAAGCTTCTGGCACCATCTTTGAGTGAATTCCCAAAAGTCAGATTTTTCCTGAAATTGTGACCCCGGGGCTTAGGGATTTTTTCAAAATAATATTTTTCGCAAGTTAAGTTGTTTGGGGCTGATTTCTTGTCCTGTGATAAAAAGCCTTCTGTTTCCATCGCCAAAACTTTCAGGGGAGCATTTGCAAGCTTCTCGCACCATTTTTGAGTGAATTTCCAAAAGTCAGATTTTTGCTGAAATTGTGACCCCGGGGCTTAGGGATTTTTTCAAAAAAATATTTTCCGCCGGTAATGTTGTTGAGAGCTGATTTCTTCTCCTGTGATAAAAAGGCTTCTGTTTCCATCGCCATAACTTTCAGGGGAGCATTTGCAAGCTTCTGGCACCATTTCTGAGTGAATTTGCCAAAAGTCAGATTTTTGCTGAAATTGTGACCCCGGGGCTAAGGGATTTTTTCAAAAAAATATTTTCCGACGGTTAAGTTGTTGAGGGCTGATTTCTTGTCCTGTGATAAAAAGCCTTCTGTTTCGACGGAAAAAACTTTTAGGGGAGCATTTGCAAGCTTCTGGCACCATTTTTGAGTGAATCGCCAAAAGTCAGATTTTTGCTGAAATTGTGACCCCGGGGCTTAGGGATTTTTTCAAAAAAATATTTTCCGCCGGTTAAGTTGTTGATTTTTTCAAAAAAATATTTTCCGCCGGTTAAGTTGTTGAGGGCTGATTTCTTCTCCTGTGATAAAAAGGCTTCTGTTTCCATTGCCAAAACTTTCAGGGGAGTATTTGCAAGCTTCTGGCACCATTTTTGAGTGAATTGCCAAAAGTCAGATTTTTGCTGAAATTGTGACCCTGGGGCTTAGGGATTTTTTCAAAAAAATATTTTTCGCAAGTTAAGTTGTTTAGGACTGATTTCTTGTCCTGTGATAAAAAGCCTTCTTTTTCCATCGCCAAAACTTTCAGGGGAGCATTTGCAAGCTTCTGGCACCATTTTTGAGTGAATTGCCAAAAGTCAGATTTTTGCTGAAATTGTGACCCCGGGGCTTAGGGATTTTTTCAAAAAAATATTTTCCGACTGTTAAATTGTTGAGGGCTGATTTCTTGTCCTGTGATAAAAAGCCTTCTGTTTCCATTGCCAAAACTTTCAGGGGAGTATTTGCAAGCTTCTGGCACCATTTTTGAGTGAATTGCCAAAAGTCAGATTTTTGCTGAAATTGTGACCCTGGGGCTTAGGGATATTTTCAAAAAAATATTTTCCGCCGGTTAAGTTGTTGAGGGCTGATTTCTTGTCCTGTGATAAAAAGACTTCTCTTTCCATCGCCAAAACTTTCAGGGGAGGATTTGCAAGCTTCTGGCACCATTTTTGAGTGAATTGCCAAAAGTCAGATTTTTGCTGAAATTGTGACCCCGGGGCTTAGGGATTTTTTCAAAAAAATATTTTCCGACGGTTAAATTGTTGAGGGCTGATTTCTTGTCCTGTGATAAAAAGCCTTCTGTTTCCATTGCCAAAACTTTCAGGGGAGTATTTGCAAGCTTCTGGCACCATTTTTGAGTGAATTGCCAAAAGTCAGATTTTTGCTGAAATTGTGACCCTGGGGCTTAGGGATTTTTTCAAAAAAATATTTTTCGCAAGTTAAGTTGTTTAGGACTGATTTCTTGTCCTGTGATAAAAAGCCTTCTGTTTCGACCGCCAAAACTTTCAGGGGAGCATTTGCTAGCTTCTGGCACCATTTTTGAGTGAATTCCCAAAAGTCAGATTTTTGCTGAAATTGTGACCCCGGGGCTTAGGGATTTTTTCAAAAAAATTTTTTCGCAAGTTAAGTTGTTTGGGGCTGATTTCTTGTCCTGTGATAAAAAGCCTTCTGTTTCCATCGCCAAAACTTTCAGGGGAGCATTTGCAAGCTTCTCGCACCATTTTTGAGTGAATTTCCAAAAGTCAGATTTTTGCTTAAATTGTGACCCCGGGGCTTAGGGATTTTTTCAAAAATATATTTTCCGCCGGTTTTGTTGTGGAGAGCTGATCTCTTCTCCTGTGATAAAAAGGCTTCTATTTCCATCGCCATAACTTTCAGGGGAGCATTTGCAACCTTCTCACACCATTTTTGAGTGAATTTGCCAAAAGTCAGATTTTGGCTGAAATTGTGACCCCGGGGTTTAGGGATTTTTTCAAAAAAATATTTTCCGCCCGTTAAGTTGTTGATTTTTTCAAAAAAATATTTTCCGCCGGTTAAGTTGTTGAGGGCTGATTTCTTCTCCTGTGATAAAAAGGCTTCTGTTTCCATCGACATAACTTTCAGGGGAGCATTTGCAAGCTTCTGGCACCATTTTTGAGTGAATTCCCAAAAGTCAGATTTTTGCTGAGATTGTGACCCCGGGGCTTAGGGATTTTTTCAAAAAAATATTTTCCGCCGGTTATGTTGTTGAGAGCTGATTTCTTCTCCTGTGATAAAAAGGCTTCTTTTTCCATCGGCATTACTTTCAGGGGAGCATTTGCAAGCTTCTGGCATCATTTTTTAGTGAATCGCCAAAAGTCAGATTTTTGCTGAAATTGTGACCCCGGGGCTTAGGGATTTTTTCAAAAAAATATTTTCTGCAAGTTAAGTTGTTGAGGGCTGATTTCTTGTCCTGTGATAAAAAGCCTTCTGTTTCGACGGCAAAAACTTTCAGGGGAGCATTTGCAAGCTTCTGGCATCATTTTTGAGTGAATCGCCAAAAGTCAGATTTTTGCTGAAATTGTGACCCCGGGGCTTAGGGATTTTTTCAAAAAAATATTTTCCGACGGTTAACTTGTTGAGGGCTGATTTCTTGTCCTGTGATAAAAAGCCTTCTGTTTCAACCGCCAAAACTTTCAGGGGAGCATTTGCAAGCTTCTGGCACCATCTTTGAGTGAATTCCCAAAAGTCAGATTTTTGCTGAAATTGTGACCCCGGGGCTTAGGGATTTTTTCAAAAAAATATTTTTCGCAAGTTAAGTTGTTTGGGGCTGATTTCTTGTCCTGTGATAAAAAGCCTTCTGTTTCCATCGCCAAAACTTTCAGGGGAGCATTTGCAAGCTTCTCGCACCATTTTTGAGTGAATTTCCAAAAGTCAGATTTTTGCTGAAATTGTGACCCCGGGGCTTAGGGATTTTTTCAAAAAAATATTTTCCGCCGGTAATGTTGTTGAGAGCTGATTTCTTCTCCTGTGATAAAAAGGCTTCTGTTTCCATCGCCATAACTTTCAGGGGAGCATTTGCAAGCTTCTGGCACCATTTCTGAGTGAATTTGCCAAAAGTCAGATTTTTGCTGAAATTGTGACCCCGGGGCTAAGGGATTTTTTCAAAAAAATATTTTCCGACGGTTAAGTTGTTGAGGGCTGATTTCTTGTCCTGTGATAAAAAGCCTTCTGTGTCGACGGAAAAAACTTTCAGGGGAGCATTTGCAAGCTTCTGGCACCATTTTTGAGTGAATCGCCAAAAGTCAGATTTTTGCTGAAATTGTGACCCCGGGGCTTAGGGATTTTTTCAAAAAAATATTTTCCGCCGGTTAAGTTGTTGATTTTTTCAAAAAAATATTTTCCGCCGGTTAAGTTGTTGAGGGCTGATTTCTTCTCCTGTGATAAAAAGGCTTCTGTTTCCATTGCCAAAACTTTCAGGGGAGTATTTGCAAGCTTCTGGCACCATTTTTGAGTGAATTGCCAAAAGTCAGATTTTTGCTGAAATTGTGACCCTGGGGCTTAGGGATTTTTTCAAAAAAATATTTTTCGCAAGTTAAGTTGTTTAGGACTGATTTCTTGTCCTGTGATAAAAAGCCTTCTTTTTCCATCGCCAAAACTTTCAGGGGAGCATTTGCAAGCTTCTGGCACCATTTTTGAGTGAATTGCCAAAAGTCAGATTTTTGCTGAAATTGTGACTCCGGGGCTTAGGGATTTTTTCAAAAAAATATTTTCCGACTGTTAAATTGTTGAGGGCTGATTTCTTGTCCTGTGATAAAAAGCCTTCTGTTTCCATTGCCAAAACTTTCAGGGGAGTATTTGCAAGCTTCTGGCACCATTTTTGAGTGAATTGCCAAAAGTCAGATTTTTGCTGAAATTGTGACCCTGGGGCTTAGGGATATTTTCAAAAAAATATTTTCCGCCGGTTAAGTTGTTGAGGGCTGATTTCTTGTCCTGTGATAAAAAGACTTCTCTTTCCATCGCCAAAACTTTCAGGGGAGGATTTGCAAGCTTCTGGCACCATTTTTGAGTGAATTGCCAAAAGTCAGATTTTTGCTGAAATTGTGACCCCGGGGCTTAGGAATTTTTTCAAAAAAATATTTTCCGCCGGTTATGTTGTTGAGAGCTGATTTCTTCTCCTGTGATAAAAAGGCTTCTGTTTCCATCGCCATAACTTTCAGGGGAGCATTTGCAAGCTTCTGGCACCATTTCTGAGTGAATTTGCCAAAAGTCAGATTTTTGCTGAAATTGTGACCCCGGGGCTAAGGGATTTTTTCAAAAAAATATTTTCCGACGGTTAAGTTGTTGAGGGCTGATTTCTTGTCCTGTGATAAAAAGCCTTCTGTTTCGACGGAAAAAACTTTCAGGGGAGCATTTGCAAGCTTCTGGCACCATTTTTGAGTGAATCGCCAAAAGTCAGATTTTTGCTGAAATTGTGACCCCGGGGCTTAGGGATTTTTTCAAAAAAATATTTTCCGACGGTTAAATTGTTGAGGGCTGATTTCTTGTCCTGTGATAAAAAGCCTTCTGTTTCCATTGCCAAAACTTTCAGGGGAGTATTTGCAAGCTTCTGGCACCATTTTTGAGTGAATTGCCAAAAGTCAGATTTTTGCTGAAATTGTGACCCTGGGGCTTAGGGATTTTTTCAAAAAAATATTTTTCGCAAGTTAAGTTGTTTAGGACTGATTTCTTGTCCTGTGATAAAAAGCCTTCTTTTTCCATCGCCAAAACTTTCAGGGGAGCATTTGCAAGCTTCTGGCACCATTTTTGAGTGAATTGCCAAAAGTCAGATTTTTGCTGAAATTGTGACCCCGGGGCTTAGGGATTTTTTCAAAAAAATATTTTCCGAAGGTTAAATTGTTGAGGGCTGATTTCTTGTCCTGTGATAAAAAGCCTTCTGTTTCTATTGCCAAAACTTTCAGGGGAGTATTTGCAAGCTTCTGGCACCATTTTTGAGTGAATTGCCAAAAGTCAGATTTTTGCTGAAATTGTGACCCTGGGGCTTAGGGATTTTTTCAAAAAAATATTTTTCGCAAGTTAAGTTGTTTAGGACTGATTTCTTGTCCTGTGATAAAAAGCCTTCTTTTTCCATCGCCAAAACTTTCAGGGGAGCATTTGCAAGCTTCTGGCACCATTTTTGAGTGAATTGCCAAAAGTCAGATTTTTGCTGAAATTGTGACCCCGGGGCTTAGGGATTTTTTCAAAAATATATTTTCCGCCGGTTATGTTGTTGAGAGCTGATTTCTTCTCCTGTGAGAAAAAGGCTTCTGTTTCCATCGCCATAACTTTCAGGGGAGCATTTGTAAGCTTCTGGCACCATTTCTGTGTGAATTTGCCAAAAGTCAGATTTTTGCTGAAATTGTGACCCTGGGGCTTAGGGATTTTTTCAAAAAAATATTTTTCGCAAGTTAAGTTGTTTAGGACTGATTTCTTGTCCTGTGATAAAAAGCCTTCTTTTTCCATCGCCAAAACTTTCAGGGGAGCATTTGCAAGCTTCTGGCACCATTTTTGAGTGAATTGCCAAAAGTCAGATTTTTGCTGAAATTGTGACCCCGGGGCTTAGGGATTTTTTCAAAAAAACATTTTCCGACGGTTAAGTTGTTGAGGGCTGATTTCTTCTTCTGTGATAAAAAGGTTTCTGTTTCCATCGGCATAACTTTCAGGGGAGCATTTGCAAGCTTCTGGCATCATTTTTGAGTGAATCGCCAAAAGTCAGATTTTTGCTGAAATTGTGACCCCGGGGCTTAGGGATTTTTTCAAAAAAATATTTTCCGACGGTTAACTTGTTGAGGGCTGATTTCTTGTCCTGGGATAAAAAGCCTTCTGTTTCGACCGCCAAAACTTTCAGGGGAGCATTTGCAAGCTTCTGGCACCATTTTTGAGTGAATTCCCAAAAGTCAGATTTTTGCTGAAATTGTGACCCCGGGGCTTAGGGATTTTTTCAAAAAAATATTTTTCGCAAGTTAAGTTGTTTGGGGCTGATTTCTTGTCCTGTGATAAAAAGCCTTCTGTTTCCATCGCCAAAACTTTCAGGGGAGCATTTGCAAGCTTCTCGCACCATTTTTGAGTGAATTTCCAAAAGTCAGATTTTTGCTTAAATTGTGACCCCGGGGCTTAGGGATTTTTTCAAAAATATATTTTCCGCCGGTTTTGTTGTGGAGAGCTGATCTCTTCTCCTGTGATAAAAAGGCTTCTATTTCCATCGCCATAACTTTCAGGGGAGCATTTGCAACCTTCTCACACCATTTTTGAGTGAATTTGCCAAAAGTCAGATTTTGGCTGAAATTGTGACCCCGGGGCTTAGGGATTTTTTCAAAAAAATATTTTCCGCCCGTTAAGTTGTTGATTTTTTCAAAAAAATATTTTCCGCCGGTTAAGTTGTTGAGGGCTGATTTCTTCTCCTGTGATAAAAAGGCTTCTGTTTCCATCGACATAACTTTCAGGGGAGCATTTGCAAGCTTCTGGCACCATTTTTGAGTGAATTCCCAAAAGTCAGATTTTTGCTGAGATTGTGACCCCGGGGCTTAGGGATTTTTTCAAAAAAATATTTTTCGCAAGTTAAGTTGTTTAGGGCTGATTTCTTGTCCTGTGATAAAAAGCCTTCTGTTTCCATTGCCAAAACTTTCAGGGGAGCATTTGCAAGCTTCTGGCACCATTTTTGAGTGAATTTCCAAAAGTCAGATTTTTGCTGAAATTGTGACCCCGGGGCTTAGGGATTTTTTCAAAAAAATATTTTCCGCCGGTTATGTTGTTGAGAGCTGATTTCTTCTCCTGTGATAAAAAGGCTTCTGTTTCCATCGCCATAACTTTCAGGGGAGCATTTGCAAGCTTCTGGCACCATTTCTGTGTGAATTTGCCAAAAGTCAGATTTTTGCTGAAATTGTGACCCCCCGGCTTAGGGATTTTTTCAAAAAAATATTTTCCGACGGTTAAGTTGTTGAGGGATGATTTCTTGTTCTGTGATAAAAAGGTTTCTATTTCCATCGCCATAACTTTCAGGGGAGCATTTGCAAGCTTCTCAAACCATTTTTGAGTGAATTTGCCAAAAGTCAGATTTTTGCTGAAATTGTGACCCCGGGGGTTAGGGATTTTTTCAAAAAAATATTTTCCGCCGGTTAAGTTGTTGAGGGCTGATTTCTTCTCCTGTGATAAAAAGGCTTCTGTTTCCATCGCCATAACTTTCAGGGGAGCATTTGCAAGCTACTGGCATCATTTTTGAGTGAATCGCCAAAAGTCAGATATTTTCTGAAATTGTGGCCCCGGGGCTTAGGGATTTTTTCAAAAAAATATTTTCCGCCGGTTAAGTTGTTGAGGGCTGATTTCATGTCCTGTGATAAAAAGGCTTCTGTTTCCATCGCCATAACTTTCAGGGGAGCATTTGCAACCTTCTCACACCATTTTTGAGTGAATTTGCCAAAAGTCAGATTTTTGCTGAAATTGTGACCCCGGGGCTTAGGGATTTTTTCAAAAAAATATTTTCCGCCCGTTAAGTTGTTGATTTTTTCAAAAAAATATTTTCCGCCGGTTAAGTTGTTGAGGGCTGATTTCTTCTCCTGTGATAAAAAGGCTTCTGTTTCCATCGACATAACTTTCAGGGGAGCATTTGCAAGCTTCTGGCACCATTTTTGTGTGAATTCCCAAAAGTCAGATTTTTGCTGAGATTGTGACCCCGGGGCTTAGGGATTTTTTCAAAAAAATATTTTCCGCCGGTTATGTTGTTGAGAGCTGATTTCTTCTCCTGTGATAAAAAGGCTTCTTTTTCCATCGGCATTACTTTCAGGGGAGCATTTGCAAGCTTCTGGCATCATTTTTTAGTGAATCGCCAAAAGTCAGATTTTTGCTGAAATTGTGACCCCGGGGCTTAGGGATTTTTTCAAAAAAATATTTTCTGCAAGTTAAGTTGTTGAGGGCTGATTTCTTGTCCTGTGATAAAAAGCCTTCTGTTTCGACGGCAAAAACTTTCAGGGGAGCATTTGCAAGCTTCTGGCATCATTTTTGAGTGAATCGCCAAAAGTCAGATTTTTGCTGAAATTGTGACTCCGGGGCTTAGGGATTTTTTCAAAAAAATATTTTCCGACGGTTAACTTGTTGAGGGCTGATTTTTTGTCCTGTGATAAAAAGCCTTCTGTTTCCATCGCCATAACTTTCAGGGGAGCATTTGCAAGCTTCTGGCACCATCTTTGAGTGAATTCCCAAAAGTCAGATTTTTGCTGAAATTGTGACCCCGGGGCTTAGGGATTTTTTCAAAAAAATATTTTTCGCAAGTTAAGTTGTTTGGGGCTGATTTCTTGTCCTGTGATAAAAAGCCTTCTGTTTCCATCGCCAAAACTTTCAGGGGAGCATTTGCAAGCTTCTCGCACCATTTTTGAGTGAATTTCCAAAAGTCAGATTTTTGCTGAAATTGTGACCCCGGGGCTTAGGGATTTTTTCAAAAAAATATTTTCCGCCGGTAATGTTGTTGAGAGCTGATTTCTTCTCCTGTGATAAAAAGGCTTCTGTTTCCATCGCCATAACTTTCAGGGGAGCATTTGCAAGCTTCTGGCACCATTTCTGAGTGAATTTGCCAAAAGTCAGATTTTTGCTGAAATTGTGACCCCGGGGCTAAGGGATTTTTTCAAAAAAATATTTTCCGACGGTTAAGTTGTTGAGGGCTGATTTCTTGTCCTGTGATAAAAAGCCTTCTGTTTCGACGGAAAAAACTTTCAGGGGAGCATTTGCAAGCTTCTGGCACCATTTTTGAGTGAATCGCCAAAAGTCAGATTTTTGCTGAAATTGTGACCCCGGGGCTTAGGGATTTTTTCAAAAAAATATTTTCCGCCGGTTAAGTTGTTGATTTTTTCAAAAAAATATTTTCCGCCGGTTAAGTTGTTGAGGGCTGATTTCTTCTCCTGTGATCAAAAGGCTTCTGTTTCCATTGCCAAAACTTTCAGGGGAGTATTTGCAAGCTTCTGGCACCATTTTTGAGTGAATTGCCAAAAGTCAGATTTTTGCTGAAATTGTGACTCCGGGGCTTAGGGATTTTTTCAAAAAAATATTTTCCGACTGTTAAATTGTTGAGGGCTGATTTCTTGTCCTGTGATAAAAAGCCTTCTGTTTCCATCGCCATAACTTTCAGGGGAGCATTTGTAAGCTTCTGGCACCATTTCTGTGTGAATTTGCCAAAAGTCAGATTTTTGCTGAAATTGTGACCCCGGGGCTTAGGGATTTTTTCAAAAAAATATTTTTCGCAAGTTAAGTTGTTTGGGGCTGATTTCTTGTCCTGTGAGAAAAAGGCTTCTGTTTCCATCGCCATAACTTTCAGGGGAGCATTTGTAAGCTTCTGGCACCATTTCTGTGTGAATTTGCCAAAAGTCAGATTTTTGCTGAAATTGTGACCCTGGGGTTTAGGGATTTTTTCAAAAAAATATTTTTCGCAAGTTAAGTTGTTTAGGACTGATTTCTTGTCCTGTGATAAAAAGCCTTCTTTTTCCATCGCCAAAACTTTCAGGGGAGCATTTGCAAGCTTCTGGCACCATTTTTGAGTGAATTGCCAAAAGTCAGATTTTTGCTGAAATTGTGACTCCGGGGCTTAGGGATTTTTTCAAAAAAATATTTTCCGACTGTTAAATTGTTGAGGGCTGATTTCTTGTCCTGTGATAAAAAGGCTTCTGTTTCCATCGCCATAACTTTCAGGGGAGCATTTGCAAGCTTCTGGCACCATTTCTGAGTGAATTTGCCAAAAGTCAGATTTTTGCTGAAATTGTGACCCCGGGGCTAAGGGATTTTTTCAAAAAAATATTTTCCGACGGTTAAGTTGTTGAGGGCTGATTTCTTGTCCTGTGATAAAAAGCCTTCTGTTTCGACGGAAAAAACTTTCAGGGGAGCATTTGCAAGCTTCTGGCACCATTTTTGAGTGAATCGCCAAAAGTCAGATTTTTGCTGAAATTGTGACCCCGGGGCTTAGGGATTTTTTCAAAAAAATATTTTCCGACGGTTAAATTGTTGAGGGCTGATTTCTTGTCCTGTGATAAAAAGCCTTCTGTTTCCATTGCCAAAACTTTCAGGGGAGTATTTGCAAGCTTCTGGCACCATTTTTGAGTGAATTGCCAAAAGTCAGATTTTTGCTGAAATTGTGACCCTGGGGCTTAGGGATTTTTTCAAAAAAATATTTTTCGCAAGTTAAGTTGTTTAGGACTGATTTCTTGTCCTGTGATAAAAAGCCTTCTTTTTCCATCGCCAAAACTTTCAGGGGAGCATTTGCAAGCTTCTGGCACCATTTTTGAGTGAATTGCCAAAAGTCAGATTTTTGCTGAAATTGTGACCCCGGGGCTTAGGGATTTTTTCAAAAAAATATTTTCCGACGGTTAAATTGTTGAGGGCTGATTTCTTGTCCTGTGATAAAAAGCCTTCTGTTTCTATTGCCAAAACTTTCAGGGGAGTATTTGCAAGCTTCTGGCACCATTTTTGAGTGAATTGCCAAAAGTCAGATTTTTGCTGAAATTGTGACCCTGGGGCTTAGGGATTTTTTCAAAAAAATATTTTTCGCAAGTTAAGTTGTTTAGAACTGATTTCTTGTCCTTTGATAAAAAGCCTTCTTTTTCCATCGTCAAAACTTTCAGGGGAGCATTTGCAAGCTTCTGGCACCATTTTTGAGTGAATTGCCAAAAGTCAGATTTTTGCTGAAATTGTGACCCCGGGGATTAGGGATTTCTTCAAAAATATATTTTCCGCCGGTTATGTTGTTGAGAGCTGATTTCTTCTCCTGTGAGAAAAAGGCTTCTGTTTCCATCGCCATAACTTTCAGGGGAGCATTTGTAAGCTTCTGGCACCATTTCTGTGTGAATTTGCCAAAAGTCAGATTTTTGCTGAAATTGTGACCCTGGGGTTTAGGGATTTTTTCAAAAAAATATTTTTCGCAAGTTAAGTTGTTTAGGACTGATTTCTTGTCCTGTGATAAAAAGCCTTCTTTTTCCATCGCCAAAACTTTCAGGGGAGCATTTGCAAGCTTCTGGCACCATTTTTGAGTGAATTGCCAAAAGTCAGATTTTTGCTGAAATTGTGACCCCGGGGCTTAGGGATTTTTTCAAAAAAACATTTTCCGACGGTTAAGTTGTTGAGGGCTGATTTCTTCTTCTGTGATAAAAAGGCTTCTGTTTCCATCGGCATAACTTTCAGGGGAGCATTTGCAAGCTTCTGGCATCATTTTTGAGTGAATCGCCAAAAGTCAGATTTTTGCTGAAATTGTGACCCCGGGGCTTAGGAATTTTTTCAAAAAAATATTTTCCGCAAGTTTAGTTGTTGAGGGCTGATTTCTTGTCCTGTGATAAAAAGCCTTCTGTTTCGACGGCAAAAACTTTCAGGGGAGCATTTGCAAGCTTCTGGCATCATTTTTGAGTGAATCGCCAAAAGTCAGATTTTTGCTGAAATTGTGACCCCGGGGCTTAGGGATTTTTTCAAAAAAATATTTTCCGACGGTTAACTTGTTGAGGGCTGATTTCTTGTCCTGGGATAAAAAGCCTTCTGTTTCGACCGCCAAAACTTTCAGGGGAGCATTTGCAAGCTTCTGGCACCATTTTTGAGTGAATTCCCAAAAGTCAGATTTTTGCTGAAATTGTGACCCCGGGGCTTAGGGATTTTTTCAAAAAAATATTTTTCGCAAGTTAAGTTGTTTGGGGCTGATTTCTTGTCCTGTGATAAAAAGCCTTCTGTTTCCATCGCCAAAACTTTCAGGGGAGCATTTGCAAGCTTCTCGCACCATTTTTGAGTGAATTTCCAAAAGTCAGATTTTTGCTTAAATTGTGACCCCGGGGCTTAGGGATTTTTTCAAAAATATATTTTCCGCCGGTTTTGTTGTGGAGAGCTGATCTCTTCTCCTGTGATAAAAAGGCTTCTATTTCCATCGCCATAACTTTCAGGGGAGCATTTGCAACCTTCTCAAACCATTTTTGAGTGAATTTGCCAAAAGTCAGATTTTGGCTGAAATTGTGACCCCGGGGCTTAGGGATTTTTTCAAAAAAATATTTTCCGCCCGTTAAGTTGTTGATTTTTTCAAAAAAATATTTTCCGCCGGTTAAGTTGTTGAGGGCTGATTTCTTCTCCTGTGATAAAAAGGCTTCTGTTTCCATCGACATAACTTTCAGGGGAGCATTTGCAAGCTTCTGGCACCATTTTTGAGTGAATTCCCAAAAGTCAGATTTTTGCTGAGATTGTGACCCCGGGGCTTAGGGATTTTTTCAAAAAAATATTTTTCGCAAGTTAAGTTGTTTAGGGCTGATTTCTTGTCCTGTGATAAAAAGCCTTCTGTTTCCATTGCCAAAACTTTCAGGGGAGCATTTGCAAGCTTCTGGCACCATTTTTGAGTGAATTTCCAAAAGTCAGATTTTTGCTGAAATTGTGACCCCGGGGCTTAGGGATTTTTTCAAAAAAATATTTTCCGCCGGTTATGTTGTTGAGAGCTGATTTCTTCTCCTGTGATAAAAAGGCTTCTGTTTCCATCGCCATAACTTTCAGGGGAGCATTTGCAAGCTTCTGGCACCATTTCTGTGTGAATTTGCCAAAAGTCAGATTTTTGCTGAAATTGTGACCCCCCGGCTTAGGGATTTTTTCAAAAAAATATTTTCCGACGGTTAAGTTGTTTAGGGCTGATTTCTTGTTCTGTGATAAAAAGGTTTCTATTTCCATCGCCATAACTTTCAGGGGAGCATTTGCAAGCTTCTCAAACCATTTTTGAGTGAATTTGCCAAAAGTCAGATTTTTGCTGAAATTGTGACCCCGGGGGTTAGGGATTTTTTCAAAAAAATATTTTCCGCCGGTTAAGTTGTTGAGGGCTGATTTCTTCTCCTGTGATAAAAAGGCTTCTGTTTCCATCGCCATAACTTTCAGGGGAGCATTTGCAAGCTACTGGCATCATTTTTGAGTGAATCGCCAAAAGTCAGATATTTTCTGAAATTGTGGCCCCGGGGCTTAGGGATTTTTTCAAAAAAATATTTTCCGCCGGTTAAGTTGTTGAGGGCTGATTTCATGTCCTGTGATAAAAAGGCTTCTGTTTCCATCGCCATAACTTTCAGGGGAGCATTTGCAACCTTCTCACACCATTTTTGAGTGAATTTGCCAAAAGTCAGATTTTTGCTGAAATTGTGACCCCGGGGCTTAGGGATTTTTTCAAAAAAATATTTTCCGCCCGTTAAGTTGTTGATTTTTTCAAAAAAATATTTTCCGCCGGTTAAGTTGTTGAGGGCTGATTTCTTCTCCTGTGATAAAAAGGCTTCTGTTTCCATCGAAATAACTTTCAGGGGAGCATTTGCAAGCTTCTGGCACCATTTTTGAGTGAATTCCCAAAAGTCAGATTTTTGCTGAAATTGTGACCCCGGGGCTTAGGGATTTTTTCAAAAAAATATTTTTCGCAAGTTAAGTTGTTTAGGGCTGATTTCTTGTCCTGTGATAAAAAGCCTTCTGTTTCCATCGCCAAAACTTTCAGGGGAGCATTTGCAAGCTTCTGGCACCATTTTTGAGTGAATTTCCAAAAGTCAGATTTTTGCTGAAATTGTGACCCCGGGGGTTAGGGATTTTTTCAAAAAAATATTTTCCGCCGGTTAAGTTGTTGAGGGCTGATTTCTTCTCCTGTGATAAAAAGGCTTCTGTTTCCATCGCCATAACTTTCAGGGGAGCATTTGCAAGCTACTGGCATCATTTTTGAGTGAATCGCCAAAAGTCAGATATTTTCTGAAATTGTGGCCCCGGGGCTTAGGGATTTTTTCAAAAAAATATTTTCCGCCGGTTAAGTTGTTGAGGGCTGATTTCATGTCCTGTGATAAAAAGGCTTCTGTTTCCATCGCCATAACTTTCAGGGGAGCATTTGCAACCTTCTCACACCATTTTTGAGTGAATTTGCCAAAAGTCAGATTTTTGCTGAAATTGTGACCCCGGGGCTTAGGGATTTTTTCAAAAAAATATTTTCCGCCCGTTAAGTTGTTGATTTTTTCAAAAAAATATTTTCCGCCGGTTAAGTTGTTGAGGGCTGATTTCTTCTCCTGTGATAAAAAGGCTTCTGTTTCCATCGAAATAACTTTCAGGGGAGCATTTGCAAGCTTCTGGCACCATTTTTGAGTGAATTCCCAAAAGTCAGATTTTTGCTGAAATTGTGACCCCGGGGCTTAGGGATTTTTTCAAAAAAATATTTTTCACAAGTTAAGTTGTTTAGGGCTGATTTCTTGTCCTGTGATAAAAAGCCTTCTGTTTCCATCGCCAAAACTTTCAGGGGAGCATTTGCAAGCTTCTGGCACCATTTTTGAGTGAATTTCCAAAAGTCAGATTTTTGCTGAAATTGTGACCCCGGGGCTTAGGGATTTTTTCAAAAAAATATTTTCCGCCGGTTATGTTGTTGAGAGCTGATTTCTTCTCCTGTGATAAAAAGGCTTCTGTTTCCATCGCCATAACTTTCAGGGGAGCATTTGCAACCTTCTCACACCATTTTTGAGTGAATTTGCCAAAAGTCAGATTTTTGCTGAAATTGTGACCCCGGGGCTTAGGGATTTTTTCAAAAAAATATTTTCCGCCCGTTAAGTTGTTGATTTTTTCAAAAAAATATTTTCCGCCGGTTAAGTTGTTGAGGGCTGATTTCTTCTCCTGTGATAAAAAGGCTTCTGTTTCCATCGAAATAACTTTCAGGGGAGCATTTGCAAGCTTCTGGCACCATTTTTGAGTGAATTCCCAAAAGTCAGATTTTTGCTGAAATTGTGACCCCGGGGCTTAGGGATTTTTTCAAAAAAATATTTTTCGCAAGTTAAGTTGTTTAGGGCTGATTTCTTGTCCTGTGATAAAAAGCCTTCTGTTTCCATCGCCAAAACTTTCAGGGGAGCATTTGCAAGCTTCTGGCACCATTTTTGAGTGAATTTCCAAAAGTCAGATTTTTGCTGAAATTGTGACCCCGGGGCTTAGGGATTTTTTCAAAAAAATATTTTCCGCCGGTTATGTTGTTGAGAGCTGATTTCTTCTCCTGTGATAAAAAGGCTTCTGTTTCCATCGCCATAACTTTCGGGGGAGCATTTGCAAGCTTCTGGCACCATTTCTGTGTGAATTTGCCAAAAGTCAGATTTTTGCTGAAATTGTGACCCCGCGGCTTAGGGATTTTTTCAAAAAAATATTTTCCGACGGTTAAGTTGTTGAGGGCTGATTTCTTGTTCTGTGATAAAAAGGCTTCTATTTCCATCGCCATAACTTTAAGGGGAGCATTTGCAACCTTCTCAAACCATTTTTGAGTGAATTTGCCAAAAGTCAGATTTTTGCTGAAATTGTGACCCCGGGGGTTAGGGATTTTTTCAAAAAAATATTTTCCGCCGGTTAAGTTGTTGAGGGCTGATTTCTTCTCCTGTGATAAAAAGGCTTCTGTTTCCATCGACATAACTTTCAGGGGAGCATTTGCAAGCTTCTGGCATTATTTTTGAGTGAATTGCCAAAAGTCAGATTTTTGCTGAAATTGTGACCCCGGGGCTTAGGGTTTTTTTCTAAAAAATATTTTCCGACGGTTAAGTTGTTGAGGGCTGATTTCTTGTTCTGTGATAAAAAGCCTTCTGTTTCCATCGCCAAAACTTTCAGGGGAGCATTTGCAAGCTTCTGGCACCATTTTTGAGTGAATTCCCAAAAGTCAGATTTTTGCTGAGATTGTGACCCCGGGGCTTAGGGATTTTTTCAAAAAAATATTTTTCGCAAGTTAAGTTGTTTGGGGCTGATTTCTTGTCCTGTGATAAAAAGCCTTCTGTTTCCATCGCCAAAACTTTCAGGGAAGCATTTGCAAGCTTCTCGCACCATTTTTGAGTGAATTTCCAAAAGTCAGATTTTTGCTGAAATTGTGACCCCGGGGCTTAGGGATTTTTTCAAAAAAATATTTTTCGCCGGTTAACTTGTTGAGGGCTGATTTCTTGTCCTGGGATAAAAAGCCTTCTGTTTCGACCGCCAAAACTTTCAGGGGAGCATTTGCAAGCTTCTGGCACCATTTTTGAGTGAATTCCCAAAAGTCAGATTTTTGCTGAAATTGTGACCCCGGGGCTAAGGGATTTTTTCAAAAAAATATTTTTCGCAAGTTAAGTTGTTTGGGGCTGATTTCTTGTCCTGTGATAAAAAGCCTTCTGTTTCCATCGCCAAAACTTTCAGGGGAGCATTTGCAAGCTTCTCGCACCATTTTTGAGTGAATTTCCGAAAGTCAGATTTTTGCTTAAATTGTGACCCCGGGGCTTAGGGATTTTTTCAAAAATATATTTTCCGCCGGTTTTGTTGTTGAGAGCTGATCTCTTCTCCTGTGATAAAAAGGCTTCTATTTCCATCGCCATAACTTTCAGGGGAGCATTTGCAACCTTCTCACACCATTTTTGAGTGAATTTGCCAAAAGTTAGATTTTTGCTGAAATTGTGACCCCGGGGCTTAGGGATTTTTTCAAAAAAATATTTTCCGCCCGTTAAGTTGTTGATTTTTTCAAAAAAATATTTTCCGCCGGTTAAGTTGTTGAGGGCTGATTTCTTCTCCTGTGATAAAAAGGCTTCTGTTTCCATCGCCATAACTTTCAGGGGAGCATTTGCAAGCTTCTGGCACCATTTCTGAGTGAATTTGCCAAAAGTCAGATTTTTGCTGAAATTGTGACCCCGGGGCTAAGGGATTTTTTCAAAAAAATATTTTCCGACGGTTAAGTTGTTGAGGGCTGATTTCTTGTCCTGTGATAAAAAGCCTTCTGTTTCGACGGAAAAAACTTTCAGGGGAGCATTTGCAAGCTTCTGGCACCATTTTTGAGTGAATTTCCAAAAGTCAGATTTTTGCTGAAATTGTGACCCTGGGGCTTAGGGATTTTTTCAAAAAAATATTTTCCGACGGTTAAATTGTTGAGGGCTGATTTCTTGTCCTGTGATAAAAAGCCTTCTGTTCCCATTGCCAAAACTTTCAGGGGAGTATTTGCAAGCTTCTGGCACCATTTTTGAGTGAATTGCCAAAAGTCAGATTTTTGCTGAAATTGTGACCGTGGGGCTTAGGGATTTTTTCAAAAAAATATTTTTCGCAAGTTAAGTTGTTTAGGACTGATTTCTTGTCCTGTGATAAAAAGCCTTCTTTTTCCATCGCCAAAACTTTCAGGGGAGCATTTGCAAGCTTCTGGCAACATTTTTGAGTGAATTGCCAAAAGTCAGATTTTTGCTGAAATTGTGACCCCGGGGCTTAGGGATTTTTTCAAAAAAATATTTTCCGACGGTTAAGTTGTTGAGGGCTGATTTCTTGTTCTGTGATAAAAAGCCTTCTGTTTCCATCGCCATAACTTTCAGGGGAGCATTTGCAACCTTCTCACACCATTTTTGAGTGAATTTGCCAAAAGTCAGATTTTTGCTGAAATTGTAACCCCGGGGGTTAGGGATTTTTTCAAAAAAATATTTTCCGCCGGTTAAGTTGTTGAGGGCTGATTTCTTCTCCTGTGATAAAAAGGCTTCTGTTTCCATCGACATAACTTTCAGGGGAGCATTTGCAAGCTTCTGGCACCATTTTTGAGTGAATTCCCAAAAGTCAGATTTTTGCTGAGATTGTGACCCCGGGGCTTAGGGATTTTTTCAAAAAAATATTTTTCGCAAGTTAAGTTGTTTAGGGCTGATTTCTTGTCCTGTGATAAAAAGCCTTCTGTTTCCATTGCCAAAACTTTCAGGGGAGCATTTGCAAGCTTCTGGCACCATTTTTGAGTGAATTTCCAAAAGTCAGATTTTTGCTGAAATTGTGACCCCGGGGCTTAGGGATTTTTTCAAAAAAATATTTTCCGCCGGTTATGTTGTTGAGAGCTGATTTCTTCTCCTGTGATAAAAAGGCTTCTGTTTCCATCGCCATAACTTTCAGGGGAGCATTTGCAAGCTTCTGGCACCATTTCTGTGTGAATTTGCCAAAAGTCAGATTTTTGCTGAAATTGTGACCCCCCGGCTTAGGGATTTTTTCAAAAAAATATTTTCCGCCCGTTAAGTTGTTGATTTTTTCAAAAAAATATTTTCCGCCGGTTAAGTTGTTGAGGGCTGATTTCTTCTCCTGTGATAAAAAGGCTTCTGTTTCCATCGAAATAACTTTCAGGGGAGCATTTGCAAGCTTCTGGCACCATTTTTGAGTGAATTCCCAAAAGTCAGATTTTTGCTGAAATTGTGACCCCGGGGGTTAGGGATTTTTTCAAAAAAATATTTTCCGCCGGTTAAGTTGTTGAGGGCTGATTTCTTCTCCTGTGATAAAAAGGCTTCTGTTTCCATCGCCATAACTTTCAGGGGAGCATTTGCAAGCTACTGGCATCATTTTTGAGTGAATCGCCAAAAGTCAGATATTTTCTGAAATTGTGGCCCCGGGGCTTAGGGATTTTTTCAAAAAAATATTTTCCGCCGGTTAAGTTGTTGAGGGCTGATTTCATGTCCTGTGATAAAAAGGCTTCTGTTTCCATCGCCATAACTTTCAGGGGAGCATTTGCAACCTTCTCACACCATTTTTGAGTAAATTTGCCAAAAGTCAGATTTTTGCTGAAATTGTGACCCCGGGGCTTAGGGATTTTTTCAAAAAAATATTTTCCGCCCGTTAAGTTGTTGATTTTTTCAAAAAAATATTTTCCGCCGGTTAAGTTGTTGAGGGCTGATTTCTTCTCCTGTGATAAAAAGGCTTCTGTTTCCATCGAAATAACTTTCAGGGGAGCATTTGCAAGCTTCTGGCACCATTTTTGAGTGAATTCCCAAAAGTCAGATTTTTGCTGAAATTGTGACCCCGGGGCTTAGGGATTTTTTCAAAAAAATATTTTTCGCAAGTTAAGTTGTTTAGGGCTGATTTCTTGTCCTGTGATAAAAAGCCTTCTGTTTCCATCGCCAAAACTTTCAGGGGAGCATTTGCAAGCTTCTGGCACCATTTTTGAGTGAATTTCCAAAAGTCAGATTTTTGCTGAAATTGTGACCCCGGGGGTTAGGGATTTTTTCAAAAAAATATTTTCCGCCGGTTAAGTTGTTGAGGGCTGATTTCTTCTCCTGTGATAAAAAGGCTTCTGTTTCCATCGCCATAACTTTCAGGGGAGCATTTGCAAGCTACTGGCATCATTTTTGAGTGAATCGCCAAAAGTCAGATATTTTCTGAAATTGTGGCCCCGGGGCTTAGGGATTTTTTCAAAAAAATATTTTCCGCCGGTTAAGTTGTTGAGGGCTGATTTCATGTCCTGTGATAAAAAGGCTTCTGTTTCCATCGCCATAACTTTCAGGGGAGCATTTGCAACCTTCTCACACCATTTTTGAGTGAATTTGCCAAAAGTCAGATTTTTGCTGAAATTGTGACCCCGGGGCTTAGGGATTTTTTCAAAAAAATATTTTCCGCCCGTTAAGTTGTTGATTTTTTCAAAAAAATATTTTCCGCCGGTTAAGTTGTTGAGGGCTGATTTCTTCTCCTGTGATAAAAAGGCTTCTGTTTCCATCGAAATAACTTTCAGGGGAGCATTTGCAAGCTTCTGGCACCATTTTTGAGTGAATTCCCAAAAGTCAGATTTTTGCTGAAATTGTGACCCCGGGGCTTAGGGATTTTTTCAAAAAAATATTTTTCACAAGTTAAGTTGTTTAGGGCTGATTTCTTGTCCTGTGATAAAAAGCCTTCTGTTTCCATCGCCAAAACTTTCAGGGGAGCATTTGCAAGCTTCTGGCACCATTTTTGAGTGAATTTCCAAAAGTCAGATTTTTGCTGAAATTGTGACCCCGGGGCTTAGGGATTTTTTCAAAAAAATATTTTCCGCCGGTTATGTTGTTGAGAGCTGATTTCTTCTCCTGTGATAAAAAGGCTTCTGTTTCCATCGCCATAACTTTCAGGGGAGCATTTGCAACCTTCTCACACCATTTTTGAGTGAATTTGCCAAAAGTCAGATTTTTGCTGAAATTGTGACCCCGGGGCTTAGGGATTTTTTCAAAAAAATATTTTCCGCCCGTTAAGTTGTTGATTTTTTCAAAAAAATATTTTCCGCCGGTTAAGTTGTTGAGGGCTGATTTCTTCTCCTGTGATAAAAAGGCTTCTGTTTCCATCGAAATAACTTTCAGGGGAGCATTTGCAAGCTTCTGGCACCATTTTTGAGTGAATTCCCAAAAGTCAGATTTTTGCTGAAATTGTGACCCCGGGGCTTAGGGATTTTTTCAAAAAAATATTTTTCGCAAGTTAAGTTGTTTAGGGCTGATTTCTTGTCCTGTGATAAAAAGCCTTCTGTTTCCATCGCCAAAACTTTCAGGGGAGCATTTGCAAGCTTCTGGCACCATTTTTGAGTGAATTTCCAAAAGTCAGATTTTTGCTGAAATTGTGACCCCGGGGCTTAGGGATTTTTTCAAAAAAATATTTTCCGCCGGTTATGTTGTTGAGAGCTGATTTCTTCTCCTGTGATAAAAAGGCTTCTGTTTCCATCGCCATAACTTTCGGGGGAGCATTTGCAAGCTTCTGGCACCATTTCTGTGTGAATTTGCCAAAAGTCAGATTTTTGCTGAAATTGTGACCCCGCGGCTTAGGGATTTTTTCAAAAAAATATTTTCCGACGGTTAAGTTGTTGAGGGCTGATTTCTTGTTCTGTGATAAAAAGGCTTCTATTTCCATCGCCATAACTTTAAGGGGAGCATTTGCAACCTTCTCAAACCATTTTTGAGTGAATTTGCCAAAAGTCAGATTTTTGCTGAAATTGTGACCCCGGGGGTTAGGGATTTTTTCAAAAAAATATTTTCCGCCGGTTAAGTTGTTGAGGGCTGATTTCTTCTCCTGTGATAAAAAGGCTTCTGTTTCCATCGACATAACTTTCAGGGGAGCATTTGCAAGCTTCTGGCATTATTTTTGAGTGAATTGCCAAAAGTCAGATTTTTGCTGAAATTGTGACCCCGGGGCTTAGGGTTTTTTTCTAAAAAATATTTTCCGACGGTTAAGTTGTTGAGGGCTGATTTCTTGTTCTGTGATAAAAAGCCTTCTGTTTCCATCGCCAAAACTTTCAGGGGAGCATTTGCAAGCTTCTGGCACCATTTTTGAGTGAATTCCCAAAAGTCAGATTTTTGCTGAGATTGTGACCCCGGGGCTTAGGGATTTTTTCAAAAAAATATTTTTCGCAAGTTAAGTTGTTTGGGGCTGATTTCTTGTCCTGTGATAAAAAGCCTTCTGTTTCCATCGCCAAAACTTTCAGGGAAGCATTTGCAAGCTTCTCGCACCATTTTTGAGTGAATTTCCAAAAGTCAGATTTTTGCTGAAATTGTGACCCCGGGGCTTAGGGATTTTTTCAAAAAAATATTTTTCGCCGGTTAACTTGTTGAGGGCTGATTTCTTGTCCTGGGATAAAAAGCCTTCTGTTTCGACCGCCAAAACTTTCAGGGGAGCATTTGCAAGCTTCTGGCACCATTTTTGAGTGAATTCCCAAAAGTCAGATTTTTGCTGAAATTGTGACCCCGGGGCTAAGGGATTTTTTCAAAAAAATATTTTTCGCAAGTTAAGTTGTTTGGGGCTGATTTCTTGTCCTGTGATAAAAAGCCTTCTGTTTCCATCGCCAAAACTTTCAGGGGAGCATTTGCAAGCTTCTCGCACCATTTTTGAGTGAATTTCCGAAAGTCAGATTTTTGCTTAAATTGTGACCCCGGGGCTTAGGGATTTTTTCAAAAATATATTTTCCGCCGGTTTTGTTGTTGAGAGCTGATCTCTTCTCCTGTGATAAAAAGGCTTCTATTTCCATCGCCATAACTTTCAGGGGAGCATTTGCAACCTTCTCACACCATTTTTGAGTGAATTTGCCAAAAGTTAGATTTTTGCTGAAATTGTGACCCCGGGGCTTAGGGATTTTTTCAAAAAAATATTTTCCGCCCGTTAAGTTGTTGATTTTTTCAAAAAAATATTTTCCGCCGGTTAAGTTGTTGAGGGCTGATTTCTTCTCCTGTGATAAAAAGGCTTCTGTTTCCATCGCCATAACTTTCAGGGGAGCATTTGCAAGCTTCTGGCACCATTTCTGAGTGAATTTGCCAAAAGTCAGATTTTTGCTGAAATTGTGACCCCGGGGCTAAGGGATTTTTTCAAAAAAATATTTTCCGACGGTTAAGTTGTTGAGGGCTGATTTCTTGTCCTGTGATAAAAAGCCTTCTGTTTCGACGGAAAAAACTTTCAGGGGAGCATTTGCAAGCTTCTGGCACCATTTTTGAGTGAATTTCCAAAAGTCAGATTTTTGCTGAAATTGTGACCCTGGGGCTTAGGGATTTTTTCAAAAAAATATTTTCCGACGGTTAAATTGTTGAGGGCTGATTTCTTGTCCTGTGATAAAAAGCCTTCTGTTCCCATTGCCAAAACTTTCAGGGGAGTATTTGCAAGCTTCTGGCACCATTTTTGAGTGAATTGCCAAAAGTCAGATTTTTGCTGAAATTGTGACCGTGGGGCTTAGGGATTTTTTCAAAAAAATATTTTTCGCAAGTTAAGTTGTTTAGGACTGATTTCTTGTCCTGTGATAAAAAGCCTTCTTTTTCCATCGCCAAAACTTTCAGGGGAGCATTTGCAAGCTTCTGGCAACATTTTTGAGTGAATTGCCAAAAGTCAGATTTTTGCTGAAATTGTGACCCCGGGGCTTAGGGATTTTTTCAAAAAAATATTTTCCGACGGTTAAGTTGTTGAGGGCTGATTTCTTGTTCTGTGATAAAAAGCCTTCTGTTTCCATCGCCATAACTTTCAGGGGAGCATTTGCAACCTTCTCACACCATTTTTGAGTGAATTTGCCAAAAGTCAGATTTTTGCTGAAATTGTAACCCCGGGGGTTAGGGATTTTTTCAAAAAAATATTTTCCGCCGGTTAAGTTGTTGAGGGCTGATTTCTTCTCCTGTGATAAAAAGGCTTCTGTTTCCATCGACATAACTTTCAGGGGAGCATTTGCAAGCTTCTGGCACCATTTTTGAGTGAATTCCCAAAAGTCAGATTTTTGCTGAGATTGTGACCCCGGGGCTTAGGGATTTTTTCAAAAAAATATTTTTCGCAAGTTAAGTTGTTTAGGGCTGATTTCTTGTCCTGTGATAAAAAGCCTTCTGTTTCCATTGCCAAAACTTTCAGGGGAGCATTTGCAAGCTTCTGGCACCATTTTTGAGTGAATTTCCAAAAGTCAGATTTTTGCTGAAATTGTGACCCCGGGGCTTAGGGATTTTTTCAAAAAAATATTTTCCGCCGGTTATGTTGTTGAGAGCTGATTTCTTCTCCTGTGATAAAAAGGCTTCTGTTTCCATCGCCATAACTTTCAGGGGAGCATTTGCAAGCTTCTGGCACCATTTCTGTGTGAATTTGCCAAAAGTCAGATTTTTGCTGAAATTGTGACCCCCCGGCTTAGGGATTTTTTCAAAAAAATATTTTCCGCCCGTTAAGTTGTTGATTTTTTCAAAAAAATATTTTCCGCCGGTTAAGTTGTTGAGGGCTGATTTCTTCTCCTGTGATAAAAAGGCTTCTGTTTCCATCGAAATAACTTTCAGGGGAGCATTTGCAAGCTTCTGGCACCATTTTTGAGTGAATTCCCAAAAGTCAGATTTTTGCTGAAATTGTGACCCCGGGGCTTAGGGATTTTTTCAAAAAAATATTTTTCGCAAGTTAAGTTGTTTAGGGCTGATTTCTTGTCCTGTGATAAAAAGCCTTCTGTTTCCATCGCCAAAACTTTCAGGGGAGCATTTGCAAGCTTCTGGCACCATTTTTGAGTGAATTTCCAAAAGTCAGATTTTTGCTGAAATTGTGACCCCGGGGCTTAGGGATTTTTTCAAAAAAATATTTTCCGCCGGTTATGTTGTTGAGAGCTGATTTCTTCTCCTGTGATAAAAAGGCTTCTGTTTCCATCGCCATAACTTTCGGGGGAGCATTTGCAAGCTTCTGGCACCATTTCTGTGTGAATTTGCCAAAAGTCAGATTTTTGCTGAAATTGTGACCCCGCGGCTTAGGGATTTTTTCAAAAAAATATTTTCCGACGGTTAAGTTGTTGAGGGCTGATTTCTTGTTCTGTGATAAAAAGGCTTCTATTTCCATCGCCATAACTTTAAGGGGAGCATTTGCAACCTTCTCAAACCATTTTTGAGTGAATTTGCCAAAAGTCAGATTTTTGCTGATATTGTGACCCCGGGGGTTAGGGATTTTTTCAAAAAAATATTTTCCGCCGGTTAAGTTGTTGAGGGCTGATTTCTTCTCCTGTGATAAAAAGGCTTCTGTTTCCATCGACATAACTTTCAGGGGAGCATTTGCAAGCTTCTGGCATTATTTTTGAGTGAATTGCCAAAAGTCAGATTTTTGCTGAAATTGTGACCCCGGGGCTTAGGGTTTTTTTCTAAAAAATATTTTCCGACGGTTAAGTTGTTGAGGGCTGATTTCTTGTTCTGTGATAAAAAGCCTTCTGTTTCCATCGCCAAAACTTTCAGGGGAGCATTTGCAAGCTTCTGGCACCATTTTTGAGTGAATTCCCAAAAGTCAGATTTTTGCTGAGATTGTGACCCCGGGGCTTAGGGATTTTTTCAAAAAAATATTTTTCGCAAGTTAAGTTGTTTGGGGCTGATTTCTTGTCCTGTGATAAAAAGCCTTCTGTTTCCATCGCCAAAACTTTCAGGGAAGCATTTGCAAGCTTCTCGCACCATTTTTGAGTGAATTTCCAAAAGTCAGATTTTTGCTGAAATTGTGACCCCGGGGCTTAGGGATTTTTTCAAAAAAATATTTTTCGCCGGTTAACTTGTTGAGGGCTGATTTCTTGTCCTGGGATAAAAAGCCTTCTGTTTCGACCGCCAAAACTTTCAGGGGAGCATTTGCAAGCTTCTGGCACCATTTTTGAGTGAATTCCCAAAAGTCAGATTTTTGCTGAAATTGTGACCCCGGGGCTAAGGGATTTTTTCAAAAAAATATTTTTCGCAAGTTAAGTTGTTTGGGGCTGATTTCTTGTCCTGTGATAAAAAGCCTTCTGTTTCCATCGCCAAAACTTTCAGGGGAGCATTTGCAAGCTTCTCGCACCATTTTTGAGTGAATTTCCGAAAGTCAGATTTTTGCTTAAATTGTGACCCCGGGGCTTAGGGATTTTTTCAAAAATATATTTTCCGCCGGTTTTGTTGTTGAGAGCTGATCTCTTCTCCTGTGATAAAAAGGCTTCTATTTCCATCGCCATAACTTTCAGCGGAGCATTTGCAACCTTCTCACACCATTTTTGAGTGAATTTGCCAAAAGTCAGATTTTTGCTGAAATTGTGACCCCGGGGCTTAGGGATTTTTTCAAAAAAATATTTTCCGCCCGTTAAGTTGTTGATTTTTTCAAAAAAATATTTTCCGCCGGTTAAGTTGTTGAGGGCTGATTTCTTCTCCTGTGATAAAAAGGCTTCTGTTTCCATCGCCATAACTTTCAGGGGAGCATTTGCAAGCTTCTGGCACCATTTCTGAGTGAATTTGCCAAAAGTCAGATTTTTGCTGAAATTGTGACCCCGGGGCTAAGGGATTTTTTCAAAAAAATATTTTCCGACGGTTAAGTTGTTGAGGGCTGATTTCTTGTCCTGTGATAAAAAGCCTTCTGTTTCGACGGAAAAAACTTTCAGGGGAGCATTTGCAAGCTTCTGGCACCATTTTTGAGTGAATTTCCAAAAGTCAAATTTTTGCTGAAATTGTGACCCCGGGGCTTAGGGATTTTTTCAAAAAAATATTTTCCGACGGTTAAATTGTTGAGGGCTGATTTCTTGTCCTGTGATAAAAAGCCTTCTGTTCCCATTGCCAAAACTTTCAGGGGAGTATTTGCAAGCTTCTGGCACCATTTTTGAGTGAATTGCCAAAAGTCAGATTTTTGCTGAAATTGTGACCGTGGGGCTTAGGGATTTTTTCAAAAAAATATTTTTCGCAAGTTAAGTTGTTTAGGACTGATTTCTTGTCCTGTGATAAAAAGCCTTCTTTTTCCATCGCCAAAACTTTCAGGGGAGCATTTGCAAGCTTCTGGCAACATTTTTGAGTGAATTGCCAAAAGTCAGATTTTTGCTGAAATTGTGACCCCGGGGCTTAGGGATTTTTTCAAAAAAATATTTTCCGACGGTTAAGTTGTTGAGGGCTGATTTCTTGTTCTGTGATAAAAAGCCTTCTGTTTCCATCGCCATAACTTTCAGGGGAGCATTTGCAACCTTCTCACACCATTTTTGAGTGAATTTGCCAAAAGTCAGATTTTTGCTGAAATTGTAACCCCGGGGGTTAGGGATTTTTTCAAAAAAATATTTTCCGCCGGTTAAGTTGTTGAGGGCTGATTTCTTCTCCTGTGATAAAAAGGCTTCTGTTTCCATCGACATAACTTTCAGGGGAGCATTTGCAAGCTTCTGGCACCATTTTTGAGTGAATTCCCAAAAGTCAGATTTTTGCTGAGATTGTGACCCCAGGGCTTAGGGATTTTTTCAAAAAAATATTTTTCGCAAGTTAAGTTGTTTAGGGCTGATTTCTTGTCCTGTGATAAAAAGCCTTCTGTTTCCATTGCCAAAACTTTCAGGGGAGCATTTGCAAGCTTCTGGCACCATTTTTGAGTGAATTTCCAAAAGTCAGATTTTTGCTGAAATTGTGACCCCGGGGCTTAGGGATTTTTTCAAAAAAATATTTTCCGCCGATTATGTTGTTGAGAGCTGATTTCTTCTCCTGTGATAAAAAGGCTTCTGTTTCCATCGCCATAACTTTCAGGGGAGCATTTGCAAGCTTCTGGCACCATTTCTGTGTGAATTTGCCAAAAGTCAGATTTTTGCTGAAATTGTTACCCCCCGGCTTAGGGATTTTTTCAAAAAAATATTTTCCGACGGTTAAGTTGTTGAGGGATGATTTCTTGTTCTGTGATAAAAAGGTTTCTATTTCCATCGCCATAACTTTCAGGGGAGCATTTGCAACCTTCTCAAACCATTTTTGAGTGAATTTGCCAAAAGTCAGATTTTTGCTGAAATTGTGACCCCGGGGGTTAGGGATTTTTTCAAAAAAATATTTTCCGCCGGTTAAGTTGTTGAGGGCTGATTTCTTCTCCTGTGATAAAAAGGCTTCTGTTTCCATCGCCATAACTTTCAGGGGAGCATTTGCAAGCTACTGGCATCATTTTTGAGTGAATCGCCAAAAGTCAGATATTTTCTGAAATTGTGGCCCCGGGGCTTAGGGATTTTTTCAAAAAAATATTTTCCGCCGGTTAAGTTGTTGAGGGCTGATTTCATGTCCTGTGATAAAAAGGCTTCTGTTTCCATCGCCATAACTTTCAGGGGAGCATTTGCAACCTTCTCACACCATTTTTGAGTGAATTTGCCAAAAGTCAGATTTTTGCTGAAATTGTGACCCCGGGGCTTAGGGATTTTTAAAAAAAAATATTTTCCGCCCGTTAAGTTGTTGATTTTTTCAAAAAAATATTTTCCGCCGGTTAAGTTGTTGAGGGCTGATTTCTTCTCCTGTGATAAAAAGGCTTCTGTTTCCATCGAAATAACTTTCAGGGGAGCATTTGCAAGCTTCTGGCACCATTTTTGAGTGAATTCCCAAAAGTCAGATTTTTGCTGAAATTGTGACCCCGGGGCTTAGGGATTTTTTCAAAAAAATATTTTTCGCAAGTTAAGTTGTTTAGGGCTGATTTCTTGTCCTGTGATAAAAAGCCTTCTGTTTCCATCGCCAAAACTTTCAGGGGAGCATTTGCAAGCTTCTGGCACCATTTTTGAGTGAATTTCCAAAAGTCAGATTTTTGCTGAAATTGTGACCCCGGGGGTTAGGGATTTTTTCAAAAAAATATTTTCCGCCGGTTAAGTTTTTGAGGGCTGATTTCTTCTCCTGTGATAAAAAGGCTTCTGTTTCCATCGCCATAACTTTCAGGGGAGCATTTGCAAGCTACTGGCATCATTTTTGAGTGAATCGCCAAAAGTCAGATATTTTCTGAAATTGTGGCCCCGGGCTTAGGGATTTTTTCAAAAAAATATTTTCCGCCGGTTAAGTTGTTGAGGGCTGATTTCATGTCCTGTGATAAAAAGGCTTCTGTTTCCATCGCCATAACTTTCAGGGGAGCATTTGCAACCTTCTCACACCATTTTTGAGTGAATTTGCCAAAAGTCAGATTTTTGCTGAAATTGTGACCCCGGGGCTTAGGGATTTTTTCAAAAAAATATTTTCCGCCCGTTAAGTTGTTGATTTTTTCAAAAAAATATTTTCCGCCGGTTAAGTTGTTGAGGGCTGATTTCTTCTCCTGTGATAAAAAGGCTTCTGTTTCCATCGAAATAACTTTCAGGGGAGCATTTGCAAGCTTCTGGCACCATTTTTGAGTGAATTCCCAAAAGTCAGATTTTTGCTGAAATTGTGACCCCGGGGCTTAGGGATTTTTTCAAAAAAATATTTTTCGCAAGTTAAGTTGTTTAGGGCTGATTTCTTGTCCTGTGATAAAAAGCCTTCTGTTTCCATCGCCAAAACTTTCAGGGGAGCATTTGCAAGCTTCTGGCACCATTTTTGAGTGAATTTCCAAAAGTCAGATTTTTGCTGAAATTGTGACCCCGGGGCTTAGGGATTTTTTCAAAAAAATATTTTCCGCCGGTTATGTTGTTGAGAGCTGATTTCTTCTCCTGTGATAAAAAGGCTTCTGTTTCCATCGCCATAACTTTCAGGGGAGCATTTGCAACCTTCTCACACCATTTTTGAGTGAATTTGCCAAAAGTCAGATTTTTGCTGAAATTGTGACCCCGGGGCTTAGGGATTTTTTCAAAAAAATATTTTCCGCCCGTTAAGTTGTTGATTTTTTCAAAAAAATATTTTCCGCCGGTTAAGTTGTTGAGGGCTGATTTCTTCTCCTGTGATAAAAAGGCTTCTGTTTCCATCGAAATAACTTTCAGGGGAGCATTTGCAAGCTTCTGGCACCATTTTTGAGTGAATTCCCAAAAGTCAGATTTTTGCTGAAATTGTGACCCCGGGGCTTAGGGATTTTTTCAAAAAAATATTTTTCGCAAGTTAAGTTGTTTAGGGCTGATTTCTTGTCCTGTGATAAAAAGCCTTCTGTTTCCATCGCCAAAACTTTCAGGGGAGCATTTGCAAGCTTCTGGCACCATTTTTGAGTGAATTTCCAAAAGTCAGATTTTTGCTGAAATTGTGACCCCAGGGCTTAGGGATTTTTTCAAAAAAATATTTTCCGCCGGTTATGTTGTTGAGAGCTGATTTCTTCTCCTGTGATAAAAAGGCTTCTGTTTCCATCGCCATAACTTTCGGGGGAGCATTTGCAAGCTTCTTGCACCATTTCTGTGTGAATTTGCCAAAAGTCAGATTTTTGCTGAAATTGTGACCCCGCGGCTTAGGGATTTGTTGAAAAAAATATTTTCCGACGGTTAAGTTGTTGAGGGCTGATTTCTTGTTCTGTGATAAAAAGGCTTCTATTTCCATCGCCATAACTTTCAGGGGAGCATTTGCAACCTTCTCAAACCATTTTTGAGTGAATTTGCCAAAAGTCAGATTTTTGCTGAAATTGTGACCCCGGGGGTTAGGGATTTTTTCAAAAAAATATTTTCCGCCGGTTAAGTTGTTGAGGGCTGATTTCTTCTCCTGTGATAAAAAGGCTTCTGTTTCCATCGACATAACTTTCAGGGGAGCATTTGCAAGCTTCTGGCATTATTTTTGAGTGAATTGCCAAAAGTCAGATTTTTGCTGAAATTGTGACCCCGGGGCTTAGGGTTTTTTTCTAAAAAATATTTTCCGACGGTTAAGTTGTTGAGGGCTGATTTCTTGTTCTGTGATAAAAAGCCTTCTGTTTCCATCGCCAAAACTTTCAGGGGAGCATTTGCAAGCTTCTGGCACCATTTTTGAGTGAATTCCCAAAAGTCAGATTTTTGCTGAGATTGTGACCCCGGGGCTTAGGGATTTTTTCAAAAAAATATTTTTCGCAAGTTAAGTTGTTTAGGGCTGATTTCTTGTCCTGTGATAAAAAGCCTTCTGTTTCCATCGCCAAAACTTTCAGGGGAGCATTTGCAAGCTTCTGGCACCATTTTTGAGTGAATTTCCAAAAGTCAGATTTTTGCTGAAATTGTGACCCCGGGGCTTAGGGATTTTTTCAAAAAAATATTTTCCGCCGGTTATGTTGTTGAGAGCTGATTTCTTCTCCTGTGATAAAAAGGCTTCTGTTTCCATCGCCATAACTTTCAGGGGAGCATTTGCAAGCTTCTGGCAGCATTTCTGTGTGAATTTGCCAAAAGTCAGATTTTTACTGAAATTGTGACCCCGGGGCTTAGGGATTTTTTCAAAAAAATATTTTCCGACGGTTAAATTGTTGAGGGCTGATTTCTTGTCCTGTGATAAAAAGCCTTCTGTTTCCATTGCCAAAACTTTCAGGGGAGTATTTGCAAGCTTCTGGCACCATTTTTGAGTGAATTGCCAAAAGTCAGATTTTTGCTGAAATTGTGACCCTGGGGCTTGGGGATTTTTTCAAAAAAATATTTTTCGCAAGTTAAGTTGTTTGGGACTGATTTCTTGTCCTGTGATAAAAAGCCTTCTTTTTCCATAGCCAAAACTTTCAGGGGAGCATTTGCAAGCTTCTGGCACCATTTTTGAGTGAATTGCCAAAAGTCAGATTTTTGCTGAAATTGTGACCCCGGGGCTTAGGGATTTTTTCAAAAAAATATTTTCCGACGGTTAAGTTGTTGAGAGCTGATTTCTTGTCCTGTGATAAAAAGCCTTCTGTTTCCATCGCCAAAACTTTCAGGGGAGCATTTGCAAGCTTCTGGCTCCATTTTTGAGTGAATTCCCAAAAGTCAGATTTTTGCTGAGATTGTGACCTCGGGGCTGAGGGATTTTTTCAAAAAAATATTTTCCGACGGTTAAATTGTTGAGGGCTGATTTCTTGTCCTGTGATAAAAAGCCTTCTGTTTCCATTGCCAAAACTTTAAGGGGAGTATTTGCAAGCTTCTGGCACCATTTTTGAGTGAATTGCCAAAAGTCAGATTTTTGCTGAAATTGTGACCCCGGGGCTTAGGGATTTTTTCAAAAATATATTTTCCGCCGGTTTTGTTGTTGAGAGCTGATCTCTTCTCCTGTGATAAAAAGGCTTCTATTTCCATCGCCATAACTTTCAGGGGAGCATTTGCAACCTTCTCACACCATTTTTGAGTGAATTTGCCAAAAGTCAGATTTTTGCTGAAATTGTGACCCCGGGGCTTAGGGATTTTTTCAAAAAAATATTTTCCGCCCGTTAAGTTGTTGATTTTTTCAAAAAAATATTTTCCGCCGGTTAAGTTGTTGAGGGCTGATTTCTTCTCCTGTGATAAAAAGGCTTCTGTTTCCATCGCCATAACTTTCAGGGGAGCATTTGCAAGCTTCTGGCACCATTTCTGAGTGAATTTGCCAAAAGTCAGATTTTTGCTGAAATTGTGACCCCGGGGCTAAGGGATTTTTTCAAAAAAATATTTTCCGACGGTTAAGTTGTTGAGGGCTGATTTCTTGTCCTGTGATAAAAAGCCTTCTGTTTCGACGGAAAAAACTTTCAGGGGAGCATTTGCAAGCTTCTGGCACCATTTTTGAGTGAATTTCCAAAAGTCAAATTTTTGCTGAAATTCTGACCCCGGGGCTTAGGGATTTTTTCAAAAAAATATTTTCCGACGGTTAAATTGTTGAGGGCTGATTTCTTGTCCTGTGATAAAAAGCCTTCTGTTCCCATTGCCAAAACTTTCAGGGGAGTATTTGCAAGCTTCTGGCACCATTTTTGAGTGAATTGCCAAAAGTCAGATTTTTGCTGAAATTGTGACCCTGGGGCTTAGGGATTTTTTCAAAAAAATATTTTTCGCAAGTTAAGTTGTTTAGGACTGATTTCTTGTCCTGTGATAAAAAGCCTTCTGTTTCCATTGCCAAAACTTTAAGGGGAGTATTTGCAAGCTTCTGGCACCATTTTTGAGTGAATTGCCAAAAGTCAGATTTTTGCTGAAATTGTGACCCTGGGCCTTAGGGATTTTTTCAAAAAAATATTTTTCGCAAGTTAAGTTGTTTAGGACTGATTTCTTGTCCTGTGATAAAAAGCCTTCTGTTTTCATCGCCAAAACTTTCAGGGGAGCATTTTCAAGCTTCTGGCACCATTTTTGAGTGAATTGCCAAAAGTCAGATTTTTGCTGAAATTGTGACCCCGGGGCTTAGGGATTTTTTCAAAAAAATATTTTTCGACGGTTAAGTTGTTGAGGGCTGATTTCTTCTCCTGTGATAAAAAGGCTTCTGTTTCCATCGCCAAAACTTTCAGGGGAGCATTTGCAACCGGTTGGCATCATTTTTGAGTGAATTGCCAAAAGTCAGATTTTTGCTGAAATTGTGACCCCGGGGCTTAGGGATTTTTTCAAAAATTTATTTTCCGCCAGTTAAGTTTTTGAGGGCTGATTTCTTCTCCTGTGATAAAAAGCCTTCTGTTTCGACGGCCAATACTTTCAGCGGAGCATTTGCAAGCTTCTGGCATCATTATTGAGTGAATTGCCAAAAGTCAGATTTTTGCTGAAATTGTGACCCCGGGGCTTAGGGATTTTTTCAAAAAAATATTTTCCGACAGTTAAATTGTTGAAGGCTGATTTCTTCTCCTGTGATAAAAAGCCTTTTGTTTCGACGGCCAAAAGTTTCAGGGGAGCATTTGCAAGCTTCTGGCATCATTTTTGATTGAATCGCCAAAAGTCAGACTTTTGCTGAAATTGTGACCCCGGGGCTTAGTGATTTTTTCAAAAAAATATTTTCCGCCGGTTAAGTTGTTGAAGGCTGATTTCTTGTCCTGTCATAAAAAGCCTTCTGTTTCGACGGCAAAAACTTTCAGGGGATCATTTGCAAGCTTCTGGCATCATTTTTGAGTGAATCGCCAAAAGTCAGATTTTTGCTGAAATTGTGACCCCGGGGCTTAGGGATTTTTTCAAAAAAATATTTTCCGACGGTTAACTTGTTGAGGGCTGATTTCTTGTTCTGTGATAAAAAGCCTTCTGTTTCCATCGCCAAAACTTTCAGGGGAGCATTTGCAAGCTTCTGGCACCATTTTTGAGGGAATCGCCAAAAGTCAGATTTTTGCTGAAATTGTTACCCCGGGGCTTAGGGATTTTTTCAAAAAAATATTTTCTGCCGGTTAAGTTGTTGAGGGCTGATTTCTTGTCCTGTGATAAAAAGCCTTCTGTTTCCATCGCCAAAATTTTCAGGGGATCATTTGTAAGCTTCTGGCACCATGTTTGAGTGAATTGCCAAAAGTCAGATTTTTGCTGAAATTGTTACCCCCGGGGCTTAGGGATTTTTTTAAAAAAATATTTTCTGCCGGTTAAGTTTTTGAGGACTGATTTCTTGTCCTGTGATAAAAAGCCTTCTTCTTCCATCGCCATAACTTTCAGGGGAGCATTTGCATGCTTCTGGAATCATTTTTGAGTGAATTTGCCAAAAGTCGGATTTTTGCTGAAATTGTGACCCCGGGGCTTAGGGATTTTTTCAAAAAAATATTTTCCGACGGTTAACTTGTTGAGGGCTGATTTCTTGTTCTGTGATAAAAAGCCTTCTGTTTCCATCGCCAAAACTTTCAGGGGAGCATTTGCAAGCTTCTGGCACCATTTTTGAGTGAATTGCCAAATGTCAGATTTTTGCTGAAATTGTTACCCCCGGGGCTTAGGGATTTTTAAAAAAAAATATTTTCTGCCGGTTAAGTTGTTGAGGTCTGATTTCTTGTCCTGTGATAAAAAGCCTTCTGTTTCCATCGCCATAACTTTCAGGGGAGCATTTGCAAGCTTCTGGCATCATTTTTGAGTGAATTTGCCAAAAGTCAGATTTTTGCTGAAATTGTGACCCCGGGGCTTAGGGATTTTTTTAAAAAAATATTTTCCGACGGTTAAGTTGTTGAGGGCTGATTTCTTGTTCTGTGATAAAAAGCCTTCTGTTTCCATCGCCAAAACTTTCAGGGGAGCATTTGCAACCTTCTGGCACCATTTTTGAGGGAATCGCCAAAAGTCAGATTTTTGCTGAAATTGTTACCCCGGGGCTTAGGGATTTTTTAAAAAAAATATTTTCTGCCGGTTAAATTGTTGAGGGTTGATTTCTTGTCCTGTGATAAAAAGCCTTCTGTTTCGACCGCCAAAACATTCAGGGGATCATTTGCAAGCTTCTGGCATTATTTTTGAGTGAATTGCCAAAAGTCAGATTTTTGCTGAAATTGTGACCCCGGGGCTAAGGGATTTTTTCAAAAAAATATTTTCCGACGGTTAAGTTGTTGAGGGCTGATTTCTTGTCCTGTGATAAAAAGCCTTCTGTTTCGACGGAAAAAACTTTCAGGGGAGCATTTGCAAGCTTCTGGCACCATTTTTGAGTGAATTTCCAAAAGTCAAATTTTTGCTGAAATTCTGACCCCGGGGCTTAGGGATTTTTTCAAAAAAATATTTTCCGACGGTTAAATTGTTGAGGGCTGATTTCTTGTCCTGTGATAAAAAGCCTTCTGTTCCCATTGCCAAAACTTTCAGGGGAGTATTTGCAAGCTTCTGGCACCATTTTTGAGTGAATTGCCAAAAGTCAGATTTTTGCTGAAATTGTGACCCTGGGGCTTAGGGATTTTTTCAAAAAAATATTTTTCGCAAGTTAAGTTGTTTAGGACTGATTTCTTGTCCTGTGATAAAAAGCCTTCTGTTTCCATTGCCAAAACTTTAAGGGGAGTATTTGCAAGCTTCTGGCACCATTTTTGAGTGAATTGCCAAAAGTCAGATTTTTGCTGAAATTGTGACCCTGGGCCTTAGGGATTTTTTCAAAAAAATATTTTTCGCAAGTTAAGTTGTTTAGGACTGATTTCTTGTCCTGTGATAAAAAGCCTTCTGTTTTCATCGCCAAAACTTTCAGGGGAGCATTTTCAAGCTTCTGGCACCATTTTTGAGTGAATTGCCAAAAGTCAGATTTTTGCTGAAATTGTGACCCCGGGGCTTAGGGATTTTTTCAAAAAAATATTTTTCGACGGTTAAGTTGTTGAGGGCTGATTTCTTCTCCTGTGATAAAAAGGCTTCTGTTTCCATCGCCAAAACTTTCAGGGGAGCATTTGCAACCGGTTGGCATCATTTTTGAGTGAATTGCCAAAAGTCAGATTTTTGCTGAAATTGTGACCCCGGGGCTTAGGGATTTTTTCAAAAATTTATTTTCCGCCAGTTAAGTTTTTGAGGGCTGATTTCTTCTCCTGTGATAAAAAGCCTTCTGTTTCGACGGCCAATACTTTCAGCGGAGCATTTGCAAGCTTCTGGCATCATTATTGAGTGAATTGCCAAAAGTCAGATTTTTGCTGAAATTGTGACCCCGGGGCTTAGGGATTTTTTCAAAAAAATATTTTCCGACAGTTAAATTGTTGAAGGCTGATTTCTTCTCCTGTGATAAAAAGCCTTTTGTTTCGACGGCCAAAAGTTTCAGGGGAGCATTTGCAAGCTTCTGGCATCATTTTTGATTGAATCGCCAAAAGTCAGACTTTTGCTGAAATTGTGACCCCGGGGCTTAGTGATTTTTTCAAAAAAATATTTTCCGCCGGTTAAGTTGTTGAAGGCTGATTTCTTGTCCTGTCATAAAAAGCCTTCTGTTTCGACGGCAAAAACTTTCAGGGGATCATTTGCAAGCTTCTGGCATCATTTTTGAGTGAATCGCCAAAAGTCAGATTTTTGCTGAAATTGTGACCCCGGGGCTTAGGGATTTTTTCAAAAAAATATTTTCCGACGGTTAACTTGTTGAGGGCTGATTTCTTGTTCTGTGATAAAAAGCCTTCTGTTTCCATCGCCAAAACTTTCAGGGGAGCATTTGCAAGCTTCTGGCACCATTTTTGAGGGAATCGCCAAAAGTCAGATTTTTGCTGAAATTGTTACCCCGGGGCTTAGGGATTTTTTCAAAAAAATATTTTCTGCCGGTTAAGTTGTTGAGGGCTGATTTCTTGTCCTGTGATAAAAAGCCTTCTGTTTCCATCGCCAAAATTTTCAGGGGATCATTTGTAAGCTTCTGGCACCATGTTTGAGTGAATTGCCAAAAGTCAGATTTTTGCTGAAATTGTTACCCCCGGGGCTTAGGGATTTTTTTAAAAAAATATTTTCTGCCGGTTAAGTTTTTGAGGACTGATTTCTTGTCCTGTGATAAAAAGCCTTCTTCTTCCATCGCCATAACTTTCAGGGGAGCATTTGCATGCTTCTGGAATCATTTTTGAGTGAATTTGCCAAAAGTCGGATTTTTGCTGAAATTGTGACCCCGGGGCTTAGGGATTTTTTCAAAAAAATATTTTCCGACGGTTAACTTGTTGAGGGCTGATTTCTTGTTCTGTGATAAAAAGCCTTCTGTTTCCATCGCCAAAACTTTCAGGGGAGCATTTGCAAGCTTCTGGCACCATTTTTGAGTGAATTGCCAAATGTCAGATTTTTGCTGAAATTGTTACCCCCGGGGCTTAGGGATTTTTAAAAAAAAATATTTTCTGCCGGTTAAGTTGTTGAGGTCTGATTTCTTGTCCTGTGATAAAAAGCCTTCTGTTTCCATCGCCATAACTTTCAGGGGAGCATTTGCAAGCTTCTGGCATCATTTTTGAGTGAATTTGCCAAAAGTCAGATTTTTGCTGAAATTGTGACCCCGGGGCTTAGGGATTTTTTTAAAAAAATATTTTCCGACGGTTAAGTTGTTGAGGGCTGATTTCTTGTTCTGTGATAAAAAGCCTTCTGTTTCCATCGCCAAAACTTTCAGGGGAGCATTTGCAACCTTCTGGCACCATTTTTGAGGGAATCGCCAAAAGTCAGATTTTTGCTGAAATTGTTACCCCGGGGCTTAGGGATTTTTTAAAAAAAATATTTTCTGCCGGTTAAATTGTTGAGGGTTGATTTCTTGTCCTGTGATAAAAAGCCTTCTGTTTCGACCGCCAAAACATTCAGGGGATCATTTGCAAGCTTCTGGCATTATTTTTGAGTGAATTGCCAAAAGTCAGATTTTTGCTGAAATTGTGACCCCGGGGCTTAGGGATTTTTTGAAAAAAATATTTTCCGACGGTTAACTTGTTGAGGGCTGATTTCTTGTTCTGTGATAAAAAGCCTTCTGTTTCCATCGCCAAAACTTTCAGGGGAGCATTTGTAAGCTTCTGGCACCATTTTTGAGTGAATTGCCAAAAGTCAGATTTTTGCTGAAATTGTGACCCCGGGGCTTAGGGATTTTTTCAAAAAAATATTTTTCGCAAGTTAAGTTGTTTAGGGCTGATTTCTTGTCCTGTGATAAAAAGCCTTCTGTTTCCATCGCCATAACTTTCAGGGGAGCATTTGCAAGCTTCTGGCAGCATTTCTGTGTGAATTTGCCAAAAGTCAGATTTTTGCTGAAATTGTGACCCTGGGGCTTAGGGATTTTTTCAAAAAAATATTTTTCGCAAGTTAAGTTGTTTAGGACTGATTTCTTGTCCTGTGATAAAAAGCCTTCTTTTTCCATCGCCAAAACTTTCAGGGGAGCATTTGCAAGCTTCTGGCACCATTTTTGAGTGAATTCCCAAAAGTCAGATTTTTGCTGAAATTGTGACCCCGGGGCTGAGGGATTTTTTCAAAAAAATATTTTCCGACGGTTAAATTGTTGAGGGCTGATTTCTTGTCCTGTGATAAAAAGCCTTCTGTTTCCATTGCCAAAACTTTCAGGGGAGTATTTGCAAGCTTCTGGCACCATTTTTGAGTGAATTGCCAAAAGTCAGATTTTTGCTGAAATTGTGACCCTGGGGCTTAGGGATTTTTTCAAAAAAATATTTTTCGCAAGTTAAGTTGTTGAGGGCTGATTTCTTGTTCTGTGATAAAAAGCCTTCTGTTTCCATCGACAAAACTTTCAGGGGAGCATTTGCAAGCTTCTGGTATCATTTTTGAGTGAATCGCCAAAAGTCAGATATTTTCTGAAATTGTGACCCCGTGGCTTAGGGATTTTTTCAAAAAAATATTTTCCGACGGTTAAGTTGTTGAGGGCTGATTTCTTGTTCTGTGATAAAAAGGCTTCTATTTCCATCGCCATAACTTTCAGGGGAGCATTTGCAACCTTCTCACACCATTTTTGAGTGAATTTGCCAAAAGTCAGATTTTTGCTGAAATTGTGACCCCGGGGGTTAGGGATTTTTTCAAAAAAATATTTTCCGCCGGTTAAGTTGTTGATTTTTTCAAAAAAATATTTTCCGCCGGTTAAGTTGTTGAGGGCTGATTTCTTCTCCTGTGATAAAAAGGCTTCTGTTTCCATCGACATAACTTTCAGGGGAGCATTTGCAAGCTTCTGGCATTATTTTTGAGTGAATTGCCAAAAGTCAGATTTTTGCTGAAATTGTGACCCCGGGGCTTAGGGTTTTTTTCTAAAAAATATTTTCCGACGGTTAAGTTGTTGAGGGCTGATTTCTTGTTCTGTGATAAAAAGCCTTCTGTTTCCATCGCCAAAACTTTCAGGGGATCATTTGCAAGCTTCTGGCACCATTTTTGAGTGAATTCCCAAAAGTCAGATTTTTGCTGAGATTGTGACCCCGGGGCTTAGGGATTTTTTCAAAAAAATATTTTTCGCAAGTTAAGTTGTTTAGGGCTGATTTCTTGTCCTGTGATAAAAAGCCTTCTGTTTCCATCGCCAAAACTTTCAGGGGAGCATTTGCAAGCTTCTGGCACCATGTTTGAGTGAATTTCCAAAAGTCAGATTTTTGCTGAAATTGTGACCCCGGGGCTTAGGGATTTTTTCAAAAAAATATTTTCCGCCGGTTATGTTGTTGAGAGCTGATTTCTTCTCCTGTGATAAAAAGGCTTCTGTTTCCATCGCCATAACTTTCAGGGGAGCATTTGCAAGCTTCTGGCAGCATTTCTGTGTGAATTTGCCAAAAGTCAGATTTTTGCTGAAATTGTGACCCCGGGGCTTAGGGATTTTTTCAAAAAAATATTTTCCGACGGTTAAATTGTTGAGGGCTGATTTCTTGTCCTGTGATAAAAAGCCTTCTGTTTCCATTGCCAAAACTTTCAGGGGAGTATTTGCAAGCTTCTGGCACAATTTTTGAGTGAATTGCCAAAAGTCAGATTTTTGCTGAAATTGTGACCCTGGGGCTTGGGGATTTTTTCAAAAAAATATTTTTCGCAAGTTAAGTTGTTTAGGACTGATTTCTTGTCCTGTGATAAAAAGCCTTCTTTTTCCATCGCCAAAACTTTCAGGGGAGCATTTGCAAGCTTCTGGCACCATTTTTGAGTGAATTCCCAAAAGTCAGATTTTTGCTGAGATTGTGACCCCGGGGCTGAGGGATTTTTTCAAAAAAATATTTTCCGACGGTTAAATTGTTGAGGGCTGATTTCTTGTCCTGTGATAAAAAGCCTTCTGTTTCCATTGCCAAAACTTTCAGGGGAGTATTTGCAAGCTTCTGGCACCATTTTTGAGTGAATTGCCAAAAGTCAGATTTTTGCTGAAATTGTGACCCTGGGGCTTAGGGATTTTTTCAAAAAAATATTTTTCGCAAGTTAAGTTGTTTAGGACTGATTTCTTGTCCTGTCATAAAAAGCCTTCTTTTTCCATCGCCAAAACTTTCAGGGGAGCATTTGCAAGCTTCTGGCATCATTTTTGAGTGAATTGCCAAAAGTCAGATTTTTGCTGAAATTGTGACCCCGGGGCTTAGGGATTTTTTCAAAAAAATATTTTCCAACGGTTAAGTTGTTGAGGGCTGATTTCTTGTTCTGTGATAAAAAGCCTTCTGTTTCCATCGACAAAACTTTCAGGGGAGCATTTGCAAGCTTCTGGTATCATTTTTGAGTGAATCGCCAAAAGTCAGATATTTTCTGAAATTGTGACCCCGTGGCTTAGGGATTTTTTCAAAAAAATATTTTCCGACGGTTAAGTTGTTGAGGGCTGATTTCTTGTTCTGTGATAAAAAGGCTTCTATTTCCATCGCCATAACTTTCAGGGGAGCATTTGCAACCTTCTCACACCATTTTTGAGTGAATTTGCCAAAAGTCAGATTTTTGCTGAAATTGTGACCCCGGGGGTTAGGGATTTTTTCAAAAAAATATTTTCCGCCGGTTAAGTTGTTGATTTTTTCAAAAAAATATTTTCCGCCGGTTAAGTTGTTGAGGGCTGATTTCTTCTCCTGTGATAAAAAGGCTTCTGTTTCCATCGACATAACTTTCAGGGGAGCATTTGCAAGCTTCTGGCATTATTTTTGAGTGAATTGCCAAAAGTCAGATTTTTGCTGAAATTGTGACCCCGGGGCTTAGGGTTTTTTTCTAAAAAATATTTTCCGACGGTTAAGTTGTTGAGGGCTGATTTCTTGTTCTGTGATAAAAAGCCTTCTGTTTCCATCGCCAAAACTTTCAGGGGATCATTTGCAAGCTTCTGGCACCATTTTTGAGTGAATTCCCAAAAGTCAGATTTTTGCTGAGATTGTGACCCCGGGGCTTAGGGATTTTTTCAAAAAAATATTTTTCGCAAGTTAAGTTGTTTAGGGCTGATTTCTTGTCCTGTGATAAAAAGCCTTCTGTTTCCATCGCCAAAACTTTCAGGGGAGCATTTGCAAGCTTCTGGCACCATGTTTGAGTGAATTTCCAAAAGTCAGATTTTTGCTGAAATTGTGACCCCGGGGCTTAGGGATTTTTTCAAAAAAATATTTTCCGCCGGTTATGTTGTTGAGAGCTGATTTCTTCTCCTGTGATAAAAAGGCTTCTGTTTCCATCGCCATAACTTTCAGGGGAGCACTTGCAAGCTTCTGGCAGCATTTCTGTGTGAATTTGCCAAAAGTCAGATTTTTGCTGAAATTGTGACCCCGGGGCTTAGGGATTTTTTCAAAAAAATATTTTCCGACGGTTAAATTGTTGAGGGCTGATTTCTTGTCCTGTGATAAAAAGCCTTCTGTTTCCATTGCCAAAACTTTCAGGGGAGTATTTGCAAGCTTCTGGCACCATTTTTGAGTGAATTGCCAAAAGTCAGATTTTTGCTGAAATTGTGACCCTGGGGCTTGGGGATTTTTTCAAAAAAATATTTTTCGCAAGTTAAGTTGTTTAGGACTGATTTCTTGTCCTGTGATAAAAAGCCTTCTTTTTCCATCGCCAAAACTTTCAGGGGAGCATTTGCAAGCTTCTGGCACCATTTTTGAGTGAATTCCCAAAAGTCAGATTTTTGCTGAGATTGTGACCCCGGGGCTGAGGGATTTTTTCAAAAAAATATTTTCCGACGGTTAAATTGTTGAGGGCTGATTTCTTGTCCTGTGATAAAAAGCCTTCTGTTTCCATTGCCAAAACTTTAAGGGGAGTATTTGCAAGCTTCTGGCACCATTTTTGAGTGAATTGCCAAAAGTCAGATTTTTGCTGAAATTGTGACCCTGGGGCTTAGGGATTTTTTCAAAAAAATATTTTTCGCAAGTTAAGTTGTTTAGGACTGATTTTTTGTCCTGTGATAAAAAGCCTTCTGTTTTCATCGCCAAAACTTTCAGGGGAGCATTTTCAAGCTTCTGGCACCATTTTTGAGTGAATTGCCAAAAGTCAGATTTTTGCTGAAATTGTGACCCCGGGGCTTAGGGATTTTTTCAAAAAAATATTTTTCGACGGTTAAGTTGTTGAGGGCTGATTTCTTCTCCTGTGATAAAAAGGCTTCTGTTTCCATCGCCAAAACTTTCAGGGGAGCATTTGCAACCGGTTGGCATCATTATTGAGTGAATTGCCAAAAGTCAGATTTTTGCTGAAATTGTGACCCCGGGGCTTAGGGATTTTTTCAAAAAAATATTTTCCGACAGTTAAATTGTTGAAGGCTGATTTCTTCTCCTGTGATAAAAAGCCTTTTGTTTCGACGGCCAAAAGTTTCAGGGGAGCATTTGCAAGCTTCTGGCATCATTTTTGATTGAATCGCCAAAAGTCAGATTTTTGCTGAAATTGTGACCCCGGGGCTTAGTGATTTTTTCAAAAAAATATTTTCCGCCGGTTAAGTTGTTGAAGGCTGATTTCTTGTCCTGTCATAAAAAGCCTTCTGTTTCGACGGCAAAAACTTTCAGGGGATCATTTGCAAGCTTCTGGCATCATTTTTGAGTGAATCGCCAAAAGTCAGATTTTTGCTGAAATTGTGACCCCGGGGCTTAGGGATTTTTTCAAAAAAATATTTTCTGCCGGTTAAGTTTTTGAGGACTGATTTCTTGTCCTGTGATAAAAAGCCTTCTTCTTCCATCGCCATAACTTTCAGGGGAGCATTTGCATGCTTCTGGAATCATTTTTGAGTGAATTTGCCAAAAGTCAGATTTTTGCTGAAATTGTGACCCCGGGGCTTAGGGATTTTTTCAAAAAAATATTTTCCGACGGTTAACTTGTTGAGGGCTGATTTCTTGTTCTGTGATAAAAAGCCTTCTGTTTCCATCGCCAAAACTTTCAGGGGAGCATTTGCAAGCTTCTGGCACCATTTTTGAGTGAATTGCCAAATGTCAGATTTTTGCTGAAATTGTTACCCCCGGGGCTTAGGGATTTTTTTAAAAAAATATTTTCTGCCGGTTAAGTTGTTGAGGTCTGATTTCTTGTCCTGTGATAAAAAGCCTTCTGTTTCCATCGCCATAACTTTCAGGGGAGCATTTGCAAGCTTCTGGCATCATTTTTGAGTGAATTTGCCAAAAGTCAGATTTTTGCTGAAATTGTGACCCCGGGGCTTAGGGATTTTTTTAAAAAAATATTTTCCGACGGTTAAGTTGTTGAGGGCTGATTTCTTGTTCTGTGATAAAAAGCCTTCTGTTTCCATCGCCAAAACTTTCAGGGGAGCATTTGCAAACTTCTGGCACCATTTTTGAGGGAATCGCCAAAAGTCAGATTTTTGCTGAAATTGTTACCCCGGGGCTTAGGGATTTTTTTAAAAAAATATTTTCCGCCGGTTAAATTGTTGAGGGTTGATTTCTTGTCCTGTGATAAAAAGCCTTCTGTTTCGACCGCCAAAACATACAGGGGATCATTTGCAAGCTTCTGGCATTATTTTTGAGTGAATTGCCAAAAGTCAGATTTTTGCTGAAATTGTGACCCCGGGGCTTAGGGATTTTTTCAAAAAAATATTTTTCGCAAGTTAAGTTGTTTAGGGCTGATTTCTTGTCCTGTGATAAAAAGCCTTCTGTTTCCATCGCCATAACTTTCAGGGGAGCATTTACAAGCTTCTGGCAGCATTTATGTGTGAATTTGCCAAAAGTCAGATTTTTGCTGAAATTGTGACCCTGGGGCTTAGGGATTTTTTCAAAAAAATATTTTTCGCAAGTTAAGTTGTTTAGGACTGATTTCTTGTCCTGTGATAAAAAGCCTTCTTTTTCCATCGCCAAAACTTTCAGGGGAGCATTTGCAAGCTTCTGGCACCATTTTTGAGTGAATTCCCAAAAGTCAGATTTTTGCTGAAATTGTGACCCCGGGGCTGAGGGATTTTTTCAAAAAAATATTTTCCGACGGTTAAATTGTTGAGGGCTGATTTCTTGTCCTGTGATAAAAAGCCTTCTGTTTCCATTGCCAAAACTTTAAGGGGAGTATTTGCAAGCTTCTGGCACCATTTTTGAGTGAATTGCCAAAAGTCAGGTTTTTGCTGAAATTGTGACCCCGGGGCTTAGGGATTTTTTCAAAAAAATATTTTTCGACGGTTAAGTTGTTGAGGGCTGATTTCTTCTCCTGTGAGAAAAAGCCTTCTGTTTCGACGGCCAATACTTTCAGGGGAGCATTTGCAAGCTTCTGGCATCATTATTGAGTGAATTGCCAAAAGTCAGATTTTTGCTGAAATTGTGACCCCGGGGCTTAGGGATTTTTTCAAAAAAATATTTTCCGACAGTTAAATTGTTGAAGGCTGATTTCTTCTCCTGTGATAAAAAGCCTTTTGTTTCGACGGCCAAAAGTTTCAGGGGAGCATTTGCAAGCTTCTGGCATCATTTTTGATTGAATCGCCAAAAGTCAGATTTTTGCTGAAATTGTGACCCCGGGGCTTAGGGATTTTTTCAAAAAAATATTTTCCGCCTGTTAAGTTGTTGAAGGCTGATTTCTTGTCCTGTCATAAAAAGCCTTCTGTTTCGACGGCAAAAACTTTCAGGGGATCATTTGCAAGCTTCTGGCATCATTTTTGAGTGAATCGCCAAAAGTCAGATTTTTGCTGAAATTGTGACCCCGGGGCTTAGGGATTTTTTCAAAAAAATATTTTCCGCCGGTTAAATTGTTGAGGGTTGATTTCTTGTCCTGTGATAAAAAGCCTTCTGTTTCGACCGCCAAAACATTCAGGGGATCATTTGCAAGCTTCTGGCATTATTTTTGAGTGAATTGCCAAAAGTCAGATTTTTGCTGAAATTGTGACCCCGGGGCTTAGGGATTTTTTCAAAAAAATATTTTCCGACGGTTAACTTGTTGAGGGCTGATTTCTTGTTCTGTGATAAAAAGCCTTCTGTTTCCATCGCCAAAACTTTCAGGGGAGCATTTGCAAGCTTCTGGCACCATTTTTGAGTGAATTGCCAAAAGTCAGATTTTTGCTGAAATTGTGACCCCGGGGCTTAGGGATTTTTTCAAAAAAATATTTTTCGCAAGTTAAGTTGTTTAGGGCTGATTTCTTGTCCTGTGATAAAAAGCCTTCTGTTTCCATCGCCATAACTTTCAGGGGAGCATTTGCAAGCTTCTGGCAGCATTTCTGTGTGAATTTCCAAAAGTCAGATTTTTGCTGAAATTGTGACCCTGGGGCTTAGGGATTTTTTCAAAAAAATATTTTTCGCAAGTTAAGTTGTTTAGGACTGATTTCTTGTCCTGTGATAAAAAGCCTTCTTTTTCCATCGCCAAAACTTTCAGGGGAGCATTTGCAAGCTTCTGGCACCATTTTTGAGTGAATTCCCAAAAGTCAGATTTTTGCTGAAATTGTGACCCCGGGGCTTAGGGATTTTTTCAAAAAAATATTTTCCGACAGTTAAATTGTTGAAGGCTGATTTCTTCTCCTGTGATAAAAAGCCTTTTGTTTCGACGGCCAAAAGTTTCAGGGGAGCATTTGCAAGCTTCTGGCATCATTTTTGATTGAATCGCCAAAAGTCAGATTTTTGCTGAAATTGTGACCCCGGGGCTTAGGGATTTTTTCAAAAAAATATTTTCCGCCTGTTAAGTTGTTGAAGGCTGATTTCTTGTCCTGTCATAAAAAGCCTTCTGTTTCGACGGCAAAAACTTTCAGGGGATCATTTGCAAGCTTCTGGCATCATTTTTGAGTGAATCGCCAAAAGTCAGATTTTTGCTGAAATTGTGACCCCGGGGCTTAGGGATTTTTTCAAAAAAATATTTTCCGACGGTTAACTTGGTGAGGGCTGATTTCTTGTTCTGTGATAAAAAGCCTTCTGTTTCCATCGCCAAAACTTTCAGGGGAGCATTTGCAAGCTTCTGGCACCATTTTTGAGGGAATCGCCAAAAGTCAGATTTTTGCTGAAATTGTTACCCCCGGGGCTTAGGGATTTTTTAAAAAAAATATTTTCTGCCGGTTAAGTTTTTGAGGACTGATTTCTTGTCCTGTGATAAAAAGCCTTCTTCTTCCATCGCCATAACTTTCAGGGGAGCATTTGCAAGCTTCTGGCACCATTTTTGAGTGAATTCCCAAAAGTCAGATTTTTGCTGAAATTGTGACCCCGGGGCTGAGGGATTTTTTCAAAAAAATATTTTCCGACGGTTAAATTGTTGAGGGCTGATTTCTTGTCCTGTGATAAAAAGCCTTCTGTTTCCATTGCCAAAACTTTAAGGGGAGTATTTGCAAGCTTCTGGCACCATTTTTGAGTGAATTGCCAAAAGTCAGATTTTTGCTGAAATTGTGACCCCGGGGCTTAGGGATTTTTTCAAAAAAATATTTTTCGACGGTTAAGTTGTTGAGGGCTGATTTCTTCTCCTGTGATAAAAAGGCTTCTGTTTCCATCGCCAAAACTTTCAGGGGAGCATTTGCAACCGGTTGGCATCATTTTTGAGTGAATTGCCAAAAGTCAGATTTTTGCTGAAATTGTGACCCCGGGGCTTAGGGATTTTTTCAAAAATTTATTTTCCGCCAGTTAAGTTTTTGAGGGCTGATTTCTTCTCCTGTGATAAAAAGCCTTCTGTTTCGACGGCCAATACTTTCAGGGGAGCATTTGCAAGCTTCTGGCATCATTTTTGATTGAATCGCCAAAAGTCAGATTTTTGCTGAAATTGTGACCCCGGGGCTTAGGGATTTTTTCAAAAAAATATTTTCCGCCTGTTAAGTTGTTGAAGGCTGATTTCTTGTCCTGTCATAAAAAGCCTTCTGTTTCGACGGCAAAAACTTTCAGGGGATCATTTGCAAGCTTCTGGCATCATTTTTGAGTGAATCGCCAAAAGTCAGATTTTTGCTGAAATTGTGACCCCGGGGCTTAGGGATTTTTTCAAAAAAATATTTTCCGACGGTTAACTTGTTGAGGGCTGATTTCTTGTTCTGTGATAAAAAGCCTTCTGTTTCCATCGCCAAAACTTTCAGGGGAGCATGTGCAAGCTTCTGGCACCATTTTTGAGGGAATCGCCAAAAGTCAGATTTTTGCTGAAATTGTTACCCCCGGGGCTTAGGGATTTTTTTAAAAAAATATTTTCTGCCGGTTAAGTTTTTGAGGACTGATTTCTTGTCCTGTGATAAAAAGCCTTCTTCTTCCATCGCCAAAACTTTCAGGGGAGCATTTGCAAGCTTCTGGCACCATTTTTGAGTGAATTGCCAAAAGTCAGATTTTTGCTGAAATTGTGACCCCGGGGCTGAGGGATTTTTTCAAAAAAATATTTTCCGACGGTTAAATTGTTGAGGGCTGATTTCTTGTCCTGTGATAAAAAGCCTTCTGTTTCCATTGCCAAAACTTTAAGGGGAGTATTTGCAAGCTTCTGGCACCATTTTTGAGTGAATTGCCAAAAGTCAGATTTTTGCTGAAATTGTGACCCCGGGGCTTAGGGATTTTTTCAAAAAAATATTTTTCGACGGTTAAGTTGTTGAGGGCTGATTTCTTCTCCTGTGATAAAAAGGCTTCTGTTTCCATCGCCAAAACTTTCAGGGGAGCATTTGCAACCGGTTGGCATCATTTTTGAGTGAATTGCCAAAAGTCAGATTTTTGCTGAAATTGTGACCCCGGGGCTTAGGGATTTTTTCAAAAATTTATTTTCCGCCAGTTAAGTTTTTGAGGGCTGATTTCTTCTCCTGTGATAAAAAGCCTTCTGTTTCGACGGCCAATACTTTCAGGGGAGCATTTGCAAGCTTCTGGCATCATTTTTGATTGAATCGCCAAAAGTCAGATTTTTGCTGAAATTGTGACCCCGGGGCTTAGGGATTTTTTCAAAAAAATATTTTCCGCCTGTTAAGTTGTTGAAGGCTGATTTCTTGTCCTGTCATAAAAAGCCTTCTGTTTCGACGGCAAAAACTTTCAGGGGATCATTTGCAAGCTTCTGGCATCATTTTTGAGTGAATCGCCAAAAGTCAGATTTTTGCTGAAATTGTGACCCCGGGGCTTAGGGATTTTTTCAAAAAAATATTTTCCGACGGTTAACTTGTTGAGGGCTGATTTCTTGTTCTGTGATAAAAAGCCTTCTGTTTCCATCGCCAAAACTTTCAGGGGAGCATGTGCAAGCTTCTGGCACCATTTTTGAGGGAATCGCCAAAAGTCAGATTTTTGCTGAAATTGTTACCCCCGGGGCTTAGGGATTTTTTTAAAAAAATATTTTCTGCCGGTTAAGTTTTTGAGGACTGATTTCTTGTCCTGTGATAAAAAGCCTTCTTCTTCCATCGCCAAAACTTTCAGGGGAGCATTTGCAAGCTTCTGGCACCATTTTTGAGTGAATTGCCAAAAGTCAGATTTTTGCTGAAATTGTGACCCCGGGGCTGAGGGATTTTTTCAAAAAAATATTTTCCGACGGTTAAATTGTTGAGGGCTGATTTCTTGTCCTGTGATAAAAAGCCTTCTGTTTCCATTGCCAAAACTTTAAGGGGAGTATTTGCAAGCTTCTGGCACCATTTTTGAGTGAATTGCCAAAAGTCAGATTTTTGCTGAAATTGTGACCCCGGGGCTTAGGGATTTTTTCAAAAAAATATTTTTCGACGGTTAAGTTGTTGAGGGCTGATTTCTTCTCCTGTGATAAAAAGGCTTCTGTTTCCATCGCCAAAACTTTCAGGGGAGCATTTGCAACCGGTTGGTATCATTTTTGAGTGAATTGCCAAAAGTCAGATTTTTGCTGAAATTGTGACCCCGGGGCTTAGGGATTTTTTCAAAAATTTATTTTCCGCTAGTTAAGTTTTTGAGGGCTGATTTCTTCTCCTGTGATAAAAAGCCTTCTGTTTCGACGGCCAATACTTTCAGGGGAGCATTTGCAAGCTTCTGGCATCATTATTGAGTGAATTGCCAAAAGTCAGATTTTTGCTGAAATTGTGACCCCGGGGCTTAGGGATTTTTTCAAAAAAATATTTTCCGACAGTTAAATTGTTGAAGGCTGATTTCTTCTCCTGTGATAAAAAGCCTTTTGTTTCGACGGCCAAAAGTTTCAGGGGAGCATTTGCAAGCTTCTGGCATCATTTTTGATTGAATCGCCAAAAGTCAGATTTTTGCTGAAATTGTGACCCCGGGGCTTAGGGATTTTTTCAAAAAAATATTTTCCGCCTGTTAAGTTGTTGAAGGCTGATTTCTTGTCCTGTCATAAAAAGCCTTCTGTTTCGACGGCAAAAACTTTCAGGGGATCATTTGCAAGCTTCTGGCATCATTTTTGAGTGAATCGCCAAAAGTCAGATTTTTGCTGAAATTGTGACCCCGGGGCTTAGGGATTTTTTCAAAAAAATATTTTCCGACGGTTAACTTGTTGAGGGCTGATTTCTTGTTCTGTGATAAAAAGCCTTCTGTTTCCATCGCCAAAACTTTCAGGGGAGCATTTGCAAGCTTCTGGCACCATTTTTGAGGGAATCGCCAAAAGTCAGATTTTTGCTGAAATTGTTACCCCCGGGGCTTAGGGATTTTTTTAAAAAAATATTTTCTGCCGGTTAAGTTTTTGAGGACTGATTTCTTGTCCTGTGATAAAAAGCCTTCTTCTTCCATCGCCAAAACTTTCAGGGGAGCATTTGCAAGCTTCTGGAATCATTTTTGAGTGAATTTGCCAAAAGTCAGATTTTTGCTGAAATTGTGACCCCGGGGCTTAGGGATTTTTTCAAAAAAATATTTTCCGACGGTTAACTTGTTCAGGGCTGATTTCTTGTTCTGTGATAAAAAGCCTTCTGTTTCCATCGCCAAAACTTTCAGGGGAGCATTTGCAACCTTCTGGCACCATTTTTGAGGGAATAGCCAAAAGTCAGATTTTTGCTGAAATTGTTACCCCAGGGCTTAGGGATTTTTTTTAAAAAAATATTTTCCGCCGGTTAAATTGTTGAGGGCTGATTTCTTGTCCTGTGATAAAAAGCCTTCTGTTTCCATTGCCAAAACTTTAAGGGGAGTATTTGCAAGCTTCTGGCACCATTTTTGAGTGAATTGCCAAAAGTCAGATTTTTGCTGAAATTGTGACCCCGGGGCTTAGGGATTTTTTCAAAAAAAATATTTTTCGACGGTTAAGTTGTTGAGGGCTGATTTCTTCTCCTGTGATAAAAAGGCTTCTGTTTCCATCGCCAAAACTTTCAGGGGAGCATTTGCAACCGGTTGGCATCATTTTTGAGTGAATTGCCAAAAGTCAGATTTTTGCTGAAATTGTGACCCCGGGGCTTAGGGATTTTTTCAAAAATTTATTTTCCGCCAGTTAAGTTTTTGAGGGCTGATTTCTTCTCCTGTGATAAAAAGCCTTCTGTTTCGACGGCCAATACTTTCAGGGGAGCATTTGCAAGCTTCTGGCATCATTATTGAGTGAATTGCCAAAAGTCAGATTTTTGCTGAAATTGTGACCCCGGGGCTTAGGGATTTTTTCAAAAAAATATTTTCCGACAGTTAAATTGTTGAAGGCTGATTTCTTCTCCTGTGATAAAAAGCCTTTTGTTTCGACGGCCAAAAGTTTCAGGGGAGCATTTGCAAGCTTCTGGCATCATTTTTGATTGAATCGCCAAAAGTCAGATTTTTGCTGAAATTGTGACCCCGGGGCTTAGGGATTTTTTCAAAAAAATATTTTCCGCCTGTTAAGTTGTTGAAGGCTGATTTCTTGTCCTGTCATAAAAAGCCTTCTGTTTCGACGGCAAAAACTTTCAGGGGATCATTTGCAAGCTTCTGGCATCATTTTTGAGTGAATCGCCAAAAGTCAGATTTTTGCTGAAATTGTGACCCCGGGGCTTAGGGATTTTTTCAAAAAAATATTTTCTGACGGTTAACTTGTTGAGGGCTGATTTCTTGTTCTGTGATAAAAAGCCTTCTGTTTCCATCGCCAAAACTTTCAGGGGAGCATTTGCAAGCTTCTGGCACCATTTTTGAGGGAATCGCCAAAAGTCAGATTTTTGCTGAAATTGTTACCCCCGGGGCTTAGGGATTTTTTTAAAAAAATATTTTCTGCCGGTTAAGTTTTTGAGGACTGATTTCTTGTCCTGTGATAAAAAGCCTTCTTCTTCCATCGCCATAACTTTCAGGGGAGCATTTGCAAGCTTCTGGAATCATTTTTGAGTGAATTTGCCAAAAGTCAGATTTTTGCTGAAATTGTGACCCCGGGGCTTAGGGATTTTTTCAAAAAAATATTTTCCGACGGTTAACTTGTTGAGGGCTGATTTCTTGTTCTGTGATAAAAAGCCTTCTGTTTCCATCGCCAAAACTTTCAGGGGAGCATTTTCAAGCTTCTGGCACCATTTTTGAGTGAATTGCCAAATGTCAGATTTTTGCTGAAATTGTGACCACGGGGCTTAGGGATTTTTTTAAAAAAATATTTTCCGACGGTTAAGTTGTTGAGGGCTGATTTCTTGTTCTGTGATAAAAAGCCTTCTGTTTCCATCGCCAAAACTTTCAGGGGAGCATTTGCAACCTTCTGGCACCATTTTTGAGGGAATAGCCAAAAGTCAGATTTTTGCTGAAATTGTTACCCCAGGGCTTAGGGATTTTTTAAAAAAAATATTTTCCGCCGGTTAAATTGTTGAGGGTTGATTTCTTGTCCTGTGATAAAAAGCCTTCTGTTTCGACCGCCAAAACATTCAGGGGATCATTTGCAAGCTTCTGGCATTATTTTTGAGTGAATTGCCAAAAGTCAGATTTTTGCTGAAATTGTGACCCCGGGGCTTAGGGATTTTTTCAAAAAAATATTTTCCGACGGTTAACTTGTTGAGGGCTAATTTCTTGTTCTGTGATAAAAAGCCTTCTGTTTCCATCGCCAAAACTTTCAGGGGAGCATTTGCCAGCTTCTGGCACCATTTTTGAGGGAATCGCCAAAAGTCAGATTTTTGCTGAAATTGTTACCCCGGGGCTTAGGGATTTTTTTAAAAAAATATTTTCCGACGGTTAAGTTGTTGAGGGCTGATTTCTTGTTCTGTGATAAAAAGCCTTCTGTTTCCATCGCCAAAACTTTCAGGGGAGCATTTGCAACCTTCTGGCACCATTTTTGAGGGAATCGCCAAAAGTCAGATTTTTGCTGAAATTGTTACCCCGGGGCTTAGGGATTTTTTTAAAAAAATATTTTCCGCCGGTTAAATTGTTGAGGGTTGATTTCTTGTCCTGTGATAAAAAGCCTTCTGTTTCGACCGCCAAAACATTCAGGGGATCATTTGCAAGCTTCTGGCATTATTTTTGAGTGAATTGCCAAAAGTCAGATTTTTGCTGAAATTGTGACCCCGGGGCTTAGGGATTTTTTCAAAAAAATATTTTCCGACGGTTAACTTGTTGAGGGCTGATTTCTTGTTCTGTGATAAAAAGCCTTCTGTTTCCATCGCCAAAACTTTCAGGGGAGCATTTGCAAGCTTCTGGCACCATTTTTGAGTGAATTGCCAAAAGTCAGATTTTTGCTGAAATTGTGACCCCGGGGCTTAGGGATTTTTTCAAAAAAATATTTTTCGCAAGTTAAGTTGTTTAGGGCTGATTTCTTGTCCTGTGATAAAAAGCCTTCTGTTTCCATCGCCAAAACTTTCAGGGGAGCATTTGCAAGCTTCTGGCACCATTTTTGAGTGAATTTCCAAAAGTCAGATTTTTGCTGAAATTGTGACCCCGGGGCTTAGGGACTTTTTCAAAAAAATATTTTCCGCCGGTTATGTTGTTGAGAGCTGATTTCTTCTCCTGTGATAAAAAGGCTTCTGTTTCCATCGCCATAACTTTCAGGGGAGCATTTGCAAGCTTCTGGCAGCATTTCTGTGTGAATTTGCCAAAAGTCAGATTTTTGCTGAAATTGTGACCCTGGGGCTTAGGGATTTTTTCAAAAAAATATTTTTCGCAAGTTAAGTTGTTTAGGACTGATTTCTTGTCCTGTGATAAAAAGCCTTCTTTTTCCATCGCCAAAACTTTCAGGGGAGCATTTGCAAGCTTCTGGCACCATTTTTGAGTGAATTGCCAAAAGTCAGATTTTTGCTGAAATTGTGACCCCGGGGCTTAGGGATTTTTTCAAAAAAATATTTTCCGACGGTTAAGTTGTTGAGAGCTGATTTCTTGTCTTGTGATAAAAAGCCTTCTGTTTCCATCGCCAAAACTTTCAGGGGAGCATTTGCAAGCTTCTGGCACCATTTTTGAGTGAATTCCCAAAAGTCAGATTTTTGCTGAAATTGTTACCCCCGGGGCTTAGGGATTTTTTTAAAAAAATATTTTCTGCCGGTTAAGTTTTTGAGGACTGATTTCTTGTCCTGTGATAAAAAGCCTTCTTCTTCCATCGCCATAACTTTCAGGGGAGCATTTGCAAGCTTCTGGAATCATTTTTGAGTGAATTTGCCAAAAGTCAGATTTTTGCTGAAATTGTGACCCCGGGGCTTAGGGATTTTTTCAAAAAAATATTTTCCGACGGTTAACTTGTTGAGGGCTGATTTCTTGTTCTGTGATAAAAAGCCTTCTGTTTCCATCGCCAAAACTTTCAGGGGAGCATTTGCAAGCTTCTGGCACCATTTTTGAGTGAATTGCCAAATGTCAGATTTTTGCTGAAATTGTTACCCCCGGGGCTTAGGGATTTTTTTAAAAAAATATTTTCTGCCGGTTAAGTTGTTGAGGTCTGATTTCTTGTCCTGTGATAAAAAGCCTTCTGTTTCCATCGCCATAACTTTCAGGGGAGCATTTGCAAGCTTCTGGCATCATTTTTGAGTGAATTTGCCAAAAGTCAGATTTTTGCTGAAATTGTGACCCCGGGGCTTAGGGATTTTTTTAAAAAAATATTTTCCGACGGTTAAGTTGTTGAGGGCTGATTTCTTGTTCTGTGATAAAAAGCCTTCTGTTTCCATCGCCAAAACTTTCAGGGGAGCATTTGCAACCTTCTGGCACCATTTTTGAGGGAATCGCCAAAAGTCAGATTTTTGCTGAAATTGTTACTCCGGGGCTTAGGGATTTTTTTAAAAAAATATTTTCCGCCGGTTAAATTGTTGAGGGTTGATTTCTTGTCCTGTGATAAAAAGCCTTCTGTTTCGACCGCCAAAACATTCAGGGGATCATTTGCAAGCTTCTGGCATTATTTTTGAGTGAATTGCCAAAAGTCAGATTTTTGCTGAAATTGTGACCCCGGGGTTTAGGGATTTTTTCAAAAAAATATTTTCCGACGGTTAACTTGTTGAGGGCTGATTTCTTGTTCTGTGATAAAAAGCCTTCTGTTTCCATCGCCAAAACTTTCAGGGGAGCATTTGCAAGCTTCTGGCACCATTTTTGAGTGAATTGCCAAAAGTCAGATTTTTGCTGAAATTGTGACCCCGGGGCTTAGGGATTTTTTTAAAAAAATATTTTCCGCCGGTTAAATTGTTGAGGGCTGATTTCTTGTCCTGTGATAAAAAGCCTTCTGTTTCGACCGCCAAAACATTCAGGGGATCATTTGCAAGCTTCTGGCATCATTTTTGAGTGAATCGCCAAAAGTCAGATTTTTGCTGAAATTGTGACCCCGGGGCTTAGGGATTTTTTCAAAAAAATATTTTCCGCCGGTTAAGTTGTTGAGGGCTGATTTCTTGTCCTGTGATAAAAAGCCTTCTGTTTCGACGGCAAAAACTTTCAGGGGAGCATTTGCAAGCTTCTGGCATCATTTTTGATTGAATCGCCAAAAGTCAGATAATTGCTGAAATTGTGACCCCGGGGCTTTGGGATTTTTTCAAAAAAATATTTTCCGCCGGTTAAGTTGTTGATTTTTTCAAAAAAATATTTTCCGCCGGTTAAGTTGTTGAGGGCTCATTTCTTGTTCTGTGATAAAAAGCCTTCTGTTTCCATCGCCAAAACTTTCAGGGGAGCATTTGCAACCTTCTGGCACCATTTTTGAGGGAATCGCCAAAAGTCAGATTTTTGCTGAAATTGTTACCCCGGGGCTTAGGGATTTTTTTAAAAAAATATTTTCCGACGGTTAAATTGTTGAGGGCTGATTTCTTGTCCTGTGATAAAAAGCCTTCTGTTTCGACCGCCAAAACATTCAGGGGATCATTTGCAAGCTTCTGGCATTATTTTTGAGTGAATTGCCAAAAGTCAGATTTTTGCTGAAATTGTGACCCCGGGGCTTAGGGATTTTTTCAAAAAAATATTTTCCGACGGTTAACTTGTTGAGGGCTGATTTCTTGTTCTGTGATAAAAAGCCTTCTGTTTCCATCGCCAAAACTTTCAGGGGAGCATTTGCAAGCTTCTGGCACCATTTTTGAGTGAATTGCCAAAAGTCAGATTTTTGCTGAAATTGTGACCCCGGGGCTTAGGGATTTTTTCAAAAATATATTTTCCGCCAGTTAAGTTTTTGAGGGCTGATTTCTTCTCCTGTGATAAAAAGCTTTCTGTTTCGACGGCCAATACTTTCAGGGGAGCATTTGCAAGCTTCTGGCATCATTATTGAGTGAATTGCCAAAAGTCAGATTTTTGCTGAAATTGTTACCCCCGGGTCTTAGGGATTTTTTCAAAAAAATATTTTCCGACGGTTAAGTTGTTGAGGGCTGATTTCTTGTTCCGTGATAAAAAGCTTTCTGTTTCCATCGCCAAAACTTTCAGGGAAGCATTTGCAAGCTTCTGGCATCATTTTTGAGTGAATCGCCAAAAGTCAGATAATTGCTGAAATTGTGACACCGGGGCTTAGGGATTTTTTCAAAAAAATATTTTCCGCCGGTTAAGTTGTTGAGGGCTGATTTCTTGTCCTGTGATAAAAAGCCTTCTGTTTCCATCGCCGTAACTTTCAGGGGAGCATTTGCAACCTTCCCAAACCATTTTTGAGTGAATTTGCCAAAAGTCAGATTTTTGCTGAAATTGTGACCCCGGGGCTTAGGGATTTTTTCAAAAAAATATTTTCCGCCGGTTAAGTTGTTGAGGGCTGATTTCTTGTCCTGTGATAAAAAGCCTTCTGTTTCGACCGCCAAAACATTCAGGGGATCATTTGCAAGCTTCTGGCATTATTTTTGAGTGAATTGCCAAAAGTCAGATTTTTGCTGAAATTGTGACCCCGGGGCTTAGGGATTTTTTAAAAAAAATATTTTCCGACGGTTAACTTTTTGAGCGCTGATTTCTTGTTCTGTGATAAAAAGCCTTCTGTTTCCATCGCCAAAACTTTCAGGGGAGCATTTGCAAGCTTCTGGCACCATTTTTGAGTGAATTCCCAAAAGTCAGATTTTTGCTGAAATTGTTACCCCCGGGGCTTAGGGATTTTTTTAAAAAAATATTTTCTGCCGGTTAAGTTTTTGAGGACTGATTTCTTGTCCTGTGATAAAAAGCCTTCTTCTTCCATCGCCATAACTTTCAGGGGAGCATTTGCAAGCTTCTGGAATCATTTTTGAGTGAATTTGCCAAAAGTCAGATTTTTGCTGAAATTGTGACCCCGGGGCTTAGGGATTTTTTCAAAAAAATATTTTCCGACGGTTAACTTGTTGAGGGCTGATTTCTTGTTCTGTGATAAAAAGCCTTCTGTTTCCATCGCCAAAACTTTCAGGGGAGCATTTGCAAGCTTCTGGCATCATTTTTGAGTGAATTTGCCAAAAGTCAGATTTTTGCTGAAATTGTGACCCCGGGGCTTAGGGATTTTTTAAAAAAAATATTTTCCGACGGTTAAGTTGTTGAGGGCTGATTTCTTGTTCTGTGATAAAAAGCCTTCTATTTCCATCGCCAAAACTTTCAGGGGAGCATTTGCAACCTTCTGGCACCATTTTTGAGGGAATCGCCAAAAGTCAGATTTTTGCTGAAATTGTTACTCCGGGGCTTAGGGATTTTTTTTAAAAAATATTTTCCGCCGGTTAAATTGTTGAGCGTTGATTTCTTGTCCTGTGATAAAAAGCCTTCTGTTTCGACCGCCAAAACATTCAGGGGATCATTTGCAAGCTTCTGGCATTATTTTTGAGTGAATTGCCAAAAGTCAGATTTTTGCTGAAATTGTGACCCCGGGGCTTAGGGATTTTTTCAAAAAAATATTTTCCGACGGTTAACTTGTTGAGGGCTGATTTCTTGTTCTGTGATAAAAAGCCTTCTGTTTCCATCGCCAAAACTTTCAGGGGAGCATTTGCAAGCTTCTGGCACCATTTTTGAGTGAATTGCCAAAAGTCAGATTTTTGCTGAAATTGTGACCCCGGGGCTTAGGGATTTTTTCAAAAAAATATTTTCCGACGGTTAAGTTGTTGAGGGCTGATTTCTTGTTCCGTGATAAAAAGCTTTCTGTTTCCATCGCCAAAACTTTCAGGGAAGCATTTGCAAGCTTCTGGCATCATTTTTGAGTGAATCGCCAAAAGTCAGATAATTGCTGAAATTGTGACCCCGGGGCTTAGGGATTTTTTCAAAAAAATATTTTCCGCCGGTTAAGTTGTTGAGGGCTGATTTCTTGTCCTGTGATAAAAAGCCTTCTGTTTCGACCGCCAAAACATTCAGGGGATCATTTGCAAGCTTCTGGCATTATTTTTGAGTGAATTGCCAAAAGTCAGATTTTTGCTGAAATTGTGACCCCGGGGCTTAGGGATTTTTTAAAAAAAATATTTTCCGACGGTGAACTTGTTGAGGGCTGATTTCTTCTTCTGTGATAAAAAGCCTTCTGTTTCCATCGCCAAAACTTTCAGGGGAGCATTTGCAAGCTTCTGGCACCATTTTTGAGGGAATCGCCAAAAGTCAGATTTTTGCTGAAATTGTTACCCCGGGACTTAGGGATTTTTTAAAAAAAATATTTTCCGCCGGTTAAATTGTTGAGGGCTGATTTCTTGTCCTGTGATAAAAAGCCTTCTGTTTCGACCGCCAAAACATTCAGGGGATCATTTGCAAGCTTCTGGCATCATTTTTGAGTGAATCGCCAAAAGTCAGATTTTTGCTGAAATTGTGACCCCGGGGCTTAGGGATTTTTTCAAAAAAATATTTTCCGCCGGTTAAGTTGTTGAGGGCTGATTTCTTGTCCTGTGATAAAAAGCCTTCTGTTTCGACGGCAAAAACTTTCAGGGGAGCATTTGCAAGCTTCTGGCATCATTTTTGATTGAATCGCCAAAAGTCAGATAATTGCTGAAATTGTGACCCCGGGGCTTTGGGATTTTTTCAAAAAAATATTTTCCGCCGGTTAAGTTGTTGATTTTTTCAAAAAAATATTTTCCGCCGGTTAAGTTGTTGAGGGCTCATTTCTTGTTCTGTGATAAAAAGCCTTCTGTTTCCATCGCCAAAACTTTCAGGGAAGCATTTGCAAGCTTCTGGCACCATTTTTGAGGGAATCGCCAAAAGTCAGATTTTTGCTGAAATTGTTACCCCGGGGCTTAGGGATTTTTTTAAAAAAATATTTTCCGACGGTTAAATTGTTGAGGGCTGATTTCTTGTCCTGTGATAAAAAGCCTTCTGTTTCGACCGCCAAAACATTCAGGGGATCATTTGCAAGCTTCTGGCATTATTTTTGAGTGAATTGCCAAAAGTCAGATTTTTGCTGAAATTGTGACCCCGGGGCTTAGGGATTTTTTCAAAAAAATATTTTCCGACGGTTAACTTGTTGAGGGCTGATTTCTTGTTCTGTGATAAAAAGCCTTCTGTTTCCATCGCCAAAACTTTCAGGGGAGCATTTGCAAGCTTCTGGTACCATTTTTGAGTGAATTGCCAAAAGTCAGATTTTTGCTGAAATTGTGACCCCGGGGCTTAGGGATTTTTTCAAAAATATATTTTCCGCCAGTTAAGTTTTTGAGGGCTGATTTCTTCTCCTGTGATAAAAAGCTTTCTGTTTCGACGGCCAATACTTTCAGGGGAGCATTTGCAAGCTTCTGGCATCATTATTGAGTGAATTGCCAAAAGTCAGATTTTTGCTGAAATTGTTACCCCCGGGGCTTAGGGATTTTTTCAAAAAAATATTTTCCGACGGTTAAGTTGTTGAGGGCTGATTTCTTGTTCCGTGATAAAAAGCTTTCTGTTTCCATCGCCAAAACTTTCAGGGAAGCATTTGCAAGCTTCTGGCATCATTTTTGAGTGAATCGCCAAAAGTCAGATAATTGCTGAAATTGTGACACCGGGGCTTAGGGATTTTTTCAAAAAAAATATTTTCCGCCGGTTAAGTTGTTGAGGGCTGATTTCTTGTTCCGTGATAAAAAGCTTTCTGTTTCCATCGCCAAAACTTTCAGGGAAGCATTTGCAAGCTTCTGGCATCATTTTTGAGTGAATCGCCAAAAGTCAGATAATTGCTGAAATTGTGACACCGGGGCTTAGGGATTTTTTCAAAAAAATATTTTCCGCCGGTTAAGTTGTTGAGGGCTGATTTCTTGTCCTGTGATAAAAAGCCTTCTGTTTCCATCGCCGTAACTTTCAGGGGAGCATTTGCAACCTTCCCAAACCATTTTTGAGTGAATTTGCCAAAAGTCAGATTTTTGCTGAAATTGTGACCCCGGGGCTTAGGGATTTTTTCAAAAAAATATTTTCCGCCGGTTAAGTTGTTGAGGGCTGATTTCTTGTCCTGTGATAAAAAGCCTTCTGTTTCGACCGCCAAAACATTCAGGGGATCATTTGCAAGCTTCTGGCATTATTTTTGAGTGAATTGCCAAAAGTCAGATTTTTGCTGAAATTGTGACCCCGGGGCTTAGGGATTTTTAAAAAAAAATATTTTCCGACGGTTAACTTTTTGAGCGCTGATTTCTTGTTCTGTGATAAAAAGCCTTCTGTTTCCATCGCCAAAACTTTCAGGGGAGCATTTGCAAGCTTCTGGCACCATTTTTGAGTGAATTCCCAAAAGTCAGATTTTTGCTGAAATTGTTACCCCCGGGGCTTAGGGATTTTTTTAAAAAAATATTTTCTGCCGGTTAAGTTTTTGAGGACTGATTTCTTGTCCTGTGATAAAAAGCCTTCTTCTTCCATCGCCATAACTTTCAGGGGAGCATTTGCAAGCTTCTGGAATCATTTTTGAGTGAATTTGCCAAAAGTCAGATTTTTGCTGAAATTGTGACCCCGGGGCTTAGGGATTTTTTCAAAAAAATATTTTCCGACGGTTAACTTGTTGAGGGCTGATTTCTTGTTCTGTGATAAAAAGCCTTCTGTTTCCATCGCCAAAACTTTCAGGGGAGCATTTGCAAGCTTCTGGCATCATTTTTGAGTGAATTTGCCAAAAGTCAGATTTTTGCTGAAATTGTGACCCCGGGGCTTAGGGATTTTTTTAAAAAAATATTTTCCGACGGTTAAGTTGTTGAGGGCTGATTTCTTGTTCTGTGATAAAAAGCCTTCTATTTCCATCGCCAAAACTTTCAGGGGAGCATTTGCAACCTTCTGGCACCATTTTTGAGGGAATCGCCAAAAGTCAGATTTTTGCTGAAATTGTTACTCCGGGGCTTAGGGATTTTTTTAAAAAAATATTTTCCGCCGGTTAAATTGTTGAGCGTTGATTTCTTGTCCTGTGATAAAAAGCCTTCTGTTTCGACCGCCAAAACATTCAGGGGATCATTTGCAAGCTTCTGGCATTATTTTTGAGTGAATTGCCAAAAGTCAGATTTTTGCTGAAATTGTGACCCCGGGGCTTAGGGATTTTTTCAAAAAAATATTTTCCGACGGTTAACTTGTTGAGGGCTGATTTCTTGTTCTGTGATAAAAAGCCTTCTGTTTCCATCGCCAAAACTTTCAGGGGAGCATTTGCAAGCTTCTGGCACCATTTTTGAGTGAATTGCCAAAAGTCAGATTTTTGCTGAAATTGTGACCCCGGGGCTTAGGGATTTTTTCAAAAAAATATTTTCCGACGGTTAAGTTGTTGAGGGCTGATTTCTTGTTCCGTGATAAAAAGCTTTCTGTTTCCATCGCCAAAACTTTCAGGGAAGCATTTGCAAGCTTCTGGCATCATTTTTGAGTGAATCGCCAAAAGTCAGATAATTGCTGAAATTGTGACCCCGGGGCTTAGGGATTTTTTCAAAAAAATATTTTCCGCCGGTTAAGTTGTTGAGGGCTGATTTCTTGTCCTGTGATAAAAAGCCTTCTGTTTCGACCGCCAAAACATTCAGGGGATCATTTGCAAGCTTCTGGCATTATTTTTGAGTGAATTGCCAAAAGTCAGATTTTTGCTGAAATTGTGACCCCGGGGCTTAGGGATTTTTTAAAAAAAATATTTTCCGACGGTGAACTTGTTGAGGGCTGATTTCTTCTTCTGTGATAAAAAGCCTTCTGTTTCCATCGCCAAAACTTTCAGGGGAGCATTTGCAAGCTTCTGGCACCATTTTTGAGGGAATCGCCAAAAGTCAGATTTTTGCTGAAATTGTTACCCCGGGACTTAGGGATTTTTTAAAAAAAATATTTTCCGCCGGTTAAATTGTTGAGGGCTGATTTCTTGTCCTGTGATAAAAAGCCTTCTGTTTCGACCGCCAAAACATTCAGGGGATCATTTGCAAGCTTCTGGCATCATTTTTGAGTGAATCGCCAAAAGTCAGATTTTTGCTGAAATTGTGACCCCGGGGCTTAGGGATTTTTTCAAAAAAATATTTTCCGCCGGTTAAGTTGTTGAGGGCTGATTTCTTGTCCTGTGATAAAAAGCCTTCTGTTTCGACGGCAAAAACTTTCAGGGGAGCATTTGCAAGCTTCTGGCATCATTTTTGATTGAATCGCCAAAAGTCAGATAATTGCTGAAATTGTGACCCCGGGGCTTTGGGATTTTTTCAAAAAAATATTTTCCGCCGGTTAAGTTGTTGATTTTTTCAAAAAAATATTTTCCGCCGGTTAAGTTGTTGAGGGCTCATTTCTTGTTCTGTGATAAAAAGCCTTCTGTTTCCATCGCCAAAACTTTCAGGGAAGCATTTGCAAGCTTCTGGCACCATTTTTGAGGGAATCGCCAAAAGTCAGATTTTTGCTGAAATTGTTACCCCGGGGCTTAGGGATTTTTTTAAAAAAATATTTTCCGACGGTTAAATTGTTGAGGGCTGATTTCTTGTCCTGTGATAAAAAGCCTTCTGTTTCGACCGCCAAAACATTCAGGGGATCATTTGCAAGCTTCTGGCATTATTTTTGAGTGAATTGCCAAAAGTCAGATTTTTGCTGAAATTGTGACCCCGGGGCTTAGGGATTTTTTCAAAAAAATATTTTCCGACGGTTAACTTGTTGAGGGCTGATTTCTTGTTCTGTGATAAAAAGCCTTCTGTTTCCATCGCCAAAACTTTCAGGGGAGCATTTGCAAGCTTCTGGTACCATTTTTGAGTGAATTGCCAAAAGTCAGATTTTTGCTGAAATTGTGACCCCGGGGCTTAGGGATTTTTTCAAAAATATATTTTCCGCCAGTTAAGTTTTTGAGGGCTGATTTCTTCTCCTGTGATAAAAAGCTTTCTGTTTCGACGGCCAATACTTTCAGGGGAGCATTTGCAAGCTTCTGGCATCATTATTGAGTGAATTGCCAAAAGTCAGATTTTTGCTGAAATTGTTACCCCCGGGGCTTAGGGATTTTTTCAAAAAAATATTTTCCGACGGTTAAGTTGTTGAGGGCTGATTTCTTGTTCCGTGATAAAAAGCTTTCTGTTTCCATCGCCAAAACTTTCAGGGAAGCATTTGCAAGCTTCTGGCATCATTTTTGAGTGAATCGCCAAAAGTCAGATAATTGCTGAAATTGTGACACCGGGGCTTAGGGATTTTTTCAAAAAAATATTTTCCGCCGGTTAAGTTGTTGAGGGCTGATTTCTTGTCCTGTGATAAAAAGCCTTCTGTTTCCATCGCCGTAACTTTCAGGGGAGCATTTGCAACCTTCCCAAACCATTTTTGAGTGAATTTGCCAAAAGTCAGATTTTTGCTGAAATTGTGACCCCGGGGCTTAGGGATTTTTTCAAAAAAATATTTTCCGCCGGTTAAGTTGTTGAGGGCTGATTTCTTGTCCTGTGATAAAAAGCCTTCTGTTTCGACCGCCAAAACATTCAGGGGATCATTTGCAAGCTTCTGGCATTATTTTTGAGTGAATTGCCAAAAGTCAGATTTTTGCTGAAATTGTGACCCCGGGGCTTAGGGATTTTTAAAAAAAAATATTTTCCGACGGTTAACTTGTTGAGCGCTGATTTCTTGTTCTGTGATAAAAAGCCTTCTGTTTCCATCGCCAAAACTTTCAGGGGAGCATTTGCAAGCTTCTGGCACCATTTTTGAGGGAATCGCCAAAAGTCAGATTTTTGCTGAAATTGTTACCCCGGGACTTAGGGATTTTTTTAAAAAAATATTTTCCGCCGGTTAAATTGTTGAGGGCTGATTTCTTGTCCTGTGATAAAAAGCCTTCTGTTTCGACCGCCAAAACATTCAGGGGATCATTTGCAAGCTTCTGGCATCATTTTTGAGTGAATCGCCAAAAGTCAGATTTTTGCTGAAATTGTGACCCCGGGGCTTAGGGATTTTTTCAAAAAAATATTTTCCGCCGGTTAAGTTGTTGATTTTTTCAAAAAAATATTTTCCGCCGGTTAAGTTGTTGAGGGCTGATTTCTTGTTCTGTGATAAAAAGCCTTCTGTTTCCATCGCCAAAACTTTCAGGGGAGCATTTCCAACCTTCTGGCACCATTTTTGAGGGAATCGCCAAAAGTCAGATTTTTGCTGAAATTGTTACCCCGGGGCTTAGGGATTTTTTCAAAAAAATATTTTCCGCCGGTTAAGTTGTTGAGGGCTGATTTCTTCTCCTGTGATAAAAAGCTTTCTGTTTCGACGGCCAATACTTTCAGGGGAGCATTTGCAAGCTTCTGGCATCATTATTGAGTGAATTGCCAAAAGTCAGATTTTTGCTGAAATTGTTACCCCCGGGGCTTAGGGATTTTTTCAAAAAAATATTTTCCGCCGGTTAAGTTGTTGAGGGCTGATTTCTTGTCCTGTGATAAAAAGCCTTCTGTTTCCATCGCCGTAACTTTCAGGGGAGCATTTGCAACCTTCCCAAACCATTTTTGAGTGAATTTGCCAAAAGTCAGATTTTTGCTGAAATTGTGACCCCGGGGCTTAGGGATTTTTTCAAAAAAATATTTTCCGCCGGTTAAGTTGTTGAGGGCTGATTTCTTGTCCTGTGATAAAAAGCCTTCTGTTTCGACCGCCAAAACATTCAGGGGATCATTTGCAAGCTTCTGGCATTATTTTTGAGTGAATTGCCAAAAGTCAGATTTTTGCTGAAATTGTGACCCCGGGGCTTAGGGATTTTTTAAAAAAAATATTTTCCGACGGTTAACTTGTTGAGGGCTGATTTCTTGTTCTGTGATAAAAAGCCTTCTGTTTCCATCGCCAAAACTTTCAGGGGAGCATTTGCAAGCTTCTGGCACCATTTTTGAGGGAATCGCCAAAAGTCAGATTTTTGCTGAAATTGTTACCCCGGGACTTAGGGATTTTTTTAAAAAAATATTTTCCGCCAGTTAAATTGTTGAGGGCTGATTTCTTGTCCTGTGATAAAAAGCCTTCTGTTTCGACCGCCAAAACATTCAGGGGATCATTTGCAAGCTTCTGGCACCATTTTTGAGTGAATTGCCAAAAGTCAGATTTTTGCTGAAATTGTGACCCCGGGGCTTAGGGATTTTTTCAAAAATATATTTTCCGCCAGTTAAGTTTTTGAGGGCTGATTTCTTCTCCTGTGATAAAAAGCTTTCTGTTTCGACGGCCAATACTTTCAGGGGAGCATTTGCAAGCTTCTGGCATCATTATTGAGTGAATTGCCAAAAGTCAGATTTTTGCTGAAATTGTTACCCCCGGGGCTTAGGGATTTTTTCAAAAAAATATTTTCCGACGGTTAAGTTGTTGAGGGCTGATTTCTTGTTCCGTGATAAAAAGCTTTCTGTTTCCATCGCCAAAACTTTCAGGGAAGCATTTGCAAGCTTCTGGCATCATTTTTGAGTGAATCGCCAAAAGTCAGATAATTGCTGAAATTGTGACACCGGGGCTTAGGGATTTTTTCAAAAAAATATTTTCCGCCAGTTAAGTTGTTGAGGGCTGATTTCTTGTCCTGTGATAAAAAGCCTTCTGTTTCCATCGCCGTAACTTTCAGGGGAGCATTTGCAACCTTCCCAAACCATTTTTGAGTGAATTTGCCAAAAGTCAGATTTTTGCTGAAATTGTGACCCCGGGGCTTAGGGATTTTTTCAAAAAAATATTTTACGCCGGTTAAGTTGTTGAGGGCTGATTTCTTGTCCTGTGATAAAAAGCCTTCTGTTTCGACCGCCAAAACATTCAGGGGATCATTTGCAAGCTTCTGGCATTATTTTTGAGTGAATTGCCAAAAGTCAGATTTTTGCTGAAATTGTGACCCCGGGGCTTAGGGATTTTTTAAAAAAAATATTTTCCGACGGTTAACTTGTTGAGGGCTGATTTCTTGTTCTGTGATAAAAAGCCTTCTGTTTCCATCGCCAAAACTTTCAGGGGAGCATTTGCAAGCTTCTGGCATCATTTTTGAGTGAATCGCCAAAAGTCAGATTTTTGCTGAAATTGTGACCCCGGGGCTTAGGGATTTTTTCAAAAAAATATTTTCCGCCGGTTAAGTTGTTGAGGGCTGATTTCTTGTCCTGTGATAAAAAGCCTTCTGTTTCGACGGCAAAAACTTTCAGGGGAGCATTTGCAAGCTTCTGGCATCATTTTTGATTGAATCGCCAAAAGTCAGATAATTGCTGAAATTGTGACCCCGGGGCTTAGGGATTTTTTCAAAAAAATATTTTCCGCCGGTTAACTTGTTGAGGGCTGATTTCTTTTTCTGTGATAAAAAGCCTTCTGTTTCCATCGCCAAAACTTTCAGGGGAGCATTTGCAAGCTTCTGGCACCATGTTTGAGTGAATTGCCAAAAGTCAGATTTTTGCTGAAATTGTGACCCCGGGGCTTAGGGATTTTTTTCAAAAATATATTTTCCGCCAGTTAAGTTTTTGAGGGCTGATTCCTTCTCCTGTGATAAAAAGCTTTCTGTTTCGACGGCCAATACTTTCAGGGGAGCATTTGCAAGCTTCTGGCATCATTATTGAGTGAATTGCCAAAAGTCAGATTTTTGCTGAAATTGTTACCCCCGGGGCTTAGGGATTTTTTCAAAAAAATATTTTCCGACGGTTAAGTTGTTGAGGGCTGATTTCTTGTTCCGTGATAAAAAGCTTTCTGTTTCCATCGCCAAAACTTTCAGGGAAGCATTTGCAAGCTTCTGGCATCATTTTTGAGTGAATCGCCAAAAGTCAGATAATTGCTGAAATTGTGACACCGGGGCTTAGGGATTTTTTCAAAAAAATATTTTCTGCCGGTTAAGTTGTTGAGGGCTGATTTCTTGTCCTGTGATAAAAAGCCTTCTGTTTCCATCGCCGTAACTTTCAGGGGAGCATTTGCAACCTTCCCAAACCATTTTTGAGTGAATTTGCCAAAAGTCAGATTTTTGCTGAAATTGTGACCCCGGGGCTTAGGGATTTTTTCAAAAAAATATTTTCCGCCGGTTAAGTTGTTGAGGGCTGATTTCTTGTCCTGTGATAAAAAGCCTTCTGTTTCGACCGCCAAAACATTCAGGGGATCATTTGCAAGCTTCTGGCATTATTTTTGAGTGAATTGCCAAAAGTCAGATTTTTGCTGAAATTGTGACCCCGGAGCTTAGGGATTTTTTTAAAAAAATATTTTCCGCCGGTTAAATTGTTGAGGGCTGATTTCTTGTCCTGTGATAAAAAGCCTTCTGTTTCGACCGCCAAAACATTCAGGGGATCATTTGCAAGCTTCTGGCAACATTTTTGAGTGAATTGCCAAAAGTCAGATTTTTGCTGAAATTGTGACCCCGGGGCTTAGGGATTTTTTTAAAAAAATATTTTCCGCCGGTTAAATTGTTGAGGGCTGATTTCTTGTCCTGTGATAAAAAGCCTTCTGTTTCGACCGCCAAAACATTCAGGGGATCATTTGCAAGCTTCTGGCATCATTTTTGAGTGAATCGCCAAAAGTCAGATAATTGCTGAAATTGTGACCCCGGGGCTTAGGGATTTTTTCAAAAAAATATTTTCCGCCGGTTAAGTTGTTGATTTTTTCAAAAAAATATTTTCCGCCGGTTAAGTTGTTGAGGGCTGATTTCTTGTCTTTTGATAAAAAGCCTTCTGTTTCGACGGCAAAAACTTTCAGGGCAGCATTTGAAAGCTTCTGGCATCATTTTTGAGTGAATCGCCAAAAGTCAGATTTTTGCTGAAATTGTGACCCCGGGGCTTAGGGATTTTTTTTAAAAAAAATTTTCTGCCGGTTAAGTTGTTGAGGACTGATTTCTTGTCCTGTGATAAAAAGCCTTCTGTTTCCATCGCCATAACATTCAGAGGAGCATTTGCAAGCTTCTGGAATCATTTTTGAGTGAATTTGCCAAAAGTCAGATTTTTGCTGAAATTGTGACCCCGGGGCTTAGGGATTTTTTCAAAAAAATATTTTCCGACGGTTAAGTTGTTGAGGGCTGATTTCTTGTTCCGTGATAAAAAGCTTTCTGTTTCCATCGCCAAAACATTCAGGGGATCATTTGCAAGCTTCTGGCATTATTTTTGAGTGAATTGCCAAAAGTCAGATTTTTGCTGAAATTGTTACCCCGGGGCTTAGGGATTTTTTAAAAAAAATATTTTCCGCCGGTTAAATTGTTGAGGGCTGATTTCTTGTCCTGTGATAAAAAGCCTTCTGTTTCGACCGCCAAAACATTCAGGGGAGCATTTGCAAGCTTCTGGCATCATTTTTGATTGAATCGCCAAAAGTCAGATTTTTGCTGAAATTGTGATCCCGGGGCTTAGGGATTTTTTCAAAAAAATATTTTCTGCCGGTTAAGTTGTTGAGGTCTGATTTCTTGTCCTGTGATAAAAAGCCTTTTTTTTCCATCGCCATAACTTTCAGGGGAGCATTTGCAAGCTTCTGGCATCATTTTTGAGTGAATTTGCCAAAAGTAAGATTTTTGCTGAAATTGTGACCCCGGGGCTTAGGGATTTTTTTAAAACAATATTTTCCGACGGTTAAGTTGTTGAGGGCTGATTTCTTGTTCTGTGATAAAAAGCCTTCTGTTTCCATCGCCAAAACTTTCAGGGGAGCATTTGCAAGCTTCTGGCACCATTTTTGAGGGAATCGCCAAAAGTCAGATTTTTGCTGAAATTGTTACCCCGGGGCTTAGGGATTTTTTTAAAAAAATATTTTCCGCCGGTTAAATTGTTGAGGGCTGATTTCTTGTCCTGTGATAAAAAGCCTTCTGTTTCGACCGCCAAAACATTCAGGGGATCATTTGCAAGCTTCTGGCATTATTTTTGAGTGAATTGCCAAAAGTCAGATTTTTGCTGAAATTGTGACCCCGGGGCTTAGGGATTTTTTCAAAAAAATATTTTCCGACGGTTAACTTGTTGAGGGCTGATTTCTTTTTCTGTGATAAAAAGCCTTCTGTTTCCATCGCCAAAACTTTCAGGGGAGCATTTGCAAGCTTCTGGCACCATTTTTGAGTGAATTGCCAAAAGTCAGATTTTTGCTGAAATTGTGACCCCGGGGCTTAGGGATTTTTTCAAAAATATATTTTCCGCCAGTTAAGTTGTTGAGGGCTGATTTCTTGTCCTGTGATAAAAAGCCTTCTGTTTCGACGGAAAAAACTTTCAGGGGAGCATTTGAAAGCTTCTGGCATTATTTCTGAGTGAATCGCCAAAAGTCAGATTTTTGCTGAAATTGTGACCCCTGGGCTTAGGGATTTTTTCAAAAAAATATTTTCCGTTGGTTAAGTTGTTGAGGGCTGATTTCTTGTCCTGTGATAAAAAGCCTTCTGTTTCAACGGCAAAAACTTTCAGGGGAGCATTTGCAAGCTTCTGGCATCATTTTTGAGTGAATCTCCAAAAGTCAGATTTTTGCTGAAATTGTGACCCCGGGGATTAGGGATTTTTTCAAAAAAATATTTTCCGACGGTTAAGTTGTTGAGGGCTGATTTCTTGTCCTGTGATAAAAAGCCTTCTGTTTCGACCGCCAAAACATTCAGGGGATCATTTGCAAGCTTCTGGCATTATTTTTGAGTGAATCGCCAAAAGTCAGATTTTTGCTGAAATTGTTACCCCGGGGCTTAGGGATTTTTTTCAAAAATATATTTTCCGCCAGTTAAGTTTTTGAGGGCTGATTCCTTCTCCTGTGATAAAAAGCTTTCTGTTTCGACGGCCAATACTTTCAGGGGAGCATTTGCAAGCTTCTGGCATCATTATTGAGTGAATTGCCAAAAGTCAGATTTTTGCTGAAATTGTTACCCCCGGGGCTTAGGGATTTTTTCAAAAAAATATTTTCCGACGGTTAAGTTGTTGAGGGCTGATTTCTTGTTCCGTGATAAAAAGCTTTCTGTTTCCATCGCCAAAACTTTCAGGGAAGCATTTGCAAGCTTCTGGCATCATTTTTGAGTGAATCGCCAAAAGTCAGATAATTGCTGAAATTGTGACACCGGGGCATAGGGATTTTTTCAAAAAAATATTTTCTGCCGGTTAAGTTGTTGAGGGCTGATTTCCTGTCCTGTGATAAAAAGCCTTCTGTTTCCATCGCCGTAACTTTCAGGGGAGCATTTGCAACCTTCCCAAACCATTTTTGAGTGAATTTGCCAAAAGTCAGATTTTTGCTGAAATTGTGACCCCGGGGCTTAGGGATTTTTTCAAAAAAATATTTTCCGCCGGTTAAGTTGTTGAGGGCTGATTTCTTGTAATGTGATAAAAAGCCTTCTGTTTCGACCGCCAAAACATTCAGGGGATCATTTGCAAGCTTCTGGCATTATTTTTGAGTGAATTGCCAAAAGTCAGATTTTTGCTGAAATTGTGACCCCGGGACTTAGGGATTTTTTTAAAAAAATATTTTCCGCCGGTTAAATTGTTGAGGGCTGATTTCTTGTCCTGTGATAAAAAGCCTTCTGTTTTGACCGCCAAAACATTCAGGGGATCATTTGCAAGCTTCTGGCAACATTTTTGAGTGAATTGCCAAAAGTCAGATTTTTGCTGAAATTGTGACCCCGGGGCTTAGGGATTTTTTTTAAAAAATATTTTCCGCCGGTTAAATTGTTGAGGGCTGATTTCTTGTCCTGTGATAAAAAGCCTTCTGTTTCGACCGCCAAAACATTCAGGGGATCATTTGCAAGCTTCTGGCATCATTTTTGAGTGAATCGCCAAAAGTCAGATAATTGCTGAAATTGTGACCCCGGGGCTTAGGGATTTTTTCAAAAAAAAAATTTCCGCCGGTTAAGTTGTTGATTTTTTCAAAAAAATATTTTCCGCCGGTTAAGTTGTTGAGGGCTGATTTCTTGTCCTTTGATAAAAAGCCTTCTGTTTCGACGGCAAAAACTTTCAGGGCAGCATTTGCAAGCTTCTGGCATCATTTTTGAGTGAATCGCCAAAAGTCAAATTTTTGCTGAAATTGTGACCCCGGGGCTTAGGGATTTTTTAAAAAAAATATTTTCTGCCGGTTAAGTTGTTGAGGACTGATTTCTTGTCCTGTGATAAAAAGCCTTCTGTTTCCATCGCCATAACATTCAGAGGAGCATTTGCAAGCTTCTGGAATCATTTTTGAGTGAATTTGCCAAAAGTCAGATAATTGCTGAAATTGTGACCCCGGGGCTTAGGGATTTATTTAAAAAAATATTTTCCGACGGTTAAGTTGTTGAGGGCTGATTTCTTGTTCTGTGATAAAAAGCCTTCTGTTTCCATCGCCAAAACTTTCAGGGGAGCATTTGCAAGCTTCTGGCACCATTTTTGAGTGAATTTGCCAAAAGTCAGATTTTTGCTGAAATTGTGACCCCGGGGCTTAGGGATTTTTTTAAAACAATATTTTCCGACGGTTAAGTTGTTGAGGGCTGATTTCTTGTTCTGTGATAAAAAGCCTTCTGTTTCCATCGCCAAAACTTTCAGGGGAGCATTTGCAAGCTTCTGGCACCATTTTTGAGGGAATCGCCAAAAGTCAGATTTTTGCTGAAATTGTTACCCCGGGGCTTAGGGATTTTTTTAAAAAAATATTTTCCGCCGGTTAAATTGTTGAGGGCTGATTTCTTGTCCTGTGATAAAAAGCCTTCTGTTTCGACCGCCAAAACATTCAGGGGATCATTTGCAAGCTTCTGGCATTATTTTTGAGTGAATTGCCAAAAGTCAGATTTTTGCTGAAATTGTGACCCCGGGGCTTAGGGATTTTTTAAAAAAAATATTTTCCGCCGGTTAAATTGTTGAGGGCTGATTTCTTGTCCTGTGATAAAAAGCCTTCTGTTTCGACCGCCAAAACATTCAGGGGATCATTTGCAAGCTTCTGGCACCATTTTTGAGTGAATTGCCAAAAGTCAGATTTTTGCTGAAATTGTGACCCCGGGGCTTAGGGATTTTTTCAAAAATATATTTTCCGCCAGTTAAGTTGTTGAGGGCTGATTTCTTGTCCTGTTATAAAAAGCCTTCTGTTTCGACGGAAAAAACTTTCAGGGGAGCATTTGAAAGGTCCTGGCATTATTTTTGAGTGAATCGCCAAAAGTCAGATTTTTGCTGAAATTGTTACCCCGGGGCTTAGGGATTTTTTTAAAAAAATATTTTCCGCCGGTTAAATTGTTGAGGGCTGATTTCTTGTCCTGTGATAAAAAGCCTTCTGTTTCGACCGCCAAAACATTCAGGGGATCATTTGCAAGCTTCTGGCATCATTTTTGATTGAATCGCCAAAAGTCAGATTTTTGCTGAAATTGTGACCCCGGGGCTTAGGGATTTTTTCAAAAAAATATTTTCCGCCGGTTAAGTTGTTGATTTTTTCAAAAAAATATTTTCCGCCGGTTAAGTTGTTGAGGGCTGATTTCTTGTCCTTTGATAAAAAGCCTTCTGTTTCGACGGCAAAAACTTTCAGCGCAGCATTTGCAAGCTTCTGGCATCATTTTTGAGTGAATCGCCAAAAGTCAGATTTTTGCTGAAATTGTGACCCCGGGGCTTAGGGATTTTTTTAAAAAAATATTTTCTGCCGGTTAAGTTGTTGAGGACTGATTTCTTGTCCTGTGATAAAAAGCCTTCTGTTTCCATCGCCATAACTTTCAGGGGAGCATTTGCAACCTTCCCACACCATTTTTGAGTGAATTTGCCAAAAGTCAGATTTTTGCTGAAATTGTGACCCCGGGGCTTAGGGATTTATTTAAAAAAATATTTTCCGACGGTTAAGTTGTTGAGGGCTGATTTCTTGTTCTGTGATAAAAAGCCTTCTGTTTCCATCGCCAAAACTTTCAGGGGAGCATTTGCCAGCTTCTGGCACCATTTTTGAGTGAATTGCCAAAAGTCAGATTTTTGCTGAAATTGTGACCCCGGGGCTTAGGGATTTTTTCAAAAATATATTTTCCGCCAGTTAAGTTGTTGAGGGCTGATTTCTTGTCCTGTGATAAAAAGCCTTCTGTTTCGACGGAAAAAACTTTCAGGGGAGCATTTGAAAGCTTCTGGCATTATTTTTGAGTGAATCGCCAAAAGTCAGATTTTTGCTGAAATTGTGACCCCGGGGCTTAGGGATTTTTTCAAAAAAATATTTTCCGTCGGTTAAGTTGTTGAGGGCTGATTTCTTGTCCTGTGATAAAAAGCCTTCTGTTTCAACGGCAAAAACTTTCAGGGGAGCATTTGCAAGCTTCTGGCATCATTTTTGAGTGAATCTCCAAAAGTCAGATTTTTGCTGAAATTGTGACCCCGGGGATTAGGGATTTTTTCAAAAAAATATTTTCCGACGGTTAAGTTGTTGAGGGCTGATTTCTTGTCCTGTGATAAAAAGCCTTCTGTTTCGACCGCCAAAACATTCAGGGGATCATTTGCAAGCTTCTGGCATTATTTTTAAGTGAATCGCCAAAAGTCAGATTTTTGCTGAAATTGTTACCCCGGGGCTTAGGGATTTTTTTAAAAAAATATTTTCTGCCGGTTAAATTGTTGAGGGCTGATTTCTTGTCCTGTGATAAAAAGCCTTCTGTTTCGACCGCCAAAACATTCAGGGGATCATTTGCAAGCTTCTGGCATCATTTTTGAGTGAATCGCCAAAAGTCAGATTTTTGCTGAAATTGTGACCCCGGGGCTTAGGGATTTTTTCAAAAAAATATTTTCCGCCGGTTAAGTTGTTGAGGGCTGATTTCTTGTCCTGTGATAAAAAGCCTTCTGTTTCGACGGCAAAAACTTTCAGGGGAGCATTTGCAAGCTTCTGGCATCATTTTTGATTGAATCGCCAAACGTCAGATAATTGCTGAAATTGTGACCCTGGGGCTTAGGGATTTTTTCAAAAAAATATTTTCCGCCGGTTAAGTTGTTGATTTTTTCAAAAAAATATTTTCCGCCGGTTAAGTTGTTGAGGGCTGATTTCTTGTCCTGTGATAAAAAGCCTTCTGTTTCGACGGCAAAAACTTTCAGGGGAGCATTTGCAAGCTTCTGGCATCATTTTTGAGTGAATCGCCAAAAGTCAGATTTTTGCTGAAATTGTGACCCCGGGGCTTAGGGATTTTTTCAAAAAAATATTTTCCGTCGGTTAAGTTGTTGAGGGCTGATTTCTTGTCCTGTGATAAAAAGCCTTCTGTTTCAACGGCAAAAACTTTCAGGGGAGCATTTGCAAGCTTCTGGCATCATTTTTGAGTGAATCTCCAAAAGTCAGATTTTTGCTGAAATTGTGACCCCGGGGATTAGGGATTTTTTCAAAAAAATATTTTCCGACGGTTAAGTTGTTGAGGGCTGATTTCTTGTCCTGTGATAAAAAGCCTTCTGTTTCGACCGCCAAAACATTCAGGGGATCATTTGCAAGCTTCTGGCATTATTTTTGAGTGAATCGCCAAAAGTCAGATTTTTGCTGAAATTGTTACCCCGGGGCTTAGGGATTTTTTTAAAAAAATATTTTCCGCTGGTTAAATTGTTGAGGGCTGATTTCTTGTTCTGTGATAAAAAGCCTTCTGTTTCCATCGCCAAAACATTCAGGGGATCATTTGCAAGCTTCTGGCATTATTTTTGATTGAATCGCCAAAAGTCAGATTTTTGCTGAAATTGTGACCCCGGGGCTTAGGGATTTTTTCAAAAAAATATTTTCCGCCGGTTAAGTTGTTGATTTTTTCAAAAAAATATTTTCCGCCGGTTAAGTTGTTGAGGGCTGATTTCTTGTCCTTTGATAAAAAGCCTTCTGTTTCGACGGCAAAAACTTTCAGCGCAGCATTTGCAAGCTTCTGGCATCATTTTTGAGTGAATCGCCAAAAGTCAGATTTTTGCTGAAATTGTGACCCCGGGGCTTAGGGATTTTTTTAAAAAAATATTTTCTGCCGGTTAAGTTGTTGAAGACTGATTTCTTGTCCTGTGATAAAAAGCCTTCTGTTTCCATCGCCATAACTTTCAGGGGAGCATTTGCAACCTTCCCACACCATTTTTGAGTGAATTTGCCAAAAGTCAGATTTTTGCTGAAATTGTGACCCCGGGGCTTAGGGATTTATTTAAAAAAATATTTTCCGACGGTTAAGTTGTTGAGGGCTGATTTCTTGTTCTGTGATAAAAAGCCTTCTGTTTCCATCGCCAAAACTTTCAGGGGAGCATTTGCCAGCTTCTGGCACCATTTTTGAGTGAATTGCCAAAAGTCAGATTTTTGCTGAAATTGTGACCCCGGGGCTTAGGGATTTTTTCAAAAATATATTTTCCGCCAGTTAAGTTGTTGAGGGCTGATTTCTTGTCCTGTGATAAAAAGCCTTCTGTTTCGACGGAAAAAACTTTCAGGGGAGCATTTGAAAGCTTCTGGCATTATTTTTGAGTGAATCGCCAAAAGTCAGATTTTTGCTGAAATTGTGACCCCGGGGCTTAGGGATTTTTTCAAAAAAATATTTTCCGTCGGTTAAGTTGTTGAGGGCTGATTTCTTGTCCTGTGATAAAAAGCCTTCTGTTTCAACGGCAAAAACTTTCAGGGGAGCATTTGCAAGCTTCTGGCATCATTTTTGAGTGAATCTCCAAAAGTCAGATTTTTGCTGAAATTGTGACCCCGGGGATTAGGGATTTTTTCAAAAAAATATTTTCCGACGGTTAAGTTGTTGAGGGCTGATTTCTTGTCCTGTGATAAAAAGCCTTCTGTTTCGACCGCCAAAACATTCAGGGGATCATTTGCAAGCTTCTGGCATTATTTTTAAGTGAATCGCCAAAAGTCAGATTTTTGCTGAAATTGTTACCCCGGGGCTTAGGGATTTTTTTAAAAAAATATTTTCTGCCGGTTAAATTGTTGAGGGCTGATTTCTTGTCCTGTGATAAAAAGCCTTCTGTTTCGACCGCCAAAACATTCAGGGGATCATTTGCAAGCTTCTGGCATCATTTTTGAGTGAATCGCCAAAAGTCAGATTTTTGCTGAAATTGTGACCCCGGGGCTTAGGGATTTTTTCAAAAAAATATTTTCCGCCGGTTAAGTTGTTGAGGGCTGATTTCTTGTCCTGTGATAAAAAGCCTTCTGTTTCGACGGCAAAAACTTTCAGGGGAGCATTTGCAAGCTTCTGGCATCATTTTTGATTGAATCGCCAAACGTCAGATAATTGCTGAAATTGTGACCCTGGGGCTTAGGGATTTTTTCAAAAAAATATTTTCCGCCGGTTAAGTTGTTGATTTTTTCAAAAAAATATTTTCCGCCGGTTAAGTTGTTGAGGGCTGATTTCTTGTCCTGTGATAAAAAGCCTTCTGTTTCGACGGCAAAAACTTTCAGGGGAGCATTTGCAAGCTTCTGGCATCATTTTTGAGTGAATCGCCAAAAGTCAGATTTTTGCTGAAATTGTGACCCCGGGGCTTAGGGATTTTTTCAAAAAAATATTTTCCGTCGGTTAAGTTGTTGAGGGCTGATTTCTTGTCCTGTGATAAAAAGCCTTCTGTTTCAACGGCAAAAACTTTCAGGGGAGCATTTGCAAGCTTCTGGCATCATTTTTGAGTGAATCTCCAAAAGTCAGATTTTTGCTGAAATTGTGACCCCGGGGATTAGGGATTTTTTCAAAAAAATATTTTCCGACGGTTAAGTTGTTGAGGGCTGATTTCTTGTCCTGTGATAAAAAGCCTTCTGTTTCGACCGCCAAAACATTCAGGGGATCATTTGCAAGCTTCTGGCATTATTTTTGAGTGAATCGCCAAAAGTCAGATTTTTGCTGAAATTGTTACCCCGGGGCTTAGGGATTTTTTTAAAAAAATATTTTCCGCTGGTTAAATTGTTGAGGGCTGATTTCTTGTTCTGTGATAAAAAGCCTTCTGTTTCCATCGCCAAAACATTCAGGGGATCATTTGCAAGCTTCTGGCATTATTTTTGATTGAATCGCCAAAAGTCAGATTTTTGCTGAAATTGTGACCCCGGGGCTTAGGGATTTTTTCAAAAAAATATTTTCCGCCGGTTAAGTTGTTGATTTTTTCAAAAAAATATTTTCCGCCGGTTAAGTTGTTGAGGGCTGATTTCTTGTCCTTTGATAAAAAGCCTTCTGTTTCGACGGCAAAAACTTTCAGCGCAGCATTTGCAAGCTTCTGGCATCATTTTTGAGTGAATCGCCAAAAGTCAGATTTTTGCTGAAATTGTGACCCCGGGGCTTAGGGATTTTTTTAAAAAAATATTTTCTGCCGGTTAAGTTGTTGAAGACTGATTTCTTGTCCTGTGATAAAAAGCCTTCTGTTTCCATCGCCATAACTTTCAGGGGAGCATTTGCAACCTTCCCACACCATTTTTGAGTGAATTTGCCAAAAGTCAGATTTTTGCTGAAATTGTGACCCCGGGGCTTAGGGATTTATTTAAAAAAATATTTTCCGACGGTTAAGTTGTTGAGGGCTGATTTCTTGTTCTGTGATAAAAAGCCTTCTGTTTCCATCGCCAAAACTTTCAGGGGAGCATTTGCCAGCTTCTGGCACCATTTTTGAGTGAATTGCCAAAAGTCAGATTTTTGCTGAAATTGTGACCCCGGGGCTTAGGGATTTTTTCAAAAATATATTTTCCGCCAGTTAAGTTGTTGAGGGCTGATTTCTTGTCCTGTGATAAAAAGCCTTCTGTTTCGACGGAAAAAACTTTCAGGGGAGCATTTGAAAGCTTCTGGCATTATTTTTGAGTGAATCGCCAAAAGTCAGATTTTTGCTGAAATTGTGACCCCGGGGCTTAGGGATTTTTTCAAAAAAATATTTTCCGTCGGTTAAGTTGTTGAGGGCTGATTTCTTGTCCTGTGATAAAAAGCCTTCTGTTTCAACGGCAAAAACTTTCAGGGGAGCATTTGCAAGCTTCTGGCATCATTTTTGAGTGAATCTCCAAAAGTCAGATTTTTGCTGAAATTGTGACCCCGGGGATTAGGGATTTTTTCAAAAAAATATTTTCCGACGGTTAAGTTGTTGAGGGCTGATTTCTTGTCCTGTGATAAAAAGCCTTCTGTTTCGACCGCCAAAACATTCAGGGGATCATTTGCAAGCTTCTGGCATTATTTTTAAGTGAATCGCCAAAAGTCAGATTTTTGCTGAAATTGTTACCCCGGGGCTTAGGGATTTTTTTAAAAAAATATTTTCTGCCGGTTAAATTGTTGAGGGCTGATTTCTTGTCCTGTGATAAAAAGCCTTCTGTTTCGACCGCCAAAACATTCAGGGGATCATTTGCAAGCTTCTGGCATCATTTTTGAGTGAATCGCCAAAAGTCAGATTTTTGCTGAAATTGTGACCCCGGGGCTTAGGGATTTTTTCAAAAAAATATTTTCCGCCGGTTAAGTTGTTGAGGGCTGATTTCTTGTCCTGTGATAAAAAGCCTTCTGTTTCGACGGCAAAAACTTTCAGGGGAGCATTTGCAAGCTTCTGGCATCATTTTTGATTGAATCGCCAAACGTCAGATAATTGCTGAAATTGTGACCCTGGGGCTTAGGGATTTTTTCAAAAAAATATTTTCCGCCGGTTAAGTTGTTGATTTTTTCAAAAAAATATTTTCCGCCGGTTAAGTTGTTGAGGGCTGATTTCTTGTCCTGTGATAAAAAGCCTTCTGTTTCGACGGCAAAAACTTTCAGGGGAGCATTTGCAAGCTTCTGGCATCATTTTTGAGTGAATCGCCAAAAGTCAGATTTTTGCTGAAATTGTGACCCCGGGGCTTAGGGATTTTTTCAAAAAAATATTTTCCGTCGGTTAAGTTGTTGAGGGCTGATTTCTTGTCCTGTGATAAAAAGCCTTCTGTTTCAACGGCAAAAACTTTCAGGGGAGCATTTGCAAGCTTCTGGCATCATTTTTGAGTGAATCTCCAAAAGTCAGATTTTTGCTGAAATTGTGACCCCGGGGATTAGGGATTTTTTCAAAAAAATATTTTCCGACGGTTAAGTTGTTGAGGGCTGATTTCTTGTCCTGTGATAAAAAGCCTTCTGTTTCGACCGCCAAAACATTCAGGGGATCATTTGCAAGCTTCTGGCATTATTTTTGAGTGAATCGCCAAAAGTCAGATTTTTGCTGAAATTGTTACCCCGGGGCTTAGGGATTTTTTTAAAAAAATATTTTCCGCTGGTTAAATTGTTGAGGGCTGATTTCTTGTTCTGTGATAAAAAGCCTTCTGTTTCCATCGCCAAAACATTCAGGGGATCATTTGCAAGCTTCTGGCATTATTTTTGATTGAATCGCCAAAAGTCAGATTTTTGCTGAAATTGTGACCCCGGGGCTTAGGGATTTTTTCAAAAAAATATTTTCCGCCGGTTAAGTTGTTGATTTTTTCAAAAAAATATTTTCCGCCGGTTAAGTTGTTGAGGGCTGATTTCTTGTCCTTTGATAAAAAGCCTTCTGTTTCGACGGCAAAAACTTTCAGCGCAGCATTTGCAAGCTTCTGGCATCATTTTTGAGTGAATCGCCAAAAGTCAGATTTTTGCTGAAATTGTGACCCCGGGGCTTAGGGATTTTTTTAAAAAAATATTTTCTGCCGGTTAAGTTGTTGAAGACTGATTTCTTGTCCTGTGATAAAAAGCCTTCTGTTTCCATCGCCATAACTTTCAGGGGAGCATTTGCAACCTTCCCACACCATTTTTGAGTGAATTTGCCAAAAGTCAGATTTTTGCTGAAATTGTGACCCCGGGGCTTAGGGATTTATTTAAAAAAATATTTTCCGACGGTTAAGTTGTTGAGGGCTGATTTCTTGTTCTGTGATAAAAAGCCTTCTGTTTCCATCGCCAAAACTTTCAGGGGAGCATTTGCCAGCTTCTGGCACCATTTTTGAGGGAATCGCCAAAAGTCAGATTTTTGCTGAAATTGTTACCCCGGGGCTTAGGGATTTTTTTAAAAAAATATTTTCCGCCGGTTAAATTGTTGAGGGCTGATTTCTTGTCCTGTGATAAAAAGCCTTCTGTTTCGACCGCCAAAACATTCAGGGGATCATTTGCAAGCTTCTGGCATTATTTTTGAGTGAATTGCCAAAAGTCAGATTTTTGCTGAAATTGTGACCCCGGGGCTTAGGGATTTTTTCAAAAAAATATTTTCCGACGGTTAACTTGTTGAGGGCTGATTTCTTGTTCTGTGATAAAAAGCCTTCTGTTTCCATCACCAAAACTTTCAGGGGAGCATTTGCAAGCTTCTGGCACCATTTTTGAGTGAATTGCCAAAAGTCAGATTTTTGCTGAAATTGTGACCCCGGGGCTTAGGGATTTTTTCAAAAATATATTTTCCGCCAGTTAAGTTGTTGAGGGCTGATTTCTTGTCCTGTGATAAAAAGCCTTCTGTTTCGACGGAAAAAACTTTCAGGGGAGCATTTGAAAGCTTCTGGCATTATTTTTGAGTGAATCGCCAAAAGTCAGATTTTTGCTGAAATTGTGACCCCGGGGCTTAGGGATTTTTTCAAAAAAATATTTTCCGTCGGTTAAGTTGTTGAGGGCTGATTTCTTGTCCTGTGATAAAAAGCCTTCTGTTTCAACGGCAAAAACTTTCAGGGGAGCATTTGCAAGCTTCTGGCATCATTTTTGAGTGAATCTCCAAAAGTCAGATTTTTGCTGAAATTGTGACCCCGGGGATTAGGGATTTTTTCAAAAAAATATTTTCCGACGGTTAAGTTGTTGAGGGCTGATTTCTTGTCCTGTGATAAAAAGCCTTCTGTTTCGACCGCCAAAACATTCAGGGGATCATTTGCAAGCTTCTGGCATTATTTTTGAGTGAATCGCCAAAAGTCAGATTTTTGCTGAAATTGTTACCCCGGGGCTTAGGGATTTTTAAAAAAAAATATTTTCTGCCGGTTAAATTGTTGAGGGCTGATTTCTTGTCCTGTGATAAAAAGCCTTCTGTTTCGACCGCCAAAACATTCAGGGGATCATTTGCAAGCTTCTGGCATCATTTTTGAGTGAATCGCCAAAAGTCAGATTTTTGCTGAAATTGTGACCCCGGGGCTTAGGGATTTTTTCAAAAAAATATTTTCCGCCGGTTAAGTTGTTGAGGGCTGATTTCTTGTCCTGTGATAAAAAGCCTTCTGTTTCGACGGCAAAAACTTTCAGGGGAGCATTTGCAAGCTTCTGGCATCATTTTTGATTGAATCGCCAAACGTCAGATAATTGCTGAAATTGTGACCCTGGGGCTTAGGGATTTTTTCAAAAAAATATTTTCCGCCGGTTAAGTTGTTGATTTTTTCAAAAAAATATTTTCCGCCGGTTAAGTTGTTGAGGGCTGATTTCTTGTCCTGTGATAAAAAGCCTTCTGTTTCGACGGCAAAAACTTTCAGGGGAGCATTTGCAAGCTTCTGGCATCATTTTTGAGTGAATCGCCAAAAGTCAGATTTTTGCTGAAATTGTGACCCCGGGGCTTAGGGATTTTTTCAAAAAAATATTTTCCGTCGGTTAAGTTGTTGAGGGCTGATTTCTTGTCCTGTGATAAAAAGCCTTCTGTTTCAACGGCAAAAACTTTCAGGGGAGCATTTGCAAGCTTCTGGCATCATTTTTGAGTGAATCTCCAAAAGTCAGATTTTTGCTGAAATTGTGACCCCGGGGATTAGGGATTTTTTCAAAAAAATATTTTCCGACGGTTAAGTTGTTGAGGGCTGATTTCTTGTCCTGTGATAAAAAGCCTTCTGTTTCGACCGCCAAAACATTCAGGGGATCATTTGCAAGCTTCTGGCATTATTTTTGAGTGAATCGCCAAAAGTCAGATTAATGCTGAAATTGTTACCCCGGGGCTTAGGGATTTTTTTAAAAAAATATTTTCCGCTGGTTAAATTGTTGAGGGCTCATTTCTTGTCCTGTGATAAAAAGCCTTCTGTTTCGACCGCCAAAACATTCAGGGGATCATTTGCAAGCTTCTGGCATCATTTTTGAGTGAATCGCCAAAAGTCAGATTTTTGCTGAAATTGTGACCCCGGGGCTTAGGGATTTTTTCAAAAAAATATTTTCCGCCGGTTAAGTTGTTGAGGGCTGATTTCTTGTCCTGTGATAAAAAGCCTTCTGTTTCGACGGCAAAAACTTTCAGGGGAGCATTTGCAAGCTTCTGGCATCATTTTTGATTGAATCGCCAAACGTCAGACAATTGCTGAAATTGTGACCCTGGGGCTTAGGGATTTTTTCAAAAAAATATTTTCCGCCGGTTAAGTTGTTGATTTTTTCAAAAAAATATTTTCCGCCGGTTAAGTTGTTGAGGGCTGATTTCTTGTCCTGTGATAAAAAGCCTTCTGTTTCGACGGCAAAAACTTTCAGGGGAGCATTTGCAAGCTTCTGGCATCATTTTTAAGTGAATCGCCAAAAGTCAGATTTTTGCTGAAATTGTGACCCCGGGGATTAGGGATTTTTTCAAAAAAATATTTTCCGACGATTAACTTGTTGAGGGCTGATTTCTTGTTCTGTGATAAAAAGCCTTCTGTTTCCATCACCATAACTTTCAGGGGAGCATTTGCAAGCTTCTGGCATCATTTTTGAGTGAATTTGCCAAAAGTCAGATTTTTGCTGAAATTGTGACCCCGGGGCTTAGGGATTTTTTTAAAAAAATATTTTCCGACGGTTAAGTTGTTGAGGGCTGATTTCTTGTCCTGTGATAAAAAGCCTTCTGTTTCCATCGCCAAAACTTTCAGGGGAGCATTTGCAAGCTTCTGGCACCATTTTTGAGGGAATCGCCAAAAGTCAGATTTTTGCTGAAATTGTGACCCCGGGGCTTAGGGATTTTTTCAAAAATATATTTTCCGCCAGTTAAGTTTTTGAGGGCTGATTTCTTCTCCTGTGATAAAAAGCTTTCTGTTTCGACGGCCAATACTTTCAGGGGAGCATTTGCAAGCTTCTGGCATCATTATTGAGTGAATTGCCAAAAGTCAGATTTTTGCTGAAATTGTTACCCCCGGGGCTTAGGGATTTTTTGAAAAAAATATTTTCCGACGGTTAAGTTGTTGAGGGCTGATTTCTTGTTCGGTGATAAAAAGCTTTCTGTTTCCATCGCCAAAACTTTCAGGGAAGCATTTGCAAGCTTTTGGCATCATTTTTGAGTGAATCGCCAAAAGTCAGATAATTGCTGAAATTGTGACCCCGGGGCTTAGGGATTTTTTCAAAAAAATACTTTCCGCCGGTTAAGTTGTTGAGGGCTGATTTCTTGTCCTGTGTTAAAAAGCCTTCTGTTTCCATCGCCGTAACTTTCAGGGGAGCATTTGCAACCTTCCCAAACCATTTTTGAGTGAATTTGCCAAAAGTCAGATTTTTGCTGAAATTGTGACCCCGGGGCTTAGGGATTTTTTCAAAAAAATATTTTCCGCCGGTTAAGTTGTTGAGGGCTGATTTCTTGTCCTGTGATAAAAAGCCTTCTGTTTCGACGGCAAAAACTTTCAGGGGAGCATTTGCAAGCTTCTGGCATCATTTTTGAGTGAATCGCCAAAAGTCAGATTTTTGCTGAAATTGTTACCCCCGGGGCTTAGGGATTTTTTTAAAAAATATTTTCTGCCCTTTAAGTTGTTGAGGACTGATTTCTTGTCCTGTGATAAAAAGCCTTCTGTTTCCATCACCATAACTTTCAGGGGAGCATTTGCAAACTTCTGGCATCATTTTTGAGTGAATTTGCCAAAAGTCAGATTTTTGCTGAAATTGTGACCCCGGGGCTTAGGGATTTTTTTAAAAAAATATTTTCTGCCGGTTAAGTTGTTGAGGACTGATTTCTTGTCCTGTGATAAAAAGCCTTCTGTTTCCATCACCATAACTTTCAGGGGAGCATTTGCAAGCTTCTGGCACCATTTTTGAGGGAATCGCCAAAAGTCAGATTTTTGCTGAAATTGTGACCCCGGGGCTTAGGGATTTTTTCAAAAATATATTTTCCGCCAGTTAAGTTTTTGAGGGCTGATTTCTTCTCCTGTGATAAAAAGCTTTCTGTTTCGACGGCCAATACTTTCAGGGGTGCATTTGCAAGCTTCTGGCATCATTATTGAGTGAATTGCCAAAAGTCAGATTTTTGCTGAAATTGTTACCCCCGGGGCTTAGGGATTTTTTCAAAAAAATATTTTCCGCCGGTTAAGTTGTTGAGGGCTGATTTCTTGTCCTGTGATAAAAAGCCTTCTGTTTCCATCGCCGTAACTTTTAGGGGAGCATTTGCAACCTTCCCAAACCATTTTTGAGTGAATTTGCCAAAAGTCAGATTTTTGCTGAAATTGTGACCCCGGGGCTTAGGGATTTTTTCAAAAAAATATTTTCCGACGGTTAACTTGTTGAGGGTTGATTTCTTGTTCTGTGATAAAAAGCCTTCTGTTTCGACCGCCAAAACATTCAGGGGATCATTTGCAAGCTTCTGGCATTATTTTTGAGTGAATTGCCAAAAGTCAGATTTTTGCTGAAATTGTGACCCCGGGGCTTAGGGATTTTTTTAAAAAAATATTTTCCGACGGTTAACTTGTTGAGGGCTGATTTCTTGTCCTGTGATAAAAAGCCTTCTGTTTCGACGGCAAAAACTTTCAGGGGAGCATTTGCAAGCTTCTGGCATTATTTTTGAGTGAATCGCCAAAAGTCAGATTTTTGCTGAAATTGTGACCCCGGGGCTTAGGGATTTTTTCAAAAAAATATTTTCCGTCGGTTAAGTTGTTGAGGGCTGATTTCTTGTCCTGTGATAAAAAGCCTTCTGTTTCAACGTCAAAAACTTTCAGGGGAGCATTTGCAAGCTTCTGGCATCATTTTTGAGTGAATCTCCAAAAGTCAGACTTTTGCTGAAATTGTGACCCCGGGGATTAGGGATTTTTTCAAAAAAATATTTTCCGACGGTTAAGTTGTTGAGGGCTGATTTTTTGTCCTGTGATAAAAAGCCTTCTGTTTCGACCGCCAAAACATTCAGGGGATCATTTGCAAGCTTCTGGCATTATTTTTGAGTGAATTGCCAAAAGTCAGATTTTCGCTGAAATTGTGACCCCGGGGCTTAGGGATTTTTTTAAAAAAATATTTTCCGACGGTTAACTTGTTGAGGGCTGATTTCTTGTCCTGTGATAAAAAGCCTTCTGTTTCGACGGCAAAAACTTTCAGGGGAGCATTTGCAAGCTTCTGGCATTATTTTTGAGTGAATCGCCAAAAGTCAGATTTTTGCTGAAATTGTGACCCCGGGGCTTAGGGATTTTTTCAAAAAAATATTTTCCGTCGGTTAAGTTGTTGAGGGCTGATTTCTTGTCCTGTGATAAAAAGCCTTCTGTTTCAACGTCAAAAACTTTCAGGGGAGCATTTGCAAGCTTCTGGCATCATTTTTGAGTGAATCTCCAAAAGTCAGACTTTTGCTGAAATTGTGACCCCGGGGATTAGGGATTTTTTCAAAAAAATATTTTCCGACGGTTAAGTTGTTGAGGGCTGATTTCTTGTCCTGTGATAAAAAGCCTTCTGTTTCGACCGCCAAAACATTCAGGGGATCATTTGCAAGCTTCTGGCATTATTTTTGAGTGAATCGCCAAAAGTCAGATTTTTGCTGAAATTGTTACCCCGGGGCTTAGGGATTTTTTTAAAAAAATATTTTCCGCCGGTTAAATTGTTGAGGGCTGATTTCTTGTCTTGTGATAAAAAGCCTTCTGTTTCGACCGCCAAAACATTCAGGGGATCATTTGCAAGCTTCGGGCATCATTTTTGAGTGAATCGCCAAAAGTCAGATTTTTGCTGAAATTGTGACCCCCGGGGCTTAGGGATTTTTTCAAAAAAATATTTTCCGCCGGTTAAGTTGTTGAGGGCTGATTTCTTGTCCTGTGATAAAAAGCCTTCTGTTTCGACGGCAAAAACTTTCAGGGGAGCATTTGCAAGCTTCTGGCATCATTTTTGATTGAATCGCCAAACGTCAGATAATTGCTGAAATTGTGACCCTGGGGCTTAGGGATTTTTTCAAAAAAATATTTTCCGCCGGTTAAGTTGTTGATTTTTTCAAAAAAATATTTTCCGCCGGTTAACTTGTTGAGGGCTGATTTCTTGTTCTGTGATAAAAAGCCTTCTGTTTCCATCGCCAAAACTTTCAGGGGAGCATTTGCAAGCTTCTGGCACCATTTTTGAGTGAATTGCCAAAAGTCAGATTTTTGCTGAAATTGTTACCCCCAGGGCTTAGGGATTTTTTTAAAAAAATATTTTCTGCCGGTTAAGTTGTTGAGGACTGATTTCTTGTCCTGTGATAAAAAGCCTTCTGTTTCCATCACCATAACTTTCAGGGGAGCATTTGCAAGCTTCTGGAATCATTTTTGAGTGAATTTGCCAAAAGTCAGATTTTTGCTGAAATTGTGACCCTGGGGCTTAGGGATTTTTTTAAAAAAATATTTTCTGACGGTTAAGTTGTTGAGGGCTGATTTCTTGTTCTGTGATAAAAAGCCTTCTGTTTCCATCGCCAAAACTTTCAGGGGAGCATTTGCAAGCTTCTGGCACCATTTTTGAGGGAATCGCCAAAAGTCAGATTTTTGCTGAAATTGTTACCCCGGGGCTTAAGGATTTTTTTAAAAAAATATTTTCCGCCGGTTAAATTGTTGAGGGCTGATTTCTTGTCCTGTGATAAAAAGCCTTCTGTTTCGACCGCCAAAACATTCAGGGGATCATTTGCAAGCTCCTGGCATTATTTTAGAGTGAATTGCCAAAAGTCAGATTTTTGCTGAAATTGTGACCCCGGGGCTTAGGGATTTTTTCAAAAATATATTTTCCGCCAGTTAAGTTTTTGAGGGCTGATTTCTTCTCCTGTGATAAAAAGCTTTCTGTTTCTACGGCCAATACTTTCAGGGGAGCATTTGCAAGCTTCTGGCATCATTATTGAGTGAATTGCCAAAAGTCAGATTTTTGCTGAAATTGTTACCCCCGGGGCTTAGGGATTTTTTCAAAAAAATATTTTCCGCCGGTTAAGTTGTTGAGGGCTGATTTCTTGTTCCGTGATAAAAAGCTTTCTGTTTCCATCGCCAAAACTTTCAGGGAAGCATTTGCAAGCTTCTGGCATCATTTTTGAGTGAATCGCCAAAAGTCAGATAATTGCTGAAATTGTGACCCCGGGGCTTAGGGATTTTTTCAAAAAAATACTTTCTGCCGGTTAAGTTGTTGAGGGCTGATTTCTTGTCCTGTGTTAAAAAGCCTTCTGTTTCCATCGCCGTAACTTTCAGGGGAGCATTTGCAACCTTCCCAAACCATTTTTGAGTGAATTTGCCAAAAGTCAGATTTTTGCTGAAATTGTTACCCCCGGGGCTTAGGGATTTTTTCAAAAAAATATTTTCCGCCGGTTAAGTTGTTGAGGGCTGATATCTTGTCCTGTGATAAAAAGCCTTCTGTTTCGACGGCAAAAACTTTCAGGGGAGCATTTGCAAGCTTCTGGCATTATTTTTGATTGAATCGCCAAAAGTCAGATAATTGCTGAAAATGTGACCCCGGGGCTTAGGGATTTTTTCAAAAAAATATTTTCCCCCGGTTAAGTTGTTGATTTTTTCAAAAAAATATTTTCCGCCGGTTAAGTTGTTGAGGGCTGATTTCTTGTCCTGTGATAAAAAGCCTTCTGTTTCGACGGCAAAAACTTTCAGGGGAGCATTTGCAAGCTTCTGGCATCATTTTTGAGTGAATCGCCAAAAGTCAGATTTTTGCTGAAATTGTTACCCCCGGGGCTTAGGGATTTTTTTAAAAAAATATTTTCTGCCGGTTAAGTTGTTGAGGACTGATTTCTTGTCCTGTGATAAAAAGCCTTCTGTTTCCATCACCATAACTTTCAGGGGAGCATTTGCAAACTTCTGGCATCATTTTTGAGTGAATTTGCCAAAAGTCAGATTTTTGCTGAAATTGTGACCCCGGGGCTTAGGGATTTTTTTAAAAAAATATTTTCTGCCGGTTAAGTTGTTGAGGACTGATTTCTTGTCCTGTGATAAAAAGCCTTCTGTTTCCATCACCATAACTTTCAGGGGAGCATTTGCAAGCTTCTGGCACCATTTTTGAGGGAATCGCCAAAAGTCAGATTTTTGCTGAAATTGTGACCCCGGGGCTTAGGGATTTTTTCAAAAATATATTTTCCGCCAGTTAAGTTTTTGAGGGCTGATTTCTTCTCCTGTGATAAAAAGCTTTCTGTTTCGACGGCCAATACTTTCAGGGGTGCATTTGCAAGCTTCTGTCATCATTATTGAGTGAATTGCCAAAAGTCAGATTTTTGCTGAAATTGTTACCCCCGGGGCTTAGGGATTTTTTCAAAAAAATATTTTCCGCCGGTTAAGTTGTGGAGGGCTGATTTCTTGTTCTGAGATAAAAAGCCTTCTGTTTCCATCGCCAAAACTTTCAGGGGAGCATTTGCAAGCTTCTGGCACCATTTTTGAGGGAATCGCCAAAAGTCAGATTTTTGCTGAAATTGTTACCCCGGGACTTAGGGATTTTTTTAAAAAAATATTTTCCGCCGGTTAAATTGTTGAGGGCTGATTTCTTGTCCTGTGATAAAAAGCCTTCTGTTTCGACTGCCAAAACATTCAGGGGATCATTTGCAAGCTTCTGGCATTATTTTTGAGTGAATCGCCAAAAGTCAGATTTTTGCTGAAATTGTGACCCCGGGGCTTAGGGATTTTTTAAAAAAAATATTTTCCGACGGTTAACTTGTTGAGGGCTGATTTCTTGTTCTGTGATAAAAAGCCTTCTGTTTCCATCACCAAAACTTTCAGGGGAGCATTTGCAAGCTTCTGGCATCATTTTTGATTGAATCGCCAAAAGTCAGATAATTGCTGAAAATGTGACCCCGGGGCTTAGGGATTTTTTCAAAAAAATATTTTCCGCCGGTTAAGTTGTTGAGGGCTGATTTCTTGTCCTGTGATAAAAAGCCTTCTGTTTCGACGGCAAAAACTTTCAGGGGAGCATTTGCAAGCTTCTGGCATCATTTTTGAGTGAATCGCCAAAAGTCAGATTTTTGCTGAAATTGTTACCCCCGGGGCTTAGGGATTTTTTTAAAAAAATATTTTCTGCCGGTTAAGTTGTTGAGGACTGATTTCTTGTCCTGTGATAAAAAGCCTTCTGTTTCCATCACCATAACTTTCAGGGGAGCATTTGCAAACTTCTGGCATCATTTTTGAGTGAATTTGCCAAAAGTCAGATTTTTGCTGAAATTGTGACCCCGGGGCTTAGGGATTTTTTTAAAAAAATATTTTCTGCCGGTTAAGTTGTTGAGGACTGATTTCTTGTCCTGTGATAAAAAGCCTTCTGTTTCCATCACCATAACTTTCAGGGGAGCATTTGCAAGCTTCTGGCACCATTTTTGAGGGAATCGCCAAAAGTCAGATTTTTGCTGAAATTGTGACCCCGGGGCTTAGGGATTTTTTCAAAAATATATTTTCCGCCAGTTAAGTTTTTGAGGGCTGATTTCTTCTCCTGTGATAAAAAGCTTTCTGTTTCGACGGCCAATACTTTCAGGGGTGCATTTGCAAGCTTCTGTCATCATTATTGAGTGAATTGCCAAAAGTCAGATTTTTGCTGAAATTGTTACCCCCGGGGCTTAGGGATTTTTTCAAAAAAATATTTTCCGCTGGTTAAGTTGTGGAGGGCTGATTTCTTGTTCTGTGATAAAAAGCCTTCTGTTTCCATCGCCAAAACTTTCAGGGGAGCATTTGCAAGCTTCTGGCACCATTTTTGAGTGAATCGCCAAAAGTCAGATTTTTGCTGAAATTGTTACCCCCGGGGCTTAGGGATTTTTTTAAAAAATATTTTCTGCCCTTTAAGTTGTTGAGGACTGATTTCTTGTCCTGTGATAAAAAGCCTTCTGTTTCCATCACCATAACTTTCAGGGGAGCATTTGCAAACTTCTGGCATCATTTTTGAGTGAATTTGCCAAAAGTCAGATTTTTGCTGAAATTGTGACCCCGGGGCTTAGGGATTTTTTTAAAAAAATATTTTCGGCCGGTTAAGTTGTTGAGGACTGATTTCTTGTCCTGTGATAAAAAGCCTTCTGTTTCCATCACCATAACTTTCAGGGGAGCATTTGCAAGCTTCTGGCACCATTTTTGAGGGAATCGCCAAAAGTCAGATTTTTGCTGAAATTGTGACCCCGGGGCTTAGGGATTTTTTCAAAAATATATTTTCCGCCAGTTAAGTTTTTGAGGGCTGATTTCTTCTCCTGTGATAAAAAGCTTTCTGTTTCGACGGCCAATACTTTCAGGGGTGCATTTGCAAGCTTCTGGCATCATTATTGAGTGAATTGCCAAAAGTCAGATTTTTGCTGAAATTGTTACCCCCGGGGCTTAGGGATTTTTTCAAAAAAATATTTTCCGCCGGTTAAGTTGTTGAGGGCTGATTTCTTGTCCTGTGATAAAAAGCCTTCTGTTTCCATCGCCGTAACTTTTAGGGGAGCATTTGCAACCTTCCCAAACCATTTTTGAGTGAATTTGCCAAAAGTCAGATTTTTGCTGAAATTGTGACCCCGGGGCTTAGGGATTTTTTCAAAAAAATATTTTCCGACGGTTAACTTGTTGAGGGTTGATTTCTTGTTCTGTGATAAAAAGCCTTCTGTTTCGACCGCCAAAACATTCAGGGGATCATTTGCAAGCTTCTGGCATTATTTTTGAGTGAATTGCCAAAAGTCAGATTTTTGCTGAAATTGTGACCCCGGGGCTTAGGGATTTTTTTTAAAAAATATTTTCCGACGGTTAACTTGTTGAGGGCTGATTTCTTGTCCTGTGATAAAAAGCCTTCTGTTTCGACGGCAAAAACTTTCAGGGGAGCATTTGCAAGCTTCTGGCATTATTTTTGAGTGAATCGCCAAAAGTCAGATTTTTGCTGAAATTGTGACCCCGGGGCTTAGGGATTTTTTCAAAAAAATATTTTCCGTCGGTTAAGTTGTTGAGGGCTGATTTCTTGTCCTGTGATAAAAAGCCTTCTGTTTCAACGTCAAAAACTTTCAGGGGAGCATTTGCAAGCTTCTGGCATCATTTTTGAGTGAATCTCCAAAAGTCAGACTTTTGCTGAAATTGTGACCCCGGGGATTAGGGATTTTTTCAAAAAAATATTTTCCGACGGTTAAGTTGTTGAGGGCTGATTTTTTGTCCTGTGATAAAAAGCCTTCTGTTTCGACCGCCAAAACATTCAGGGGATCATTTGCAAGCTTCTGGCATTATTTTTGAGTGAATTGCCAAAAGTCAGATTTTCGCTGAAATTGTGACCCCGGGGCTTAGGGATTTTTTTAAAAAAATATTTTCCGACGGTTAACTTGTTGAGGGCTGATTTCTTGTCCTGTGATAAAAAGCCTTCTGTTTCGACGGCAAAAACTTTCAGGGGAGCATTTGCAAGCTTCTGGCATTATTTTTGAGTGAATCGCCAAAAGTCAGATTTTTGCTGAAATTGTGACCCCGGGGCTTAGGGATTTTTTCAAAAAAATATTTTCCGTCGGTTAAGTTGTTGAGGGCTGATTTCTTGTCCTGTGATAAAAAGCCTTCTGTTTCAACGTCAAAAACTTTCAGGGGAGCATTTGCAAGCTTCTGGCATCATTTTTGAGTGAATCTCCAAAAGTCAGACTTTTGCTGAAATTGTGACCCCGGGGATTAGGGATTTTTTCAAAAAAATATTTTCCGACGGTTAAGTTGTTGAGGGCTGATTTCTTGTCCTGTGATAAAAAGCCTTCTGTTTCGACCGCCAAAACATTCAGGGGATCATTTGCAAGCTTCTGGCATTATTTTTGAGTGAATCGCCAAAAGTCAGATTTTTGCTGAAATTGTTACCCCGGGGCTTAGGGATTTTTTTAAAAAAATATTTTCCGCCGGTTAAATTGTTGAGGGCTGATTTCTTGTCTTGTGATAAAAAGCCTTCTGTTTCGACCGCCAAAACATTCAGGGGATCATTTGCAAGCTTCGGGCATCATTTTTGAGTGAATCGCCAAAAGTCAGATTTTTGCTGAAATTGTGACCCCCGGGGCTTAGGGATTTTTTCAAAAAAATATTTTCCGCCGGTTAAGTTGTTGAGGGCTGATTTCTTGTCCTGTGATAAAAAGCCTTCTGTTTCGACGGCAAAAACTTTCAGGGGAGCATTTGCAAGCTTCTGGCATCATTTTTGATTGAATCGCCAAACGTCAGATAATTGCTGAAATTGTGACCCTGGGGCTTAGGGATTTTTTCAAAAAAATATTTTCCGCCGGTTAAGTTGTTGATTTTTTCAAAAAAATATTTTCCGCCGGTTAAGTTGTTGAGGGCTGATTTCTTGTCCTGTGATAAAAAGCCTTCTGTTTCGATGGAAAAAACTTTCAGGGGAGCATTTGCAAGCTTCTGGCATCATTTTTGAGTGAATCGCCAAAAGTCAGATTTTTGCTGAAATTGTGACCCCGGGGCTTAGGGATTTTTTCAAAAAAATATTTTCCGACAGTTAACTTGTTGAGGGCTGATTTCTTGTTCTGTGATAAAAAGCCTTCTGTTTCCATCGCCAAAACTTTCAGGGGAGCATTTGCAAGCTTCTGGCACCATTTTTGAGTGAATTGCCAAAAGTCAGATTTTTGCTGAAATTGTTACCCCCAGGGCTTAGGGATTTTTTTAAAAAAATATTTTCTGCCGGTTAAGTTGTTGAGGACTGATTTCTTGTCCTGTGATAAAAAGCCTTCTGTTTCCATCACCATAACTTTCAGGGGAGCATTTGCAAGCTTCTGGAATCATTTTTGAGTGAATTTGCCAAAAGTCAGATTTTTGCTGAAATTGTGACCCTGGGGCTTAGGGATTTTTTTAAAAAAATATTTTCTGACGGTTAAGTTGTTGAGGGCTGATTTCTTGTTCTGTGATAAAAAGCCTTCTGTTTCCATCGCCAAAACTTTCAGGGGAGCATTTGCAAGCTTCTGGCACCATTTTTGAGGGAATCGCCAAAAGTCAGATTTTTGCTGAAATTGTTACCCCGGGGCTTAAGGATTTTTTTAAAAAAATATTTTCCGCCGGTTAAATTGTTGAGGGCTGATTTCTTGTCCTGTGATAAAAAGCCTTCTGTTTCGACCGCCAAAACATTCAGGGGATCATTTGCAAGCTCCTGGCATTATTTTAGAGTGAATTGCCAAAAGTCAGATTTTTGCTGAAATTGTGACCCCGGGGCTTAGGGATTTTTTCAAAAATATATTTTCCGCCAGTTAAGTTTTTGAGGGCTGATTTCTTCTCCTGTGATAAAAAGCTTTCTGTTTCTACGGCCAATACTTTCAGGGGAGCATTTGCAAGCTTCTGGCATCATTATTGAGTGAATTGCCAAAAGTCAGATTTTTGCTGAAATTGTTACCCCCGGGGCTTAGGGATTTTTTCAAAAAAATATTTTCCGCCGGTTAAGTTGTTGAGGGCTGATTTCTTGTTCCGTGATAAAAAGCTTTCTGTTTCCATCGCCAAAACTTTCAGGGAAGCATTTGCAAGCTTCTGGCATCATTTTTGAGTGAATCGCCAAAAGTCAGATAATTGCTGAAATTGTGACCCCGGGGCTTAGGGATTTTTTCAAAAAAATACTTTCTGCCGGTTAAGTTGTTGAGGGCTGATTTCTTGTCCTGTGTTAAAAAGCCTTCTGTTTCCATCGCCGTAACTTTCAGGGGAGCATTTGCAACCTTCCCAAACCATTTTTGAGTGAATTTGCCAAAAGTCAGATTTTTGCTGAAATTGTTACCCCCGGGGCTTAGGGATTTTTTCAAAAAAATATTTTCCGCCGGTTAAGTTGTTGAGGGCTGATATCTTGTCCTGTGATAAAAAGCCTTCTGTTTCGACGGCAAAAACTTTCAGGGGAGCATTTGCAAGCTTCTGGCATTATTTTTGATTGAATCGCCAAAAGTCAGATAATTGCTGAAAATGTGACCCCGGGGCTTAGGGATTTTTTCAAAAAAATATTTTCCCCCGGTTAAGTTGTTGATTTTTTCAAAAAAATATTTTCCGCCGGTTAAGTTGTTGAGGGCTGATTTCTTGTCCTGTGATAAAAAGCCTTCTGTTTCGACGGCAAAAACTTTCAGGGGAGCATTTGCAAGCTTCTGGCATCATTTTTGAGTGAATCGCCAAAAGTCAGATTTTTGCTGAAATTGTTACCCCCGGGGCTTAGGGATTTTTTTAAAAAAATATTTTCTGCCGGTTAAGTTGTTGAGGACTGATTTCTTGTCCTGTGATAAAAAGCCTTCTGTTTCCATCACCATAACTTTCAGGGGAGCATTTGCAAACTTCTGGCATCATTTTTGAGTGAATTTGCCAAAAGTCAGATTTTTGCTGAAATTGTGACCCCGGGGCTTAGGGATTTTTTTAAAAAAATATTTTCTGCCGGTTAAGTTGTTGAGGACTGATTTCTTGTCCTGTGATAAAAAGCCTTCTATTTCCATCACCATAACTTTCAGGGGAGCATTTGCAAGCTTCTGGCACCATTTTTGAGGGAATCGCCAAAAGTCAGATTTTTGCTGAAATTGTGACCCCGGGGCTTAGGGATTTTTTCAAAAATATATTTTCCGCCAGTTAAGTTTTTGAGGGCTGATTTCTTCTCCTGTGATAAAAAGCTTTCTGTTTCGACGGCCAATACTTTCAGGGGTGCATTTGCAAGCTTCTGTCATCATTATTGAGTGAATTGCCAAAAGTCAGATTTTTGCTGAAATTGTTACCCCCGGGGCTTAGGGATTTTTTCAAAAAAATATTTTCCGCCGGTTAAGTTGTGGAGGGCTGATTTCTTGTTCTGAGATAAAAAGCCTTCTGTTTCCATCGCCAAAACTTTCAGGGGAGCATTTGCAAGCTTCTGGCACCATTTTTGAGGGAATCGCCAAAAGTCAGATTTTTGCTGAAATTGTTACCCCGGGACTTAGGGATTTTTTTAAAAAAATATTTTCCGCCGGTTAAATTGTTGAGGGCTGATTTCTTGTCCTGTGATAAAAAGCCTTCTGTTTCGACTGCCAAAACATTCAGGGGATCATTTGCAAGCTTCTGGCATTATTTTTGAGTGAATCGCCAAAAGTCAGATTTTTGCTGAAATTGTGACCCCGGGGCTTAGGGATTTTTTTAAAAAAATATTTTCCGACGGTTAACTTGTTGAGGGCTGATTTCTTGTTCTGTGATAAAAAGCCTTCTGTTTCCATCACCAAAACTTTCAGGGGAGCATTTGCAAGCTTCTGGCATCATTTTTGATTGAATCGCCAAAAGTCAGATAATTGCTGAAAATGTGACCCCGGGGCTTAGGGATTTTTTCAAAAAAATATTTTCCGCCGGTTAAGTTGTTGAGGGCTGATTTCTTGTCCTGTGATAAAAAGCCTTCTGTTTCGACGGCAAAAACTTTCAGGGGAGCATTTGCAAGCTTCTGGCATCATTTTTGAGTGAATCGCCAAAAGTCAGATTTTTGCTGAAATTGTTACCCCCGGGGCTTAGGGATTTTTTTAAAAAAATATTTTCTGCCGGTTAAGTTGTTGAGGACTGATTTCTTGTCCTGTGATAAAAAGCCTTCTGTTTCCATCACCATAACTTTCAGGGGAGCATTTGCAAACTTCTGGCATCATTTTTGAGTGAATTTGCCAAAAGTCAGATTTTTGCTGAAATTGTGACCCCGGGGCTTAGGGATTTTTTTAAAAAAATATTTTCTGCCGGTTAAGTTGTTGAGGACTGATTTCTTGTCCTGTGATAAAAAGCCTTCTGTTTCCATCACCATAACTTTCAGGGGAGCATTTGCAAGCTTCTGGCACCATTTTTGAGGGAATCGCCAAAAGTCAGATTTTTGCTGAAATTGTGACCCCGGGGCTTAGGGATTTTTTCAAAAATATATTTTCCGCCAGTTAAGTTTTTGAGGGCTGATTTCTTCTCCTGTGATAAAAAGCTTTCTGTTTCGACGGCCAATACTTTCAGGGGTGCATTTGCAAGCTTCTGTCATCATTATTGAGTGAATTGCCAAAAGTCAGATTTTTGCTGAAATTGTTACCCCCGGGGCTTAGGGATTTTTTCAAAAAAATATTTTCCGCCGGTTAAGTTGTGGAGGGCTGATTTCTTGTTCTGTGATAAAAAGCCTTCTGTTTCCATCGCCAAAACTTTCAGGGGAGCATTTGCAAGCTTCTGGCACCATTTTTGAGGGAATCGCCAAAAGTCAGATTTTTGCTGAAATTGTTACCCCGGGACTTAGGGATTTTTTTAAAAAAATATTTTCCGCCGGTTAAATTGTTGAGGGCTGATTTCTTGTCCTGTGATAAAAAGCCTTCTGTTTCGACTGCCAAAACATTCAGGGGATCATTTGCAAGCTTCTGGCATCATTTTTGAGTGAATCGCCAAAAGTCAGATAATTGCTGAAAATGTGACCCCGGGGCTTAGGGATTTTTTCAAAAAAATATTTTCCCCCGGTTAAGTTGTTGATTTTTTCAAAAAAATAATTTCCGCCGGTTAAGTTGTTGAGGGCTGATTTCTTGTCCTGTGATAAAAAGCCTTCTGTTTCGACGGCAAAAACTTTCAGGGGAGCATTTGCAAGCTTCTGGCATCATTTTTGAGTGAATCGCCAAAAGTCAGATTTTTGCTGAAATTGTTACCCCCGGGGCTTAGGGATTTTTTTAAAAAAATATTTTCTGCCGGTTAAGTTGTTGAGGACTGATTTCTTGTCCTGTGATAAAAAGCCTTCTGTTTCCATCACCATAACTTTCAGGGGAGCATTTGCAAACTTCTGGCATCATTTTTGAGTGAATTTGCCAAAAGTCAGATTTTTGCTGAAATTGTGACCCCGGGGCTTAGGGATTTTTTTAAAAAAATATTTTCTGCCGGTTAAGTTGTTGAGGGCTGATTTCTTGTCCTGTGATAAAAAGCCTTCTGTTTCCATCACCATAACTTTCAGGGGAGCATTTGCAAGCTTCTGGCACCATTTTTGAGGGAATCGCCAAAAGTCAGATTTTTGCTGAAATTGTGACCCCGGGGCTTAGGGATTTTTTCAAAAATATATCTTCCGCCAGTTAAGTTTTTGAGGGCTGATTTCTTCTCCTGTGATAAAAAGCTTTCTGTTTCGACGGCCAATACTTTCAGGGGTGCATTTGCAAGCTTCTGGCATCATTATTGAGTGAATTGCCAAAAGTCAGATTTTTGCTGAAAATGTTACCCCCGGGGCTTAGGGATTTTTTCAAAAAAATATTTTCCGCCGGTTAAGTTGTTGAGGGCTGATTTCTTGTCCTGTGATAAAAAGCCTTCTGTTTCCATCGCCGTAACTTTTAGGGGAGCATTTGCAACCTTCCCAAACCATTTTTGAGTGAATTTGCCAAAAGTCAGATTTTTGCTGAAATTGTGACCCCGGGGCTTAGGGATTTTTTCAAAAAAATATTTTCCGCCGGTTAAGTTGTTGAGGGCTGATTTCTTGTCCTGTGATAAAAAGCTTTCTGTTTCGACCGCCAAAACATTCAGGGGATCATTTGCAAGCTTCTGGCATTATTTTTGAGTGAATTGCCAAAAGTCAGATTTTTGCTGAAATTGTGACCCCGGGGCTTAGGGATTTTTTAAAAAAAATATTTTCCGACGGTTAACTTGTTGAGGGCTGATTTCTTGTTCTGTGATAAAAAGCCTTCTGTTTCCATCGCCAAAACTTTCAGGGGAGCATTTGCAAGCTTCTGGCACCATTTTTGAGGGAATCGCCAAAAGTCAGATTTTTGCTGAAATTGTGACCCCGGGGCTTAGGGATTTTTTCAAAAAAATATTTTCCGCCGGTTAAGTTGTTGAGGGCTGATTTCTTGTCCTGTGATAAAAAGCCTTCTGTTTCGACGGCAAAAACTTTCAGGGGAGCATTTGCAAGCTTCTGGCATCATTTTTGATTGAATCGCCAAAAGTCAGATAATTGCTGAAATTGTGACCCCGGGGCTTAGGGATTTTTTCAAAAAAATATTTTCCGCCGGTTAAGTTGTTGATTTTTTCAAAAAAATATTTTCCGCCGGTTAAGTTGTTGAGGGCTGATTTCTTGTCCTGTGATAAAAAGCCTTCTGTTTCGACGGCAAAAACTTTCAGGGGAGCATTTGCAAGCTTCTGGCATCATTTTTGAGTGAATCGCCAAAAGTCAGATTTTTGCTGAAATTGTTACCCCCGGGGCTTAGGGATTTTTTTAAAAAAATATTTTCTGCCGGTTAAGTTGTTGAGGACTGATTTCTTGTCCTGTGATAAAAAGCCTTCTGTTTCCATCACCATAACTTTCAGGGGAGCATTTGCAAACTTCTGGCATCATTTTTGAGTGAATTTGCCAAAAGTCAGATTTTTGCTGAAATTGTGACCCCGGGGCTTAGGGATTTTTTTAAAAAAATATTTTCTGCCGGTTAAGTTGTTGAGGACTGATTTCTTGTCCTGTGATAAAAAGCCTTCTGTTTCCATCACCATAACTTTCAGGGGAGCATTTGCAAGCTTCTGGCACCATTTTTGAGGGAATCGCCAAAAGTCAGATTTTTGCTGAAATTGTGACCCCGGGGCTTAGGGATTTTTTCAAAAATATATTTTCCGCCAGTTAAGTTTTTGAGGGCTGATTTCTTCTCCTGTGATAAAAAGCTTTCTGTTTCGACGGCCAATACTTTCAGGGGTGCATTTGCAAGCTTCTGTCATCATTATTGAGTGAATTGCCAAAAGTCAGATTTTTGCTGAAATTGTTACCCCCGGGGCTTAGGGATTTTTTCAAAAAAATATTTTCCGCCGGTTAAGTTGTGGAGGGCTGATTTCTTGTTCTGTGATAAAAAGCCTTCTGTTTCCATCGCCAAAACTTTCAGGGGAGCATTTGCAAGCTTCTGGCACCATTTTTGAGGGAATCGCCAAAAGTCAGATTTTTGCTGAAATTGTTACCCCGGGACTTAGGGATTTTTTTAAAAAAATATTTTCCGCCGGTTAAATTGTTGAGGGCTGATTTCTTGTCCTGTGATAAAAAGCCTTCTGTTTCGACTGCCAAAACATTCAGGGGATCATTTGCAAGCTTCTGGCATCATTTTTGAGTGAATCGCCAAAAGTCAGATAATTGCTGAAAATGTGACCCCGGGGCTTAGGGATTTTTTCAAAAAAATATTTTCCCCCGGTTAAGTTGTTGATTTTTTCAAAAAAATAATTTCCGCCGGTTAAGTTGTTGAGGGCTGATTTCTTGTCCTGTGATAAAAAGCCTTCTGTTTCGACGGCAAAAACTTTCAGGGGAGCATTTGCAAGCTTCTGGCATCATTTTTGAGTGAATCGCCAAAAGTCAGATTTTTGCTGAAATTGTTACCCCCGGGGCTTAGGGATTTTTTTAAAAAAATATTTTCTGCCGGTTAAGTTGTTGAGGACTGATTTCTTGTCCTGTGATAAAAAGCCTTCTGTTTCCATCACCATAACTTTCAGGGGAGCATTTGCAAACTTCTGGCATCATTTTTGAGTGAATTTGCCAAAAGTCAGATTTTTGCTGAAATTGTGACCCCGGGGCTTAGGGATTTTTTAAAAAAAATATTTTCTGCCGGTTAAGTTGTTGAGGGCTGATTTCTTGTCCTGTGATAAAAAGCCTTCTGTTTCCATCACCATAACTTTCAGGGGAGCATTTGCAAGCTTCTGGCACCATTTTTGAGGGAATCGCCAAAAGTCAGATTTTTGCTAAAATTGTGACCCCGGGGCTTAGGGATTTTTTCAAAAATATATCTTCCGCCAGTTAAGTTTTTGAGGGCTGATTTCTTCTCCTGTGATAAAAAGCTTTCTGTTTCGACGGCCAATACTTTCAGGGGTGCATTTGCAAGCTTCTGGCATCATTATTGAGTGAATTGCCAAAAGTCAGATTTTTGCTGAAAATGTTACCCCCGGGGCTTAGGGATTTTTTCAAAAAAATATTTTCCGCCGGTTAAGTTGTTGAGGGCTGATTTCTTGTCCTGTGATAAAAAGCCTTCTGTTTCCATCGCCGTAACTTTTAGGGGAGCATTTGCAACCTTCCCAAACCATTTTTGAGTGAATTTGCCAAAAGTCAGATTTTTGCTGAAATTGTGACCCCGGGGCTTAGGGATTTTTTCAAAAAAATATTTTCCGCCGGTTAAGTTGTTGAGGGCTGATTTCTTGTCCTGTGATAAAAAGCTTTCTGTTTCGACCGCCAAAACATTCAGGGGATCATTTGCAAGCTTCTGGCATTATTTTTGAGTGAATTGCCAAAAGTCAGATTTTTGCTGAAATTGTGACCCCGGGGCTTAGGGATTTTTTAAAAAAAATATTTTCCGACGGTTAACTTGTTGAGGGCTGATTTCTTGTTCTGTGATAAAAAGCCTTCTGTTTCCATCGCCAAAACTTTCAGGGGAGCATTTGCAAGCTTCTGGCACCATTTTTGAGGGAATCGCCAAAAGTCAGATTTTTGCTGAAATTGTGACCCCGGGGCTTAGGGATTTTTTCAAAAAAATATTTTCCGCCGGTTAAGTTGTTGAGGGCTGATTTCTTGTCCTGTGATAAAAAGCCTTCTGTTTCGACGGCAAAAACTTTCAGGGGAGCATTTGCAAGCTTCTGGCATCATTTTTGATTGAATCGCCAAAAGTCAGATAATTGCTGAAATTGTGACCCCGGGGCTTAGGGATTTTTTCAAAAAAATATTTTCCGCCGGTTAAGTTGTTGATTTTTTCAAAAAAATATTTTCCGCCGGTTAAGTTGTTGAGGGCTGATTTCTTGTTCTGTGATAAAAAGCCTTCTGTTTCCATCGCCAAAACTTTCAGTGGAGCATTTGCAACCTTCTGGCACCATTTTTGAGGGAATCGCCTAAAGTCAGATTTTTGCTGAAATTGTTACCCCGGGGCTTAGGGATTTTTTTAAAAAAATATTTTCCGCCGGTTAAATTGTTGAGGGCTGATTTCTTGTCCTGTGATAAAAAGCCTTCTGTTTCGACCGCCAAAACATTCAGGGGATCATTTGCAAGCTTCTGGTATTATTTTTGAGTGAATTGCCAAAAGTCAGATTTTTGCTGAAATTGTGACCCCGGGGCTTAGGGATTTTTTCAAAAAAATATTTTCCGACGGTTAACTTGTTGAGGGCTGATTTCTTGTTCTGTGATAAAAAGCCTTCTGTTTCCATCGCCAAAACTTTCAGGGGAGCATTTGCAAGCTTCTGGCACCATTTTTGAGTGAATTGCCAAAAGTCAGATTTTTGCTGAAATTGTGACCCCGGGGCTTAGGGATTTTTTCAAAAATATATTTTCCGCCAGTTAAGTTTTTGAGGGCTGATTTCTTCTCCTGTGATAAAAAGCTTTCTGTTTCGACGGCCAATACTTTCAGGGGAGCATTTGCAAGCTTCTGGCATCATTATTGAGTGAATTGCCAAAAGTCAGATTTTTGATGAAATTGTTACCCCCGGGGCTTAGGGATTTTTTCAAAAAAATATTTTTCGACGGTTAAGTTGTTGAGGGCTGATTTCTTGTTCCGTGATAAAAAGCTTTCTGTTTCCATCGCCAAAACTTTCAGGGAAGCATTTGCAAGCTTCTGGGATCATTTTTGAGTGAATCGCCAAAAGTCAGATAATTGCTGAAATTGTGACACCGGGGCTTAGGGATTTTTTCAAAAAAATATTTTCCGCCGGTTAAGTTGTTGAGGGCTGATTTCTTGTCCTGTGATAAAAAGCCTTCTGTTTCCATCGCCGTAACTTTCAGGGGAGCATTTGCAACCTTCCCAAACCATTTTTGAGTGAATTTGCCAAAAGTCAGATTTTTGCTGAAATTGTGACCCCGGGGCTTAGGGATTTTTTCAAAAAAATATTTTCCGCCGGTTAAGTTGTTGAGGGCTGATTTCTTGTCCTGTGATAAAAAGCCTTCTGTTTCGACCGCCAAAACATTCAGGGGATCATTTGCAAGCTTCTGGCATCATTTTTTAGTGAATCGCCAAAAGTCAGATTTTTGCTGAAATTGTGACCCCGGGGCTTAGGGATTTTTTTCAAAAAAATATTTTCCGCCGGTTAAGTTGTTGATTTTTTCAAAAAAATATTTTCTGCCGGTTAAGTTGTTGAGGGCTGATTTCTTGTTCTGTGATTAAAAGCCTTCTGTTTCCATCGCCAAAACTTTCAGGGGAGCATTTGCAACCTTCTGGCACCATTTTTGAGGGAATCGCCAAAAGTCAGATTTTTGCTGAAATTGTTACCCCGGGGCTTAGGGATTTTTTCAAAAAAATATTTTACGCCGGTTAAGTTGTTGAGGGCTGATTTCTTGTCCTGTGATAAAAAGCTTTCTGTTTCGACCGCCAAAACATTCAGGGGATCATTTGCAAGCTTCTGGCATTATTTTTGAGTGAATTGCCAAAAGTCAGATTTTTGCTGAAATTGTGACCCCGGGGCTTAGGGATTTTTTGAAAAAAATATTTTCCGACGGTTAACTTGTTGAGGGCTGATTTCTTGTTCTGTGATAAAAAGCCTTCTGTTTCCATCGCCAAAACTTTCAGGGGAGCATTTGCAAGCTTCTGGCACCATTTTTGAGGGAATCGCCAAAAGTCAGATTTTTGCTGAAATTGTTACCCCGGGACTTAGGGATTTTTTTAAAAAAATATTTTCCGCCGGTTAAATTGTTGAGGGCTGATTTCTTGTCCTGTGATAAAAAGCCTTCTGTTTCGACCGCCAAAACATTCAGGGGATCATTTGCAAGCTTCTGGCATCATTTTTGAGTGAATCGCCAAAAGTCAGATTTTTGCTGAAATTGTGACCCCGGGGCTTAGGGATTTTTTCAAAAAAATATTTTCCGCCGGTTAAGTTGTTGAGGGCTGATTTCTTGTCCTGTGATAAAAAGCCTTCTGTTTCCATCGCCAAAACTTTCAGGGGAGCATTTGCAAGCTTCTGGCATCATTTTTGATTGAATCGCCAAAAGTCAGATAATTGCTGAAATTGTGACCCCGGGGCTTAGGGATTTTTTCAAAAAAATATTTTCCGCCGGTTAAGTTGTTGATTTTCTTCAAAAAAATATTTTCCGCCGGTTAAGTTGTTGAGGGCTGATTTCTTGTTCTGTGATAAAAAGCCTTCTGTTTCATTCGCCAAAACTTTCAGGGGAGCATTTGCAACCTTCTGGCACCATTTTTGAGGGAATCGCCAAAAGTCAGATTTTTGCTGAAATTGTTACCCCGGGGCTTAGGGATTTTTTCAAAAAAATATTTTACGCCGGTTAAGTTGTTGAGGGCTGATTTCTTGTCCTGTGATAAAAAGCTTTCTGTTTCGACCGCCAAAACATTCAGGGGATCATTTGCAAGCTTCTGGCATTATTTTTGAGTGAATTGCCAAAAGTCAGATTTTTGCTGAAATTGTGACCCCGGGGCTTAGGGATTTTTTAAAAAAAATATTTTCCGACGGTTAACTTGTTGAGGGCTGATTTCTTGTTCTGTGATAAAAAGCCTTCTGTTTCCATCGCCAAAACTTTCAGGGGAGCATTTGCAAGCTTCTGGCACCATTTTTGAGGGAATCGCCAAAAGTCAGATTTTTGCTGAAATTGTTACCCCGGGACTTAGGGATTTTTTTAAAAAAATATTTTCCGCCGGTTAAATTGTTGAGGGCTGATTTCTTGTTCTGTGATAAAAAGCCTTCTGTTTCGACCGCCAAAACATTCAGGGGATCATTTGCAAGCTTCTGGCATCATTTTTGAGTGAATCGCCAAAAGTCAGATTTTTGCTGAAATTGTGACCCCGGGGCTTAGGGATTTTTTCAAAAAAATATTTTCCGCCGGTTAAGTTGTTGAGGGCTGATTTCTTGTCCTGTGATAAAAAGCCTTCTGTTTCCATCGCCAAAACTTTCAGGGGAGCATTTGCAAGCTTCTGGCATCATTTTTGATTGAATCGCCAAAAGTCAGATAATTGCTGAAATTGTGACCCCGGGGCTTAGGGATTTTTTCAAAAAAATATTTTCCGCCGGTTAAGTTGTTGATTTTTTCAAAAAAATATTTTCCGCCGGTTAAGTTGTTGAGGGCTGATTTCTTGTTCTGTGATAAAAAGCCTTCTGTTTCCATCGCCAAAACTTTCAGGGGAGCATTTGCAACCTTCTGGCACCATTTTTGAGGGAATCGCCAAAAGTCAGATTTTTGCTGAAATTGTTACCCCGGGGCTTAGGGATTTTTTTAAAAAAATATTTTCCGCCGGTTAAATTGTTGAGGGCTGATTTCTTGTCCTGTGATAAAAAGCCTTCTGTTTCGACCGCCAAAACATTCAGGGGATCATTTGCAAGCTTCTGGCATTATTTTTGAGTGAATTGCCAAAAGTCAGATTTTTGCTGAAATTGTGACCCCGGGGCTTAGGGATTTTTTCAAAAAAATATTTTCCGACGGTTAACTTGTTGAGGGCTGATTTCTTGTTCTGTGATAAAAAGCCTTCTGTTTCCATCGCCAAAACTTTCAGGGGAGCATTTGCAAGCTACTGGCACCATTTTTGAGTGAATTGCCAAAAGTCAGATTTTTGCTGAAATTGTGACCCCGGGGCTTAGGGATTTTTTCAAAAATATATTTTCCGCCAGTTAAGTTTTTGAGGGCTGATTTCTTCTCCTGTGATAAAAAGCTTTCTGTTTCGACGGCCAATACTTTCAGGGGAGCATTTGCAAGCTTCTGGCATCATTATTGAGTGAATTGCCAAAAGTCAGATTTTTGCTGAAATTGTTACCCCCGGGGCTTAGGGATTTTTTCAAAAAAATATTTTTCGACGGTTAAGTTGTTGAGGGCTGATTTCTTGTTCCGTGATAAAAAGCTTTCTGTTTCCATCGCGAAAACTTTCAGGGAAGCATTTGCAAGCTTCTGGCATCATTTTTGAGTGAATCGCCAAAAGTCAGATAATTGCTGAAATTGTGACACCGGGGCTTAGGGATTTTTTCAAAAAAATATTTTCCGCCGGTTAAGTTGTTGAGGGCTGATTTCTTGTCCTGTGATAAAAAGCCTTCTGTTTCCATCGCCGTAACTTTCAGGGGAGCATTTGCAACCTTCCCAAACCATTTTTGAGTGAATTTGCCAAAAGTCAGATTTTTGCTGAAATTGTGACCCCGGGGCTTAGGGATTTTTTCAAAAAAATATTTTCCGCCGGTTAAGTTGTTGAGGGCTGATTTCTTGTCCTGTGATAAAAAGCCTTCTGTTTCGACCGCCAAAACATTCAGGGGATCATTTGCAAGCTTCTGGCATCATTTTTGAGTGAATCGCCAAAAGTCAGATTTTTGCTGAAATTGTGACCCCGGGGCTTAGGGATTTTTTCAAAAAAATATTTTCCGCCGGTGAAGTTGTTGATTTTTTCAAAAAAATATTTTCCGCCGGTTAAGTTGTTGAGGGCTGATTTCTTGTTCTGTGATAAAAAGCCTTCTGTTTCCATCGCCAAAACTTTCAGGGGAGCATTTGCAACCTTCTGGCACCATTTTTGAGGGAATCGCCAAAAGTCAGATTTTTGCTGAAATTGTTACCCCGGGGCTTAGGGATTTTTTTTAAAAAATATTTTCCGCCGGTTAAATTGTTGAGGGCTGATTTCTTGTCCTGTGATAAAAAGCCTTTTGTTTCGACCGCCAAAACATTCAGGGGATCATTTGCAAGCTTCTGGCATTATTTTTGAGTGAATTGCCAAAAGTCAGATTTTTGCTGAAATTGTGACCCCGGGGCTTAGGGATTTTTTCAAAAAAATATTTTCCGCCTGTTAAGTTGTTGAGGGCTGATTTCTTCTCCTGTGATAAAAAGCTTTCTGTTTCGACGGCCAATACTTTCAGGGGAGCATTTGCAAGCTTCTGGCATCATTATTGAGTGAATTGCCAAAAGTCAGATTTTTGCTGAAATTGTTACCCCCGGGGCTTAGGGATTTTTTCAAAAAAATATTTTCCGACGGTTAAGTTGTTGAGGGCTGATTTCTTGTTCCGTGATAAAAAGCTTTCTGTTTCCATCGCCAAAACTTTCAGGGAAGCATTTGCAAGCTTCTGGCATCATTTTTGAGTGAATCGCCAAAAGTCAGATAATTGCTGAAATTGTGACACCGGGGCTTAGGGATTTTTTCAAAAAAATATTTTCCGCCGGTTAAGTTGTTGAGGGCTGATTTCTTGTCCTGTGATAAAAAGCCTTCTGTTTCCATCACCGTAACTTTCAGGGGAGCATTTGCAACCTTCCCAAAGCATTTTTGAGTGAATTTGCCAAAAGTCAGATTTTTGCTGAAATTGTGACCCCGGGGCTTAGGGATTTTTTTTAAAAAATATCTTCCGCCGGTTAAATTGTTGAGGGCTGATTTCTTGTCCTGTGATAAAAAGCCTTCTGTTTCGACCGCCAAAACATTCAGGGGATCATTTGCAAGCTTCTGGCATCATTTTTGAGTGAATCGCCAAAAGTCAGATTTTTCCTGAAATTGTGACCCCGGGGCTTCGGGATTTTTTCAAAAAAATATTTTCCGCCGGTTAAGTTGTTGAGGGCTGATTTCTTGTCCTGTGATAAAAAGCCTTCTGTTTCGACGGCAAAAACTTTCAGGGGAGCATTTGCAAGCTTCTGGCATCATTTTTGATTGAATCGCCAAAAGTCAGATAATTGCTGAAATTGTGACCCCGGGGCTTAGGGATTTTTTCAAAAAAATATTTTCCGCCGGTTAAGTTGTTGAGGGCTGATTTCTTGTCCTGTGATAAAAAGCCTTCTGTTTCGACGGCAATAACTTTCAGGGCAGCATTTGCAAGCTTCTGGCATCATTTTTGAGTGAATCGCCAAAAGTCAGATTTTTGCTGAAATTGTGACCCCGGGGCTTAGGGATTTTTTCAAAAAAATATTTTCCGACGGTTAACTTATTGAGGGCTGATTTCTTGTTCTGTGATAAAAAGCCTTCTGTTTCCATCGCCAAAACTTTCAGGGGAGCATTTGCAAGCTTCTGGCACCATTTTTGAGTGAATTGCCAAATGTCAGATTTTTGCTGAAATTGTTACCCCCGGGGCTTAGGGATTTTTTTAAAAAAATATTTTCTGCCGGTTAAGTTGTTGAGGTCTGATTTCTTGTCCTGTGATAAAAAGCCTTCTGTTTCCATCGCCATAACTTTCAGGGGAGCATTTGCAAGCTTCTGGCATCATTTTTGAGCGAATTTGCCAAAAGTCAGATTTTTGCTGAAATTGTGACCCCGGGGCTCAGGGATTTTTTTAAAACAATATTTTCCGACGGTTAAGTTGTTGAGGGCTGATTTCTTGTTCTGTGATAAAAAGCCTTCTGTTTCCATCGCCAAAACTTTCAGGGGAGCATTTGCAAGCTTCTGGCACCATTTTTGAGGGAATCGCCAAAAGTCAGATTTTTGCTGAAATTGTTACCCCGGGGCTTAGGGATTTTTTTAAAAAAATATTTTCCGCCGGTTAAATTGTTGAGGGCTGATTTCTTGTCCTGTGATAAAAAGCCTTCTGTTTCGGCCGCCAAAACATTCAGGGGATCATTTGCAAGCTTCTGGCATTATTTTTGAGTGAATTGCCAAAAGTCAGATTTTTGCTGAAATTGTGACCCCGGGGCTTAGGGATTTTTTCAAAAAAATATTTTCCGACGGTTAACTTATTGAGGGCTGATTTCTTGTTCTGTGATAAAAAGCCTTCTGTTTCCATCGCCAAAACTTTCAGGGGAGCATTTGCAAGCTTCTGGCACCATTTTTGAGTGAATTGCCAAATGTCAGATTTTTGCTGAAATTGTTACCCCCGGGGCTTAGGGATTTTTTAAAAAAAATATTTTCTGCCGGTTAAGTTGTTGAGGTCTGATTTCTTGTCCTGTGATAAAAAGCCTTCTGTTTCCATCGCCATAACTTTCAGGGGAGCATTTGCAAGCTTCTGGCATCATTTTTGAGCGAATTTGCCAAAAGTCAGATTTTTGCTGAAATTGTGACCCCGGGGCTCAGGGATTTTTTTAAAACAATATTTTCCGACGGTTAAGTTGTTGAGGGCTGATTTCTTGTTCTGTGATAAAAAGCCTTCTGTTTCCATCGCCAAAACTTTCAGGGGAGCATTTGCAAGCTTCTGGCACCATTTTTGAGGGAATCGCCAAAAGTCAGATTTTTGCTGAAATTGTTACCCCGGGGCTTAGGGATTTTTTTAAAAAAATATTTTCCGCCGGTTAAATTGTTGAGGGCTGATTTCTTGTCCTGTGATAAAAAGCCTTCTGTTTCGGCCGCCAAAACATTCAGGGGATCATTTGCAAGCTTCTGGCATTATTTTTGAGTGAATTGCCAAAAGTCAGATTTTTGCTGAAATTGTGACCCCGGGGCTTAGGGATTTTTTCAAAAAAATATTTTCCGACGGTTAACTTGTTGAGGGCTGATTTCTTTTTCTGTGATAAAAAGCCTTCTGTTTCCATCGCCAAAACTTTCAGGGGAGCATTTGCAAGCTTCTGGCACCATTTTTGAGTGAATTGCCAAAAGTCAGATTTTTGATGAAATTGTGACCCCGGGGCTTAGGGATTTTTTTCAAAAATATATTTTCCGCCAGTTAAGTTTTTGAGGGCTGATTCCTTCTCCTGTGATAAAAAGCTTTCTGTTTCGATGGCCAATACTTTCAGGGGAGCATTTGCAAGCTTCTGGCATCATTATTGAGTGAATTGCCAAAAGTCAGATTTTTGCTGAAATTGTTACCCCCGGGGCTTAGGGTTTTTTTCAAAAAAATATTTTCCGACGGTTAAGTTGTTGAGGGCTGATTTCTTGTTCCGTGATAAAAAGCTTTCTGTTTCCATCGCCAAAACTTTCAGGGAAGCATTTGCAAGCTTCTGGCATCATTTTTGAGTGAATCGCCAAAAGTCAGATAATTGCTGAAATTGTGACACCGGGGCTTAGGGATTTTTTCAAAAAAATATTTTCTGCCGGTTAAGTTGTTGAGGGCTGATTTCTTGTCCTGTGATAAAAAGCCTTCTGTTTCCATCGCCGTAACTTTCAGGGGAGCATTTGCAACCTTCCCAAACCATTTTTGAGTGAATTTGCCAAAAGTCAGATTTTTGCTGAAATTGTGACCCCGGGGCTTAGGGATTTTTTCAAAAAAATATTTTCCGCCGGTTAAGTTGTTGAGGGCTGATATCTTGTCCTGTGATAAAAAGCCTTCTGTTTCGACCGCCAAAACATTCAGGGGATCCTTTGCAAGCTTCTGGCATCATTTTTGAGTGAATTGCCAAAAGTCAGATTTTTGCTGAAATTGTGACCCCGGGGCTTAGGGATTTTTTTAAAAAAATATTTTCCGCCGTTTAAATTGTTGAGGGCTGATTTCTTGTCCTGTGATAAAAAGCCTTCTGTTTCGACCGCCAAAACATTCAGGGGATCATTTGCAAGCTTCTGGGATCATTTTTGAGTGAATCGCCAAAAGTCAGATAATTGTTGAAATTGTGACCCCGGGGCTTAGGGATTTTTTCAAAAAAATATTTTCCGCCGGTTAAGTTGTTGATTTTTTCAAAAAAATATTTTCCGCCGGTTAAGTTGTTGAGGGCTGATTTCTTGTCCTTTGATAAAAAGCCTTCTGTTTCAACGGCAAAAACTTTCAAGGCAGCATTTGCAAGCTTCTGGCATAATTTTTGAGTGAATCGCCAAAAGTCAGATTTTTGCTGAAATTGTGACCCCGGGGCTTAGGGATTTTTTTAAAAAAATATTTTCTGCCGGTTAAGTTGTTGAGGACTGATTTCTTGTCCTGTGATAAAAAGCCTTCTGTTTCCATCGCCATAACATTCAGGGGAGCATTTGCAAGCTTCTGGAATCATTTTTGAGTGAATTTGCCAAAAGTCAGATTTTTGCTGAAATTGTGACCCCGGGGCTTAGGGATTTTTTCAAAAAAATATTTTCCGCCGGTTAAGTTGTTGATTTTTTCAAAAAAATATTTTCCTGCCGGTTAAGTTGTTGAGGGCTGATTTCTTGTCCTTTTATAAAAAGCCTTCTGTTTCGACGGCAAAAACTTTCAGCGCAGCATTTGCAAGCTTCTGGCATCATTTTTGAGTGAATCGCCAAAAGTCAGATTTTTGCTGAAATTGTGACCCCGGGGCTTAGGGATTTTTTTAAAAAAATATTTTCTGCCGGTTAAGTTGTTGAGGACTGATTTCTTGTCCTGTGATAAAAAGCCTTCTGTTTCCATCGCCATAACTTTCAAGGGATCATTTGCAACCTTCCCACACCATTTTTGAGTGAATTTGCCAAAAGTCAGATTTTTGCTGAAATTGTGACCCCGGGGCTTAGGGATTTTTTCAAAAAAATATTTTCCGCCGGTTAAGTTGTTGATTTTTTCAAAAAAATATTTTCCTGCCGGTTAAGTTGTTGAGGGCTGATTTCTTGTCCTTTGATAAAAAGCCTTCTGTTTCGACGGCAAAAACTTTCAGCGCAGCATTTGCAAGCTTCTGGCATCATTTTTGAGTGAATCGCCAAAAGTCAGATTTTTGCTGAAATTGTGACCCCGGGGCTTAGGGATTTTTTTCAAAAATATATTTTCCGCCAGTTAAGTTTTTGAGGGCTGATTCCTTCTCCTGTGATAAAAAGCTTTCTGTTTCGACGGCCAATACTTTCAGGGGAGCATTTGCAAGCTTCTGGCATCATTATTGAGTGAATTGCCAAAAGTCAGATTTTTGCTGAAATTGTTACCCCCGGGGCTTAGGGATTTTTTCAAAAAAATATTTTCCGACGGTTAAGTTGTTGAGGGCTGATTTCTTGTTCCGTGATAAAAAGCTTTCTGTTTCCATCGCCAAAACTTTCAGGGAAGCATTTGCAAGCTTCTGGCATCATTTTTGAGTGAATCGCCAAAAGTCAGATAATTGCTGAAATTGTGACACCGGGGCTTAGGGATTTTTTCAAAAAAATATTTTCCGCCGGTTAAGTTGTTGAGGGCTGATTTCTTGTCCTGTGATAAAAAGCCTTCTGTTTCCATCGCCGTAACTTTCAGGGGAGCATTTGCAACCTTCCCAAACCATTTTTGAGTGAATTTGCCAAAAGTCAGATTTTTGCTGAAATTGTGACCCCGGGGCTTAGGGATTTTTTCAAAAAAATATTTTCCGCCGGTTAAGTTGTTGAGGGCTGATTTCTTGTCCTGTGATAAAAAGCCTTCTGTTTCGACCGCCAAAACATTCAGGGGATCATTTGCAACCTTCCCACACCATTTTTGAGTGAATTTGCCAAAAGTCAGATTTTTGCTGAAATTGTGACACCGGGGCTTAGGGATTTTTTTAAAAAAATATTTTCCGACGGTTAAGTTGTTGAGGGCTGATTTCTTGTTCTGTGATAAAAAGCCTTCTGTTTCCATCGCCAAAACTTTCAGGGGAGCATTTGCCAGCTTCTGGCACCATTTTTGAGGGAATCGCCAAAAGTCAGATTTTTGCTGAAATTGTTACCCCGGGGCTTAGGGATTTTTTTAAAAATATATTTTCCGCCGGTTAAATTGTTGAGGGCTGATTTCTTGTCCTGTGATAAAAAGCCTTCTGTTTCGAACGCCAAAACATTCAGGGGATCATTTGCAAGCTTCTGGCATTATTTTTGAGTGAATTGCCAAAAGTCAGATTTTTGCTGAAATTGTGACCCCGGGGCTTAGGGATTTTTTCAAAAAAATATTTTCCGCCGGTTAAGTTGTTGAGGGCTGATTTCTTGTCCTGTGATAAAAAGCCTTCTGTTTCGACGGCAAAAACTTTGAGGGGAGCATTTGCAAGCTTCTGGCATCATTTTTGAGTGAATCGCCAAAAGTCAGATTTTTGCTGAAATTGTGACCCCGGGGCTTAGGGATTTTTTTAAAAAAATATTTTCTGCAGGTTAAGTTGTTGAGGACTGATTTCTTGTCCTGTGATAAAAAGCCTTCTGTTTCCATCACCATAACTTTCAGGGGAGCATTTGCAAACTTCTGGCATCATTTTTGAGTGAATTTGCCAAAAGTCAGATTTTTGCTGAAATTGTGACCCCGGGGCTTAGGGATTTTTTTAAAAAAATATTTTCTGCCGGTTAAGTTGTTGTGGACTGATTTCTTGTCCTGTGATAAAAAGCCTTCTTTTTCCATCACCATAACTTTCAGGGGAGCATTTGCAAGCTTCTGGCATCATTTTTGAGTGAATTTGCCAAAAGTCAGATTTTTGCTGAAATTGTGACCACGGGGCTTGGGGATTTTTTGAAAAAAATATTTTCCGACGGTTAAGTTTTTGAGGTCTGATTTCTTGTTCTGTGATAAAAAGCCTTCTGTTTCCATCGCCAAAACTTTCAGGGGAGCATTTGCAAGCTTCTGGCACCATTTTTGAGGGAATCGCCAAAAGTCAGATTTTTGCTGAAATTGTTACCCCGGGGCTTAGGGATTTTTTTAAAAAAATATTTTCCGCCGGTTAAATTGTTGAGGGCTGATTTCTTGTCCTGTGATAAAAAGCCTTCTGTTTCGACCGCCAAAACATTCAGGGGATCATTTGCAAGCTTCTGGCATTATTTTTGAGTGAATTGCCAAAAGTCAGATTTTTGCTGAAATTGTGACCCCGGGGCTTAGGGATTTTTTCAAAAATATATTTTCCGCCAGTTAGGTTTTTGAGGGCTGATTTCTTCTCCTGTGATAAAAAGCTTTCTGTTTCGACGGCCAATACTTTCAGGGGAGCATTTGCAAGCTTCTGGCATTATTTTTGAGTGAATCGCCAAAAGTCAGATTTTTGCTGAAATTGTGACCCCGGGGCTTAGGGATTTTTTCAAAAATATATTTTCCACCAGTTAAGTTTTTGAGGGCTGATTTCTTCTCCTGTGATAAAAAGCTTTCTGTTTCGACGGCCAATACTTTCAGGGGAGCATTTGCAAGCTTCTGGCATTATTTTTGAGTGAATCGCCAAAAGTCAGATTTTTGCTGAAATTGTTACCCCGGGGCTTAGGGATTTTTTTAAAAAAATATTTTCCGCCAGTTAAATTGTTGAGGGCTGATTTCTTGTCCTGTGATAAAAAGCCTTCTGTTTCCATCGCCGTAACTTTCAGGGGAGCATTTGCAACCTTCCCAAACCATTTTTGAGTGAATTTGCCAAAAGTCAGATTTTTGCTGAAATTGTGACCCCGGGGCTTAGGGATTTTTTCAAAAAAATATTTTCCGCCGGTTAAGTTGTTGAGGGCTGATTTCTTGTCCTGTGATAAAAAGCCTTCTGTTTCGACCGCCAAAACATTCAGGGGATCATTTGCAAGCTTTTGGCATTATTTTTGAGTGAATTGCCAAAAGTCAGATTTTTGCTGAAATTGTGACCCCGGGGCTTCGGGATTTTTTTAAAAAAATATTTTCCGCCGGTTAAATTGTTGAGGGCTGATTTCTTGTCCTGTGATAAAAAGCCTTCTGTTTCAACCGCCAAAACATTCAGGGGATCCTTTCCAAGCTTCTGGCATCATTTTTGAGTGAATTGCCAAAAGTCAGATTTTTGCTGAAATTGTGACCCCGGGGCTTAGGGATTTTTTTAAAAAAATATTTTCCGCCGTTTAAATTGTTGAGGGCTGATTTCTTGTCCTTTGATAAAAAGCCTTCTGTTTCGACGGCAAAAACTTTCAGCGCAGCATTTGCAAGCTTCTGGCATCATTTTTGAGTGAATCGCCAAAAGTCAGATTTTTGCTGAAATTGTGACCCCGGGGCTTAGGGATTTTTTTCAAAAATATATTTTCCGCCAGTTAAGTTTTTGAGGGCTGATTCCTTCTCCTGTGATAAAAAGCTTTCTGTTTCGACGGCCAATACTTTCAGGGGAGCATTTGCAAGCTTCTGGCATCATTATTGAGTGAATTGCCAAAAGTCAGATTTTTGCTGAAATTGTTACCCCCGGGGCTTAGGGATTTTTTCAAAAAAATATTTTCCGACGGTTAAGTTGTTGAGGGCTGATTTCTTGTTCCGTGATAAAAAGCTTTCTGTTTCCATCGCCAAAACTTTCAGGGAAGCATTTGCAAGCTTCTGGCATCATTTTTGAGTGAATCGCCAAAAGTCAGATAATTGCTGAAATTGTGACACCGGGGCTTAGGGATTTTTTCAAAAAAATATTTTCCGCCGGTTAAGTTGTTGAGGGCTGATTTCTTGTCCTGTGATAAAAAGCCTTCTGTTTCCATCGCCGTAACTTTCAGGGGAGCATTTGCAACCTTCCCAAACCATTTTTGAGTGAATTTGCCAAAAGTCAGATTTTTGCTGAAATTGTGACCCCGGGGCTTAGGGATTTTTTCAAAAAAATATTTTCCGCCGGTTAAGTTGTTGAGGGCTGATTTCTTGTCCTGTGATAAAAAGCCTTCTGTTTCGACCGCCAAAACATTCAGGGGATCATTTGCAACCTTCCCACACCATTTTTGAGTGAATTTGCCAAAAGTCAGATTTTTGCTGAAATTGTGACACCGGGGCTTAGGGATTTTTTTAAAAAAATATTTTCCGACGGTTAAGTTGTTGAGGGCTGATTTCTTGTTCTGTGATAAAAAGCCTTCTGTTTCCATCGCCAAAACTTTCAGGGGAGCATTTGCCAGCTTCTGGCACCATTTTTGAGGGAATCGCCAAAAGTCAGATTTTTGCTGAAATTGTTACCCCGGGGCTTAGGGATTTTTTTAAAAATATATTTTCCGCCGGTTAAATTGTTGAGGGCTGATTTCTTGTCCTGTGATAAAAAGCCTTCTGTTTCGAACGCCAAAACATTCAGGGGATCATTTGCAAGCTTCTGGCATTATTTTTGAGTGAATTGCCAAAAGTCAGATTTTTGCTGAAATTGTGACCCCGGGGCTTAGGGATTTTTTCAAAAAAATATTTTCCGCCGGTTAAGTTGTTGAGGGCTGATTTCTTGTCCTGTGATAAAAAGCCTTCTGTTTCGACGGCAAAAACTTTGAGGGGAGCATTTGCAAGCTTCTGGCATCATTTTTGAGTGAATCGCCAAAAGTCAGATTTTTGCTGAAATTGTGACCCCGGGGCTTAGGGATTTTTTTAAAAAAATATTTTCTGCAGGTTAAGTTGTTGAGGACTGATTTCTTGTCCTGTGATAAAAAGCCTTCTGTTTCCATCACCATAACTTTCAGGGGAGCATTTGCAAACTTCTGGCATCATTTTTGAGTGAATTTGCCAAAAGTCAGATTTTTGCTGAAATTGTGACCCCGGGGCTTAGGGATTTTTTTAAAAAAATATTTTCTGCCGGTTAAGTTGTTGAGGACTGATTTCTTGTCCTGTGATAAAAAGCCTTCTTTTTCCATCACCATAACTTTCAGGGGAGCATTTGCAAGCTTCTGGCATCATTTTTGAGTGAATTTGCCAAAAGTCAGATTTTTGCTGAAATTGTGACCACGGGGCTTGGGGATTTTTTGAAAAAAATATTTTCCGACGGTTAAGTTTTTGAGGTCTGATTTCTTGTTCTGTGATAAAAAGCCTTCTGTTTCCATCGCCAAAACTTTCAGGGGAGCATTTGCAAGCTTCTGGCACCATTTTTGAGGGAATCGCCAAAAGTCAGATTTTTGCTGAAATTGTTACCCCGGGGCTTAGGGATTTTTTTAAAAAAATATTTTCCGCCGGTTAAATTGTTGAGGGCTGATTTCTTGTCCTGTGATAAAAAGCCTTCTGTTTCGACCGCCAAAACATTCAGGGGATCATTTGCAAGCTTCTGGCATTATTTTTGAGTGAATTGCCAAAAGTCAGATTTTTGCTGAAATTGTGACCCCGGGGCTTAGGGATTTTTTCAAAAATATATTTTCCGCCAGTTAGGTTTTTGAGGGCTGATTTCTTCTCCTGTGATAAAAAGCTTTCTGTTTCGACGGCCAATACTTTCAGGGGAGCATTTGCAAGCTTCTGGCATTATTTTTGAGTGAATCGCCAAAAGTCAGATTTTTGCTGAAATTGTGACCCCGGGGCTTAGGGATTTTTTCAAAAATATATTTTCCACCAGTTAAGTTTTTGAGGGCTGATTTCTTCTCCTGTGATAAAAAGCTTTCTGTTTCGACGGCCAATACTTTCAGGGGAGCATTTGCAAGCTTCTGGCATTATTTTTGAGTGAATCGCCAAAAGTCAGATTTTTGCTGAAATTGTTACCCCGGGGCTTAGGGATTTTTTTAAAAAAATATTTTCCGCCAGTTAAATTGTTGAGGGCTGATTTCTTGTCCTGTGATAAAAAGCCTTCTGTTTCCATCGCCGTAACTTTCAGGGGAGCATTTGCAACCTTCCCAAACCATTTTTGAGTGAATTTGCCAAAAGTCAGATTTTTGCTGAAATTGTGACCCCGGGGCTTAGGGATTTTTTCAAAAAAATATTTTCCGCCGGTTAAGTTGTTGAGGGCTGATTTCTTGTCCTGTGATAAAAAGCCTTCTGTTTCGACCGCCAAAACATTCAGGGGATCATTTGCAAGCTTTTGGCATTATTTTTGAGTGAATTGCCAAAAGTCAGATTTTTGCTGAAATTGTGACCCCGGGGCTTCGGGATTTTTTTAAAAAAATATTTTCCGCCGGTTAAATTGTTGAGGGCTGATTTCTTGTCCTGTGATAAAAAGCCTTCTGTTTCGACCGCCAAAACATTCAGGGGATCCTTTCCAAGCTTCTGGCATCATTTTTGAGTGAATTGCCAAAAGTCAGATTTTTGCTGAAATTGTGACCCCGGGGCTTAGGGATTTTTTTAAAAAAATATTTTCCGCCGTTTAAATTGTTGAGGGCTGATTTCTTGTCCTGTGATAAAAAGCCTTCTGTTTCGACCGCCAAAACATTCAGGGGATCATTTGCAAGCTTCTGGCATCATTTTTGAGTGAATCGCCAAAAGTCAGATAATTGTTGAAATTGTGACCCCGGGGCTTAGGGATTTTTTCAAAAAAATATTTTCCGCCGGTTAAGTTGTTGATTTTTTCAAAAAAATATTTTCCGCCGGTTAAGTTGTTGAGGGCTGATTTCTTGTCCTTTGATAAAAAGCCTTCTGTTTCAACGGCAAAAACTTTCAAGGCAGCATTTGCAAGCTTCTGGCATAATTTTTGAGTGAATCGCCAAAAGTCAGATTTTTGCTGAAATTGTGACCCCGGGGCTTAGGGATTTTTTTAAAAAAATATTTTCTGCCGGTTACGTTGTTGAGGACTGATTTCTTGTCCTGTGATAAAAAGCCTTCTGTTTCCATCGCCATAACATTCAGGGGAGCATTTGCAAGCTTCTGGAATCATTTTTGAGTGAATTTGCCAAAAGTCAGATTTTTGCTGAAATTGTGACCCCGGGGCTTAGGGATTTTTTCAAAAAAATATTTTCCGCCGGTTAAGTTGTTGATTTTTTCAAAAAAATATTTTCCTGCCGGTTAAGTTGTTGAGGGCTGATTTCTTGTCCTTTGATAAAAAGCCTTCTGTTTCGACGGCAAAAACTTTCAGCGCAGCATTTGCAAGCTTCTGGCATCATTTTTGAGTGAATCGCCAAAAGTCAGATTTTTGCTGAAATTGTGACCCCGGGGCTTAGGGATTTTTTTAAAAAAATATTTTCTGCCGGTTAAGTTGTTGAGGACTGATTTCTTGTCCTGTGATAAAAAGCCTTCTGTTTCCATCGCCATAACTTTCAAGGGATCATTTGCAACCTTCCCACACCATTTTTGAGTGAATTTGCCAAAAGTCAGATTTTTGCTGAAATTGTGACACCGGGGCTTAGGGATTTTTTTAAAAAAATATTTTCCGACGGTTAAGTTGTTGAGGGCTGATTTCTTGTTCTGTGATAAAAAGCCTTCTGTTTCCATCGCCAAAACTTTCAGGGGAGCATTTGCCAGCTTCTGGCACCATTTTTGAGGGAATCGCCAAAAGTCAGATTTTTGCTGAAATTGTTACCCCGGGGCTTAGGGATTTTTTTAAAAATATATTTTCCGCCGGTTAAATTGTTGAGGGCTGATTTCTTGTCCTGTGATAAAAAGCCTTCTGTTTCGAACGCCAAAACATTCAGGGGATCATTTGCAAGCTTCTGGCATTATTTTTGAGTGAATTGCCAAAAGTCAGATTTTTGCTGAAATTGTGACCCCGGGGCTTAGGGATTTTTTCAAAAAAATATTTTCCGACGGTTAACTTGTTGAGGGCTGATTTCTTGTCCTGTGATAAAAAGCCTTCTGTTTCGACGGCAAAAACTTTGAGGGGAGCATTTGCAAGCTTCTGGCATCATTTTTGAGTGAATCGCCAAAAGTCAGATTTTTGCTGAAATTGTGACCCCGGGGCTTAGGGATTTTTTTAAAAAAATATTTTCTGCAGGTTAAGTTGTTGAGGACTGATTTCTTGTCCTGTGATAAAAAGCCTTCTGTTTCCATCACCATAACTTTCAGGGGAGCATTTGCAAACTTCTGGCATCATTTTTGAGTGAATTTGCCAAAAGTCAGATTTTTGCTGAAATTGTGACCCCGGGGCTTAGGGATTTTTTTAAAAAAATATTTTCTGCCGGTTAAGTTGTTGAGGACTGATTTCTTGTCCTGTGATAAAAAGCCTTCTGTTTCCATCACCATAACTTTCAGGGGAGCATTTGCAAGCTTCTGGCATCATTTTTGAGTGAATTTGCCAAAAGTCAGATTTTTGCTGAAATTGTGACCACGGGGCTTGGGGATTTTTTGAAAAAAATATTTTCCGACGGTTAAGTTGTTGAGGTCTGATTTCTTGTTCTGTGATAAAAAGCCTTCTGTTTCCATCGCCAAAACTTTCAGGGGAGCATTTGCAAGCTTCTGGCACCATTTTTGAGGGAATCGCCAAAAGTCAGGTTTTTGCTGAAATTGTTACCCCGGGGCTTAGGGATTTTTTTAAAAAAATATTTTCCGCCGGTTAAATTGTTGAGGGCTGATTTCTTGTCCTGTGATAAAAAGCCTTCTGTTTCGACCGCCAAAACATTCAGGGGATCATTTGCAAGCTTCTGGCATTATTTTTGAGTGAATTGCCAAAAGTCAGATTTTTGCTGAAATTGTGACCCCGGGGCTTAGGGATTTTTTCAAAAATATATTTTCCGCCAGTTAAGTTTTTGAGGGCTGATTTCTTCTCCTGTGATAAAAAGCTTTCTGTTTCGACGGCCAATACTTTCAGGGGAGCATTTGCAAGCTTCTGGCATTATTTTTGAGTGAATCGCCAAAAGTCAGATTTTTGCTGAAATTGTGACCCCGGGGCTTAGGGATTTTTTCAAAAATATATTTTCCACCAGTTAAGTTTTTGAGGGCTGATTTCTTCTCCTGTGATAAAAAGCTTTCTGTTTCGACGGCCAATACTTTCAGGGGAGCATTTGCAAGCTTCTGGCATTATTTTTGAGTGAATCGCCAAAAGTCAGATTTTTGCTGAAATTGTTACCCCGGGGCTTAGGGATTTTTTAAAAAAAATATTTTCCGCCAGTTAAATTGTTGAGGGCTGATTTCTTGTCCTGTGATAAAAAGCCTTCTGTTTCGACCGCCAAAACATTCAGGGGATCATTTGCAATCTTCTGGCATCATTTTTGAGTGAATCGCCAAAAGTCAGATTTTTGCTGAAATTGTGACCCCGGGGCTTAGGGATTTTTTCAAAAAAATATTTTCCGCCGGTTAAGTTGTTGAGGGCTGATTTCTTGTCCTGTGATAAAAAGCCTTCTGTTTCGACCGCCAAAACATTCAGGGGATCATTTGCAAGCTTCTGGCATTATTTTTGAGTGAATCGCCAAAAGTCAGATTTTTGCTGAAATTGTTACCCCGGGGCTTAGGGATTTTTTAAAAAAAATATTTTCCGCCGGTTAAATTGTTGAGGGCTGATTTCTTGTCCTGTGATAAAAAGCCTTCTGTTTCGACCGCCAAAACATTCAGGGGATCATTTGCAAGCTTCTGGCATCATTTTTGAGTGAATCGCCAAAAGTCAGATTTTTGCGGAAATTGTGACCCCGGGGCTTAGGGATTTTTTCAAAAAAATATTTTCCGCCGGTTAAGTTGTTGAGGGCTGATTTCTTGTCCTGTGATAAAAAGCCTTCTGTTTCGACGGCAAAAACTTTCAGGGGAGCATTTGCAAGCTTCTGGCATCATTTTTGAGTGAATCTCCAAAAGTCAGATAATTGCTGAAATTGTGACCCTGGGGCTTAGGGATTTTTTTAAAAAAATATTTTCCGCCGGTTAAATTGTTGAGGGCTGATTTCTTGTCCTGTGATAAAAAGCCTTCTGTTTTGACCGCCAAAACATTCAGGGGATCATTTGCAAGCTTCTGGCATCATTTTTGAGTGAATCACCAAAAGTCAGATTTTTGCTGAAATTGTGACCCCGGGGCTTAGGGGTTTTTTCAAAAAAATATTTTTCGCCGGTTAAGTTGTTGAGGGCTGATTTCTTGTCCTGTGATAAAAAGCCTTCTGTTTCGACGGCAAAAACTTTCAGGGGAGCATTTGCAAGCTTCTGGCATCATTTTTGATTGAATCGCCAAAAGTCAGATAATTGCTGAAATTGTGACCCTGGGGCTTAGGGATTTTTTCAAAAAAATATTTTCCGCCGGTTAAGTTGTTGATTTTTTCAAAAAAATATTTTCCGCCGGTTAAGTTGTTGAGGGCTGATTTCTTGTCCTGTGATAAAAAGCCTTCTGTTTCGACGGCAAAAACTTTCAGGAGAGCATTTGCAAGCTTCTGGCTTCATTTTTGAGTGAATCGCCAAAAGTCAGATTTTTGCTGAAATTGTTACCCCGGGGCTGAGGGATTTTTTCAAAAAAATATTTTCCGACGGTTAACTTGTTGAGGGCTGATTTCTTGTTCTGTGATAAAAAGCCTTCTGTTTCCATCGCCAAAACTTTCAGGGGAGCATTTGCAAGCTTCTGGCACCATTTTTGAGTGAATTGCCAAAAGTCAGATTTTTGCTGAAATTGTTACCCCCGGGGCTTAGGGATTTTTTAAAAAAAATATTTTCTGCCGGTTAAGTTGTTGAGGACTGATTTCTTGTCCTGTGATAAAAAGCCTTCTGTTTCCATCACCATAACTTTCAGGGCAGCATTTGCAAGCTTCTGGCATCATTTTTGAGTGAATTTGCCAAAAGTCAGATTTTTGCTGAAATTGTGACCCCGGGGCTTAGGGATTTTTTTTAAAAAATATTTTCCGACGGTTAAGTTGTTGAGGGCTGATTTCTTGTTCTGTGATAAAAAGCCTTCTGTTTCCATCGCCAAAACTTTCAGGGGAGCATTTGCAAGTTTCTGGCACCATTTTTGAGGGAATCGCCAAAAGTCAGATTTTTGCTGAAATTGTGACCCCGGGGCTTAGGGATTTTTTAAAAAAAATATTTTCCGCCGGTTAAGTTTTTGAGGGCTGATTTCTTCTCCTGTGATAAAAAGCTTTCTGTTTCGACGGCCAATACTTTCAGGGGAGCATTTGCAAGCTTCTGGCATCATTATTGAGTGAATTGCCAAAAGTCAGATTTTTGCTGAAATTGTTACCCCCGGGGCTTAGGGATTTTTTCAAAAAAATATTTTCCGACGGTTAAGTTGTTGAGGGATGATTTCTTGTTCCGTGATAAAAAGCTTTCTGTTTCCATCGCCAAAACTTTCAGGGAAGCATTTGCAAGCTTCTGGCATCATTTTTGAGTGAATCGCCAAAAGTCAGATAATTGCTGAAATTGTGAGCCCGGGGCTTAGGGATTTTTTCAAAAAAATACTTTCCGCCGGTAATTTGTTGAGGGCTGATTTCTTGTCCTGTGTTAAAAAGCCTTCTGTTTCCATCGCCGTAACTTTCTGGGGAGCATTTGCAACCTTCCCACACCATTTTTGAGTGAATTTGCCAAAAGTCAGATTTTTGCTGAAATTGTGACCCCGGGGCTTAGGGATTTTTTCAAAAAAATATTTTCCGCCGGTTAAGTTGTTGAGGGCTGATTTCTTGTCCTGTGATAAAAAGCCTTCTGTTTCAACGGCAAAAACTTTCAGGGGAGCATTTGCAAGCTTCTGGCATCATTTTTGAGTGAATCTCCAAAAGTCAGATTTTTGCTGAAATTGTGACCCCGGGGATTAGGGATTTTTTCAAAAAAATATTTTCCGCCGGTTAAGTTGTTGAGGGCTGATTTCTTGTCCTGTGATAAAAAGCCTTCTGTTTCGACCGCCAAAACATTCAGGGGATCATTTGCAAGCTTCTGGCATCATTTTTGAGTGAATCACCAAAAGTCAGATTTTTGCTGAAATTGTGACCCCGGGGCTTAGGGGTTTTTTCAAAAAAATATTTTTCGCCGGTTAAGTTGTTGAGGGCTGATTTCTTGTCCTGTGATAAAAAGCCTTCTGTTTCGACGGCAAAAACTTTCAGGGGAGCATTTGCAAGCTTCTGGCATCATTTTTGATTGAATCGCCAAAAGTCAGATAATTGCTGAAATTGTGACCCTGGGGCTTAGGGATTTTTTCAAAAAAATATTTTCCGCCGGTTAAGTTGTTGATTTTTTCAAAAAAATATTTTCCGCCGGTTAAGTTGTTGAGGGCTGATTTCTTGTCCTGTGATAAAAAGCCTTCTGTTTCGACGGCAAAAACTTTCAGGAGAGCATTTGCAAGCTTCTGGCTTCATTTTTGAGTGAATCGCCAAAAGTCAGATTTTTGCTGAAATTGTTACCCCGGGGCTGAGGGATTTTTTCAAAAAAATATTTTCCGACGGTTAACTTGTTGAGGGCTGATTTCTTGTTCTGTGATAAAAAGCCTTCTGTTTCCATCGCCAAAACTTTCAGGGGAGCATTTGCAAGCTTCTGGCACCATTTTTGAGTGAATTGCCAAAAGTCAGATTTTTGCTGAAATTGTTACCCCCGGGGCTTAGGGATTTTTTAAAAAAAATATTTTCTGCCGGTTAAGTTGTTGAGGACTGATTTCTTGTCCTGTGATAAAAAGCCTTCTGTTTCCATCACCATAACTTTCAGGGCAGCATTTGCAAGCTTCTGGCATCATTTTTGAGTGAATTTGCCAAAAGTCAGATTTTTGCTGAAATTGTGACCCCGGGGCTTAGGGATTTTTTTAAAAAAATATTTTCCGACGGTTAAGTTGTTGAGGGCTGATTTCTTGTTCTGTGATAAAAAGCCTTCTGTTTCCATCGCCAAAACTTTCAGGGGAGCATTTGCAAGTTTCTGGCACCATTTTTGAGGGAATCGCCAAAAGTCAGATTTTTGCTGAAATTGTGACCCCGGGGCTTAGGGATTTTTTAAAAAAAATATTTTCCGCCGGTTAAGTTTTTGAGGGCTGATTTCTTCTCCTGTGATAAAAAGCTTTCTGTTTCGACGGCCAATACTTTCAGGGGAGCATTTGCAAGCTTCTGGCATCATTATTGAGTGAATTGCCAAAAGTCAGATTTTTGCTGAAATTGTTACCCCCGGGGCTTAGGGATTTTTTCAAAAAAATATTTTCCGACGGTTAAGTTGTTGAGGGATGATTTCTTGTTCCGTGATAAAAAGCTTTCTGTTTCCATCGCCAAAACTTTCAGGGAAGCATTTGCAAGCTTCTGGCATCATTTTTGAGTGAATCGCCAAAAGTCAGATAATTGCTGAAATTGTGAGCCCGGGGCTTAGGGATTTTTTCAAAAAAATACTTTCCGCCGGTAATTTGTTGAGGGCTGATTTCTTGTCCTGTGTTAAAAAGCCTTCTGTTTCCATCGCCGTAACTTTCTGGGGAGCATTTGCAACCTTCCCACACCATTTTTGAGTGAATTTGCCAAAAGTCAGATTTTTGCTGAAATTGTGACCCCGGGGCTTAGGGATTTTTTCAAAAAAATATTTTCCGCCGGTTAAGTTGTTGAGGGCTGATTTCTTGTCCTGTGATAAAAAGCCTTCTGTTTCAACGGCAAAAACTTTCAGGGGAGCATTTGCAAGCTTCTGGCATCATTTTTGAGTGAATCTCCAAAAGTCAGATTTTTGCTGAAATTGTGACCCCGGGGATTAGGGATTTTTTCAAAAAAATATTTTCCGCCGGTTAAGTTGTTGAGGGCTGATTTCTTGTCCTGTGATAAAAAGCCTTCTGTTTCGACCGCCAAAACATTCAGGGGATCATTTGCAAGCTTCTGGCATCATTTTTGAGTGAATCACCAAAAGTCAGATTTTTGCTGAAATTGTGACCCCGGGGCTTAGGGGTTTTTTCAAAAAAATATTTTTCGCCGGTTAAGTTGTTGAGGGCTGATTTCTTGTCCTGTGATAAAAAGCCTTCTGTTTCGACGGCAAAAACTTTCAGGGGAGCATTTGCAAGCTTCTGGCATCATTTTTGATTGAATCGCCAAAAGTCAGATAATTGCTGAAATTGTGACCCCGGGGCTTAGGGATTTTTTTAAAAAAATATTTTCCGCCGGTTAAATTGTTGATTTTTTAAAAAAAATATTTTCCGCCGGTTAAGTTGTTGAGGGCTGATTTCTTGTCCTGTGATAAAAAGCCTTCTGTTTCGACGGCAAAAACTTTCAAGGGAGCATTTGCAAGCTTCTGGCATCATTTTTGAGTGAATCGCCAAAAGTCAGATTTTTGCTGAAATTGTGACCCCGGGGCTTAGGGATTTTTTCAAAAAAATATTTTCCGACGGTTAAGTTGTTGAGGGCTGATTTCTTGTTCTGTGATAAAAAGCCTTCTGTTTCTATCGCCAAAACTTTCAGGGGAGCATTTGCAAGCTTCTGGCACCATTTTTGAGGGAATCGCCAAAAGTCAGATTTTTGCTGAAATTGTGACCCCGGGGCTTAGGGATTTTTTCAAAAAAATATTTTCCGCCGGTTAAGTTGTTGAGGGCTGATTTCTTGTCCTGTGATAAAAAGCCTTCTGTTTCGACGGCAAAGACTTTCAGGGGAGCATTTGCAAGCTTCTGGCATCATTTTTGATTGAATCGCCAAAAGTCAGATTTTTGCTGAAATTGTGACCCCGGGGCTTAGGGATTTTTTAAAAAAAATATTTTCCGCCGGTTAAGTTTTTGAGGGCTGATTTCTTCTCCTGTGATAAAAAGCTTTCTGTTTCGACGGCCAATACTTTCAGGGGAGCATTTGCAAGCTTCTGGCATCATTTTTGAGTGAATCGCCAAAAGTCAGATAATTGCTGAAATTGTGAGCCCGGGGCTTAGGGATTTTTTCAAAAAAATACTTTCCGCCGGTAATTTGTTGAGGGCTGATTTCTTGTCCTGTGTTAAAAAGCCTTCTGTTTCCATCGCCGTAACTTTCTGGGGAGCATTTGCAACCTTCCCACACCATTTTTGAGTGAATTTGCCAAAAGTCAGATTTTTGCTGAAATTGTGACCCCGGGGCTTAGGGATTTTTTCAAAAAAATATTTTCCGCCGGTTAAGTTGTTGAGGGCTGATTTCTTGTCCTGTGATAAAAAGCCTTCTGTTTCAACGGCAAAAACTTTCAGGGGAGCATTTGCAAGCTTCTGGCATCATTTTTGAGTGAATCTCCAAAAGTCAGATTTTTGCTGAAATTGTGACCCCGGGGATTAGGGATTTTTTCAAAAAAATATTTTCCGCCGGTTAAGTTGTTGAGGGCTGATTTCTTGTCCTGTGATAAAAAGCCTTCTGTTTCGACCGCCAAAACATTCAGGGGATCATTTGCAAGCTTCTGGCATTATTTTTGAGTGAATCGCCAAAAGTCAGATTTTTGCTGAAATTGTGACCCCGGGGCTTAGGGATTTTTTCAAAAAAATATTTTCCGACGGTTAACTTGTTGAGGGCTGATTTCTTGTTCTGTGATAAAAAGCCTTCTGTTTCCATCGCCAAAACTTTCAGGGGAGCATTTGCAAGCTTCTGGCACCATTTTTGACGGAATCGCCAAAAGTCAGATTTTTGCTGAAATTGTTACCCCGGGGCTTAGGGATTTTTTAAAAAAAAATATTTTCCGCCGTTTAAATTGTTGAGGGCTGATTTCTTGTCCTGTGATAAAAAGCCTTCTGTTTCCATCGCCAAAACTTTCAGGGGAGCATTTGCAAGCTTCTGGCACCATTTTTGAGTGAATTTGCCAAAAGTCAGATTTTTGCTGAAATTGTGACCCCAGGGCTTAGGGATTTTTTTAAAAAAATATTTTCCGACGGTTAAGTTGTTGAGGGCTGATTTCTTGTTCTGTGATAAAAAGCCTTCTGTTTCCATCGCCAAAACTTTCAGGGGAGCATTTGCAAGCTTCTGGCACCATTTTTGAGGGAATCGCCAAAAGTCAGATTTTTGCTGAAATTGTGACCCCGGGGCTTAGGGATTTTTTCAAAAAAATATTTTCCGCCGGTTAAGTTGTTGAGGGCTGATTTCTTGTCCTGTGATAAAAAGCCTTCTGTTTCGACGGCAAACACTTTCAGGGGAGCATTTGCAAGCTTCTGGCATCATTTTTGATTGAATCGCCAAAAGTCAGATAATTGCTGAAATTGTGACCCCGGGGCTTAGGGATTTTTTTAAAAAAATATTTTCCGCCGGTTAAATTGTTGATTTTTTTAAAAAAATATTTTCCGCCGGTTAAGTTGTTGAGGGCTGATTTCTTGTCCTGTGATAAAAAGCCTTCTGTTTCGACGGCAAAAACTTTCAAGGGAGCATTTGCAAGCTTCTGGCATCATTTTTGAGTGAATCGCCAAAAGTCAGATTTTTGCTGAAATTGTGACCCCGGGGCTTAGGGATTTTTTCAAAAAAATATTTTCCGACGGTTAACTTGTTGAGGGCTGATTTCTTGTTCTGTGATAAAAAGCCTTCTGTTTCTATCGCCAAAACTTTCAGGGGAGCATTTGCAAGCTTCTGGCACCATTTTTGAGGGAATCGCCAAAAGTCAGATTTTTGCTGAAATTGTGACCCCGGGGCTTAGGGATTTTTTCAAAAAAATATTTTCCACCGGTTAAGTTGTTGAGGGCTGATTTCTTGTCCTGTGATAAAAAGCCTTCTGTTTCGACGGCAAAGACTTTCAGGGGAGCATTTGCAAGCTTCTGGCATCATTTTTGATTGAATCGCCAAAAGTCAGATAATTGCTGAAATTGTGACCCCGGGGCTTAGGGATTTTTTCAAAAAAATATTTTCCGCCGGTTAAGTTGTTGATTTTTTTAAAAAAATATTTTCTGCCGGTTAAATTGTTGAGGGCTGATTTCTTGTCCTGTGATAAAAAGCCTTCTGTTTCGACGGCAAAAACTTTCAGGGCAGCATTTGCAAGCTTCTGGCATCATTTTTGAGTGAATCGCCAAAAGTCAGATTTTTGCTGAAATTGTGACCCCGGGGCTTAGGGATTTTTTCAAAAAAATATTTTCCGACGGTTAACTTGTTGAGGGCTGATTTCTTGTTCTGTGATAAAAAGCCTTCTGTTTCCATCGCCAAAACTTTCAGGGGAGCATTTGCAAGCTTCTGGCACCATTTTTGAGTGAATTGCCAAAAGTCAGATTTTTGCTGAAATTGTTACCCCCGGGGCTTAGGGATTTTTTTAAAAAAATATTTTCTGCCGGTTAAGTTGTTGAGGACTGATTTCTTGTCCTGTGATAAAAAGCCTTCTGTTTCCATCGCCATAACTTTCAGGGGAACATTTGCAAGCTTCTGGCATCATTTTTGAGTGAATTTGCCAAAAGTCAGATTTTTGCTGAAATTGTGACCCCAGGGCTTAGGGATTTTTTTAAAAAAATATTTTCCGACGGTTAAGTTGTTGAGGGCTGATTTCTTGTTCTGTGATAAAAAGCCTTCTGTTTCCATCGCCAAAACTTTCAGGGGAGCATTTGCAAGCTTCTGGCACCATTTTTGAGGGAATCGCCAAAAGTCAGATTTTTGCTGAAATTGTTACCCTGGGGCTTAGGGATTTTTTTAAAAAAATATTTTCCGCCGGTTAAATTGTTGAGGGCTGATTTCTTGTCCTGTGATAAAAAGCCTTCTGTTTCGACCGCCAAAACATTCAGGGGATCATTTGCAAGCTTCTGGCATTATTTTTGAGTGAATCGCCAAAAGTCAGATTTTTGCTGAAATTGTTACCCCGGGGCTTGGGGATTTTTTAAAAAAAATATTTTCCGCCGGTTAAATTGTTGAGGGCTGATTTCTTGTCCTGTGATAAAAAGCCTTCTGTTTCGACCGCCAAAACATTCAGGGGATCATTTGCAAGCTTCTGGCATCATTTTTGAGTGAATCGCCAAAAGTCAGATTTTTGCTGAAATTGTGACCCCGGGGCTTAGGGATTTTTTCAAAAAAATATTTTCCGCCGGTTAAGTTGTTGAGGGCTGATTTCTTGTCCTGTGATAAAAAGCCTTCTATTTCGACGGCAAAAACTTTCAGGGGAGCATTTGCAAGCTTCTGGCATCATTTTTGATTGAATCGCCAAAAGTCAGATAATTGCTGAAATTGTGACCCTGGGGCTTAGGGATTTTTTCAAAAAAATATTTTCCGCCGGTTAAGTTGTTGATTTTTTCAAAAAAATATTTTCCGCCGGTTAAGTTGTTGAGGGCTGATTTCTTGTCCTGTGATAAAAAGCCTTCTGTTTCGACGGCAAAAACTTTCAAGGGAGCATTTGCAAGCTTCTGGCATCATTTTTGAGTGAATCGTCAAAAGTCAGATTTTTGCTGAAATTGTGACCCCGGGGCTTAGGGATTTTTTCAAAAAAATATTTTCCGACGGTTAACTTGTTGAGGGCTGATTTCTTGTTCTGTGATAAAAAGCCTTCTGTTTCTATCGCCAAAACTTTCAGGGGAGCATTTGCAAGCTTCTGGCACCATTTTTGAGTGAATTGCCAAAAGTCAGATTTCTGCTGAAATTGTTACCCCCGGGGCTTAGGGATTTTTTAAAAAAAATATTTTCTGCCGGTTAAGTTGTTGAGGACTGATTTCTTGTCCTGTGATAAAAAGCCTTCTGTTTCCATCTCCATAACTTTCAGGGGAGCATTTGCAAGCTTCTGGCATCATTTTTGAGTGAATTTGCCAAAAGTCAGATTTTTGCTGAAATTGTGATCCCGGGGCTTAGGGATTTTTTTAAAAAAATATTTTCCGACGGTTAAGTTGTTGAGGGCTGATTTCTTGTTCTGTGATAAAAAGCCTTCTGTTTCCATCGCCAAAACTTTCAGGGGAGCATTTGCAAGCTTCTGGCACCATTTTTGAGGGAATCGCCAAAAGTCAGATTTTTGCTGAAATTGTTACCCCGGGGCTTAGGGATTTTTTTAAAAAAATATTTTCCGCCGGTTAAATTGTTGAGGGCTGATTTCTTGTCCTGTGATAAAAAGCCTTCTGTTTCGACCGCCAAAACATTCAGGGGATCATTTGCAAGCTTCTGGCATTATTTTTGAGTGAATTGCCAAAAGTCAGATTTTTGCTGAAATTGTGACCCCGGGGCTTAGGGATTTTTTCAAAAAAATATTTTCCGACGGTTAACTTGTTGAGGGCTGATTTCTTGTTCTGTGATAAAAAGCCTTCTGTTTCCATCACCAAAACTTTCAGGGGAGCATTTGCAAGCTTCTGGCACCATTTTTGAGTGAATTGCCAAAAGTCAGATTTTTGCTGAAATTGTGACCCCGGGGCTTAGGGATTTTTTCAAAAATATATTTTCCGCCAGTTAAGTTGTTGAGGGCTGATTTCTTGTCCTGTGATAAAAAGCCTTCTGTTTCAACGGCAAAAACTTTCAGGGGAGCATTTGCAAGCTTCTGGCATCATTTTTGAGTGAATCTCCAAAAGTCAGATTTTTGCTGAAATTGTGACCCTGGGGATTAGGGATTTTTTCAAAAAAATATTTTCCGACGGTCAAGTTGTTGAGGGCTGATTTCTTGTCCTGTGATAAAAAGCCTTCTGTTTCGACCGCCAAAACATTCAGGGGATCATTTGCAAGCTTCTGGCATTATTTTTGAGTGAATCGCCAAAAGTCAGATTTTTGCTGAAATTGTTACCCCGGGGCTTAGGGATTTTTTTAAAAAAATATTTCCCGCCGGTTAAATTGTTGAGGGCTGATTTCTTGTCCTGTGATAAAAAGCCTTCTGTTTCGACCGCCAAAACATTCAGGGGATCATTTGCAAGCTTCTGGCATCATTTTTGAGTGAATCGCCAAAAGTCAGATTTTTGCTGAAATTGTGACCCCGGGGCTTAGGGATTTTTTCAAAAATATATTTTCCGCCAGTTAAGTTTTTGAGGGCTGATTTCTTCTCCTGTGATAAAAAGCTTTCTGTTTCGACGGCCAATACTTTAAGGGGAGCATTTGCAAGCTTCTGGCATTATTTTTGAGTGAATCGCCAAAAGTCAGATTTTTGCTGAAATTGTGACCCCGGGGCTTAGGGATTTTTTCAAAAATATATTTTCCGCCAGTTAAGTTTTTGAGGGCTGATTTCTTCTCCTGTGATAAAAAGCTTTCTGTTTCGACGGCCAATACTTTCAGGGGAGCATTTGCAAGCTTCTGGCATCATTTTTGAGTGAATCGCCAAAAGTCAGATTTTTGCTGAAATTGTGACCCCGGGGCTTAGGGATTTTTTCAAAAAAATATTTTCCGCCGGTTAAGTTGTTGAGGGCTGATTTCTTGTCCTGTGATAAAAAGCCTTCTGTTTCAACGGCAAAAACTTTCAGGGGAGCATTTGCAAGCTTCTGGCATCATTTTTGAGTGAATCTCCAAAAGTCAGATTTTTGCTGAAATTGTGACCCCGGGGATTAGGGATTTTTTCAAAAAAATATTTTCCGACGGTTAAGTTGTTGAGGGCTGATTTCTTGTCCTGTGATAAAAAGCCTTCTGTTTCGACCGCCAAAACATTCAGGGGATCATTTGCAAGCTTCTGGCATCATTTTTGAGTGAATCGCCAAAAGTCAGATTTTTGCTGAAATTGTGACCCCGGGGCTTAGGGATTTTTTCAAAAAAATATTTTCCGACGGTTAACTTGTTGAGGGCTGATTTCTTGTTCTGTGATAAAAAGCCTTCTGTTTACATCGCCAAAACTTTCAGGGGAGCATTTCAAGCTTCTGGCACCATTTTTGAGTGAATTGCCAAAAGTCAGATTTTTGCTGAAATTGTTACCCCCGGGGCTTAGGGATTTTTTTAAAAAAATATTTTCTGCCGGTTAAGTTGTTGAGGACTGATTTCTTGTCCTGTGATAAAAAGCCTTCTGTTTCCATCACCATAACTTTCAGGGGAGCATTTGCAAGCTTCTGGCATCATTTTTGAGTGAATTTGCCAAAAGTCAGATTTTTACTGAAATTGTGACCCCGGGGCTTAGGGATTTTTTCAAAAAAATATTTTCCGACAGTTAACTTGTTGAGGGCTGATTTCTTGTTCTGTGATAAAAAGCCTTCTGTTTCCATCGCCAAAACTTTCAGGGGAGCATTTGCAAGCTTCTGGCACCATTTTTGAGTGAATTGCCAAAAGTCAGATTTTTGCTGAAATTGTGACCCCGGGGCTTAGGGATTTTTTCAAAAATATATTTTCCGCCAGTTAAGTTTTTGAGGGCTGATTTCTTCTCCTGAGATAAAAAGCTTTCTGTTTCGACGGCCAATACTTTCAGGGGAGCATTTGGAAGCTTCTGGCATCATTATTGAGTGAATTGCCAAAAGTCAGATTTTTGCTGAAATTGTTACCCCCGGGGCTTAGGGATTCTTTCAAAAAAATATTTTCCGACGGTTAAGTTGTTGAGGGCTGATTTCTTGTTCCGTGATAAAAAGCTTTCTGTTTCCATCGCCAAAACTTTCAGGGAAGCATTTGCAAGCTTCTGGCATCATTTTTGAGTGAATCGCCAAAAGTCAGATAATTGCTGAAATTGTGACCCCGGGGCTTAGGGATTTTTTCAAAAAAATATTTTCCGCCGGTTAAGTTGTTGAGGGCTGATTTCTTGTCCTGTGTTAAAAAGCCTTCTGTTTCCATTGCCGTAACTTTCATGGGAGCATTTGCAACCTTCCCAAACCATTTTTGAGTGAATTTGCCAAAAGTCAGATTTTTGCTGAAATTGTGACCCCGGGGCTTAGGGATTTTTTCAAAAAAATATTTTCCGCCAGTTAAGTTGTTGAGGGCTGATTTCTTCTCCTGTGATAAAAAGCCTTCTGTTTCAACGGCAAAAACTTTCAGGGGAGCATTTGCAAGCGTCTGGCATTATTTTTGAGTGAATTGCCAAAAGTCAGATTTTTCTGAAATTGTGACCCCGGGGCTTAGGGATTTTTTCAAAAAAATATTTTCCGACGGTTAGGTTGTTGAGGGCTGATTTCTTGTCCTGTGATAAAAAGCCTTCTGTTTCGACCGCCAAAACATTCAGGGGATCATTTGCAAGCTTCTGGCATTATTTTTGAGTGAATTGCCAAAAGTCAGATTTTTGCTGAAATTGTGACCCCGGGGCTTAGGGATTTTTTCAAAAAAATATTTTCCGACGGTTAAGTTGTTGAGGGCTGATTTCTTGTCCTGTGATAAAAAGCTTTCTGTTTCCATCGCCAAAACTTTCAGGGAAGCATTTGTAAGCTTCTGGCATCAGTTTTGAGTGAATCGTCAAAAGTCTGATCATTGCTGAAATTGTGACCCCGGGGCTTAGGGATTTTTTCAAAAAAATATTTTCCGCCGGTTAAGTTGTTGAGGGCTGATTTCTTGTCCTGTGATAAAAAGCCTTCTGTTTCCATCGCCGTAACTTTCAGGGGAGCATTTGCAACCTTCCCACACCATTTTTGAGTGAATTTGCCAAAAGTCAGATTTTTGCTGAAATTGTGACCCCGGGGCTTAGGGATTTTTTCAAAAAAATATTTTCCGCCGGTTAAGTTGTTGAGGGCTGATTTCTTGTCCTGTGATAAAAAGCCTTCTGTTTCCATCGCCAAAACATTCAGGGGATCATTTGCAAGCTTCTGGCATTATTTTTGAGTGAATTGCCAAAAGTCAGATTTTTGCTGAAATTGTGACCCCGGGGCTTAGGGATTTTTTCAAAAAAATATTTTCCGACGGTTAACTTGTTGAGGGCTGATTTCTTGTTCTGTGATAAAAAGCCTTCTGTTTCCATCGCCAAAACTTTCAGGGGAGCATTTGCAAGCTTCTGGCACCATTTTTGAGGGAATCGCCAAAAGTCAGATTTTTGCTGAAATTGTTACCCCGAGGCTTAGGGATTTTTTTAAAAAAATATTTTCCGCCGGTTAAATTGTTGAGGGCTGATTTCTTGTCCTGTGATAAAAAGCCTTCTTTTTCGACCGCAAAAACATTCAGGGGATCATTTGCAAGCTTCTGGCATCATTTTTGAGTGAATCGCCAAAAGTCAGATTTTTGCTGAAATTGTGACCCCGGGCGTTAGGGATTTTTTCAAAAAAATATTTTCCGCCGGTTAAGTTGTTGAGGGCTGATTTCTTGTCCTGTGATAAAAAGCCTTCTGTTTCGACGGCAAAAATGCTGCCCTGAAAGTTTTTGCCGTCGAAACAGACGGCTTTTTATCACAGGACAAGAAATCAGCCCTCAACAACTTAACCGGCGGGAAATATTTTTTTAAAAAAATCCCTAAGCCCCGGGGTAACAATTTCAGCAAAAATCTGACTTTTGGCGATTCACTCAAAAATGATGCCAGAAGCTTGCAAATGCTCCCCTGAAAGTTTTTGCCGTTGAAACAGAAGGCTTTTTATCACAGGACAAGAAATCAGCCCTCAACAATTTAACCGGCGGAAAATATTTTTTTAAAAAAATCCCTAAGCCCCGGGGTAACAATTTCAGCAAAAATCTGACTTTTGGCGATTCCCTCTAAAATGGTGCCAGAAGCTTGCAAATGCTCCCCTGAAAGTTTTGGCGATGGAAACAGAAGGCTTTTTATCACAGAACAAGAAATCAGCCCTCAACAACTTAACCGACAGAAAATTTTTTTTAAAAAAAATCCCTAAGCCCCGGGGGTAACAATTTCAGCAAAAATCTGACTTTTGGCAATTCACTCAAAAATGCTGCCAGAAGCTTGCAAATGCTCCCCTGAAAGGTTTGGTGATGGAAACAGAAGGCTTTTTATCACAGAACAAGAAATCAGCCCTCAACAAGTTAACCGTTGGAAAATATTTTTTTGAAAAAATCCCTCAGCCCCGGGGTCACAATTTCAGCAAAAATCTGACTTTTGGCGATTCACTCAAAAATGGTGCCAGAAGCTTGCAAATGCTCCCCTGAAAGTTTTGGCGATGGAAACAGAAGGCTTTTTATCAAAGGACAAGAAATCAGCCCTCAACAACTTAACCGGCGGAAAATATTTTTTTGAAAAAATCCCTAAGCCCCGGGGTCACAATTTCAGCAATTATCTGACTTTTGGCGATTCAATCAAAAATGATGCCAGAAGCTTGCAAATGCTCCCGTGAATGTTTTGGCGGTCGAAACAGAAGGCTTTTTATCACAGGACAAGAAATCAGGCCTCAACAAGTTAACCTTCGGAAAATATTTTTTTGAAAAAATCCCTAAGCCCCGGGGTCACAATTTCAGCAAAAATCTGACTTTTGGCAATTCACTCAAAAATAATGCCAGAAGCTTGCAAATGATCCCCTGGATGTTTTGGCGGTCGAAACAGAAGGCTTTTTATCACAGGACAAGAAATCAGCCCTCAACAACTTAACCGTCGAAAAATATTTTTTTGAAAAAATCCCTAAGCCCCGGGGTCACAATTTCAGCAAAAATCTGACTTTTGGCGATTCACTCAAAAATGGTGCCAGAAGCTTGCAAATGCTCCCCTGAAAGTTTTGGCAATGGAAACAGAAGGCTTTTTATCACAGAACAAGAAATCAGCCCTCAACAACTTAACCGGCAGAAATTTTTTTTTTAAAAAAATCCCTAAGCCCCGGGGGTAACAATTTCAGCAAAAATCTGACTTTTGGCGATTCTCTCAAAAATGATGCCAGAAGCTTGCAAATGCTGCCCTGAAAGTTTTTGCCGTCGAAATAGAAGGCTTTTTATCAAAGGACAAGAAATCAGCCCTCAACAACTTAACCGGCGGAAAATATTTTTTTGAAAAAATCCCTAAGCCCCGGGGTCACAATTTCAGCAATTATCTGACTTTTGGCGATTCAATCAAAAATGATGCCAGAAGCTAGCAAATGCTCCCCTTAAAGTTTTTGACTTCGAAACAGAAGGCTTTTTATCACAGGACAAGAAATCAGCCCTCAACAACTTAACCGGCGGAAAATATTTTTTTGAAAAAATCCCTAAGCCCCGGGGTCACAATTTCAGCAAAAATCTGACTTTTGGCGATTCACTCAAAAATGATGCCAGAAGCTTGCAAATGATCCCCTGAATGTTTTGGCGGTCGAAACAGAAGGCTTTTTATCACAAGACAAGAAATCAGCCCTCAACAATTTAACCGGCGGAAAATATTTTTTTTAAAAAATCCCTAAGCCCCGGGGTAACAATTTCAGCAAAAATCTGACTTTTGGCGATTCCCTCAAAAATGGTGCCAGAAGCTTGCAAATGCTCCCCTGAAAGTTTTGGCGATGGAAACAGAAGGCTTTTTATCACAGAACAAGAAATCAGCCCTCAACAAGTTAACCGTCGGAAAATATTTTTTTGAAAAAAATCCCTAAGCCCCGGGGTCACAATTTCAGCAAAAATCTGACTTTTGGCGATTCACTCAAAAATGATGCCAGAAGCTTGCAAATGCTCCCCTGAAAGTTTTTGCCGTTGAAACAGAAGGCTTTTTATCACAGGAGAAGAAATCAGCCCTCAACAACTTCACCGTCGTAAAATATTTTTTTGAAAAAATCCCTAAGCCCCGGGGTCACAATTTCAGCAAAAATCTGACTTTTGGCGATTCACTCAAAAATGATGCCAGAAGCTTGCAAATGCTCCCCTGAAAGTTTTTGCCGTTGAAACAGAAGGCTTTTTATCACAGGACAAGAAATCAGCCCTCAACAACTTAACCGGCGGAAAATATTTTTTTGAAAAAATCCCTAAGCCCCGGGGTCACAATTTCAGCAAAAATCTGACTTTTGGCAATTCACTCAAAAATAATGCCAGAAGCTTGCAAATGATCCCCTGAATGTTTTGGCGGTCGAAACAGAAGGCTTTTTATCACAGGACAAGAAATCAGCCCTCAACAACTTAACCGTCGGAAAATATTTTTTTGAAAAAATCCCTAAGCCCCGGGGTCACAATTTCAGCAAAAATCTGACTTTTGGCGATTCACTCAAAAATGATGCCAGAAGCTTGCAAATGCTGCCCTGAAAGTTTTTGCCGTCGAAACAGACGGCTTTTTATCACAGGACAAGAAATCAGCCCTCAACAACTTAACCGTCGGAAAATATTTTTTTGAAAAAATCCCTAAGCCCCGGGGTCACAATTTCAGCAAAAATCTGACTTTTGGCGATTCACTCAAAAATGATGCCAGAAGCTTGCAAATGCTCCCCTGAAAGTTTTTGCCGTTGAAACAGAAGGCTTTTTATCACAGGACAAGAAATCAGCCCTCAACAATTTAACCGGCGGAAAATATTTTTTTTAAAAAATCCCTAAGCCCCGGGGTAACAATTTCAGCAAAAATCTGACTTTTGGCGATTCCCTCTAAAATGGTGCCAGAAGCTTGCAAATGCTCCCCTGAAAGTTTTGGCGATGGAAACAGAAGGCTTTTTATCACAGAACAAGAAATCAGCCCTCAACAACTTAACCGACAGAAAATTTTTTTTAAAAAAAATCCCTAAGCCCCGGGGTAACAATTTCATCAAAAATCTGACTTTTGGCGATTCCCTCTAAAATGGTGCCAGAAGCTTGCAAATGCTCCCCTGAAAGTTTTGGCGATGGAAACAGAAGGCTTTTTATCACAGAACAAGAAATCAGCCCTCAACAACTTAACCGACAGAAAATTTTTTTTTAAAAAAATCCCTAAGCCCCGGGGGTAACAATTTCAGCAAAAATCTGACTTTTGGCAATTCACCCAAAAATGCTGCCAGAAGCTTGCAAATGCTCCCCTGAAAGGTTTGGCGATGGAAACAGAAGGCTTTTTATCACAGAACAAGAAATCAGCCCTCAACAAGTTAACCGTTGGAAAATATTTTTTTGAAAAAATCCCTCAGCCCCGGGGTCATAATTTCAGCAAAAATCTGACTTTTGGCGATTCACTCAAAAATGGTGCCAGAAGCTTGCAAATGCTCCCCTGAAAGTTTTGGCGATGGAAACAGAAGGCTTTTTATCACAGAACAGGAAATCAGCCCTCAACAACTTAACCGGCAGAAAATCTTTTTTAAAAAAAATCCCTAAGCCCCGGGGGTAACAATTTCAGCAAAAATCTGACTTTTGGCAATTCACTCGAAAATGGTGCCAGAAGCTTGCAAATGCTCCCCTGAAAGTTTTGGCGATGGAAACAGAAGGCTTTTTATCACAGAACAAGAAATCAGCCCTCAACAAGTTAACCGTCGGAAAATATTTTTTTGAAAAAATCCCTAAGCCCCGGGGTCACAATTTCAGCAAAAATCTGACTTTTGGCGATTCACTCAAAAATGATGCCAGAAGCTTGCAAATGCTGCCCTGAAAGTTTTTGCCGTCGAAACAGAAGGCTTTTTATCAAAGGACAAGAAATCAGCCCTCAACAACTTAACCGGCGGAAAATATTTTTTTGAAAAAATCAACAACTTAACCGGCGGAAAATATTTTTTTGAAGAAATCCCTAAGCCCCGGGGTCACAATTTCAGCAATTATCTGACTTTTGGCGATTCAATCAAAAATGATGCCAGAAGCTTGCAAATGCTCCCCTGAATGTTTTGGCGGTCGAAACAGAAGGCTTTTTATCACAGGACAAGAAATCAGGCCTCAACAAGTTAACCTTCGGAAAATATTTTTTTGAAAAAATCCCTAAGCCCCGGGGTCACAATTTCAGCAAAAATCTGACTTTTGGCAATTCACTCAAAAATAATGCCAGAAGCTTGCAAATGATCCCCTGGATGTTTTGGCGGTCGAAAGAGAAGGCTTTTTATCACAGGACAAGAAATCAGCCCTCAACAACTTAACCGTCGAAAAATATTTTTTTGAAAAAATCCCTAAGCCCCGGGGTCACAATTTCAGCAAAAATCTGACTTTTGGCGATTCACTCAAAAATGGTGCCAGAAGCTTGCAAATGCTCCCCTGAAAGTTTTGGCGATGGAAACAGAAGGCTTTTTATCACAGAACAAAAAATCAGCCCTCAACAACTTAACCGGCAGAAATTTTTTTTTTAAAAAAATCCCTAAGCCCCGGGGGTAACAATTTCAGCAAAAATCTGACTTTTGGCAATTCACTCAAAAATGGTGCCAGAAGCTTGCAAATGCTCCCCTGAAAGTTTTGGCGATGGAAACAGAAGGCTTTTTATCACAGAACAAGAAAGCAGCCCTCAACAAGTTAACCGTCGGAAAATATTTTTTTGAAAAAATCCCTAAGCCCCGGGGTCACAATTTCAGCAAAAATCTGACTTTTGGCGATTCTCTCAAAAATGATGCCAGAAGCTTGCAAATGCTGCCCTGAAAGTTTTTGCCGTCGAAATAGAAGGCTTTTTATCAAAGGACAAGAAATCAGCCCTCAACAACTTAACCGGCGGAAAATATTTTTTTTAAAAAAATCCCTAAGCCCCGGGGTCACAATTTCAGCAATTATCTGACTTTTGGCGATTCAATCAAAAATGATGCCAGAAGCTAGCAAATGCTCCCCTGAAAGTTTTTGCCTTCGAAACAGAAGGCTTTTTATCACAGGACAAGAAATCAGCCCTCAACAACTTAACCGGCGGAAAATATTTTTTTGAAAAAATCCCTAAGCCCCGGGGTCACAATTTCAGCAAAAATCTGACTTTTGGCGATTCACTCAAAAATGATGCCAGAAGCTTGCAAATGATCCCCTGAATGTTTTGGCGGTCGAAACAGAAGGCTTTTTATCACAAGACAAGAAATCAGCCCTCAACAATTTAACCGGCGGAAAATATTTTTTTAAAAAAATCCCTAAGCCCCGGGGTAACAATTTCAGCAAAAATCTGACTTTTGGCGATTCCCTCAAAAATGGTGCCAGAAGCTTGCAAATGCTCCCCTGAAAGTTTTGGCGATGGAAACAGAAGGCTTTTTATCACAGAACAAGAAATCAGCCCTCAACAAGTTAACCGTCGGAAAATATTTTTTTGAAAAAATCCCTAAGCCCCGGGGTCACAATTTCAGCAAAAATCTGACTTTTGGCGATTCACTCAAAAATGATGCCAGAAGCTTGCAAATGCTCCCCTGAAAGTTTTTGCCGTTGAAACAGAAGGCTTTTTATCACAGGAGAAGAAATCAGCCCTCAACAACTTAACCGTCGGAAAATATTTTTTGGAAAAAATCCCTAAGCCCCGGGGTCACAATTTCAGCAAAAATCTGACTTTTGGCAATTCACTCAAAAATAATGCCAGAAGCTTGCAAATGATCCCCTGAATGTTTTGGCGGTCGAAACAGAAGGCTTTTTATCACAGGACAAGAAATCAGCCCTCAACAACTTAACCGGCGGAAAATATTTTTTTGAAAAAATCCCTAAGCCCCGGGGTCACAATTTCAGCAAAAATCTGACTTTTGGCAAATTCACTCAAAAATCGTGTGGGAAGGTTGCAAATGCTCCCCTGAAAGTTACGGCGATGGAAACAGAAGGCTTTTTATCACAGGACAAGAAATCAGCCCTCAACAACTTAACCGGCGGAAAATATTTTTTTGAAAAAATCCATAAGCCCCGGGGTCACAATTTCAGCAATTATCTGACTTTTGGCGATTCACTCAAAAATGATGCCAGAAGCTTGCAAATGCTCCCCTGAAAGTTTTGGTGATGGAAACAGAAGGCTTTTTATCACGCAACAAGAAATCAGCCCTCAATAAGTTAACCGTCGGAAAATATTTTTTTGAAAAAATCCCTAAGCCCCGGGGTCACAATTTCAGCAAAAATCTGACTTTTGGCGATTCACTCAAAAATGATGCCAGAAGCTTGCAAATGCTCCCCTGAAAGTTTTTGCCGTTGAAACAGAAGGCTTTTTATCACAGGACAAGAAATCAGCCCTCAACAACTTAACCGGCGGAAAATATTTTTTTGAAAAAATCCCTAAGCCCCGGGGTCACAATTTCAGCAAAAATCTGACTTTTGGCAATTCACTCAAAAATAATGCCAGAAGCTTGCAAATGCTGCCCTGAAAGTTTTGGCCGTCCAAACAGAAGGCTTTTTATCACAGGACAAGAAATCAGCCCTCAACAACTTAACCGGCGGAAAATATTTTTTTGAAAAAATCCCTAAGCCCCGGGGTCACAATTTCAGCAAAAATCTGACTTTTGGCAAATTCACTCAAAAATGGTGTGGGAAGGTTGCAAATGCTCCCCTGAATGTTTTGGCGGTCGAAACAGAAGGCTTTTTATCACAGGACAAGAAATCAGCCCTCAACAATTTAACCGTCGGAAAATATTTTTTTGAAAAAATCCCTAAGCCCCGGGGTCACAATTTCAGCAAAAATCTGACTTTTGGCAAATTCACTCAAAAATCGTGTGGGAAGGTTGCAAATGCTCCCCTGAAAGTTACGGCGATGGAAACAGAAGGCTTTTTATCACAGGACAAGAAATCAGCCCTCAACAACTTAACCGGCGGAAAATATTTTTTTGAAAAAATCCATAAGCCCCGGGGTCACAATTTCAGCAATTATCTGACTTTTGGCGATTCACTCAAAAATGATGCCAGAAGCTTGCAAATGCTCCCCTGAAAGTTTTGGTGATGGAAACAGAAGGCTTTTTATCACGCAACAAGAAATCAGCCCTCAATAAGTTAACCGTCGGAAAATATTTTTTTGAAAAAATCCCTAAGCCCCGGGGTCACAATTTCAGCAAAAATCTGACTTTTGGCGATTCACTCAAAAATGATGCCAGAAGCTTGCAAATGCTCCCCTGAAAGTTTTTGCCGTTGAAACAGAAGGCTTTTTATCACAGGACAAGAAATCAGCCCTCAACAACTTAACCGGCGGAAAATATTTTTTTGAAAAAATCCCTAAGCCCCGGGGTCACAATTTCAGCAAAAATCTGACTTTTGGCAATTCACTCAAAAATAATGCCAGAAGCTTGCAAATGCTGCCCTGAAAGTTTTGGCCGTCCAAACAGAAGGCTTTTTATCACAGGACAAGAAATCAGCCCTCAACAACTTAACCGGCGGAAAATATTTTTTTGAAAAAATCCCTAAGCCCCGGGGTCACAATTTCAGCAAAAATCTGACTTTTGGCAAATTCACTCAAAAATGGTGTGGGAAGGTTGCAAATGCTCCCCTGAATGTTTTGGCGGTCGAAACAGAAGGCTTTTTATCACAGGACAAGAAATCAGCCCTCAACAATTTAACCGTCGGAAAATATTTTTTTGAAAAAATCCCTAAGCCCCGGGGTCACAATTTCAGCAAAAATCTGACTTTTGGCAATTCACTCAAAAATAATGCCAGAAGCTTGCAAATGATCCCCTGAATGTTTTGGCGGTCGAAACAGAAGGCTTTTTATCACAGGACAAGAAATCAGCCCTCAACAACTTAACCGTCGGAAAATATTTTTTTGAAAAAATCCCTAAGCCCCGGGGTCACAATTTCAGCAAAAATCTGACTTTTGGCAATTCACTCAAAAATGATGCCAGAAGCTTGCAAATGCTCCCCTGAAAGTTTTTGCCGTTGAAACAGAAGGCTTTTTATCACAGGAGAAGAAATCAGCCCTCAACAACTTAACCGTCGGAAAATATTTTTTTGAAAAAATCCCTAAGCCCCGGGGTCACAATTTCAGCAAAAATCTGACTTTTGGCGATTCACTCAAAAATGATGCCAGAAGCTTGCAAATGCTCCCCTGAAAGTTTTTGCCGTTGAAACAGAAGGCTTTTTATTACAGGACAAGAAATCAGCCCTCAACAACTTAACCGGCGGAAAATATTTTTTTGAAAAAATCCCTAAGCCCCGGGGTCACAATTTCAGCAAAAATCTGACTTTTGGCAATTCACTCAAAAATAATGCCAGAAGCTTGCAAATGATCCCCTGAATGTTTTGGCGGTCGAAACAGAAGGCTTTTTATCACAGGACAAGAAATCAGCCCTCAACAACTTAACCGTCGGAAAATATTTTTTTGAAAAAATCCCTAAGCCCCGGGGTCACAATTTCAGCAAAAATCTGACTTTTGGCGATTCACTCAAAAATGGTGCCAGAAGCTTGCAAATGCTCCCCTGAAAGTTTTTGCCGTCGAAACAGACGGCTTTTTATCACAGGACAAGAAATCAGCCCTCAACAACTTAACCGTCGGAAAATATTTTTTTGAAAAAATCCCTAAGCCCCGGGGTCACAATTTCAGCAAAAATCTGACTTTTGGCGATTCACTCAAAAATGATGCCAGAAGCTTGCAAATGCTGCCCTGAAAGTTTTTGCCGTCGAAACAGAAGGCTTTTTATCAAAGGACAAGAAATCAGCCCTCAACAACTTAACCGGCGGAAAATATTTTTTTGAAAAAATCAACAACTTAACCGGCGGAAAATATTTTTTTGAAAAAATCCCTAAGCCCCGGGGTCACAATTTCAGCAAAAATCTGACTTTTGGCGATTCACTCAAAAATGATGCCAGAAGCTTGCAAATGCTCCCCTGAAAGTTTTTGCCGTCGAAACAGAAGGCTTTTTATCACAGGACAAGAAATCAGCCCTCAACAACTTAACCGTCGGAAAATATTTTTTTGAAAAAAACCCTAAGCCCCGGGGTCACAATTTCAGCAAAAATCTGACTTTTGGCGATTCACTCAAAAATGATGCCAGAAGCTTGCAAATGCTCCCCTGAAAGTTTTTGCCGTCGAAACAGAAGGCTTTTTATCACAGGACAAGAAATCAGCCTTCAACAACTTAACCGGCGGAAAATATTTTTTTGAAAAAATCCCTAAGCCCCGGGGTCACAATTTCAGCAAAAATCTGACTTCTGGCGATTCTCTCAAAAATGATGCCAGAAGCTTGCAAATGCTGCCCTGAAAGTTTTTGCCGTCGAAATAGAAGGCTTTTTATCAAAGGACAAGAAATCAGCCCTCAACAACTTAACCGGCGGAAAATATTTTTTTTAAAAAAATCCCTAAGCCCCGGGGTCACAATTTCAGCAATTATCTGACTTTTGGCGATTCAATCAAAAATGATGCCAGAAGCTAGCAAATGCTCCCCTGAAAGTTTTTGCCTTCGAAACAGAAGGCTTTTTATCACAGGACAAGAAATCAGCCCTCAACAACTTAACCGGCGGAAAATATTTTTTTGAAAAAATCCCTAAGCCCCGGGGTCACAATTTCAGCAAAAATCTGACTTTTGGCGATTCACTCAAAAATGATGCCAGAAGCTTGCAAATGATCCCCTGAATGTTTTGGCGGTCGAAACAGAAGGCTTTTTATCACAAGACAAGAAATCAGCCCTCAACAATTTAACCGGCGGAAAATATTTTTTTAAAAAAATCCCTAAGCCCCGGGGTAACAATTTCAGCAAAAATCTGACTTTTGGCGATTCCCTCAAAAATGGTGCCAGAAGCTTGCAAATGCTCCCCTGAAAGTTTTGGCGATGGAAACAGAAGGCTTTTTATCACAGAACAAGAAATCAGCCCTCAACAAGTTAACCGTCGGAAAATATTTTTTTGAAAAAATCCCTAAGCCCCGGGGTCACAATTTCAGCAAAAATCTGACTTTTGGCGATTCACTCAAAAATGATGCCAGAAGCTTGCAAATGCTCCCCTGAAAGTTTTTGCCGTTGAAACAGAAGGCTTTTTATCACAGGAGAAGAAATCAGCCCTCAACAACTTAACCGTCGGAAAATATTTTTTTGAAAAAATCCCTAAGCCCCGGGGTCACAATTTCAGCAAAAATCTGACTTTTGGCAATTCACTCAAAAATAATGCCAGAAGCTTGCAAATGATCCCCTGAATGTTTTGGCGGTCGAAACAGAAGGCTTTTTATCACAGGACAAGAAATCAGCCCTCAACAACTTAACCGGCGGAAAATATTTTTTTGAAAAAATCCCTAAGCCCCGGGGTCACAATTTCAGCAAAAATCTGACTTTTGGCAAATTCACTCAAAAATCGTGTGGGAAGGTTGCAAATGCTCCCCTGAAAGTTACGGCGATGGAAACAGAAGGCTTTTTATCACAGGACAAGAAATCAGCCCTCAACAACTTAACCGGCGGAAAATATTTTTTTGAAAAAATCCATAAGCCCCGGGGTCACAATTTCAGCAATTATCTGACTTTTGGCGATTCACTCAAAAATGATGCCAGAAGCTTGCAAATGCTCCCCTGAAAGTTTTGGTGATGGAAACAGAAGGCTTTTTATCACGCAACAAGAAATCAGCCCTCAATAAGTTAACCGTCGGAAAATATTTTTTTGAAAAAATCCCTAAGCCCCGGGGTCACAATTTCAGCAAAAATCTGACTTTTGGCGATTCACTCAAAAATGATGCCAGAAGCTTGCAAATGCTCCCCTGAAAGTTTTTGCCGTTGAAACAGAAGGCTTTTTATCACAGGACAAGAAATCAGCCCTCAACAACTTAACCGGCGGAAAATATTTTTTTTAAAAAAATCCCTAAGCCCCGGGGTCACAATTTCAGCAATTATCTGACTTTTGGCGATTCAATCAAAAATGATGCCAGAAGCTAGCAAATGCTCCCCTGAAAGTTTTTGCCTTCGAAACAGAAGGCTTTTTATCACAGGACAAGAAATCAGCCCTCAACAACTTAACCGGCGGAAAATATTTTTTTGAAAAAATCCCTAAGCCCCGGGGTCACAATTTCAGCAAAAATCTGACTTTTGGCGATTCACTCAAAAATGATGCCAGAAGCTTGCAAATGATCCCCTGAATGTTTTGGCGGTCGAAACAGAAGGCTTTTTATCACAAGACAAGAAATCAGCCCTCAACAATTTAACCGGCGGAAAATATTTTTTAAAAAAAATCCCTAAGCCCCGGGGTAACAATTTCAGCAAAAATCTGACTTTTGGCGATTCCCTCAAAAATGGTGCCAGAAGCTTGCAAATGCTCCCCTGAAAGTTTTGGCGATGGAAACAGAAGGCTTTTTATCACAGAACAAGAAATCAGCCCTCAACAAGTTAACCGTCGGAAAATATTTTTTTGAAAAAATCCCTAAGCCCCGGGGTCACAATTTCAGCAAAAATCTGACTTTTGGCGATTCACTCAAAAATGATGCCAGAAGCTTGCAAATGCTCCCCTGAAAGTTTTTGCCGTTGAAACAGAAGGCTTTTTATCACAGGAGAAGAAATCAGCCCTCAACAACTTAACCGTCGGAAAATATTTTTTTGAAAAAATCCCTAAGCCCCGGGGTCACAATTTCAGCAAAAATCTGACTTTTGGCAATTCACTCAAAAATAATGCCAGAAGCTTGCAAATGATCCCCTGAATGTTTTGGCGGTCGAAACAGAAGGCTTTTTATCACAGGACAAGAAATCAGCCCTCAACAACTTAACCGGCGGAAAATATTTTTTTGAAAAAATCCCTAAGCCCCGGGGTCACAATTTCAGCAAAAATCTGACTTTTGGCAAATTCACTCAAAAATCGTGTGGGAAGGTTGCAAATGCTCCCCTGAAAGTTACGGCGATGGAAACAGAAGGCTTTTTATCACAGGACAAGAAATCAGCCCTCAACAACTTAACCGGCGGAAAATATTTTTTTGAAAAAATCCATAAGCCCCGGGGTCACAATTTCAGCAATTATCTGACTTTTGGCGATTCACTCAAAAATGATGCCAGAAGCTTGCAAATGCTCCCCTGAAAGTTTTGGTGATGGAAACAGAAGGCTTTTTATCACGCAACAAGAAATCAGCCCTCAATAAGTTAACCGTCGGAAAATATTTTTTTGAAAAAATCCCTAAGCCCCGGGGTCACAATTTCAGCAAAAATCTGACTTTTGGCGATTCACTCAAAAATGATGCCAGAAGCTTGCAAATGCTCCCCTGAAAGTTTTTGCCGTTGAAACAGAAGGCTTTTTATCACAGGACAAGAAATCAGCCCTCAACAACTTAACCGGCGGAAAATATTTTTTTGAAAAAATCCCTAAGCCCCGGGGTCACAATTTCAGCAAAAATCTGACTTTTGGCAATTCACTCAAAAATAATGCCAGAAGCTTGCAAATGCTGCCCTGAAAGTTTTGGCCGTCCAAACAGAAGGCTTTTTATCACAGGACAAGAAATCAGCCCTCAACAACTTAACCGGCGGAAAATATTTTTTTGAAAAAATCCCTAAGCCCCGGGGTCACAATTTCAGCAAAAATCTGACTTTTGGCAAATTCACTCAAAAATGGTGTGGGAAGGTTGCAAATGCTCCCCTGAATGTTTTGGCGGTCGAAACAGAAGGCTTTTTATCACAGGACAAGAAATCAGCCCTCAACAATTTAACCGTCGGAAAATATTTTTTTGAAAAAATCCCTAAGCCCCGGGGTCACAATTTCAGCAAAAATCTGACTTTTGGCAATTCACTCAAAAATAATGCCAGAAGCTTGCAAATGATCCCCTGAATGTTTTGGCGGTCGAAACAGAAGGCTTTTTATCACAGGACAAGAAATCAGCCCTCAACAACTTAACCGTCGGAAAATATTTTTTTGAAAAAATCCCTAAGCCCCGGGGTCACAATTTCAGCAAAAATCTGACTTTTGGCAATTCACTCAAAAATGATGCCAGAAGCTTGCAAATGCTCCCCTGAAAGTTTTTGCCGTTGAAACAGAAGGCTTTTTATCACAGGAGAAGAAATCAGCCCTCAACAACTTAACCGTCGGAAAATATTTTTTTGAAAAAATCCCTAAGCCCCGGGGTCACAATTTCAGCAAAAATCTGACTTTTGGCGATTCACTCAAATATGATGCCAGAAGCTTGCAAATGCTCCCCTGAAAGTTTTTGCCGTTGAAACAGAAGGCTTTTTATTACAGGACAAGAAATCAGCCCTCAACAACTTAACCGGCGGAAAATATTTTTTTGAAAAAATCCCTAAGCCCCGGGGTCACAATTTCAGCAAAAATCTGACTTTTGGCAATTCACTCAAAAATAATGCCAGAAGCTTGCAAATGATCCCCTGAATGTTTTGGCGGTCGAAACAGAAGGCTTTTTATCACAGGACAAGAAATCAGCCCTCAACAACTTAACCGTCGGAAAATATTTTTTTGAAAAAATCCCTAAGCCCCGGGGTCACAATTTCAGCAAAAATCTGACTTTTGGCGATTCACTCAAAAATGGTGCCAGAAGCTTGCAAATGCTCCCCTGAAAGTTTTTGCCGTCGAAACAGACGGCTTTTTATCACAGGACAAGAAATCAGCCCTCAACAACTTAACCGTCGGAAAATATTTTTTTGAAAAAATCCCTAAGCCCCGGGGTCACAATTTCAGCAAAAATCTGACTTTTGGCGATTCACTCAAAAATGATGCCAGAAGCTTGCAAATGCTGCCCTGAAAGTTTTTGACGTCGAAACAGAAGGCTTTTTATCAAAGGACAAGAAATCAGCCCTCAACAACTTAACCGGCGGAAAATATTTTTTTGAAAAAATCAACAACTTAACCGGCGGAAAATATTTTTTTGAAAAAATCCCTAAGCCCCGGGGTCACAATTTCAGCAAAAATCTGACTTTTGGCGATTCACTCAAAAATGATGCCAGAAGCTTGCAAATGCTCCCCTGAAAGTTTTTGCCGTCGAAACAGAAGGCTTTTTATCACAGGACAAGAAATCAGCCCTCAACAACTTAACCGTCGGAAAATATTTTTTTGAAAAAAACCCTAAGCCCCGGGGTCACAATTTCAGCAAAAATCTGACTTTTGGCGATTCACTCAAAAATGATGCCAGAAGCTTGCAAATGCTCCCCTGAAAGTTTTTGCCGTCGAAACAGAAGGCTTTTTATCACAGGACAAGAAATCAGCCTTCAACAACTTAACCGGCGGAAAATATTTTTTTGAAAAAATCCCTAAGCCCCGGGGTCACAATTTCAGCAAAAATCTGACTTTTGGCGATTCACTCAAAAATGATGCCAGAAGCTTGCAAATGCTGCCCTGAAAGTTTTGGCCGTCCAAACAGAAGGCTTTTTATCACAGGACAAGAAATCAGCCCTCAACAACTTAACCGTCGGAAAATATTTTTTGAAAAAATCCCTAAGCCCCGGGGTCACAATTTCAGCAAAAATCTGACTTCTGGCGATTCACTCAAAAATGGTGCCAGAAGCTTGCAAATGCTCCCCTGAAAGTTTTGGCGATGGAAACAGAAGGCTTTTTATCAAAGGACAAGAAATCAGCCCTCAACAAGTTAACCGTCGGAAAATATTTTTTTTTAAAAAATCCCTAAGCCCCGGGGTCACAATTTCAGCAATTATCTGACTTTTGGCGATTCAATCAAAAATGATGCCAGAAGCTAGCAAATGCTCCCCTGAAAGTTTTTGCCTTCGAAACAGAAGGCTTTTTATCACAGGACAAGAAATCAGCCCTCAACAACTTAACCGGCGGAAAATATTTTTTTGAAAAAATCCCTAAGCCCCGGGGTCACAATTTCAGCAAAAATCTGACTTTTGGCGATTCACTCAAAAATGATGCCAGAAGCTTGCAAATGATCCCCTGAATGTTTTGGCGGTCGAAACAGAAGGCTTTTTATCACAAGACAAGAAATCAGCCCTCAACAATTTAACCGGCGGAAAATATTTTTTTAAAAAAATCCCTAAGCCCCGGGGTAACAATTTCAGCAAAAATCTGACTTTTGGCGATTCCCTCAAAAATGGTGCCAGAAGCTTGCAAATGCTCCCCTGAAAGTTTTGGCGATGGAAACAGAAGGCTTTTTATCACAGAACAAGAAATCAGCCCTCAACAAGTTAACCGTCGTAAAATATTTTTTTGAAAAAATCCCTAAGCCCCGGGGTCACAATTTCAGCAAAAATCTGACTTTTGGCGATTCACTCAAAAATGATGCCAGAAGCTTGCAAATGCTCCCCTGAAAGTTTTTGCCGTTGAAACAGAAGGCTTTTTATCACAGGAGAAGAAATCAGCCCTCAACAACTTAACCGTCGGAAAATATTTTTTGGAAAAAATCCCTAAGCCCCGGGGTCACAATTTCAGCAAAAATCTGACTTTTGGCAATTCACTCAAAAATAATGCCAGAAGCTTGCAAATGATCCCCTGAATGTTTTGGCGGTCGAAACAGAAGGCTTTTTATCACAGGACAAGAAATCAGCCCTCAACAACTTAACCGGCGGAAAATATTTTTTTGAAAAAATCCCTAAGCCCCGGGGTCACAATTTCAGCAAAAATCTGACTTTTGGCAAATTCACTCAAAAATCGTGTGGGAAGGTTGCAAATGCTCCCCTGAAAGTTACGGCGATGGAAACAGAAGGCTTTTTATCACAGGACAAGAAATCAGCCCTCAACAACTTAACCGGCGGAAAATATTTTTTTGAAAAAATCCATAAGCCCCGGGGTCACAATTTCAGCAATTATCTGACTTTTGGCGATTCACTCAAAAATGATGCCAGAAGCTTGCAAATGCTCCCCTGAAAGTTTTGGTGATGGAAACAGAAGGCTTTTTATCACGCAACAAGAAATCAGCCCTCAATAAGTTAACCGTCGGAAAATATTTTTTTGAAAAAATCCCTAAGCCCCAGGGTCACAATTTCAGCAAAAATCTGACTTTTGGCGATTCACTCAAAAATGATGCCAGAAGCTTGCAAATGCTCCCCTGAAAGTTTTTACCGTTGAAACAGAAGGCTTTTTATCACAGGACAAGAAATCAGCCCTCAACAATTAACCGGCGGAAAATATTTTTTTGAAAAAATCCCTAAGCCCCGGGGTCACAATTTCAGCAAAAATCTGACTTTTGGCAATTCACTCAAAAATAATGCCAGAAGCTTGCAAATGATCCCCTGAATGTTTTGGCGGTCGAAACAGAAGGCTTTTTATCACAGGACAAGAAATCAGCCCTCAACAACTTAACCGTCGGAAAATATTTTTTTGAAAAAATCCCTAAGCCCCGGGGTCACAATTTCAGCAAAAATCTGACTTTTGGCAATTCACTCAAAAATGATGCCAGAAGCTTGCAAATGCTCCCCTGAAAGTTTTTGCCGTTGAAACAGAAGGCTTTTTATCACAGGAGAAGAAATCAGCCCTCAACAACTTAACCGTCGGAAAATATTTTTTTGAAAAAATCCCTAAGCCCCGGGGTCACAATTTCAGCAAAAATCTGACTTTTGGCGATTCACTCAAAAATGATGCCAGAAGCTTGCAAATGCTCCCCTGAAAGTTTTTGCCGTTGAAACAGAAGGCTTTTTATCACAGGACAAGAAATCAGCCCTCAACAACTTAACCGGCGGAAAATATTTTTTTGAAAAAATCCCTAAGCCCCGGGGTCACAATTTCAGCAAAAATCTGACTTTTGGCAATTCACTCAAAAATAATGCCAGGAGCTTGCAAATGATCCCCTGAATGTTTTGGCGGTCGAAACAGAAGGCTTTTTATCACAGGACAAGAAATCAGCCCTCAACAACTTAACCGTCGGAAAATATTTTTTTGAAAAAATCCCTAAGCCCCGGGGTCACAATTTCAGCAAAAATCTGACTTTTGGCGATTCACTCAAAAATGATGCCAGAAGCTTGCAAATGCTGCCCTGAAAGTTTTTGCCGTCGAAACAGACGGCTTTTTATCACAGGACAAGAAATCAGCCCTCAACAACTTAACCGTCGGAAAATATTTTTTTGAAAAAATCCCTAAGCCCCGGGGTCACAATTTCAGCAAAAATCTGACTTTTGGCGATTCACTCAAAAATGATGCCAGAAGCTTGCAAATGCTCCCCTGAAAGTTTTTGCTGTTGAAACAGAAGGCTTTTTATCACAGGACAAGAAATCAGCCCTCAACAATTTAACCGGCGGAAAATATTTTTTTAAAAAAATCCCTAAGCCCCGGGGTAACAATTTCAGCAAAAATCTGACTTTTGGCGATTCCCTCTAAAATGGTGCCAGAAGCTTGCAAATGCTCCCCTGAAAGTTTTGGCGATGGAAACAGAAGGCTTTTTATCACAGAACAAGAAATCAGCCCTCAACAACTTAACCGACAGAAAATTTTTTTTAAAAAAAATCCCTAAGCCCCGGGGTAACAATTTCATCAAAAATCTGACTTTTGGCGATTCCCTCTAAAATGGTGCCAGAAGCTTGCAAATGCTCCCCTGAAAGTTTTGGCGATGGAAACAGAAGGCTTTTTTATCACAGAACAAGAAATCAGCCCTCAACAACTTAACCGACAGAAAAATTTTTTTTAAAAAAATCCCTAAGCCCCGGGGGTAACAATTTCAGCAAAAATCTGACTTTTGGCAATTCACTCAAAAATGCTGCCAGAAGCTTGCAAATGCTCCCCTGAAAGGTTTGGCGATGGAAACAGAAGGCTTTTTATCACAGAACAAGAAATCAGCCCTCAACAAGTTAACCGTTGGAAAATATTTTTTTGAAAAAATCCCTCAGCCCCGGGGTCACAATTTCAGCAAAAATCTGACTTTTGGCGATTCACTCAAAAATGGTGCCAGAAGCTTGCAAATGCTCCCCTGAAAGTTTTGGCGATGGAAACAGAAGGCTTTTTATCACAGAACAGGAAATCAGCCCTCAACAACTTAACCGGCAGAAAATCTTTTTTAAAAAAAATCCCTAAGCCCCGGGGGGTAACAATTTCAGCAAAAATCTGACTTTTGGCAATTCACTCAAAAATGGTGCCAGAAGCTTGCAAATGCTCCCCTGAAAGTTTTGGCGATGGAAACAGAAGGCTTTTTATCACAGAACAAGAAATCAGCCCTCAACAAGTTAACCGTCGGAAAATATTTTTTTGAAAAAATCCCTAAGCCCCGGGGTCACAATTTCAGCAAAAATCTGACTTTTGGCGATTCACTCAAAAATGATGCCAGAAGCTTGCAAATGCTGCCCTGAAAGTTTTTGCTGTCGAAACAGAAGGCTTTTTATCAAAGGACAAGAAATCAGCCCTCAACAACTTAACCGGCGGAAAATATTTTTTTGAAAAAATCAACAACTTAACCGGCGGAAAATATTTTTTTGAAAAAATCCCTAAGCCCCGGGGTCACAATTTCAGCAAAAATCTGACTTTTGGCGATTCACTCAAAAATGATGCCAGAAGCTTGCAAATGCTGCCCTGAAAGTTTTTGCCGTCGAAACAGAAGGCTTTTTATCACAGGACAAGAAATCAGCCCTCAACAACTTAACCGTCGGAAAATATTTTTTTGAAAAAATCCCTAAGCCCCGGGGTCACAATTTCAGCAAAAATCTGACTTTTGGCGATTCACTCAAAAATGATGCCAGAAGCTTGCAAATGCTCCCCTGAAAGTTTTTGCCGTCGAAACAGAAGGCTTTTCATCACAGGACAAGAAATCAGCCTTCAACAACTTAACCGGCGGAAAATATTTTTTTGAAAAAATCCCTAAGCCCCGGGGTCACAATTTCAGCAAAAATCTGACTTTTGGCGATTCACTCAAAAATGATGCCAGAAGCTTGCAAATGCTGCCCTGAAAGTTTTGGCCGTCCAAACAGAAGGCTTTTTATCACAGGACAAGAAATCAGCCCTCAACAACTTAACCGTCGGAAAATATTTTTTGAAAAAATCCCTAAGCCCCGGGGTCACAATTTCAGCAAAAATCTGACTTCTGGCGATTCACTCAAAAATGGTGCCAGAAGCTTGCAAATGCTCCCCTGAAAGTTTTGGCGATGGAAACAGAAGGCTTTTTATCAAAGGACAAGAAATCAGCCCTCAACAAGTTAACCGTCGGAAAATATTTTTTTGAAAAAATCCCTAAGCACCGGGGTCACAATTTCAGCAAAAATCTGACTTTTGGCAATTCACTCAAAAATAATGCCAGAAGCTTGCAAATGATCCCCTGAATGTTTTGGCGGTCGAAACAGAAGGCTTTTTATCACAGGACAAGAAATCAGCCCTCAACAATTTAACCGGCAGAAATGTTTTTTTTAAAAAAATCCCTAAGCCCCGGGGGTAACAATTTCAGAAAAAATCTGACTTTTGGCAATTCACTCAAAAATGGTGCCAGAAGCTTGCAAATGCTCCCCTGAAAGTTTTGGCGATGGAAACAGAAGGCTTTTTATCACAGAACAAGAAATCAGCCCTCAACAACTTAAGCGGCAGAAATTTTTTTTTTAAAAAAATCCCTAAGCCCCGGGGGTAACAATTTCAGCAAAAATCTGACTTTTGGCAATTCACTCAAAAATAGTGCCAGAAGCTTGCAAATGCTCCCCTGAAAGTTTTGGCGATGGAAACAGAAGGCTTTTTATCACAGGAGAAGAAATCAGCCCTCAACAACTTAACCGTCGGAAAATATTTTTTGGAAAAAATCCCTAAGCCCCGGGGTCACAATTTCAGCAAAAATCTGACTTTTGGCAAATTCACTCAAAAATGGTGTGGGAAGGTTGCAAATGCTCCCCTGAAAGTTACGGCGATGGAAACAGAAGGCTTTTTATCAAAGGACAAGAAATCAGCCCTCAACAACTTAACCGGCGGAAAATATTTTTTTGAAAAAATCAACAACTTAACCGGCGGAAAATATTTTTTGGAAAAAATCCCTAAGCCCCGGGGTCACAATTTCAGCAATTATCTGACTTTTGGCGATTCAATCAAAAATGATGCCAGAAGCTTGCAAATGCTCCCCTGAAAGTTTTTGCCGTCGAAACAGAAGGCTTTTTATCACAGGACAAGAAATCAGCCCTCAACAACTTAACCGGCGGAAAATATTTTTTTGAAAAAATCCCTAACCCGGGGTCACAATTTCAGCAAAAATCTGACTTTTGGCGATTCCCTCAAAAATGGTGCCAGAAGCTTGCAAATGCTCCCCTGAAAGTTTTGGCGATGGAAACAGAAGGCTTTTTATCACAGAACAAGAAATCAGCCCTCAACAAGTTAACCGTCGGAAAATATTTTTTTAAAAAAATCCCTAAGCCCCGGGGTCACAATTTCAGCAAAAATCTGACTTTTGGCAATTCACTCAAAAATGATGCCAGAAGCTTGCAAATGATCCCCTGAATGTTTTGGCGGTCAAAACAGAAGGCTTTTTATCACAGGACAAGAAATCAGCCCTCAACAACTTAACCGGCGGAAAATATTTTTTTGAAAAAATCCCTAAGCACCGGGGTCACAATTTCAGCAAAAATGTGACTTTTGGCAAATTCACTCAAAAATGGTGTGGGAAGGTTGCAAATGCTCCCCTGAAAGTTACGGCGATGGAAACAGAAGGCTTTTTATCACAGGACAAGAAATCAGCCCTCAACAACTTAACCGGCGGAAAATATTTTTTTGAAAAAATCCCTAAGCCCCGAGGTCACAATTTCAGCAATTATCTGACTTTTGGCGATTCACTCAAAAATGATGCCAGAAGCTTGCAAATGCTTCCCTGAAAGTTTTGGCGATGGAAACAGAAAGCTTTTTATCACGGAACAAGAAATCAGCCCTCAACAACTTAACCGTCGGAAAATATTTTTTTGAAAAAATCCCTAAGCCCCGGGGTCACAATTTCAGCAAAAATCTGACTTTTGGCAAATTCACTCAAAAATGATTCCAGAAGCTTGCAAATGCTCCCCTGAAAGTTATGGCGATGGAAACAGAAGGCTTTTTATCACAGGACAATAAATCAGTCCTAAACAACTTAACCGGCAGAAAATATTTTTTTAAAAAAATCCCTAAGCCCCGGGGTCACAATTTCAGCAAAAATCTGACTTTTGGCGATTCACTCAAAAATGATGCCAGAAGCTTGCAAATGCTGCCCTGAAAGTTTTTGCCGTCGAAACTGAAGGCTTTTTATCAAAGGACAAGAAATCAGCCCTCAACAACTTAACCGGCGGAAAATATTTTTTTGAAAAAATCAACAACTTAACCGGCGGAAAATATTTTTTTGAAAAAATCCCTAAGCCCCGGGGTCACAATTTCAGCAAAAATCTGACTTTTGGCAATTCACTCAAAAATAATGCCAGAAGCTTGCAAATGATCCCCTGAATGTTTTGGTGGTCGAAACAGAAGGCTTTTTATCACAGGACAAGAAATCAGCCCTCAACAACTTAACCGTCGGAAAATATTTTTTTGAAAAAATCTCTAAGCCCCGGGGTCACAATTTCAGCAAAAATCTGACTTTTGGCGATTCACTCAAAAATGATGCCAGAAGCTTGCAAATGCTCCCCTGAAAGTTTTTGCCGTTGAAACAGAAGGCTTTTTATCACAGGAGAAGAAATCAGCCCTCAACAACTTAACCGTCAGAAAATATTTTTTTGAAAAAATCCCCAAGCCCCGCGGTCACAATTTCAGCAAAAATCTGACTTTTGGCAATTCACTCAAAAAAAATACCAGAAGCTTGCAAATGATCCCCTGAATGTTTTGGCGGTCGAAACAGAAGGCTTTTTATCACAGGACAAGAAATCAGCCCTCAACAACTTAACCGGCAGAAAATATTTTTTTGAAAAAATCCCTAAGCCCCGGGGTCACAATTTCAGCAAAAATCTGACTTTTGGTGATTCACTCAAAAATGATGCCAGAAGCTTGCAAATGCTCCCCTGAAAGTTTTTGCCGTTGAAACAGAAGGCTTTTTATCACAGGACAAGAAATCAGCCCTCAACAATTTAACCGGCGGAAAATATTTTTTTAAAAAATTCCCTAAGCCCCGGGGTAACAATTTCAGCAAAAATCTGACTTTTGGCGATTCCCTCAAAAATGGTGCCAGAAGCTTGCAAATGCTCCCCTGAAAGTTTTGGCGATGGAAACAGAAGGCTTTTTATCACACAACAAGAAATCAGCGCTCAATAAGTTAACCGTCAGAAAATATTTTTTTGAAAAAATCCCTAAGCCCCGGGGTCACAATTTCAGCAAAAATCTGACTTTTGGCGATTCACTCAAAAATGATGCCAGAAGCTTGCAAATGCTGCCCTGAAAGCTTTTGCCGTCGAAACAGAAGGCTTTTTATCACAGGACAAGAAATCAGCCCTCAACAACTTAACCGTCGGAAAATATTTTTTTGAAAAAATCCCTAAGCCCCGGGGTCACAATTTCAGCAAAAATCTGACTTTTGGTGATTCACTCAAAAATGATGCCAGAAGCTTGCAAATGCTCCCCTGAAAGTTTTTGCCGTTGAAACAGAAGGCTTTTTATCACAGGACAAGAAATCAGCCCTCAACAATTTAACCGGCGGAAAATATTTTTTTAAAAAATTCCCTAAGCCCCGGGGTAACAATTTCAGCAAAAATCTGCCTTTTGGCGATTCCCTCAAAAATGGTGCCAGAAGCTTGCAAATGCTCCCCTGAAAGTTTTGGCGATGGAAACAGAAGGCTTTTTATCACACAACAAGAAATCAGCGCTCAATAAGTTAACCGTCGGAAAATATTTTTTTGAAAAAATCCCTAAGCCCCGGGGTCACAATTTCAGCAAAAATCTGACTTTTGGCGATTCACTCAAAAATGATGCCAGAAGCTTGCAAATGCTCCCCTGAAAGTTTTTGCCGTTGAAACAGAAGGCTTTTTATCATAGGACAAGAAATCAGCCCTCAACAATTTAACCGGCGGAAAATATTTTTTTAAAAAAATCCCTAAGCCCCGGGGTAACAATTTCAGCAAAAATCTGACTTTTGGCGATTCCCTCTAAAATGGTGCCAGAAGCTTGCAAATGCTCCCCTGAAAGTTTTGGCGATGGAAACAGAAGGCTTTTTATCACAGAACAAGAAATCAGCCCTCAACAACTTAACCGACAGAAAATTTTTTTTAAAAAAAATCCCTAAGCCCCGGGGTAACAATTTCATCAAAAATCTGACTTTTGGCGATTCCCTCTAAAATGGTGCCAGAAGCTTGCAAATGCTCCCCTGAAAGTTTTGGCGATGGAAACAGAAGGCTTTTTTATTACAGAACAAGAAATCAGCCCTCAACAACTTAACCGACAGAAAAAATTTTTTTTAAAAAATCCCTAAGCCCCGGGGGTAACAATTTCAGCAAAAATCTGACTTTTGGCAATTCACTCAAAAATGCTGCCAGAAGCTTGCAAATGCTCCCCTGAAAGGTTTGGCGATGGAAACAGAAGGCTTTTTATCACAGAACAAGAAATCAGCCCTCAACAAGTTAACCGTTGGAAAATATTTTTTTGAAAAAATCCCTCAGCCCCGGGGTCACAATTTCAGCAAAAATCTGACTTTTGGCGATTCACTCAAAAATGGTGCCAGAAGCTTGCAAATGCTCCCCTGAAAGTTTTGGCGATGGAAACAGAAGGCTTTTTATCACAGAACAGGAAATCAGCCCTCAACAACTTAACCGGCAGAAAATCTTTTTTAAAAAAAATCCCTAAGCCCCGGGGGTAACAATTTCAGCAAAAATCTGACTTTTGGCAATTCACTCAAAAATGGTGCCAGAAGCTTGCAAATGCTCCCCTGAAAGTTTTGGCGATGGAAACAGAAGGCTTTTTATCACAGAACAAGAAATCAGCCCTCAACAAGTTAACCGTCGGAAAATATTTTTTTGAAAAAATCCCTAAGCCCCGGGGTCACAATTTCAGCAAAAATCTGACTTTTGGCGATTCACTCAAAAATGATGCCAGAAGCTTGCAAATGCTGCCCTGAAAGTTTTTGCCGTCGAAACAGAAGGCTTTTTATCAAAGGACAAGAAATCAGCCCTCAACAACTTAACCGGCGGAAAATATTTTTTTGAAAAAATCAACAACTTAACCGGCGGAAAATATTTTTTTGAAAAAATCCCTAAGCCCCGGGGTCACAATTTCAGCAAAAATCTGACTTTTGGCGATTCACTCAAAAATGATGCCAGAAGCTTGCAAATGCTGCCCTGAAAGTTTTTGCCGTCGAAACAGAAGGCTTTTTATCACAGGACAAGAAATCAGCCCTCAACAACTTAACCGTCGGAAAATATTTTTTTGAATAAATCCCTAAGCCCCGGGGTCACAATTTCAGCAAAAATCTGACTTTTGGCGATTCACTCAAAAATGATGCCAGAAGCTTGCAAATGCTCCCCTGAAAGTTTTTGCCGTCGAAACAGAAGGCTTTTTATCACAGGACAAGAAATCAGCCTTCAACAACTTAACCGGCGGAAAATATTTTTTTGAAAAAATCCCTAAGCCCCGGGGTCACAATTTCAGCAAAAATCTGACTTTTGGCGATTCACTCAAAAATGATGCCAGAAGCTTGCAAATGCTGCCCTGAAAGTTTTGGCCGTCCAAACAGAAGGCTTTTTATCACAGGACAAGAAATCAGCCCTCAACAACTTAACCGTCGGAAAATATTTTTTGAAAAAATCCCTAAGCCCCGGGGTCACAATTTCAGCAAAAATCTGACTTCTGGCGATTCACTCAAAAATGGTGCCAGAAGCTTGCAAATGCTCCCCTGAAAGTTTTGGCGATGGAAACAGAAGGCTTTTTATCAAAGGACAAGAAATCAGCCCTCAACAAGTTAACCGTCGGAAAATATTTTTTTGAAAAAATCCCTAAGCCCCGGGGTCACAATTTCAGCAAAAATCTGACTTTTGGCAATTCACTCAAAAATAATGCCAGAAGCTTGCAAATGATCCCCTGAATGTTTTGGCGGTCGAAACAGAAGGCTTTTTATCACAGGACAAGAAATCAGCCCTCAACAATTTAACCGGCAGAATTTTTTTTTTTTTTAAAAATCCCTAAGCCCCGGGGGTAACAATTTCAGCAAAAATCTGACTTTTGGCAATTCACTCAAAAATGGTGCCAGAAGCTTGCAAATGCTCCCCTGAAAGTTTTGGCGATGGAAACAGAAGGCTTTTTATCACAGAACAAGAAATCAGCCCTCAACAACTTAAGCGGCAGAAATTTTTTTTTTAAAAAAATCCCTAAGCCCCGGGGGTAACAATTTCAGCAAAAATCTGACTTTTGGCAATTCACTCAAAAATGGTGCCAGAAGCTTGCAAATGCTCCCCTGAAAGTTTTGGCGATGGAAACAGAAGGCTTTTTATCACAGGAGAAGAAATCAGCCCTCAACAACTTAACCGTCGGAAAATATTTTTTGGAAAAAATCCCTAAGCCCCGGGGTCACAATTTCAGCAAAAATCTGACTTTTGGCAAATTCACTCAAAAATGGTGTGGGAAGGTTGCAAATGCTCCCCTGAAAGTTACGGCGATGGAAACAGAAGGCTTTTTATCAAAGGACAAGAAATCAGCCCTCAACCACTTAACCGGCGGAAAATATTTTTTTGAAAAAATCAACAACTTAACCGGCGGAAAATATTTTTTGGAAAAAATCCCTAAGCCCCGGGGTCACAATTTCAGCAATTATCTGACTTTTGGCGATTCAATCAAAAATGATGCCAGAAGCTTGCAAATGCTCCCCTGAAAGTTTTTGCCGTCGAAACAGAAGGCTTTTTATCACAGGACAAGAAATCAGCCCTCAACAACTTAACCGGCGGAAAATATTTTTTTGAAAAAATCCCTAACCCGGGGTCACAATTTCAGCAAAAATCTGACTTTTGGCGATTCCCTCAAAAATGGTGCCAGAAGCTTGCAAATGCTCCCCTGAAAGTTTTGGCGATGGAAACAGAAGGCTTTTTATCACAGAACAAGAAATCAGCCCTCAACAAGTTAACCGTCGGAAAATATTTTTTTAAAAAAATCCCTAAGCCCCGGGGTCACAATTTCAGCAAAAATCTGACTTTTGGCAATTCACTCAAAAATGATGCCAGAAGCTTGCAAATGATCCCCTGAATGTTTTGGCGGTCAAAACAGAAGGCTTTTTATCACAGGACAAGAAATCAGCCCTCAACAACTTAACCGGCGGAAAATATTTTTTTGAAAAAATCCCTAAGCCCCGGGGTCACAATTTCAGCAAAAATGTGACTTTTGGCAAATTCACTCAAAAATGGTGTGGGAAGGTTGCAAATGCTCCCCTGAAAGTTACGGCGATGGAAACAGAAGGCTTTTTATCACAGGACAAGAAATCAGCCCTCAACAACTTAACCGGCGGAAAATATTTTTTTGAAAAAATCCCTAAGCCCCGAGGTCACAATTTCAGCAATTATCTGACTTTTGGCGATTCACTCAAAAATGATGCCAGAAGCTTGCAAATGCTTCCCTGAAAGTTTTGGCGATGGAAACAGAAAGCTTTTTATCACGGAACAAGAAATCAGCCCTCAACAACTTAACCGTCGGAAAATATTTTTTTGAAAAAATCCCTAAGCCCCGGGGTCACAATTTCAGCAAAAATCTGACTTTTGGCAAATTCACTCAAAAATGATTCCAGAAGCTTGCAAATGCTCCCCTGAAAGTTATGGCGATGGAAACAGAAGGCTTTTTATCACAGGACAAGAAATCAGTCCTAAACAACTTTACCGGCAGAAAATATTTTTTTAAAAAAATCCCTAAGCCCCGGGGTCACAATTTCAGCAAAAATCTGACTTTTGGCGATTCACTCAAAAATGATGCCAGAAGCTTGCAAATGCTGCCCTGAAAGTTTTTGCCGTCGAAACTGAAGGCTTTTTATCAAAGGACAAGAAATCAGCCCTCAACAACTTAACCGGCGGAAAATATTTTTTTGAAAAAATCAACAACTTAACCGGCGGAAAATATTTTTTTGAAAAAATCCCTAAGCCCCGGGGTCACAATTTCAGCAAAAATCTGACTTTTGGCAATTCACTCAAAAATAATGCCAGAAGCTTGCAAATGATCCCCTGAATGTTTTGGTGGTCGAAACAGAAGGCTTTTTATCACAGGACAAGAAATCAGCCCTCAACAACTTAACCGTCGGAAAATATTTTTTTGAAAAAATCTCTAAGCCCCGGGGTCACAATTTCAGCAAAAATCTGACTTTTGGCGATTCACTCAAAAATGATGCCAGAAGCTTGCAAATGCTCCCCTGAAAGTTTTTGCCGTTGAAACAGCAGGCTTTTTATCACAGGAGAAGAAATCAGCCCTCAACAACTTAACCGTCAGAAAATATTTTTTTGAAAAAATCCCCAAGCCCCGCGGTCACAATTTCACCAAAATTTGACTTTTGGCAATTCACTCAAAAATAATGCCAAAAGCTTGCAAATGATCCCCTGAATGTTTTGGCGGTCGAAACAGAAGGCTTTTTATCACAGGACAAGAAATCAGCCCTCAACAACTTAACCGGCAGAAAATATTTTTTTGAAAAAATCCCTAAGCCCCGGGGTCACAATTTCAGCAAAAATCTGACTTTTGGTGATTCACTCAAAAATGATGCCAGAAGCTTGCAAATGCTCCCCTGAAAGTTTTTGCCGTTGAAACAGAAGGCTTTTTATCACAGGACAAGAAATCAGCCCTCAACAATTTAACCGGCGGAAAATATTTTTTTAAAAAATTCCCTAAGCCCCGGGGTAACAATTTCAGCAAAAATCTGACTTTTGGCGATTCCCTCAAAAATGGTGCCAGAAGCTTGCAAATGCTCCCCTGAAAGTTTTGGCGATGGAAACAGAAGGCTTTTTATCACACAACAAGAAATCAGCGCTCAATAAGTTAACCGTCAGAAAATATTTTTTTGAAAAAATCCCTAAGCCCCGGGGTCACAATTTCAGCAAAAATCTGACTTTTGGCGATTCACTCAAAAATGATGCCAGAAGCTTGCAAATGCTGCCCTGAAAGTTTTTGCCGTCGAAACAGAAGGCTTTTTATCACAGGACAAGAAATCAGCCCTCAACAACTTAACCGTCGGAAAATATTTTTTTGAAAAAATCCCTAAGCCCCGGGGTCACAATTTCAGCAAAAATCTGACTTTTGGTGATTCACTCAAAAATGATGCCAGAAGCTTGCAAATGCTCCCCTGAAAGTTTTTGCCGTTGAAACAGAAGGCTTTTTATCACAGGACAAGAAATCAGCCCTCAACAATTTAACCGGCGGAAAATATTTTTTTAAAAAATTCCCTAAGCCCCGGGGTAACAATTTCAGCAAAAATCTGCCTTTTGGCGATTCCCTCAAAAATGGTGCCAGAAGCTTGCAAATGCTCCCCTGAAAGTTTTGGCGATGGAAACAGAAGGCTTTTTATCACACAACAAGAAATCAGCGCTCAATAAGTTAACCGTCGGAAAATATTTTTTTGAAAAAATCCCTAAGCCCCGGGGTCACAATTTCAGCAAAAATCTGACTTTTGGCGATTCACTCAAAAATGATGCCAGAAGCTTGCAAATGCTCCCCTGAAAGTTTTTGCCGTCGAAACAGAAGGCTTTTTATCACAGGACAAGAAATCAGCCTTCAACAACTTAACCGGCGGAAAATATTTTTTTGAAAAAATCCCTCAGCCCCGGGGTCACAATTTCAGCAAAAATCTGACTTTTGGCGATTCACTCAAAAATGATGCCAGAAGCTTGCAAATGCTGCCCTGAAAGTTTTGGCCGTCCAAACAGAAGGCTTTTTATCACAGGACAAGAAATCAGCCCTCAACAACTTAACCGTCGGAAAATATTTTTTGAAAAAATCCCTAAGCCCCGGGGTCACAATTTCAGCAAAAATCTGACTTCTGGCGATTCACTCAAAAATGGTGCCAGAAGCTTGCAAATGCTCCCCTGAAAATTTTGGCGATGGAAACAGAAGGCTTTTTATCAAAGGACAAGAAATCAGCCCTCAACAAGTTAACCGTCGGAAAATATTTTTTTGAAAAAATCCCTAAGCCCCGGGGTCACAATTTCAGCAAAAATCTGACTTTTGGCAATTCACTCAAAAATAATGCCAGAAGCTTGCAAATGATCCCCTGAATGTTTTGGCGGTCGAAACAGAAGGCTTTTTATCACAGGACAAGAAATCAGCCCTCAACAACTTAACCGTCGGAAAATATTTTTTTGAAAAAATCCCTAAGCCCCGGGGTCACAATTTCAGCAAAAATCTGACTTTTGGCGATTCACTCAAAAATGATGCCAGAAGCTTGCAAATGCTCCCCTGAAAGTTTTTGCCGTTGAAACAGAAGGCTTTTTATCACAGGAGAAGAAATCAGCCCTCAACAACTTAACCGTCAGAAAATATTTTTTGGAAAAAATCCCTAAGCCCCGGGGTCACAATTTCAGCAAAAATCTGACTTTTGGCAATTCACTCAAAAATAATGCCAGAAGCTTGCAAATGATCCCCTGAATGTTTTGGCGGTCGAAACAGAAGGCTTTTTATCACAGGACAAGAAATCAGCCCTCAACAACTTAACCGGCGGAAAATATTTTTTTGAAAAAATCCCTAAGCCCCAGGGTAACAATTTCAGCAAAAATCTGACTTTTGGCAAATTCACTCAAAAATGGTGTGGGAAGGTTGCAAATGCTCCCCTGAAAGTTACGGCGATGGAAACAGAAGGCTTTTTATCAAAGGACAAGAAATCAGCCCTCAACAACTTAACCGGCGGAAAATATTTTTTTGAAAAAATCAACAACTTAACCGGCGGAAAATATTTTTTTGAAAAAATCCCTAAGCCCCGGGGTCACAATTTCAGCAATTATCTGACTTTTGGCGATTCAATCAAAAATGATGCCAGAAGCTTGCAAATGCTCCCCTGAAAGTTTTTGCCGTCGAAACAGAAGGCTTTTTATCACAGGACAAGAAATCAGCCCTCAACAACTTAACCGGCGGAAAATATTTTTTTGAAAAAATCCCTAACCCGGGGTCACAATTTCAACAAAAATCTGACTTTTGGCGATTCCCTCAAAAATGAAGCCAGAAGCTTGCAAATGCTCCCCTGAAAGTTTTGGCGATGGAAACAGAAGGCTTTTTATCACAGAACAAGAAATCAGCCCTCAACAAGTTAACCGTCGGAAAATATTTTTTTTAAAAAATCCCTAAGCCCCGGGGTCACAATTTCAGCAAAAATCTGACTTTTGGCAAATTCACTCAAAAATGATGCCAGAAGCTTGCAAATGATCCCCTGAATGTTTTGGCGGTCGAAACAGAAGACTTTTTATCACAGGACAAGAAATCAGCCCTCAACAACTTAACCGGCGGAAAATATTTTTTTGAAAAAATCCCTAAGCCCCGGGGTCACAATTTCAGCAAAAATCTGACTTTTGGCAAATTCACTCAAAAATGGTGTGGGAAGCTTGCAAATGCTTCCCTGAAAGTTTTGGCGATGGAAACAGAAAGCTTTTTATCACGGAACAAGAAATCAGCCCTCAACAACTTAACCGTCGGAAAATATTTTTTTGAAAAAATCCCTAAGCCCCGGGGTCACAATTTCAGCAAAAATCTGACTTTTGGCAAATTCACTCAAAAATGATTCCAGAAGCTTGCAAATGCTCCCCTGAAAGTTATGGCGATGGAAACAGAAGGCTTTTTATCACAGGACAAGAAATCAGTCCTAAACAACTTAACCGGCAGAAAATATTTTTTTAAAAAAATCAACAACTTAACCGGCGGAAAATATTTTTTTGAAAAAATCCCTAAGCCCCGGGGTCACAATTTCAGCAATTATCTGACTTTTGGCGATTCAATCAAAAATGATGCCAGAAGCTTGCAAATGCTCCCCTGAAAGTTTTTGCCGTCGAAACAGAAGGCTTTTTATCACAGGACAAGAAATCAGCCCTCAACAACTTAACCGGCGGAAAATATTTTTTTGAAAAAATCCCTAAGCCCCGGGGTCACAATTTCAGCAAAAATCTGACTTTTGGCGATTCACTCAAAAATGATGCCAGAAGCTTGCAAATGCTCCCCTGAAAGTTTTTGCCGTCGAAACAGAAGGCTTTTTATCACAGGACAAGAAATCAGCCTTCAACAACTTAACCGGCGGAAAATATTTTTTTGAAAAAATCCCTCAGCCCCGGGGTCACAATTTCAGCAAAAATCTGACTTTTGGCGATTCACTCAAAAATGATGCCAGAAGCTTGCAAATGCTGCCCTGAAAGTTTTGGCCGTCCAAACAGAAGGCTTTTTATCACAGGACAAGAAATCAGCCCTCAACAACTTAACCGTCAGAAAATATTTTTTGAAAAAATCCCTAAGCCCCGGGGTCACAATTTCAGCAAAAATCTGACTTCTGGCGATTCACTCAAAAATTGTGCCAGAAGCTTGCAAATGCTCCCCTGAAAGTTTTGGCGATGGAAACAGAAGGCTTTTTATCAAAGGACAAGAAATCAGCCCTCAACAAGTTAACCGTCGGAAAATATTTTTTTGAAAAAATCCCTAAGCCCCGGGGTCACAATTTCAGCAAAAATCTGACTTTTGGCAATTCACTCAAAAATAATGCCAGAAGCTTGCAAATGATCCCCTGAATGTTTTGGCGGTCGAAACAGAAGGCTTTTTATCACAGGACAAGAAATCAGCCCTCAACAACTTAACCGTCGGAAAATATTTTTTTGAAAAAATCCCTAAGCCCCGGGGTCACAATTTCAGCAAAAATCTGACTTTTGGCGATTCCCTCAAAAATGGTGCCAGAAGCTTGCAAATGCTCCCCTGAAAGTTTTGGCGATGGAAACAGAATGCTTTTTATCACAGAACAAGAAATCAGCCCTCAACAAGTTAACCGTCGGAAAATATTTTTTTTAAAAAAACCCTAAGCCCCGGGGTCACAATTTCAGCAAAAATCTGACTTTTGGCAAATTCACTCAAAAATGATTCCAGAAGCTTGCAAATGCTCCCCTGAAAGTTATGGCGATGGAAACAGAAGGCTTTTTATCACAGGACAAGAAATCAGTCCTAAACAACTTAACCGGCAGAAAATATTTTTTTAAAAAAATCCCTAAGCCCCGGGGTCACAATTTCAGCAAAAATCTGACTTTTGGCAATTCACTCAAAAATGATGCCAGAAGCTTGCAAATGATCCCCTGAATGTTTTGGCGGTCGAAACAGAAGGCTTTTTATCACAGGACAAGAAATCAGCCCTCAACAACTTAACCGGCGGAAAATATTTTTTTGAAAAAATCCCTAAGCCCCGGGGTCACAATTTCAGCAAAAATCTGACTTTTGTCAAATTCACTCAAAAATGGTGTGGGAAGGTTGCAAATGCTCCCCTGAAAGTTACGGCGATGGAAACAGAAGGCTTTTTATCACAGGACAAGAAATCAGCAATCAACAACTTAACCGGCGGAAAATATTTTTTTGAAAAAATCCCTAAGCCCCGAGGTCACAATTTCAGCAATTATCTGACTTTTGGCGATTCACTCAAAAATGATGCCAGAAGCTTGCAAATGCTTCCCTGAAAGTTTTGGCGATGGAAACAGAAAGCTTTTTATCACGGAACAAGAAATCAGCCCTCAACAACTTAACCGTCGGAAAATATTTTTTTGAAAAAATCCCTAAGCCCCGGGGTCACAATTTCAGCAAAAATCTGACTTTTGGCAAATTCACTCAAAAATGATTCCAGAAGCTTGCAAATGCTCCCCTGAAAGTTATGGCGATGGAAACAGAAGGCTTTTTATCACAGGACAAGAAATCAGCCCTCAACAACTTAACCGGCAGAAAATATTTTTTTAAAAAAATCCCTAAGCCCCGGGGTCACAATTTCAGCAAAAATCTGACTTTTGGCGATTCACTCAAAAATGATGCCAACCGGTTGCAAATGCTGCCCTGAAAGTTTTTGCCGTCGAAACAGAAGGCTTTTTATCAAAGGACAAGAAATCAGCCCTCAACAACTTAACCGGCGGAAAATATTTTTTTGACAAAATCAACAACTTAACCGGCGGAAAATATTTTTTTGAAAAAATCCCTAAGCCCCGGGGTCACAATTTCAGCAATTATCTGACTTTTGGCGATTCAATCAAAAATGATGCCAGAAGCTTGCAAATGCTCCCCTGAAAGTTCTTGCCGTCGAAACAGAAGGCTTTTTATCACAGGACAAGAAATCAGCCCTAAACAACTTAACCGGCGGAAAATATTTTTTTGAAAAAATCCCTAAGCCCCGGGGTCACAATTTCAGCAAAAATCTGACTTTTGGCGATTCACTCAAAAATGATGCCAGAAGCTTGCAAATGATCCCCTGAATGTTTTGGCAGTCGAAACAGAAGGCTTTTTATCACAGGACAAGAAATCAGCCCTCAACAATTTAACCAGCGGAAAATATTTTTTTTAAAAAATCCCTAAGCCCCGGGGTCACAATTTCAGCAAAAATCTGACTTTTGGCGATTCCCTCAAAAATGGTGCCAGAAGCTTGCAAATACTCCCCTGAAAGTTTTGGCGATGGAAACAGAAGGCTTTTTATCACAGAACAAGAAATCAGCCCTCAACAACTTAACCGGCGGAAAATATTTTTTTGAAAAAATCCCTAAGCCCCGAGGTCACAATTTCAGCAATTATCTGACTTTTGGCGATTCACTCAAAAATTATGCCAGAAGCTTGCAAATGCTTCCCTGAAAGTTTTGGCGATGGAAACAGAAAGCTTTTTATCACGGAACAAGAAATCAGCCCTCAACAACTTAACCGTCGGAAAATATTTTTTTGAAAAAATCCCTAAGCCCCGGGGTCACAATTTCAGCAAAAATCTGACTTTTGGCAAATTCACTCAAAAATGATTCCAGAAGCTTGCAAATGCTCCCCTGAAAGTTATGGCGATGGAAACAGAAGGCTTTTTATCACAGGACAAGAAATCAGTCCTAAACAACTTAACCGGCAGAAAATTTTTTTTTTAAAAAATCCCTAAGCCCCGGGGTCACAATTTCAGCAAAAATCTGACTTTTGGCGATTCACTCAAAAATGGTTTGGGAAGGTTGCAAATGCTCCAACTGAAAGTTATGGCGATGGAAACAGAAGGCTTTTTATCACAGGACAAGAAATCAGTCCTAAACAACTTAACCGGCAGAAAATATTTTTTAAAAAAAATCCCTAAGCCCCGGGGTCACAATTTCAGCAAAAATCTGACTTTTGGCAATTCACTCAAAAATGATGCCAGAAGCTTGCAAATGATCCCCTGAATGTTTTGGCGGTCGAAACAGAAGGCTTTTTATCACAGGACAAGAAATCAGCCCTCAACAACTTAACCGGCGGAAAATATTTTTTTGAAAAAATCCCTAAGCCCCGGGGTCACAATTTCAGCAAAAATCTGACTTTTGGCAAATTCACTCAAAAATGGTGTGGGAAGGTTGCAAATGCTCCCCTGAAAGTTACGGCGATGGAAACAGAAGGCTTTTTATCACGGAACAAGAAATCAGCCCTCAACAACTTAACCGTCGGAAAATATTTTTTTGAAAAAATCCCTAAGCCCCGGGGTCACAATTTCAGCAAAAATCTGACTTTTGGCAAATTCACTCAAAAATGATTCCAGAAGCTTGGAAATGCTCCCCTGAAAGTTATGGCGATGGAAACAGAAGGCTTTTTATCACAGGACAAGAAATCAGTCCTAAACAACTTAACCGGCAGAAAATATTTTTTTAAAAAAATCAACAACTTAACCGGCGGAAAATATTTTTTTGAAAAAATCCCTAAGCCCCGGGGTCACAATTTCAGCAATTATCTGACTTTTGGCGATTCAATCAAAAATGATGCCAGAAGCTTGCAAATGCTCCCCTGAAAGTTTTTGCCGTCGAAACAGAAGGCTTTTTATCACAGGACAAGAAATCAGCCCTCAACAACTTAAACGGCGGAAAATATTTTTTTGAAAAAATCCCTAAGCCCCGGGGTCACAATTTCAGCAAAAATCTGACTTTTGGCAAATTCACTCAAAAATGGTTTGGGAAGGTTGCAAATGCTCCCCTGAAAGTTACGGCGATGGAAACAGAAGGCTTTTTATCACAGGACAAGAAATCAGCCCTCAACAACTTAACCGGCTGAAAATATTTTTTTAAAAAAATCCCTAAGCCCCGGGGTCACAATTTCAGCAAAAATCTGACTTTTGGCGATTCACTCAAAAATGATGCCAACCGGTTGCAAATGCTGCCCTGAAAGTTTTTGCCGTCGAAACAGAAGGCTTTTTATCAAAGGACAAGAAATCAGCCCTCAACAACTTAACCGGCGGAAAATATTTTTTTGACAAAATCAACAACTTAACCGGCGGAAAATATTTTTTTGAAAAAATCCCTAAGCCCCGGGGTCACAATTTCAGCAAAAATCTGACTTTTGGCAAATTCACTCAAAAATGGTTTGGGAAGGTTGCAAATGCTCCCCTGAAAGTTACGGCGATGGAAACAGAAGGCTTTTTATCACAGGACAAGAAATCAGCCCTCAACAACTTAACCGGCTGAAAATATTTTTTTAAAAAAATCCCTAAGCCCCGGGGTCACAATTTCAGCAAAAATCTGACTTTTGGCGATTCACTCAAAAATGATGCCAACCGGTTGCAAATGCTGCCCTGAAAGTTCTTGCCGTCGAAACAGAAGGCTTTTTATCACAGGACAAGAAATCAGCCCTAAACAACTTAACCGGCGGAAAATATTTTTTTGAAAAAATCCCTAAGCCCCGGGGTCACAATTTCAACAAAAATCTGACTTTTGGCGATTCACTCAAAAATGATGCCAGAAGCTTGCAAATGATCCCCTGAATGTTTTGGCAGTCGAAACAGAAGGCTTTTTATCACAGGACAAGAAATCAGCCCTCAACAATTTAACCAGCGGAAAATATTTTTTTTAAAAAATCCCTAAGCCCCGGGGTCACAATTTCAGCAAAAATCTGACTTTTGGCGATTCCCTCAAAAATGGTGCCAGAAGCTTGCAAATACTCCCCTGAAAGTTTTGGCGATGGAAACAGAAGGCTTTTTATCACAGAACAAGAAATCAGCCCTCAACAACTTAACCGGCGGAAAATATTTTTTTGAAAAAATCCCTAAGCCCCGAGGTCACAATTTCAGCAATTATCTGACTTTTGGCGATTCACTCAAAAATTATGCCAGAAGCTTGCAAATGCTTCCCTGAAAGTTTTGGCGATGGAAACAGAAAGCTTTTTATCACGGAACAAGAAATCAGCCCTCAACAACTTAACCGTCGGAAAATATTTTTTTGAAAAAATCCCTAAGCCCCGGGGTCACAATTTCAGCAAAAATCTGACTTTTGGCAAATTCACTCAAAAATGATTCCAGAAGCTTGCGAATGCTCCCCTGAAAGTTATGGCGATGGAAACAGAAGGCTTTTTATCACAGGACAAGAAATCAGTCCTAAACAACTTAACCGGCAGAAATTTTTTTTTAAAAAAAATCCCTAAGCCCCGGGGTCACAATTTCAGCAAAAATCTGACTTTTGGCGATTCACTCAAAAATGGTTTGGGAAGGTTGCAAATGCTCCAACTGAAAGTTACGGCGATGGAAACAGAAGGCTTTTTATCACAGGACAAGAAATCAGCCCTCAACAACTTAACCGGCGGAAAATATTTTTTTGAAAAAATCCCTAAGCCCCGGGGTCACAATTTCAGCAATTATCTGACTTTTGGCGATTCAATCAAAAATGATGCCAGAAGCTTGCAAATGCTTCCCTGAAAGTTTTGGCGATGGAAACAGAAAGCTTTTTATCACGGAACAAGAAATCAGCCCTCAACAACTTAACCGTCGGAAAATATTTTTTTCAAAAAATCCCTAAGCCCCGGGGGTAACAATTTCAGCAAAAATCTGACTTTTGGCAATTCACTCAATAATAATGCCAGAAGCTTGCAAATGCTCCCTCGAAAGTATTGGCCGTCGAAACAGAAAGCTTTTTATCACAGGAGAAGAAATCAGCCCTCAAAAACTTAACTGGCGGAAAATATATTTTTGAAAAAATCCCTAAGCCCCGGAGTCACAATTTCAGCAAAAATCTGACTTTTGGCGATTCCCTCAAAAATGGTGCCAGAAGCTTGCAAATGCTCCCCTGAAAGTTTTGGCGATGGAAACAGAAGGCTTTTTATCACAGAACAAGAAATCAGCCCTCAACAAGTTAACCGTCGGAAAATATTTTTTTGAAAAAATCCCTAAGCCCCGGGGTCACAATTTCAGCAAAAATCTGACTTTTGGCAATTCACTCAAAAATGATGCCAGAAGCTTGCAAATGATCCCCTGAATGTTTTGGTGGTCGAAACAGAAGGCTTTTTATCATAGGACAAGAAATCAGCCCTCAACAACTTAACCGGCGGAAAATATTTTTTTGAAAAAATCCCTAAGCCCCGGGGTCACAATTTCAGCAAAAATCTGACTTTGGGCAAATTCACTCAAAAATGGTGTGGGAAGGTTGCAAATGCTCCCCTGAAAGTTACGGCGATGGAAACAGAAGGCTTTTTATCACAGGACAAGAAATCAGCCCTCAACAACTTAACCGGCGGAAAATATTTTTTTGAAAAAATCCCTAAGCCCCGAGGTCACAATTTCAGCAATTATCTGACTTTTGGCGATTCACTCAAAAATTATGCCAGAAGCTTGCAAATGCTTCCCTGAAAGTTTTGGCGATGGAAACAGAAAGCTTTTTATCACGGAACAAGAAATCAGCCCTCAACAACTTAACCGTCGGAAAATATTTTTTTGAAAAAATCCCTAAGCCCCGGGGTCACAATTTCAGCAAAAATCTGACTTTTGGCGAATTCACTCAAAAATGATTCCAGAAGCTTGCAAATGCTCCCCTGAAAGTTATGGCGATGGAAACAGAAGGCTTTTTATCACAGGACAAGAAATCAGTCCTAAACAACTTAACCGGCAGAAAATATTTTTTTAAAAAAATCCCTAAGCCCCGGGATCACAATTTCAGCAAAAATCTGACTTTTGGCGATTCACTCAAAAATGGTGTGGGAAGGTTGCAAATGCTCCCCTGAAAGTTACGGCGATGGAAACAGAAGGCTTTTTATCACAGGACAAGAAATCAGCCCTCAACAACTTAACCGGCGGAAAATATTTTTTTGAAAAAATCCCTAAGCCCCGAGGTCACAATTTCAGCAATTATCTGACTTTTGGCGATTCACTCAAAAATTATGCCAGAAGCTTGCAAATGCTTCCCTGAAAGTTTTGGCGATGGAAACAGAAAGCTTTTTATCACGGAACAAGAAATCAGCCCTCAACAACTTAACCGTCGGAAAATATTTTTTTGAAAAAATCCCTAAGCCCCGGGGTCACAATTTCAGCAAAAATCTGACTTTTGGCAAATTCACTCAAAAATGATTCCAGAAGCTTGCAAATGCTCCCCTGAAAGTTATGGCGATGGAAACAGAAGGCTTTTTATCACAGGACAAGAAATCAGTCCTAAACAACTTAACCGGCAGAAAATATTTTTTTTAAAAAATCCCTAAGCCCCGGGGTCACAATTTCAGCAAAAATCTGACTTTTGGCGATTCACTCAAAAATGGTTTGGGAAGGTTGCAAATGCTCCCCTGAAAGTTACGGCGATGGAAACAGAAGGCTTTTTATCACAGGACAAGAAATCAGCCCTCAACAACTTAACCGGCGGAAAATATTTTTTTGAAAAAATCCCTAAGCCCCGGGGTCACAATTTCAGCAATTATCTGACTTTTGGCGATTCACTCAAAAATGATGCCAGAAGCTTGCAAATGCTCCCCTGAAAGTATTGGCCGTCGAAACAGAAAGCTTTTAATCACAGGAGAAGAAATCAGCCCTCAAAAACTTAACTGGCGGAAAATATATTTTTGAAAAAATCCCTAAGCCCCGGAGTCACAATTTCAGCAAAAATCTGACTTTTGGCAATTCACTCAAAAATGGTTCCAGAAGCTTGCAAATGCTCCCCTGAAAGTTTTGGCGATGGAAACAGAAGGCTTTTTATCACAGGACAAGAAATCAGTCCTCAACAACTTAACCGAGAGAATATTTTTTTTTAAAAAAATCCCTAAGGCCCGGGGTCACAATTTCAGCAAAAATCTGACTTTTGGCGATTCACTCAAAAATGATGCCAGAAGCTTGCAAATGCTGCCCTGAAAGTTTTTGCCGTCGAAACAGAAGGCTTTTTATCAAAGGACAAGAAATCAGCCCTCAACAACTTAACCGGTGGAAAATATTTTTTTAAAAAAATCCCTAAGCCCCGGGGTCACAATTTCAGCAAAAATCTGACTTTTGGCAAATTCACTCAAAAATGATTCCAGAAGCTTGCAAATGCTCCCCTGAAAGTTATGGCGATGGAAACAGAAGGCTTTTTATCACAGGACAAGAAATCAGTCCTCAACAACTTAACCGGCAGAAAATATTTTTTTGAAAAAATCCTTAAGCCCCGGGGTCACAATTTCAGCAAAAATCTGACTTTTGGCGATTCACTCAAAAATGATGCCAGAAGCTTGCAAATGATCCCCTGAAAGTTTTGGCGGTCGAAACAGAAGGCTTTTTATCACAGGACAAGATATCAGCCCTCAACAAGTTAACCGTCGGAAAATATTTTTTTGAAAAAATCCCTAAGCCCCGGGGTCACAATTTCAGCAATTATCTGACTTTTGGCAATTCAATCAAAAATAATGCCAGAAGCTTGCAAATGATCCCCTGAATGTTTTGGCGGTCCAAACAGAAGGCTTTTTATCACAGGACAAGATATCAGCCCTCAACAATTTAACTGGCGGAAAATATTTTTTTAAAAAAATCCCTAAGCCCCGGGGTAACAATTTCAGCAAAAATCTGACTTTTGGCGATTCCCTCAAAAATGGTGCCAGAAGCTTGCAAATGCTCCCCTGAAAGTTTTGGCGATGGAAACAGAAGGCTTTTTATCACAGAACAAGAAATCAGCCCTCAACAAGTTAACCGTCGGAAAATATTTTTTTGAAAAAATCCCTAAGCCCCGGGGTCACAATTTCAGCAAAAATCTGACTTTTGGCAATTCACTCAAAAATAATGCCAACCGGTTGCAAATGCTGCCCTGAAAGTTTTTGCCGTCGAAACAGAAGGCTTTTTATCAAAGGACAAGAAATCAGCCCTCAACAACTTAACCGGCGGAAAATATTTTTTTGACAAAATCAACAACTTAACCGGCGGAAAATATTTTTTTGAAAAAATCCCTAAGCCCCGGGGTCACAATTTCAGCAATTATCTGACTTTTGGCGATTCAATCAAAAATGATGCCAGAAGCTTGCAAATGCTCCCCTGAAAGTTCTTGCCGTCGAAACAGAAGGCTTTTTATCACAGGACAAGAAATCAGCCCTAAACAACTTAACCGGCGGAAAATATTTTTTTGAAAAAATCCCTAAGCCCCGGGGTCACAATTTCAACAAAAATCTGACTTTTGGCGATTCACTCAAAAATGATGCCAGAAGCTTGCAAATGATCCCCTGAATGTTTTGGCAGTCGAAACAGAAGGCTTTTTATCACAGGACAAGAAATCAGCCCTCAACAATTTAACCAGCGGAAAATATTTTTTTTAAAAAATCCCTAAGCCCCGGGGTCACAATTTCAGCAAAAATCTGACTTTTGGCGATTCACTCAAAAATTATGCCAGAAGCTTGCAAATGCTTCCCTGAAAGTTTTGGCGATGGAAACAGAAAGCTTTTTATCACGGAACAAGAAATCAGCCCTCAACAACTTAACCGTCGGAAAATATTTTTTTGAAAAAATCCCTAAGCCCCGGGGTCACAATTTCAGCAAAAATCTGACTTTTGGCAAATTCACTCAAAAATGATTCCAGAAGCTTGCGAATGCTCCCCTGAAAGTTATGGCGATGGAAACAGAAGGCTTTTTATCACAGGACAAGAAATCAGTCCTAAACAACTTAACCGGCAGAAATTTTTTTTTTAAAAAAATCCCTAAGCCCCGGGGTCACAATTTCAGCAAAAATCTGACTTTTGGCGATTCACTCAAAAATGGTTTGGGAAGGTTGCAAATGCTCCAACTGAAAGTTACGGCGATGGAAACAGAAGGCTTTTTATCACAGGACAAGAAATCAGCCCTCAACAACTTAACCGGCGGAAAATATTTTTTTGAAAAAATCCCTAAGCCCCGGGGTCACAATTTCAGCAATTATCTGACTTTTGGCGATTCAATCAAAAATGATGCCAGAAGCTTGCAAATGCTTCCCTGAAAGTTTTGGCGATGGAAACAGAAAGCTTTTTATCACGGAACAAGAAATCAGCCCTCAACAACTTAACCGTCGGAAAATATTTTTTTCAAAAAATCCCTAAGCCCCGGGGGTAACAATTTCAGCAAAAATCTGACTTTTGGCAATTCACTCAATAATAATGCCAGAAGCTTGCAAATGCTCCCTCGAAAGTATTGGCCGTCGAAACAGAAAGCTTTTTATCACAGGAGAAGAAATCAGCCCTCAAAAACTTAACTGGCGGAAAATATATTTTTGAAAAAATCCCTAAGCCCCGGAGTCACAATTTCAGCAAAAATCTGACTTTTGGCGATTCCCTCAAAAATGGTGCCAGAAGCTTGCAAATGCTCCCCTCAAAGTTTTGGAGATGGAAACAGAAGGCTTTTTATCACAGAACAAGAAATCAGCCCTCAACAAGTTAACCGTCGGAAAATATTTTTTTGAAAAAATCCCTAAGCCCCGGGGTCACAATTTCAGCAAAAATCTGACTTTTGGCAATTCACTCAAAAATGATGCCAGAAGCTTGCAAATGATCCCCTGAATGTTTTGGTGGTCGAAACAGAAGGCTTTTTATCACAGGACAAGAAATCAGCCCTCAACAACTTAACCGGCGGAAAATATTTTTTTGAAAAAATCCCTAAGCCCCGGGGTCACAATTTCAGCAAAAATCTGACTTTGGGCAAATTCACTCAAAAATGGTGTGGGAAGGTTGCAAATGCTCCCCTGAAAGTTACGGCGATGGAAACAGAAGGCTTTTTATCACAGGACAAGAAATCAGCCCTCAACAACTTAACCGGCGGAAAATATTTTTTTGAAAAAATCCCTAAGCCCCGAGGTCACAATTTCAGCAATTATCTGACTTTTGGCGATTCACTCAAAAATTATGCCAGAAGCTTGCAAATGCTTCCCTGAAAGTTTTGGCGATGGAAACAGAAAGCTTTTTATCACGGAACAAGAAATCAGCCCTCAACAACTTAACCGTCGGAAAATATTTTTTTGAAAAAATCCCTAAGCCCCGGGGTCACAATTTCAGCAAAAATCTGACTTTTGGCGAATTCACTCAAAAATGATTCCAGAAGCTTGCAAATGCTCCCCTGAAAGTTATGGCGATGGAAACAGAAGGCTTTTTATCACAGGACAAGAAATCAGTCCTAAACAACTTAACCGGCAGAAAATATTTTTTTAAAAAAATCCCTAAGCCCCGGGATCACAATTTCAGCAAAAATCTGACTTTTGGCGATTCACTCAAAAATGGTGTGGGAAGGTTGCAAATGCTCCCCTGAAAGTTACGGCGATGGAAACAGAAGGCTTTTTATCACAGGACAAGAAATCAGCCCTCAACAACTTAACCGGCGGAAAATATTTTTTTGAAAAAATCCCTAAGCCCCGAGGTCACAATTTCAGCAATTATCTGACTTTTGGCGATTCACTCAAAAATTATGCCAGAAGCTTGCAAATGCTTCCCTGAAAGTTTTGGCGATGGAAACAGAAAGCTTTTTATCACGGAACAAGAAATCAGCCCTCAACAACTTAACCGTCGGAAAATATTTTTTTGAAAAAATCCCTAAGCCCCGGGGTCACAATTTCAGCAAAAATCTGACTTTTGGCAAATTCACTCAAAAATGATTCCAGAAGCTTGCAAATGCTCCCCTGAAAGTTATGGCGATGGAAACAGAAGGCTTTTTATCACAGGACAAGAAATCAGTCCTAAACAACTTAACCGGCAGAAAATATTTTTTTTAAAAAATCCCTAAGCCCCGGGGTCACAATTTCAGCAAAAATCTGACTTTTGGCGATTCACTCAAAAATGGTTTGGGAAGGTTGCAAATGCTCCCCTGAAAGTTACGGCGATGGAAACAGAAGGCTTTTTATCACAGGACAAGAAATCAGCCCTCAACAACTTAACCGGCGGAAAATATTTTTTTGAAAAAATCCCTAAGCCCCGGGGTCACAATTTCAGCAATTATCTGACTTTTGGCGATTCACTCAAAAATGATGCCAGAAGCTTGCAAATGCTCCCCTGAAAGTATTGGCCGTCGAAACAGAAAGCTTTTAATCACAGGAGAAGAAATCAGCCCTCAAAAACTTAACTGGCGGAAAATATATTTTTGAAAAAATCCCTAAGCCCCGGAGTCACAATTTCAGCAAAAATCTGACTTTTGGCAATTCACTCAAAAATGGTTCCAGAAGCTTGCAAATGCTCCCCTGAAAGTTTTGGCGATGGAAACAGAAGGCTTTTTATCACAGGACAAGAAATCAGTCCTCAACAACTTAACCGGCAGAAAATATTTTTTTAAAAAAATCCCTAAGCCCCGGGGTCACAATTTCAGCAAAAATCTGACTTTTGGCGATTCACTCAAAAATGATGCCAGAAGCTTGCAAATGCTGCCCTGAAAGTTTTTGCCGTCGAAACAGAAGGCTTTTTATCAAAGGACAAGAAATCAGCCCTCAACAACTTAACCGGTGGAAAATATTTTTTTTAAAAAATCCCTAAGCCCCGGGGTCACAATTTCAGCAAAAATCTGACTTTTGGCAAATTCACTCAAAAATGATTCCAGAAGCTTGCAAATGCTCCCCTGAAAGTTATGGCGATGGAAACAGAAGGCTTTTTATCACAGGACAAGAAATCAGTCCTCAACAACTTAACCGGCAGAAAATATTTTTTTGAAAAAATCCTTAAGCCCCGGGGTCACAATTTCAGCAAAAATCTGACTTTTGGCGATTCACTCAAAAATGATGCCAGAAGCTTGCAAATGATCCCCTGAAAGTTTTGGCGGTCGAAACAGAAGGCTTTTTATCACAGGACAAGATATCAGCCCTCAACAAGTTAACCGTCGGAAAATATTTTTTTGAAAAAATCCCTAAGCCCCGGGGTCACAATTTCAGCAATTATCTGACTTTTGGCAATTCAATCAAAAATAATGCCAGAAGCTTGCAAATGATCCCCTGAATGTTTTGGCGGTCCAAACAGAAGGCTTTTTATCACAGGACAAGATATCAGCCCTCAACAATTTAACTGGCGGAAAATATTTTTTTAAAAAAATCCCTAAGCCCCGGGGTAACAATTTCAGCAAAAATCTGACTTTTGGCGATTCCCTCAAAAATGGTGCCAGAAGCTTGCAAATGCTCCCCTGAAAGTTTTGGCGATGGAAACAGAAGGCTTTTTATCACAGAACAAGAAATCAGCCCTCAACAAGTTAACCGTCGGAAAATATTTTTTTGAAAAAATCCCTAAGCCCCGGGGTCACAATTTCAGCAAAAATCTGACTTTTGGCAATTCACTCAAAAATAATGCCAGAAGCTTGCAAATGATCCCCTGAATGTTTTGGCGGTCGAAACAGAAGGCTTTTTATCACAGGACAAGAAATCAACCCTCAACAAGTTAACCGTCGGAAAATATTTTTTTGAAAAAATCCCTAAGCCCCGGGGTCACAATTTCAGCAAAAATCTGACTTTTGGCAATTCACTCAAAAATGATGCCAGAAGCTTGCAAATGATCCCCTGAATGTTTTGGTGGTCGAAACAGAAGGCTTTTTATCACAGGACAAGAAATCAGCCCTCAACAACTTAACCGGCGGAAAATATTTTTTTGAAAAAATCCCTAAGCCCCGGGGTCACAATTTCAGCAAAAATCTGACTTTTGGCAAATTCACTCAAAAATGGTTTGGGAAGGTTGCAAATGCTCCCCTGAAAGTTACGGCGATGGAAACAGAAGGCTTTTTATCACAGGACAAGAAATCAGCCCTCAACAACTTAACCGGCAGAAAATATTTTTTTTAAAAAATCCCTAAGCCCCGGGGTCACAATTTCAGCAAAAATCTGACTTTTGGCGATTCACTCAAAAATGATGCCAACCGGTTGCAAATGCTGCCCTGAAAGTTTTTGCCGTCGAAACAGAAGGCTATTTATCAAAGGACAAGAAATCAGCCCTCAACAACTTAACCGGCGGAAAATATTTTTTTGAAAAAATCAACAACTTAACCGGCGGAAAATATTTTTTTGAAAAAATCCCTAAGCCCCGGGGTCACAATTTCAGCAATTATCTGACTTTTGGCGATTCAATCAAAAATGATGCCAGAAGCTTGCAAATGCTCCCCTGAAAGTTTTTGCCGTCGAAACAGAAGGCTTTTTATCACAGGACAAGAAATCAGCCCTCAACAACTTAACCGGCGGAAAATATTTTTTTGAAAAAATCCCTAAGCCCCGGGGTCACAATTTCAGCAAAAATCTGACTTTGGGCAAATTCACTCAAAAATGGTGTGGGAAGGTTGCAAATGCTCCCCTGAAAGTTACGGCCATGGAAACAGAAGGCTTTTTATCACAGGACAAGAAATCAGCCCTCAACAATGTAACCAGCGGAAAATATTTTTTTAAAAAAATCCCTAAGCCCCGGGGTCACAATTTCAGCAAAAATCTGACTTTTGGCGATTCACTCAAAAATGGTTTGGGAAGGTTGCAAATGCTCCCCTGAAAGTTACGGCGATGGAAACAGAAGGCTTTTTATCACAGGACAAGAAATCAGCCCTCAACAACTTAACCGGTGGAAAATATTTTTTTGAAAAAATCCCTAAGCCCCGGGGTCACAATTTCAGCAAAAATCTGACTTTTGGCGATTCACTCAAAAATGGTTTGGGAAGGTTGCAAATGCTCCCCTGAAAGTTACGGCGATGGAAACAGGACAAGAAATCAGCCCTCAACAACTTAACCGGCGGAAAATATTTTTTTGAAAAAATCCCTAAGCCCCGGGGTCACAATTTCAGCAATTATCTGACTTTTGGCGATTCACTCAAAAATGATGCCAGAAGCTTGCAAATGCTTCCCTGAAAGTTTTGGCGATGGAAACAGAAAGCTTTTTATCACGGAACAAGAAATCAGCCCTCAACAACTTAACCGTCGGAAAATATTTTTTTGAAAAAAATCCCTAAGCCCCGGGGGTAACAATTTCAGCAAAAATCTGACTTTTGGCAATTCACTCAATAATGATGCCAGAAGCTTGCAAATTCTCACCTGAAAGTATTGGCCGTCGAAACAGAAAGCTTTTTATCACAGGAGAAGAAATCAGCCCTCAAAAACTTAACTGGCGGAAAATATATTTTTGAAAAATACCTAAGCCCCGTCACAAATACCTAAGTCACAATTTCAGCAAAAATCTGACTTTTGGCAATTCACTCAAAAATGGTGCCAGAAACTTGCAAATGCTCCCCTGAAAGTTTTGGCGATGGAAACAGAAGGCTTTTTATCACAGGACAAGAAATCAGTCCTCAACAACTTAACCGGCAGAAAATATTTTTTTTTAAAAAATCCCTAAGCCCCGGGGTCACAATTTCAGCAAAAATCTGACTTTTGGCGATTCACTCAAAAATGATGCCAGAAGCTTGCAAATGCTGCCCTGAAAGTTTTTGCCGTCGAAACAGAAGGCTTTTTATCAAAGGACAAGAAATCAGCCCTCAACAACTTAACCGGTGGAAAATATTTTTTTGAAAAAATCAACAACTTAACCGGCGGAAAATATTTTTTTGAAAAAATCCCTAAGCCCCGGGGTCACAATTTCAGCAAAAATCTGACTTTTGGCAAATTCACTCAAAAATGATTCCAGAAGCTTGCAAATGCTCCCCTGAAAGTTATGGCGATGGAAACAGAAGGCTTTTTATCACAGGACAAGAAATCAGTCCTCAACAACTTAACCGGCAGAAAATATTTTTTTGAAAAAATCCCTAAGCCCCGGGGTCACAATTTCAGCAAAAATCTGACTTTTGGCGATTCACTCAAAAATGATGCCAGAAGCTTGCAAAGGATCCCCTGAAAGTTTTGGCGGTCGAAAATGAAGGCTTTTTATCACAGGACAAGATATCAGCCCTCAACAAGTTAACCGTCGGAAAATATTTTTTTGAAAAAATCCCTAAGCCCCGGGGTCACAATTTCAGCAATTATCTGACTTTTGGCGATTCAATCAAAAATAATGCCAGAAGCTTGCAAATGATCCCCTGAATGTTTTGGCGGTCCAAACAGAAGGCTTTTTATCACAGGACAAGAAATCAACCCTCAACAACTTAACCATCGGAAAATATTTTTTTGAAAAAAACCCTAAGCCCCGGGGTCACAATTTCAGCAAAAATCTGACTTTTGGCGATTCACTCAAAAATGATGCCAGAAGCTTGCAAATGCTTCCCTGAATGTTTTGGCGGTCGAAACAGAAGGCTTTTTATCACAGGACAAGATATCAGCCCTCAACAATTTAACTGGCGGAAAATATTTTTTTAAAAAAATCCCTAAGCCCCGGGGTAACAATTTCAGCAAAAATCTGACTTTTCGCGATTCCCTCAAAAATGGTGCCAGAAGCTTGCAAATGCTCCCCTGAAAGTTTTGGCGATGGAAACAGAAGGCTTTTTATCACAGAACAAGAAATCAGCCCTCAACAAGTTAACCGTCGGAAAATATTTTTTTGAAAAAATCCCTAAGCCCCGGGGTCACAATTTCAGCAAAAATCTGACTTTTGGCAATTCACTCAAAAATGATGCCAGAAGCTTGCAAATGATCCCCTGAATGTTTTGGTGGTCGAAACAGAAGGCTTTTTATCACAGGACAAGAAATCAGCCCTCAACAACTTAACCGGCGGAAAATATTTTTTTGAAAAAATCCCTAAGCCCCGGGGTCACAATTTCAGCAAAAATCTGACTTTTGGCAAATTCACTCAAAAATGGTTTGGGAAGGTTGCAAATGCTCCCCTGAAAGTTACGGCGATGGAAACAGAAGGCTTTTTATCACAGGACAAGAAATCAGCCCTCAACAACTTAACCGGCAGAAAATATTTTTTTAAAAAAATCCCTAAGCCCCGGGGTCACAATTTCAGCAAAAATCTGACTTTTGGCGATTCACTCAAAAATGATGCCAACCGGTTGCAAATGCTGCCCTGAAAGTTTTTGCCGTCGAAACAGAAGGCTATTTATCAAAGGACAAGAAATCAGCCCTCAACAACTTAACCGGCGGAAAATATTTTTTTGAAAAAATCAACAACTTAACCGGCGGAAAATATTTTTTTGAAAAAATCCCTAAGCCCCGGGGTCACAATTTCAGCAATTATCTGACTTTTGGCGATTCAATCAAAAATGATGCCAGAAGCTTGCAAATGCTCCCCTGAAAGTTTTTGCCGTCGAAACAGAAGGCTTTTTATCACAGGACAAGAAATCAGCCCTAAACAACTTAACCGGCGGAAAATATTTTTTTGAAAAAATCCCTAAGCCCCGGGGTCACAATTTCAGCAAAAATCTGACTTTTGGCGATTCACTCAAAAATGATGCCAGAAGCTTGCAAATGATCCCCTGAATGTTTTGGCGGTCGAAACAGAAGGCTTTTTATCACAGGACAAGAAATCAGCCCTCAACAATTTAACCAGCGGAAAATATTTTTTTAAAAAAATCCCTAAGCCCCGGGGTCACAATTTCAGCAAAAATCTGACTTTTGGCGATTCCCTCAAAAATGGTGCCAGAAGCTTGCAAATGCTCCCCTGAAAGTTTTGGCGATGGAAACAGAAGGCTTTTTATCACAGAACACGAAATCAGCCCTCAACAAGTTAACCGTCGGAAAATATTTTTTTGAAAAAATCCCTAAGCCCCGGGGTCACAATTTCAGCAAAAATCTGACTTTTGGCAATTCACTCAAAAATGATGCAAGAAGCTTGCAAATGATCCCCTGAATGTTTTGGTGGTCGAAACAGAAGGCTTTTTATCACAGGAGAAGAAATCAGCCCTCAACAACTTAACCGGCGGAAAATATTTTTTTGAAAAAATCCCTAAGCCCCGGGGTCACAATTTCAGCAAAAATCTGACTTTGGGCAAATTCACTCAAAAATGGTGTGGGAAGGTTGCAAATGCTCCCCTGAAAGTTACGGCCATGGAAACAGAAGGCTTTTTATTACAGGACAAGAAATCAGCCCTCAACAACTTAACCGGCGGAAAATATTTTTTTAAAAAAATCCCTAAGCCCCGGGGTCACAATTTCAGCAAAAATCTGACTTTTGGCGATTCCCTCAAAAATGGTGCCAGAAGCTTGCAAATGCTCCCCTGAAAGTTTTGGCGATGGAAACAGAAGGCTTTTTATCACAGAACACGAAATCAGCCCTCAACAAGTTAACCGTCGGAAAATATTTTTTTGAAAAAATCCCTAAGCCCCGGGGTCACAATTTCAGCAAAAATCTGACTTTTGGCAATTCACTCAAAAATGATGCAAGAAGCTTGCAAATGATCCCCTGAATGTTTTGGTGGTCGAAACAGAAGGCTTTTTATCACAGGAGAAGAAATCAGCCCTCAACAACTTAACCGGCGGAAAATATTTTTTTGAAAAAATCCCTAAGCCCCGGGGTCACAATTTCAGCAAAAATCTGACTTTGGGCAAATTCACTCAAAAATGGTGTGGGAAGGTTGCAAATGCTCCCCTGAAAGTTACGGCCATGGAAACAGAAGGCTTTTTATTACAGGACAAGAAATCAGCCCTCAACAACTTAACCGGCGGAAAATATTTTTTTGAAAAAATCCCTAAGCCCCGAGGTCACAATTTCAGCAATTATCTGACTTTTGGCGATTCACTCAAAAATTATGCCAGAAGCTTGCAAATGCTTCCCTGAAAGTTTTGGCGATGGAAACAGAAAGCTTTTTATCACGGAACAAGAAATCAGCCCTCAACAACTTAACCGTCGGAAAATATTTTTTTGAAAAAATCCCTAAGCCCCGGGGTCACAATTTCAGCAAAAATCTGACTTTTGGCAAATTCACTCAAAAATGATTCCAGAAGCTTGCAAATGCTCCCCTGAAAGTTATGGCGATGGAAACAGAAGGCTTTTTATCACAGGACAAGAAATCAGTCCTAAAAAACTTAACCGGCAGAAAATATTTTTTTAAAAAAATCCCTAAGCCCCGGGGTCACAATTTCAGCAAAAATCTGACTTTTGGCGATTCACTCAAAAATGGTTTGGGAAGGTTGCAAATGCTCCCCTGAAAGTTACGGCGATGGAAACAGAAGGCTTTTTATCACAGGACAAGAAATCAGCCCTCAACAACTTAACCGGCGGAAAATATTTTTTTGAAAAAATCCCTAAGCCCCGGGGTCACAATTACAGCAATTATCTGACTTTTGGCGATTCACTCAAAAATTATGCCAGAAGCTTGCAAATGCTCCCCTGAAAGTTATGGCGATGGAAACAGAAGGCTTTTTATCACAGGACAAGAAATCAGTCCTAAACAACTTAACCGGTGGAAAATATTTTTTTAAAAAAATCCCTAAGCCCCGGGGTCACAATTTCAGCAAAAATCTGACTTTTGGCGATTCACTCAAAAATGGTTTGGGAAGGTTGCAAATGCTCCCCTGAAAGTTACGGCGATGGAAACAGGACAAGAAATCAGCCCTCAACAACTTAACCGGCGGAAAATATTTTTTTGAAAAAATCCCTAAGCCCCGGGGTCACAATTTCAGCAATTATCTGACTTTTGGCGATTCACTCAAAAATGATGCCAGAAGCTTGCAAATGCTTCCCTGAAAGTTTTGGCGATGGAAACAGAAAGCTTTTTATCACGGAACAAGAAATCAGCCCTCAACAACTTAACCGTCGGAAAATATTTTTTTGAAAAAAATCCCTAAGCCCCGGGGGTAACAATTTCAGCAAAAATCTGACTTTTGGCAATTCACTCAATAATGATGCCAGAAGCTTGCAAATTCTCCCCTGAAAGTATTGGCCGTCGAAACAGAAAGCTTTTTATCACAGGAGAAGAAATCAGCCCTCAAAAACTTAACTGGCGGAAAATATATTTTTGAAAAATACCTAAGCCCCGGAGTCACAATTTCAGCAAAAATCTGACTTTTGGCAATTCACTCAAAAATGGTGCCAGAAACTTGCAAATGCTCCCCTGGAAGTTTTGGCGATGGAAACAGAAGGCTTTTTATCACAGGACAAGAAATCAGTCCTCAACAACTTAACCGGCAGAAAATATTTTTTTTAAAAAAATCCCTAAGCCCCGGGGTCACAATTTCAGCAAAAATCTGACTTTTGGCGATTCACTCAAAAATGATGCCAGAAGCTTGCAAATGCTGCCCTGAAAGTTTTTGCCGTCGAAACAGAAGGCTTTTTATCAAAGGACAAGAAATCAGCCCTCAACAACTTAACCGGTGGAAAATATTTTTTTGAAAAAACAACAACTGAACCGGCGGAAAATATTTTTTTGAAAAAATCCCTAAGCCCCGGGGTCACAATTTCAGCAAAAATCTGACTTTTGGCAAATTCACTCAAAAATGATTCCAGAAGCTTGGAAATGCTCCCCTGAAAGTTATGGCGATGGAAACAGAAGGCTTTTTATCACAGGACAAGAAATCAGTCCTCAACAACTTAACCGGCAGAAAATATTTTTTTGAAAAAATCCCTAAGCCCCGGGGTCACAATTTCAGCAAAAATCTGACTTTTGGCGATTCACTCAAAAATGATGCCAGAAGCTTGCAAAGGATCCCCTGAAAGTTTTGGCGGTCGAAAATGAAGGCTTTTTATCACAGGACAAGATATCAGCCCTCAACAAGTTAACCGTCGGAAAATATTTTTTTGAAAAAATCCCTAAGCCCCGGGGTCACAATTTCAGCAATTATCTGACTTTTGGCGATTCAATCAAAAATAATGCCAGAAGCTTGCAAATGATCCCCTGAATGTTTTGGCGGTCCAAACAAAAGGCTTTTTATCACAGGACAAGAAATCAACCCTCAACAACTTAACCGTCGGAAAATATTTTTTTGAAAAAAACCCTAAGCCCCGGGGTCACAATTTCAGCAAAAATCTGACTTTTGGCGATTCACTCAAAAATGATGCCAGAAGCTTGCAAATGCTTCCCTGAATGTTTTGGCGGTCGAAACAGAAGGCTTTTTATCACAGGACAAGATATCAGCCCTCAACAATTTAACTGGCGGAAAATATTTTTTTTAAAAAATCCCTAAGCCCCGGGGTAACAATTTCAGCAAAAATCTGACTTTTCGCGATTCCCTCAAAAATGGTGCCAGAAGCTTGCAAATGCTCCCCTGAAAGTTTTGGCGATCGAAACAGAAGGCTTTTTATCACAGAACAAGAAATCAGCCCTCAACAAGTTAACCGTCGGAAAATATTTTTTTGAAAAAATCCCTAAGCCCCGGGGTCACAATTTCAGCAAAAATCTGACTTTTGGCAATTCACTCAAAAATAATGCCAGAAGCTTCCAAATGATCCCCTGAATGTTTTGGCGGTCGAAACAGAAGGCTTTTTATCACAGGACAAGAAATCAACCCTCAACAAGTTAACCGTCGGAAAATATTTTTTTGAAAAAATCCCTAAGCCCCGGGGTCACAATTTCAGCAAAAATCTGACTTTTGGCAATTCACTCAAAAATGATGCCAGAAGCTTGCAAATGATCCCCTGAATGTTTTGGTGGTCGAAACAGAAGGCTTTTTATCACAGGACAAGAAATCAGCCCTCAACAACTTAACCGGCGGAAAATATTTTTTTGAAAAAATCCCTAAGCCCCGGGGTCACAATTTCAGCAAAAATCTGACTTTTGGCAAATTCACTCAAAAATGGTTTGGGAAGGTTGCAAATGCTCCCCTGAAAGTTACGGCGATGGAAACAGAAGGCTTTTTATCACAGGACAAGAAATCAGCCCTCAACAACTTAACCGGCAGAAAATATTTTTTTAAAAAAATCCCTAAGCCCCGGGGTCACAATTTCAGCAAAAATCTGACTTTTGGCGATTCACTCAAAAATGATGCCAACCGGTTGCAAATGCTGCCCTGAAAGTTTTTGCCGTCGAAACAGAAGGCTATTTATCAAAGGACAAGAAATCAGCCCTCAACAACTTAACCGGCGGAAAATATTTTTTTGAAAAAATCAACAACTTAACCGGCGGAAAATATTTTTTTGAAAAAATCCCTAAGCCCCGGGGTCACAATTTCAGCAATTATCTGACTTTTGGCGATTCAATCAAAAATGATGCCAGAAGCTTGCAAATGCTCCCCTGAAAGTTTTTGCCGTCGAAACAGAAGGCTTTTTATCACAGGACAAGAAATCAGCCCTAAACAACTTAACCGGCGGAAAATATTTTTTTTGAAAAAATCCCTAAGCCCCGGGGTCACAATTTCAGCAAAAATCTGACTTTTGGCGATTCACTCAAAAATGATGCCAGAAGCTTGCAAATGATCCCCTGAATGTTTTGGCGGTCGAAACAGAAGGCTTTTTATCACAGGACAAGAAATCAGCCCTCAACAATTTAACCAGCGGAAAATATTTTTTTAAAAAAATCCCTAAGCCCCGGGGTCACAATTTCAGCAAAAATCTGACTTTTGGCGATTCCCTCAAAAATGGTGCCAGAAGCTTGCAAATGCTCCCCTGAAAGTTTTGGCGATGGAAACAGAAGGCTTTTTATCACAGAACAAGAAATCAGCCCTCAACAAGTTAACCGTCGGAAAATATTTTTTTGAAAAAATCCCTAAGCCCCGGGGTCACAATTTCAGCAAAAATCTGACTTTTGGCAATTCACTCAAAAATGATGCAAGAAGCTTGCAAATGATCCCCTGAATGTTTTGGTGGTCGAAACAGAAGGCTTTTTATCACAGGACAAGAAATCAGCCCTCAACAACTTAACCGGCGGAAAATATTTTTTTGAAAAAATCCCTAAGCCCCGGGGTCGCAATTTCAGCAAAAATCTGACTTTGGGCAAATTCACTCAAAAATGGTGTGGGAAGGTTGCAAATGCTCCCCTGAAAGTTACGGCCATGGAAACAGAAGGCTTTTTATCACAGGACAAGAAATCAGCCCTCAACAACTTAACCGGCGGAAAATATTTTTTTGAAAAAATCCCTAAGCCCCGGGGTCACAATTTCAGCAATTATCTGACTTTTGGCGATTCACTCAAAAATTATGCCAGAAGCTTGCAAGTGCTTCCCTGAAAGTTTTGGCGATGGAAACAGAAAGCTTTTTATCACGGAACAAGAAATCAGCCCTCAACAACTTAACCGTCGGAAAATATTTTTTTGAAAAAATCCCTAAGCCCCGGGGTCACAATTTCAGCAAAAATCTGACTTTTGGCAAATTCACTCAAAAATGATTCCAGAAGCTTGCAAATGCTCCCCTGAAAGTAATGGCGATGGAAACAGAAGGCTTTTTATCACAGGACAAGAAATCAGTCCTAAAAAACTTAACCGGCAGAAAATATTTTTTTAAAAAAATCCCTAAGCCCCGGGGTCACAATTTCAGCAAAAATCTGACTTTTGGCGATTCACTCAAAAATGGTTTGGGAAGGTTGCAAATGCTCCCCTGAAAGTTACGGCGATGGAAACAGAAGGCTTTTTATCACAGGACAAGAAATCAGCCCTCAACAACTTAACCGGCGGAAAATATTTTTTTGAAAAAATCCCTAAGCCCCGGGGTCACAATTTCAGCAATTATCTGACTTTTGGCGATTCACTCAAAAATTATGCCAGAAGCTTGCAAATGCTTCCCTGAAAGTTTTGGCGATGGAAACAGAAAGCTTTTTATCACGGAACAAGAAATCAGCCCTCAACAACTTAACCGTCGGAAAATATTTTTTTGAAAAAATCCCTAAGCCCCGGGGTCACAATTTCAGCAAAAATCTGACTTTTGGCAAATTCACTCAAAAATGATTCCAGAAGCTTGCAAATGCTCCGCTGAAAGTTATGGCGATGGAAACAGAAGGCTTTTTATCACAGGACAAGAAATCAGTCCTAAACAACTTAACCGGTGGAAAATATTTTTTTAAAAAAATCCCTAAGCCCCGGGGTCACAATTTCAGCAAAAATCTGACTTTTGGCGATTCACTGAAAAATGGTTTGGGAAGGTTGCAAATGCTCCCCTGAAAGTTACGGCGATGGAAACAGAAGGCTTTTTATCACAGGACAAGAAATCAGCCCTCAACAACTTAACCGGCGGAAAATATTTTTTTGAAAAAATCCCTAAGCCCCGGGGTCACAATTTCAGCAATTATCTGACTTTTGGCGATTCACTCAAAAATGATGCCAGAAGCTTGCAAATGCTTCCCTGAAAGTTTTGGCGATGGAAACAGAAAGCTTTTTATCACGGAACAAGAAATCAGCCCTCAACAACTTAACCGTCGGAAAATATTTTTTTGAAAAAAATCCCTAAGCCCCGGGGGTAACAATTTCAGCAAAAATCTGACTTTTGGCAATTCACTCAATAATGATGCCAGAAGCTTGCAAATGCTCCCCTGAAAGTATTGGCCGTCGAAACAGAAAGCTTTTTATCACAGGAGAAGAAATCAGCCCTCAAAAACTTAACTGGCGGAAAATATATTTTTGAAAAATACCTAAGCCCCGGAGTCACAATTTCAGCAAAAATCTGACTTTTGGCAATTCACTCAAAAATGGTGCCAGAAGCTTGCAAATGCTCCCCTGAAAGTTTTGGCGATGGAAACAGAAGGCTTTTTATCACAGGACAAGAAATCAGTCCTCAACAACTTAACCGGCAGAAAATATTTTTTTAAAAAAATCCCTAAGCCCCGGGGTCACAATTTCAGCAAAAATCTGACTTTTGGCGATTCACTCAAAAATGATGCCAGAAGCTTGCAAATGCTGCCCTGAAAGTTTTTGCCGTCGAAACAGAAGGCTTTTTATCAAAGGACAAGAAATCAGCCCTCAACAACTTAACCGGTGGAAAATATTTTTTTGAAAAAATCAACAACTTAACCGGCGGAAAATATTTTTTTGAAAAAATCCCTAAGCCCCGGGGTCACAATTTCAGCAAAAATCTGACTTTTGGCAAATTCACTCAAAAATGATTCCAGAAGCTTGCAAATGCTCCCCTGAAAGTTATGGCGATGGAAACAGAAGGCTTTTTATCACAGGACAAGAAATCAGTCCTCAACAACTTAACCGGCAGAAAATATTTTTTTGAAAAAATCCTTAAGCCCCGGGGTCACAATTTCAGCAAAAATCTGACTTTTGGCGATTCACTCAAAAATGATGCCAGAAGCTTGCAAATGCTTCCCTGAATGTTTTGGCGGTCGAAACAGAAGGCTTTTTATCACAGGACAAGGTATCAGCCCTCAACAATTTAACTGGCGGAAAATATTTTTTTTAAAAAATCCCTAAGCCCCGGGGTAACAATTTCAGCAAAAATCTGACTTTTGGCGATTCCCTCAAAAATGGTGCCAGAAGCTTGCAAATGCTCCCCTGAAAGTTTTGGCGATGGAAACAGAAGGCTTTTTATCACAGAACAAGAAATCAGCCCTCAACAAGTTAACCGTCGGAAAATATTTTTTTGAAAAAATCCCTAAGCCCCGGGGTCACAATTTCAGCAAAAATCTGACTTTTGGCAATTCACTCAAAAATAATGCCAGAAGCTTGCAAATGATCCCCTGAATGTTTTGGCGGTCGAAACAGAAGGCTTTTTATCACAGGACAAGAAATCAACCCTCAACAACTTAACCGTCGGAAAATATTTTTTTGTAAAAAACCCTAAGCCCCGGGGTCACAATTTCAGCAAAAATCTGACTTTTGGCGATTCACTCAAAAATGATGCCAGAAGCTTGCAAATGCTCCCCTGAAAGTTTTTGCCGTTGAAACAGAAGGCTTTTTATCACAGAACAAGAAATCAGCCCTCAAAAACTTAACCGTCAGAAAATATTTTTTTGAAAAAATCCCTAAGCCCCGGGGTCACAATTTCAGCAAAAATTTGACTTTTGGCAATTCACTCAAAAATAATGCCAGAAGCTTGCAAATGATCCCCTGAATGTTTTGGCGGTCGAAACAAAAGGCTTTTTATCACAGGACAAGAAATCAGCCCTCAACAACTTAACCGGCGGAAAATATTTTTTTGAAAAAATCCATATGCCCCGGGGTCACAATTTCAGTAAAAATCTGACTTTTGGCAAATTCACTCAAAAATGGTTTGGGCAGGTTCAAATGCTCCCCTAAAAGTTACGGCGATGGAAACAGAAGGCTTTTTATCACAGAACAAGAAATCAGCCCTCAACAACTTAACCGGCGGAAAATATTTTTTTGAAAAAATCCCTAAGCCCCGGGGTCACAATTTCAGCAATTATCTGACTTTTGGCGATTCACTCAAAAATGGTTTGGGAAGGTTGCAAATGTTTCCCTGAAAGTTTTGGCGATGGAAACAGAAAGCTTTTTTTCACGGAACAAGAAATCAGCCCTCAACAACTTAACCGTCGGAAAATATTTTTTTGAAAAAATCCCTAAGCCCCGGGGGTAACAATTTCAGCAAAAATCTGACTTTTGGCAATTCACTCAATAATGATGCCAGAAGCTTGCAAATGCTCCCCTGAAAGTATTGGCCGTCGAAACAGAAAGCTTTTTATCACAGGAGAAGAAATCAGCCCTCAAAAACTTAACTGGCGGAAAATATATTTTTGAAAAAATCCCTAAGCCCCGGGGTCACAATTTCAGCAAAAATCTGACTTTTGGCAATTCACTCAAAAATGGTGCCAGAAGCTTGCAAATGATCCCCTGAATGTTTTGGCGGTCGAAACAGAAGGCTTTTTATCACAGGACAAGAAATCAGTCCTCAACAATTTAACCGGCGGAAAATATTTTTTTAAAAAAATCCCTAAGCCCCGGGGTAACAATTTCAGCAAAAATCTGACTTTTGGCGATTCCCTCAAAAATGGTGCCAGAAGCTTGCAAATGCTCCACTGAAAGTTTTGGCGATGGAAACAGAAGGCTTTTTATCACAGAACAAGAAATCAGACCTCAACAACTTAACCGTCGGAAAATATTTTTTTAAAAAAATCCCTAAGCCCCGGTGTCACAATTTCAGCAAAAATCTGACTTTTGGCAAATTCACTCAAAAATGATGCCAGAAGTTTGCAAATGCTCCCCTGAAAGTTTTGGCGATGGAAACAGAAGGCTTTTTATCACAGAACAAGAAATCAGCCCTCAACAACTTAACCGGCAGAAAAATTTTTTTTAAAAAAATCCCTAAGCCCCGGGGTCACAATTTCAGCAAAAATCTGACTTTTGGCGATTCACTCAAAAATGGTGCCAGAATCTTGCAAATGTTCCCCTGAAAGTATTGGCGATGGAAACAGAAGGCTTTTTATCACAGAACAAGAAATCAGCCCTCAACAAGTTAACCGTCGGAAAATATTTTTTTGAAAAAATCCCTAAGCCCCGGGGTCACAATTTCAGCAAAAATCTGACTTTTGGCGATTCACTCAAAAATGATGCCAGAAGCTTGCAAATGCTGCCCTGAAAGTTTTTGCCGTCGAAACAGAAGGCTTTTTATCACAGGACAAGAAATCAGCCCTCAACAAATTAACCGTCGGAAAATATTTTTTTGAAAAAATCCCTAAGCCCCGGGGTCACAATTTCAGCAAAAATCTGACTTTTGGCGATTCACTCAAAAATGATGCCAGAAGCTTGCAAATGCTGCCCTGAAAGTTTTTGCCGTCAAAACAGAAGGCTTTTTATCACAGGACAAGAAATCAGCCCTCAACAACTTAACCGTCGGAAAATATTTTTTTGAAAAAATCCCTAAGCCCCGGGGTCACAATTTCAGCATAAATCTGACTTTTGGCGATTCACTCAAAAATGATGCCAGAAGCTTGCAAATGCTCCCCTGAAAGTTTTTGCCGTTGAAACAGAAGGCTTTTTATCACAGGACAAGAAATCAGCCCTCAACAACTTAACCGGCGGAAAATATTTTTTTGAAAAAATCCCTAAGCCCCAGGGTGACAATTTCAGCAAAAATCTGACTTTGGGAAAATTCACTCAAAAATGGTGTGTGAAGGTTGCAAATGCTCCCCTGAATGTTTTGGCGGTCGAAACAGAAGGCTTTTTATCACAGGACAAGAAATCAGCCCTCAACAATTTAACCGGCGGAAAATATTTTTTTAAAAAAATCCCTAAGCCCCGGGGTAACAATTTCAGCAAAAATCTGACTTTTGGCGATTCCCTCAAAAATGGTGCCAGAAGCTTGCAAATGCTCCCCTGAAAGTTTTGGCGATGGAAACAGAAGGCTTTTTATCACAGAACAAGAAATCAGCCCTCAACAAGTTAACCGTCGGAAAATATTTTTTTGAAAAAATCCCTAAGCCCCGGGGTCACAATTTCAGCAAAAATCTGACTTTTGGCGATTCACTCAAAAATGATGCCAGAAGCTTGCAAATGCTCCCCTGAAAGTTTTTGCCGTCGAAACAGAAGGCTTTTTATCACACAACAAGAAATCAGCCCTCAATAAGTTAACTGTCGGAAAATATTTTTTTGAAAAAATCCCTAAGCCCCGGGGTCACAATTTCAGCAAAAATCTGACTTTTGGCGATTCACTCAAAAATGATGCCAGAAGCTTGCAAATGCTCCCCTGAAAGTTTTTGCCGTCGAAACAGAAGGCTTTTTATCACAGGACAAGAAATCAGCCTTCAACAACTTAACCGGCGAAAAATATTTTTTTGAAAAAATCCCTAAGCCCCGGGGTCACAATTTCAGCAAAAATCTGACTTTTGGCGATTCACTCAAAAATGATGCCAGAAGCTTGCAAATGCTGCCCTGAAAGTTTTTGCCGTCAAAACAGAAGGCTTTTTATCACAGGACAAGAAATCAGCCCTCAACAACTTAACCGTCGGAAAATATTTTTTTGAAAAAATCCCTAAGCCCCGGGGTCACAATTTCAGCAAAAATCTGACTTTTGGCGATTCACTCAAAAATGATGCCAGAAGCTTGCAAATGCTCCCCTGAAAGTTTTTGCCGTTGAAACAGAAGGCTTTTTATCACAGGACAAGAAATCAGCCCTCAACAACTTAACCGGCGGAAAATATTTTTTTGAAAAAATCCCTAAGCCCCAGGGTGACAATTTCAGCAAAAATCTGACTTTGGGAAAATTCACTCAAAAATGGTGTGGGAAGGTTGCAAATGCTCCCCTGAATGTTTTGGCGGTCGAAACAGAAGGCTTTTTATCACAGGACAAGAAATCAGCCCTCAACAATTTAACCGGCGGAAAATATTTTTTTAAAAAAATCCCTAAGCCCCGGGGTAACAATTTCAGCAAAAATCTGACTTTTGGCGATTCCCTCAAAAATGGTGCCAGAAGCTTGCAAATGCTCCCCTGAAAGTTTTGGCGATGGAAACAGAAGGCTTTTTATCACAGAACAAGAAATCAGCCCTCAACAAGTTAACCGTCGGAAAATATTTTTTTGAAAAAATCCCTAAGCCCCGGGGTCACAATTTCAGCAAAAATCTGACTTTTGGCGATTCACTCAAAAATGATGCCAGAAGCTTGCAAATGCTCCCCTGAAAGTTTTTGCCGTCGAAACAGAAGGCTTTTTATCACACAACAAGAAATCAGCCCTCAATAAGTTAACTGTCGGAAAATATTTTTTTGAAAAAATCCCTAAGCCCCGGGGTCACAATTTCAGCAAAAATCTGACTTTTGGCGATTCACTCAAAAATGATGCCAGAAGCTTGCAAATGCTCCCCTGAAAGTTTTTGCCGTCGAAACAGAAGGCTTTTTATCACAGGACAAGAAATCAGCCTTCAACAACTTAACCGGCGAAAAATATTTTTTTGAAAAAATCCCTAAGCCCCGGGGTCACAATTTCAGCAAAAATCTGACTTTTGGCGATTCACTCAAAAATGATGCCAGAAGCTTGCAAATGCTGCCCTGAAAGTTTTGGCCGTCGAAACAGAAGGCTTTTTATCACAGGACAAGAAATCAGCCCTCAACAACTTAACCGTCGGAAAATATTTTTTTGAAAAAATCCCTAAGCCCCGGGGTCACAATTTCAGCAAAAATCTGACTTTTGGCGATTCACTCAAAAATGATGCCAGAAGCTTGCAAATGCTCCCCTGAAAGTTTTTGCCGTTGAAACAGAAGGCTTTTTATCACAGGACAAGAAATCAGCCTTCAACAACTTAACCGGCGGAAAATATTTTTTTGAAAAAATCCCTAAGCCCCGGGGTCACAATTTCAGCAAAAATCTGACTTTTGGCAAATTCACTCAAAAATGGTGTGGGAAGGTTGCAAATGCTCCCCTGAATGTTTTGGCGGTCGAAACAGAAGGCTTTTTATCACAGGACAAGTAATCAGCCCTCAACAATTTAACCGGCGGAAAATATTTTTTTAAAAAAATCCCTAAGCCCCGGGGTAACAATTTCAGCAAAAATCTGACTTTTGGCAATTCACTCAAAAATGGTGCCAGAAGCTTGCAAATGCTCCCCTGAAAGTTTTGGCGATGGAAACAGAAGGCTTTTTATCACAGAACAAGAAATCAGCCCTCAACAAGTTAACCGTCGGAAAATATTTTTTTAAAAAAATCCCTAAGCCCCGGGGTCACAATTTCAGCAAAAATCTGACTTTTGGCAATTCACTCAAAAATGGTGCCAGAAGCTTGCAAATGCTCCCCTGAAAGTTTTGGCGATGGAAACAGAAGGCTTTTTATCACAGAACAAGAAATCAGCCCTCAACAAGTTAACCATCGGAAAATATTTTTTTGAAAAAATCCCTAAGCCCCGGGGTCACAATTTCAGCAAAAATCTGACTTTTGGCAATTCACTCAAAAATAATGCCAGAAGCTTGCAAATGATCCCCTGAATGTTTTGGCGGTCGAAACAGAAGGCTTTTTATCACAGGACAATTAATCAGCCCTCAACAATTTAACCGGCGGAAAATATTTTTTTAAAAAAATCCCTAAGCCCCGGGGTAACAATTTCAGCAAAAATCTGACTTTTGGCGATTCCCTCTAAAATGGTGCCAGAAGCTTGCAAATGCTCCCCTGAAAGTTTTGGCGATGGAAACAGAAGGCTTTTTATCACAGAACAAGAAATCAGCCCTCAACAACTTAACCGGCAGAAAAATTTTTTTTTAAAAAAATCCCTAAGCCCCGGGGGTAACAATTTCAGCAAAAATCTGACTTTTGGCAATTCACTCAAAAATGGTGCCAGAAGCTTGCAAATGCTCCCCTGAAAGTTTTGGCGATGGAAACAGAAGGCTTTTTATCACAGAACAAGAAATCAGCCCTCAACAAGTTAACCGTCGGAAAATATTTTTTTGAAAAAATCACTAAGCCCTGGGGTCACAATTTCAGCAAAAATCTGACTTTTGGCGATTCACTCAAAAATGATGCCAGAAGCTTGCAAATGCTGCCCTGAAAGTATTGGCCGTCGAAACAGAAGGCTTTTTATCACAGGAGAAGAAATCAGCCCTCAACAACTTAACCGTCGGAAAATATTTTTTTGAAAAAATCCCTAAGTCCCGGGGTCACAATTTCAGCAAAAATCTGACTTTTGGCGATTCAATCAAAAATGATGCCAAAAGCTTGCAAATGCTCCCCTGAAAGTTTTTGCCGTTGAAACAGAAGGCTTTTTATCACAGGACAAGAAATAAGCCCTCAACAACTTAACCGGCGGAAAATATTTTTTTGAAAAAATCCCTAAGCCCTGGGGTCACAATTTCAGCAAAAATCTGACTTTTGGCAAATTCACTCAAAAATGGTGTGCGAAGGTTGCAAATGCTCCCCTGAATGTTTTGGCGGTCGAAACAGAAGGCTTTTTATCACAGGACAAGAAATCAGCCCTCAACAATTTAACCGGCGGAAAATATTTTTTTAAAAAAATCCCTAAGCCCCGGGGTAACAATTTCAGCAAAAATCTGACTTTTGGCGATTCCCTCAAAAATGGTGCCAGAAGCTTGCAAATGCTCCCCTGAAAGTTTTGGCGATGGAAACAGAAGGCTTTTAATCACAGAACAAGAAATCAGCCCTCAAAAAGTTAATCGTCGGAAAATATTTTATTGAAAAAATCCCTAAGCCCCGGGGTCACAATTTCAGCAAAAATCTGACTTTTGGTGATTCACTCAAAAATGATGCCAGAAGCTTGCAAATGCTCCCCTGAAAGTTTTTGCCGTCGAAACAGAAGGCTTTTTATCACAGGACAAGAAATCAGCCTTCAACAATTTAACTGTCGGAAAATATTTTTTTGAAAAAATCCCTAAGCCCCAGGGTCACAATTTCAGCAAAAATCTGACTTTTGGCAATTCACTCAATAATGATGCCAGAAGCTTGCAAATGCTCCCCTGAAAGTATTGGCCGTCGAAACAGAAGGCTTTTTATCACAGGAGAAGAAATCAGCCCTCAAAAACTTAAATGGCGCAAAATATATTTTTGAAAAAATCCCTAAGCCCCGGGGTCACAATTTCAGCAAAAATCTGACTTTTGGCAATTCACTCAAAAATGGTGCCAGAAGCTTGCAAATGCTCCCCTGAAAGTTTTGGCGATGGAAACAGAAGGCTTTTTATCACAGAACAAGAAATCAGCCCTCAACAAGTTAACCGTCGGAAAATATTTTTTTGAAAAAATCCCTAAGGCCCAGGGTCACAATTTCAGCAAAAATCTGACTTTTGGCAATTCACTCAAAAATAATGCCAGAAGCTTGCAAATGCTCCCCTGAATGTTTTGGCGGTCGAAACAGAAGGCTTTTTATCACAGGACAAGAAATCAGCCCTCAACAATTTAACCGGCGGAAAATATTTTTTTAAAAAAATCCCTAAGCCCCGGGGTAACAATTTCAGCAAAAATCTGACTTTTGGCGATTCCCTCAAAAATGGTGCCAGAAGCTTGCAAATGCTCCCCTGAAAGTTTTGGCGATGGAAACAGAAGGCTTTTAATCACAGAACAAGAAATCAGCCCTCAACAAGTTAACCGTCGGAAAATATTTTATTGAAAAAATCCCTAAGCCCCGGGGTCACAATTTCAGCAAAAATCTGACTTTTGGTGATTCACTCAAAAATGATGCCAGAAGCTTGCAAATGCTCCCCTGAAAGTTTTTGCCGTCGAAACAGAAGGCTTTTTATCACAGGACAAGAAATCAGCCTTCAACAATTTAACTGTCGGAAAATATTTTTTTGAAAAAATCCCTAAGCCCCAGGGTCACAATTTCAGCAAAAATCTGACTTTTGGCAATTCACTCAAAAATGGTGCCAGAAGCTTGCAAATGCTCCCCTGAAAGTTTTGGCGATGGAAACAGAAGGCTTTTTATCACAGAACAAGAAATCAACCCTCAACAAGTTAACCGTCGGAAAATATTTTTTTGAAAAAATCCCTAAGGCCCGGGGTCACAATTTCAGCAAAAATCTGACTTTTGGCAATTCACTCAAAAATAATGCCAGAAGCTTGCAAATGATCCCCTGAATGTTTTGGCGGTCGAAACAGAAGGCTTTTTATCACAGGACAAGAAATCAGCCCTCAACAATTTAACCGGCGGAAAATATTTTTTTTAAAAAAATCCCTAAGCCCCGGGGTAACAATTTCAGCAAAAATCTGACTTTTGGCAATTCCCTCTAAAATGGTGCCAGAAGCTTGCAAATGCTCCCCTGAAAGTTTTGGCGATGGAAACAGAAGGCTTTTTATCACAGAACAAGAAATCAGCCCTCAACAAGTTAACCGTCGGAAAATATTTTTTTAAAAAAATCCCTAAGCCCCGGGGTCACAATTTCAGCAAAAATCTGACTTTTGGCAATTCACTCAAAAATGGTGCCAGAAGCTTGCAAATGCTCCCCTGAAAGTTTTGGCGATGGAAACAGAAGGCTTTTTATCACAGAACAAGAAATCAGCCCTCAACAAGTTAACCATCGGAAAATATTTTTTTGAAAAAATCCCTAAGCCCCGGGGTCACAATTTCAGCAAAAATCTGACTTTTGGCAATTCACTCAAAAATAATGCCAGAAGCTTGCAAATGATCCCCTGAATGTTTTGGCGGTCGAAACAGAAGGCTTTTTATCACAGGACAATTAATCAGCCCTCAACAATTTAACCGGCGGAAAATATTTTTTTAAAAAAATCCCTAAGCCCCGGGGGTAACAATTTCAGCAAAAATCTGACTTTTGGCAATTCACTCAAAAATGGTGCCAGAAGCTTGCAAATGCTCCCCTGAAAGTTTTGGCGATGGAAACAGAAGGCTTTTTATCACAGAACAAGAAATCAGCCCTCAACAAGTTAACCGTCGGAAAATATTTTTTTGAAAAAATCACTAAGCCCTGGGGTCACAATTTCAGCAAAAATCTGACTTTTGGCGATTCACTCAAAAATGATGCCAGAAGCTTGCAAATGCTGCCCTGAAAGTATTGGCCGTCGAAACAGAAGGCTTTTTATCACAGGAGAAGAAATCAGCCCTCAACAACTTAACCGTCGGAAAATATTTTTTTGAAAAAATCCCTAAGTCCCGGGGTCACAATTTCAGCAAAAATCTGACTTTTGGCGATTCAATCAAAAATGATGCCAAAAGCTTGCAAATGCTCCCCTGAAAGTTTTTGCCGTTGAAACAGAAGGCTTTTTATCACAGGACAAGAAATCAGCCCTCAACAACTTAACCGGCGGAAAATATTTTTTTGAAAAAATCCCTAAGCCCTGGGGTCACAATTTCAGCAAAAATCTGACTTTTGGCAAATTCACTCAAAAATGGTGTGCGAAGGTTGCAAATGCTCCCCTGAATGTTTTGGCGGTCGAAACAGAAGGCTTTTTATCACAGGACAAGAAATCAGCCCTCAACAATTTAACCGGCGGAAAATATTTTTTTAAAAAAATCCCTAAGCCCCGGGGTAACAATTTCAGCAAAAATCTGACTTTTGGCGATTCCCTCAAAAATGGTGCCAGAAGCTTGCAAATGCTCCCCTGAAAGTTTTGGCGATGGAAACAGAAGGCTTTTAATCACAGAACAAGAAATCAGCCCTCAAAAAGTTAATCGTCGGAAAATATTTTATTGAAAAAATCCCTAAGCCCCGGGGTCACAATTTCAGCAAAAATCTGACTTTTGGTGATTCACTCAAAAATGATGCCAGAAGCTTGCAAATGCTCCCCTGAAAGTTTTTGCCGTCGAAACAGAAGGCTTTTTATCACAGGACAAGAAATCAGCCTTCAACAATTTAACTGTCGGAAAATATTTTTTTGAAAAAATCCCTAAGCCCCAGGGTCACAATTTCAGCAAAAATCTGACTTTTGGCAATTCACTCAATAATGATGCCAGAAGCTTGCAAATGCTCCCCTGAAAGTATTGGCCGTCGAAACAGAAGGCTTTTTATCACAGGAGAAGAAATCAGCCCTCAAAAACTTAAATGGCGCAAAATATATTTTTGAAAAAATCCCTAAGCCCCGGGGTCACAATTTCAGCAAAAATCTGACTTTTGGCAATTCACTCAAAAATGGTGCCAGAAGCTTGCAAATGCTCCCCTGAAAGTTTTGGCGATGGAAACAGAAGGCTTTTTATCACAGAACAAGAAATCAGCCCTCAACAAGTTAACCGTCGGAAAATATTTTTTTGAAAAAATCCCTAAGGCCCAGGGTCACAATTTCAGCAAAAATCTGACTTTTGGCAATTCACTCAAAAATAATGCCAGAAGCTTGCAAATGCTCCCCTGAATGTTTTGGCGGTCGAAACAGAAGGCTTTTTATCACAGGACAAGAAATCAGCCCTCAACAATTTAACCGGCGGAAAATATTTTTTTAAAAAAATCCCTAAGCCCCGGGGTAACAATTTCAGCAAAAATCTGACTTTTGGCGATTCCCTCAAAAATGGTGCCAGAAGCTTGCAAATGCTCCCCTGAAAGTTTTGGCGATGGAAACAGAAGGCTTTTAATCACAGAACAAGAAATCAGCCCTCAACAAGTTAACCGTCGGAAAATATTTTATTGAAAAAATCCCTAAGCCCCGGGGTCACAATTTCAGCAAAAATCTGACTTTTGGTGATTCACTCAAAAATGATGCCAGAAGCTTGCAAATGCTCCCCTGAAAGTTTTTGCCGTCGAAACAGAAGGCTTTTTATCACAGGACAAGAAATCAGCCTTCAACAATTTAACTGTCGGAAAATATTTTTTTGAAAAAATCCCTAAGCCCCAGGGTCACAATTTCAGCAAAAATCTGACTTTTGGCAATTCACTCAAAAATGGTGCCAGAAGCTTGCAAATGCTCCCCTGAAAGTTTTGGCGATGGAAACAGAAGGCTTTTTATCACAGAACAAGAAATCAACCCTCAACAAGTTAACCGTCGGAAAATATTTTTTTGAAAAAATCCCTAAGGCCCGGGGTCACAATTTCAGCAAAAATCTGACTTTTGGCAATTCACTCAAAAATAATGCCAGAAGCTTGCAAATGATCCCCTGAATGTTTTGGCGGTCGAAACAGAAGGCTTTTTATCACAGGACAAGAAATCAGCCCTCAACAATTTAACCGGCGGAAAATATTTTTTTTAAAAAAATCCCTAAGCCCCGGGGTAACAATTTCAGCAAAAATCTGACTTTTGGCAATTCCCTCTAAAATGGTGCCAGAAGCTTGCAAATGCTCCCCTGAAAGTTTTGGCGATGGAAACAGAAGGCTTTTTATCACAGAACAAGAAATCAGCCCTCAACAAGTTAACCGTCGGAAAATATTTTTTTAAAAAAATCCCTAAGCCCCGGGGTCACAATTTCAGCAAAAATCTGACTTTTGGCAATTCACTCAAAAATGGTGCCAGAAGCTTGCAAATGCTCCCCTGAAAGTTTTGGCGATGGAAACAGAAGGCTTTTTATCACAGAACAAGAAATCAGCCCTCAACAAGTTAACCATCGGAAAATATTTTTTTGAAAAAATCCCTAAGCCCCGGGGTCACAATTTCAGCAAAAATCTGACTTTTGGCAATTCACTCAAAAATAATGCCAGAAGCTTGCAAATGATCCCCTGAATGTTTTGGCGGTCGAAACAGAAGGCTTTTTATCACAGGACAATTAATCAGCCCTCAACAATTTAACCGGCGGAAAATATTTTTTTAAAAAAATCCCTAAGCCCCGGGGTAACAATTTCAGCAAAAATCTGACTTTTGGCGATTCCCTCTAAAATGGTGCCAGAAGCTTGCAAATGCTCCCCTGAAAGTTTTGGCGATGGAAACAGAAGGCTTTTTATCACAGAACAAGAAATCAGCCCTCAACAACTTAACCGGCAGAAAAAATTTTTTTTAAAAAAATCCCTAAGCCCCGGGGGTAACAATTTCAGCAAAAATCTGACTTTTGGCAATTCACTCAAAAATGGTGCCAGAAGCTTGCAAATGCTCCCCTGAAAGTTTTGGCGATGGAAACAGAAGGCTTTTTATCACAGAACAAGAAATCAGCCCTCAACAAGTTAACCGTCGGAAAATATTTTTTTGAAAAAATCACTAAGCCCTGGGGTCACAATTTCAGCAAAAATCTGACTTTTGGCGATTCACTCAAAAATGATGCCAGAAGCTTGCAAATGCTGCCCTGAAAGTATTGGCCGTCGAAACAGAAGGCTTTTTATCACAGGAGAAGAAATCAGCCCTCAACAACTTAACCGTCGGAAAATATTTTTTTGAAAAAATCCCTAAGTCCCGGGGTCACAATTTCAGCAAAAATCTGACTTTTGGCGATTCAATCAAAAATGATGCCAAAAGCTTGCAAATGCTCCCCTGAAAGTTTTTGCCGTTGAAACAGAAGGCTTTTTATCACAGGACAAGAAATCAGCCCTCAACAACTTAACCGGCGGAAAATATTTTTTTGAAAAAATCCCTAAGCCCTGGGGTCACAATTTCAGCAAAAATCTGACTTTTGGCAAATTCACTCAAAAATGGTGTGCGAAGGTTGCAAATGCTCCCCTGAATGTTTTGGCGGTCGAAACAGAAGGCTTTTTATCACAGGACAAGAAATCAGCCCTCAACAATTTAACCGGCGGAAAATATTTTTTTAAAAAAATCCCTAAGCCCCGGGGTAACAATTTCAGCAAAAATCTGACTTTTGGCGATTCCCTCAAAAATGGTGCCAGAAGCTTGCAAATGCTCCCCTGAAAGTTTTGGCGATGGAAACAGAAGGCTTTTAATCACAGAACAAGAAATCAGCCCTCAAAAAGTTAACCGTCGGAAAATATTTTATTGAAAAAATCCCTAAGCCCCGGGGTCACAATTTCAGCAAAAATCTGACTTTTGGTGATTCACTCAAAAATGATGCCAGAAGCTTGCAAATGCTCCCCTGAAAGTTTTTGCCGTCGAAACAGAAGGCTTTTTATCACAGGACAAGAAATCAGCCTTCAACAATTTAACTGTCGGAAAATATTTTTTTGAAAAAATCCCTAAGCCCCAGGGTCACAATTTCAGCAAAAATCTGACTTTTGGCAATTCACTCAATAATGATGCCAGAAGCTTGCAAATGCTCCCCTGAAAGTATTGGCCGTCGAAACAGAAGGCTTTTTATCACAGGAGAAGAAATCAGCCCTCAAAAACTTAAATGGCGCAAAATATATTTTTGAAAAAATCCCTAAGCCCCGGGGTCACAATTTCAGCAAAAATCTGACTTTTGGCAATTCACTCAAAAATGGTGCCAGAAGCTTGCAAATGCTCCCCTGAAAGTTTTGGCGATGGAAACAGAAGGCTTTTTATCACAGAACAAGAAATCAGCCCTCAACAAGTTAACCGTCGGAAAATATTTTTTTGAAAAAATCCCTAAGGCCCGGGGTCACAATTTCAGCAAAAATCTGACTTTTGGCAATTCACTCAAAAATAATGCCAGAAGCTTGCAAATGCTCCCCTGAATGTTTTGGCGGTCGAAACAGAAGGCTTTTTATCACAGGACAAGAAATCAGCCCTCAACAATTTAACCGGCGGAAAATATTTTTTTAAAAAAATCCCTAAGCCCCGGGGTAACAATTTCAGCAAAAATCTGACTTTTGGCGATTCCCTCAAAAATGGTGCCAGAAGCTTGCAAATGCTCCCCTGAAAGTTTTGGCGATGGAAACAGAAGGCTTTTAATCACAGAACAAGAAATCAGCCCTCAACAAGTTAACCGTCGGAAAATATTTTATTGAAAAAATCCCTAAGCCCCGGGGTCACAATTTCAGCAAAAATCTGACTTTTGGTGATTCACTCAAAAATGATGCCAGAAGCTTGCAAATGCTCCCCTGAAAGTTTTTGCCGTCGAAACAGAAGGCTTTTTATCACAGGACAAGAAATCAGCCTTCAACAATTTAACTGTCGGAAAATATTTTTTTGAAAAAATCCCTAAGCCCCAGGGTCACAATTTCAGCAAAAATCTGACTTTTGGCAATTCACTCAAAAATGGTGCCAGAAGCTTGCAGATGCTCCCCTGAAAGTTTTGGCGATGGAAACAGAAGGCTTTTTATCACAGAACAAGAAATCAACCCTCAACAAGTTAACCGTCGGAAAATATTTTTTTGAAAAAATCCCTAAGGCCCGGGGTCACAATTTCAGCAAAAATCTGACTTTTGGCAATTCACTCAAAAATAATGCCAGAAGCTTGCAGATGATCCCCTGAATGTTTTGGCGGTCGAAACAGAAGGCTTTTTATCACAGAACAAGAAATCAGCCCTCAACAACTTAACCGGCAGAAAATTTTTTTTTAAAAAAATCCCTAAGCCCCGGGGGTAACAATTTCAGCAAAAATCTGACTTTTGGCAATTCACTCAAAAATGGTGCCAGAAGCTTGCAAATGCTCCCCTGAAAGTTTTGGCGATGGAAACAGAAGGCATTTTATCACAGAACAAGAAATCAGCCCTCAACAAGTTAACCGTCGGAAAATATTTTTTTGAAAAAATCACTAAGCCCCGGGGTCACAATTTCAGCAAAAATCTGACTTTTGGCGATTCACTCAAAAATGGTGCCAGAAGCTTGCAAATGCTCCCCTGAAAGTTTTGGCGATGGAAACAGAAGGCTTTTTATCACAGAACAAGAAATCAGCCCTCAACAACTTAACCGGCAGAAATTTTTTTTTAAAAAAAATCCCTAAGCCCCGGGGGTAACAATTTCAGCAAAAATCTGACTTTTGGCAAGTCACTCAAAAATGGTGCCAGAAGCTTGCAAATGCTCCCCTGAAAGTTTTGGCGATGGAAACAGAAGGCTTTTTATCACAGAACAAGAAATCAGCCCTCAACAAGTTAACCGTCGGAAAATATTTTTTTGAAAAAATCCCTAAGCCCCGGGGTCACAATTTCAGCAAAAATCTGACTTTTGGCAATTCACTCAAAAATAATGCCAGAAGCTTGCAAATGATCCCCTGAATGTTTTGGCGGTCGAAACAGAAGGCTTTTTATCACAGGACAAGAAATCAGCCCTCAACAATTTAACCGGCGGAAAATATTTTTTTTAAAAAAATCCCTAAGCCCCGGGGTAACAATTTCAGCAAAAATCTGACTTTTGGCAATTCCCTCTAAAATGGTGCCAGAAGCTTGCAAATGCTCCCCTGAAAGTTTTGGCGATGGAAACAGAAGGCTTTTTATCACAGAACAAGAAATCAGCCCTCAACAACTTAACCGGCAGAAAATTTTTTTTTAAAAAAATCCCTAAGCCCCGGGGGTAACAATTTCAGCAAAAATCTGACTTTTGGCAATTCACTCAAAAATGGTGCCAGAAGCTTGCAAATGCTCCCCTGAAAGTTTTGGCGATGGAAACAGAAGGCATTTTATCACAGAACAAGAAATCAGCCCTCAACAAGTTAACCGTCGGAAAATATTTTTTTGAAAAAATCACTAAGCCCCGGGGTCACAATTTCAGCAAAAATCTGACTTTTGGCGATTCACTCAAAAATGGTGCCAGAAGCTTGCAAATGCTCCCCTGAAAGTTTTGGCGATGGAAACAGAAGGCTTTTTATCACAGAACAAGAAATCAGCCCTCAACAACTTAACCGGCAGAAATTTTTTTAAAAAAAAAATCCCTAAGCCCCGGGGGTAACAATTTCAGCAAAAATCTGACTTTTGGCAAGTCACTCAAAAATGGTGCCAGAAGCTTGCAAATGCTCCCCTGAAAGTTTTGGCGATGGAAACAGAAGGCTTTTTATCACAGAACAAGAAATCAGCCCTCAACAAGTTAACCGTCGGAAAATATTTTTTTGAAAAAATCCCTAAGCCCCGGGGTCACAATTTCAGCAAAAATCTGACTTTTGGCGATTCACTCAAAAATGATGCCAGAAGCTTGCAAATGCTGCCCTGAAAGTTTTTGCCGTCGAAACAGAAGGCTTTTTATCAAAGGACAAGAAATCAGCCCTCAACAACTTAACCGGCGGAAAATATTTTTTTGAAAAAATCCCTAAGCCCCGGGGTCACAATTTCAGCAAAAATCTGACTTTTGGCGATTCACTCAAAAATGATGCCAGAAGCTTGCAAATGATCCCCTGAATGTTTTGGCGGTCGAAACAGAAGGCTTTTTATCACAGGACAAGAAATCAGCCCTCAACAATTTAACCGGCGGAAAATATTTTTTTTAAAAAATCCCTAAGCCCCGGGGTAACAATTTCAGCAAAAATCTGACTTTTGGCGATTCCCTCAAAAATGGTGCCAGAAGCTTGCAAATGCTCCCCTGAAAGTTTTGGCGATGGAAACAGAAGGCTTTTTATCACAGAACAAGAAATCAGCCCTCAACAAGTTAACCGTCGGAAAATATTTTTTTGAAAAAATCCCTAAGCCCCGGGCTCACAATTTCAGCAAAAATCTGACTTTTGGCAATTCACTCAAAAATAATGCCAGAAGCTTGCAAATGATCCCCTGAATGTTTTGGCGGTCGAAACAGAAGGCTTTTTATCACAGGACAAGAAATCAGCCCTCAACAACTTAACCGTAGGAAAATATTTTTTTGAAAAAATCCCTAAGCCCCGGGGTCACAATTTCAGCAAAAATCTGACTTTTGGCGATTCACTCAAAAATGATGCCAGAAGCTTGCAAATGCTCCCCTGAAAGTTTTTGCCGTTGAAACAGAAGGCTTTTTATCACAGGAGAAGAAATCAGCCCTCAACAACTTAACCGTCGGAAAATATTTTTTGGAAAAAATCCCTAAGCCCCGGGGTCACAATTTCAGCAAAAATCTGACTTTTGGCAATTCACTCAAAAATAATGCAGAAGCTTGCAAATGATCCCCTGAATGTTTTGGCGGTCGAAACAGAAGGCTTTTTATCACAGGACAAGAAATCAGCCCTCAACAACTTAACCGGCGGAAAATATTTTTTTGAAAAAATCCCTAAGCCCCGGGGTCACAATTTCAGCAAAAATCTGACTTTTGGCAAATTCACTCAAAAATGGTGTGGGAAGGTTGCAAATGCTCCCCTGAAAGTTACGGCGATGGAAACAGAAGGCTTTTTATCAAAGGACAAGAAATCAGCCCTCAACAACTTAACCGGCGGAAAATATTTTTTTGAAAAAATCAACAATTTAACCGGCGGAAAATATTTTTTTGAAAAAATCCCTAAGCCCCGGGGTCACAATTTCAGCAATTATCTGACTTTTGGCGATTCAATCAAAAATGATGCCAGAAGCTTGCAAATGCTCCCCTGAAAGTTTTTGCCGTCGAAACAGAAGGCTTTTTATCACAGGACAAGAAATCAGCCCTCAACAACTTAACCGGCGGAAAATATTTTTTTGAAAAAATCCCTAAGCCCCGGGGTCACAATTTCAGCAAAAATCTGACTTTTGGCGATTCACTCAAAAATGATGCCAGAAGCTTGCAAATGATCCCCTGAATGTTTTGGCGGTCGAAACAGAAGGCTTTTTATCACAGGACAAGAAATCAGCCCTCAACAACTTAACCGGCGGAAAATATTTTTTTGAAAAAATCCCTAAGCCCCGGGGTCACAATTTCAGCAAAAATCTGACTTTTGGCAAATTCACTCAAAAATGGTGTGGGAAGGTTGCAAATGCTCCCCTGAATGTTTTGGCGGTCGAAATAGAAGGCTTTTTATCACAGGACAAGAAATCAGCCCTCAACAATTTAACCGGCGGAAAATATTTTTTTAAAAAAATCCCTAAGCCCCGGGGTAACAATTTCAGCAAAAATCTGACTTTTGGCAATTCACTCAAAAATGGTGCCAGAAGCTTGCAAATGCTCCCCTGAAAGTTTTGGCGATGGAAACAGAAGGCTTTTTATCACAGAACAAGAAATCAGCCCTCAACAAGTTAACCGTCGGAAAATATTTTTTTAAAAAAATCCCTAAGCCCCGGGGTCACAATTTCAGCAAAAATCTGACTTTTGGCAATTCACTCAAAAATGGTGCCAGAAGCTTGCAAATGCTCCCCTGAAAGTTTTGGCGATGGAAACAGAAGGCTTTTTATCACAGAACAAGAAATCAGCCCTCAACAAGTTAACCGTCGGAAAATATTTTTTTGAAAAAATCCCTAAGCCCCGGGGTCACAATTTCAGCAAAAATCTGACTTTTGGCAATTCACTCAAAAATAATGCCAGAAGCTTGCAAATGATCCCCTGAATGTTTTGGCGGTCGAAACAGAAGGCTTTTTATCACAGGACAAGAAATCAGCCCTCAACAATTTAACCGGCGGAAAATATTTTTTTAAAAAAATCCCTAAGCCCCGGGGTAACAATTTCAGCAAAAATCTGACTTTTGGCAATTCCCTCTAAAATGGTGCCAGAAGCTTGCAAATGCTCCCCTGAAAGTTTTGGCGATGGAAACAGAAGGCTTTTTATCACAGGACAAGAAATCAGCCCTCAACAACTTAACCGGCAGAAAATTTTTTTTTAAAAAAAATCCCTAAGCCCCGGGGGTAACAATTTCAGCAAAAATCTGACTTTTGGCAATTCACTCAAAAATGGTGCCAGAAGCTTGCAAATGCTCCCCTGAAAGTTTTGGCGATGGAAACAGAAGGCTTTTTATCACAGAACAAGAAATCAGCCCTCAACAAGTTAACCGTCGGAAAATATTTTTTTGAAAAAATCACTAAGCCCCGGGGTCACAATTTCAGCAAAAATCTGACTTTTGGCGATTCACTCAAAAATGATGCCAGAAGCTTGCAAATGCTGCCCTGAAAGTATTGGCCGTCGAAACAGAAGGCTTTTTATCACAGGAGAAGAAATCAGCCCTCAACAACTTAACCGTCGGAAAATATTTTTTTGAAAAAATCCCTAAGTCCCGGGGTCACAATTTCAGCAAAAATCTGACTTTTGGCGATTCAATCAAAAATGATGCCAAAAGCTTGCAAATGCTCCCCTGAAAGTTTTTGCCGTTGAAACAGAAGGCTTTTTATCACAGGACAAGAAATCAGCCCTCAACAACTTAACCGGCGGAAAATATTTTTTTGAAAAAATCCCTAAGCCCTGGGGTCACAATTTCAGCAAAAATCTGACTTTTGGCAAATTCACTCAAAAATGGTGTGCGAAGGTTGCAAATGCTCCCCTGAATGTTTTGGCGGTCGAAACAGAAGGCTTTTTATCACAGGACAAGAAATCAGCCCTCAACAATTTAACCGGCGGAAAATATTTTTTTAAAAAAATCCCTAAGCCCCGGGGTCAAAAATTCAGCAAAAATCTGACTTTTGGTGATTCACTCAAAAATGATGCCAGAAGCTTGCAAATGCTCCCCTGAAAGTTTTTGCCGTCGAAACAGAAGGCTTTTTATCACAGGACAAGAAATCAGCCTTCAACAATTTAACTGTCGGAAAATATTTTTTTGAAAAAATCCCTAAGCCCCAGGGTCACAATTTCAGCAAAAATCTGACTTTTGGCAATTCACTCAATAATGATGCCAGAAGCTTGCAATTGCTCCCCTGAAAGTATTGGCCGTCGAAACAGAAGGCTTTTTATCACAGGAGAAGAAATCAGCCCTCAAAAACTTAAATGGCGGAAAATATATTTTTGAAAAAATCCCTAAGCCCCGGGGTCACAATTTCAGCAAAAATCTGACTTTTGGCAATTCACTCAAAAATGGTGCCAGAAGCTTGCAAATGCTCCCCTGAAAGTTTTGGCGATGGAAACAGAAGGCTTTTTATCACAGAACAAGAAATCAGCCCTCAACAAGTTAACCGTCGGAAAATATTTTTTTGAAAAAATCCCTAAGGCCCGGGGTCACAATTTCAGCAAAAATCTGACTTTTGGCAATTCACTCAAAAATAATGCCAGAAGCTTGCAAATGATCCCCTGAATGTTTTGGCGGTCGAAACAGAAGGCTTTTTATCACAGGACAAGAAATCAGCCCTCAACAACTTAACCGTAGGAAAATATTTTTTTGAAAAAATCCCTAAGCCCCGGGGTCACAATTTCAGCAAAAATCTGACTTTTGGCGATTCACTCAAAAATGATGCCAGAAGCTTGCAAATGCTCCCCTGAAAGTTTTTGCCGTTGATGCCAGAAGCTTGCAAATGATCCCCTGAATGTTTTGGCGGTCGAAACAGAAGGCTTTTTATCACAGGACAAGAAATCAGCCCTCAACAACTTAACCGGCGGAAAATATTTTTTTGAAAAAATCCCTAAGCCCCGGGGTCACAATTTCAGCAAAAATCTGACTTTTGGCAAATTCACTCAAAAATGGTGTGGGAAGGTTGCAAATGCTCCCCTGAAAGTTACGGCGATGGAAACAGAAGGCTTTTTATCAAAGGACAAGAAATCAGCCCTCAACAACTTAACCGGCGGAAAATATTTTTTTGAAAAAATCAACAATTTAACCGGCGGAAAATATTTTTTTGAAAAAATCCCTAAGCCCCGGGGTCACAATTTCAGCAATTATCTGACTTTTGGCGATTCAATCAAAAATGATGCCAGAAGCTTGCAAATGCTCCCCTGAAAGTTTTTGCCGTCGAAACAGAAGGCTTTTTATCACAGGACAAGAAATCAGTCCTAAACAACTTAACCGGCAGAAAATATTTTTTTTAAAAAATCCCTAAGCCCCGGGGTCACAATTTCAGCAAAAATCTGACTTTTGGCGATTCACTCAAAAATGATGCCAGAAGCTTGCAAATGCTGCCCTGAAAGTTTTTGCCGTCGAAACAGAAGGCTTTTTATCAAAGGACAAGAAATCAGCCCTCAACAACTTAACCGGCGGAAAATATTTTTTTGAAAAAATCAACAATTTAACCGGCGGAAAATTTTTTTTTGAAAAAATCCCTAAGCCCCGGGGTCACAATTTCAGCAATTATCTGACTTTTGGCGATTCAATCAAAAATGATGCCAGAAACTTGCAAATGCTCCCCTGAAAGTTTTGGCGATGGAAACAGAAGGCTTTTTATCACAGGACAAGAAATCAGCCCTCAACAATTTAACCGGCGGAAAATATTTTTTTAAAAAAATCCCTAAGCCCCGGGGTAACAATTTCAGCAAAAATCTGACTTTTGGCGATTCCCTCAAAAATGGTGCCAGAAGCTTGCAAATGCTCCCCTGAAAGTTTTGGCGATGGAAACAGAAGGCTTTTTATCACAGAACAAGAAATCAGCCCTCAACAAGTTAACCGTCGGAAAATATTTTTTTGAAAAAATCCCTAAGCCCCGGGGTCACAATTTCAGCAAAAATCTGACTTTTGGCAATTCACTCAAAAATAATGCCAGAAGCTTGCAAATGATCCCCTGAATGTTTTGGCGGTCGAAACAGAAGGCTTTTTATCACAGGACAAGAAATCAGCCCTCAACAACTTAACCGTCGGAAAATATTTTTTTGAAAAAATCCCTAAGCCCCGGGGTGACAATTTCAGCAAAAATCTGACTTTTGGCGATTCACTCAAAAATGATGCCAGAAGCTTGCAAATGCTCCCCTGAAAGTTTTTGCCGTTGAAACAGAAGGCTTTTTATCACAGGAGAAGAAATCAGCCCTCAACAACTTAACCGTCGGAAAATATTTTTTGGAAAAAATCCCTAAGCCCCGGGGTCACAATTTCAGCAAAAATCTGACTTTTGGCAATTCACTCAAAAATAATGCCAGAAGCTTGCAAATGATCCCCTGAATGTTTTGGCGGTCGAAACAGAAGGCTTTTTATCACAGGACAAGAAATCAGCCCTCAACAACTTAACCGGCGGAAAATATTTTTTTGAAAAAATCCCTAAGCCCCGGGGTCACAATTTCAGCAAAAATCTGACTTTTGGCAAATTCACTCAAAAATGGTGTGGGAAGGTTGCAAATGCTCCCCTGAAAGTTACGGCGATGGAAACAGAAGGCTTTTTATCAAAGGACAAGAAATCAGCCCTCAACAACTTAACCGGCGGAAAATATTTTTTTGAAAAAATCAACAACTTAACCGGCAGAAAATATTTTTTTGAAAAAATCCCTAAGCCCCGGGGTCACAATTTCAGCAAAAAATCTGACTTTTGGCAAATTCACTCAAAAATGGTGTGGGAAGGTTGCAAATGCTCCCCTGAAAGTTACAGCGATGGAAACAGAAGGCTTTTTATCACAGGACAAGAAATCAGCCCTCAACAACTTAACCGGCGGAAAATATTTTTTTGAAAAAATCCCTAAGCCCCGAGGTCATAATTTCAGCAATTATCTGACTTTTGGCGATTCACTCAAAAATGATGCCAGAAGCTTGCAAATGCTTCCCTGAAAGTTTTGGCGATGGAAACAGACAGCTTTTTATCACGGAACAAGAAATCAGCCCTCAACAACTTAACCGTCGGAAAATATTTTTTTGAAAAAATCCCTAAGCCCCGGGGTCACAATTTCAGCAAAAATCTGACTTTTGGCAAATTCACTCAAAAATGATTCCAGAAGCTTGCAAATGCTCCCCTGAAAGTTATGGCGATAGAAACAGAAGGCTTTTTATAACAGGACAAGAAATCAGTCCTAAACAACTTAACCGGCAGAAAATATTTTTTTTAAAAAATCCATAAGCCCCGGGGTCACAATTTCAGCAAAAATCTGACTTTTGGCGATTCACTCAAAAATGATGCCAGAAGCTTGCAAATGCTGCCCTGAAAGTTTTTGCCGTCGAAACAGAAGGCTTTTTATCAAAGGACAAGAAATCAGCCCTCAACAACTTAACCGGCGGAAAATATTTTTTTCAAAAAAATCAACAACTTAACCGGCGGAAAATATTTTTTTGAAAAAATCCCTAAGCCCCGGGGTCAAAAATTCAGCAATTATCTGACTTTTGGCGATTCAATCAAAAATGATGCCAGAAGCTTGCAAATGCTCCCCTGAAAGTTTTGGCGATGGAAACAGAAGGCTTTTTATCACAGAACAAGAAATCAGCCCTCAACAAGTTAACCGTCGGAAAATATTTTTTTGAAAAAATCCCTAAGCCCCGGGGTCACAATTTCAGCAAAAATCTGACTTTTGGCAATTCACTCAAAAATAATGCCAGAAGCTTGCAAATGATCCCCTGAATGTTTTGGCGGTCGAAACAGAAGGCTTTTTATCACAGGAGAAGAAATCAGCCCTCAACAACTTAACCGTCAGAAAATATTTTTTTGAAAAAATCCCTAAGACCCGGGGTCACAATTTCAGCAAAAATCTGACTTTTGGCAATTCACTCAAAAATAATGCCAGAAACTTGCAAATGATCCCCGGAAAATTTTGGCGGTCGAAACAGAAGGCTTTTTATCACAGGACAAGAAATCAGCCCTCAACAACTTAACCGGCAGAAAATATTTTTTTGAAAAAATCCCTAAGCCCCGGGGTCACAATTTCAGCAAAAATCTGACTTTTGGCAAATTCACTCAAAAATGGTTTGGGAAGGTTGCAAATGCTCCCCTGAAAGTTACGGCGATGGAAACAGAAGGCTTTTTATCACAGGACAAGAAATCAGCCCTCAACAACTTAACCGGCGGAAAATATTTTTTTGAAAAAATCCCTAAGCCCCGGGGTCACAATTTCAGCAATTATCTGACTTTTGGCGATTCAATCAAAAATGATGCCAGAAGCTTGCAAATGCTCCCCTGAAAGTTTTGGCCGTCGAAACAGAAGGCTTTTTATCACAGGACAAGAAATCAGCCCTCAACAACTTAACCGGCGGAAAATATTTTTTTGAAAAAATCCCTAAGCCCCGGGGTCACAATTTCAGCAAAAATCTGACTTTTGGCGATTCACTCAAAAATGATGCCAGAAGCTTGCAATTGATCCCCTGAATGTTTTGGCGGTCGAAACAGAAGGCTTTTTATCACAGGACAAGAAATCAGCCCTCAACAATTTAACCGGCGGAAAATATTTTTTTAAAAAAATCCCTAAGCCCCGGGGTAACAATTTCAGCAAAAATCTGACTTTTGGCGATTCCCTCAAAAATGGTGCCAGAAGCTTGCAAATGCTCCCCTGAAAGTTTTGGCGATGGAAACAGAAGGCTTTTTATCACAGAACAAGAAATCAGCCCTCAACAAGTTAACCGTCGGAAAATATTTTTTTGAAAAAATCCCTAAGCCCCGGGGTCACAATTTCAGCAAAAATCTGACTTTTGGCAAATTCACTCAAAAATGATTCCAGAAGCTTGCAAATGCTCCCCTGAAAGTTATGGCGATAGAAACAGAAGGCTTTTTATCACAGGACAAGAAATCAGTCCTAAACAACTTAACCGGCAGAAAATATTTTTTTTTAAAAAATCCATAAGCCCCGGGGTCACAATTTCAGCAAAAATATGACTTTTGGCGATTCACTCAAAAATGATGCCAGAAGCTTGCAAATGCTGCCCTGAAAGTTTTTGCCGTCGAAACAGAAGGCTTTTTATCAAAGGACAAGAAATCAGCCCTCAACAACTTAACCGGCGGAAAATATTTTTTTCAAAAAAATCAACAACTTAACCGGCGGAAAATATTTTTTTGAAAAAATCCCTAAGCCCCGGGGTCAAAATTTCAGCAATTATCTGACTTTTGGCGATTCACTCAAAAATAATGCCAGAAGCTTGCAAATGATCCCCTGAATGTTTTGGCGGTCGAAACAGAAGGCTTTTTATCACAGGACAAGAAATCAGCCCTCAACAACTTAACCGTCAGAAAATATTTATTTGAAAAAATCCCTAAGACCCGGGGTCACAATTTCAGCAAAAATCTGACTTTTGGCAATTCACTCAAAAATAATGCCAGAAACTTGCAAATGATCCCCGGAAAATTTTGGCGGTCGAAACAGAAGGCTTTTTATCACAGGACAAGAAATCAGCCCTCAACAACTTAACCGGCAGAAAATATTTTTTTGAAAAAATCCCTAAGCCCCGGGGTCACAATTTCAGCAAAAATCTGACTTTTGGCAAATTCACTCAAAAATGGTTTGGGAAGGTTGCAAATGCTCCCCTGAAAGTTACGGCGATGGAAACAGAAGGCTTTTTATCACAGGACAAGAAATCAGCCCTCAACAACTTAACCGGCGGAAAATATTTTTTTGAAAAAATCCCTAAGCCCCGGGGTCACAATTTCAGCAATTATCTGACTTTTGGCGATTCAATCAAAAATGATGCCAGAAGCTTGCAAATGCTCCCCTGAAAGTTTTGGCCGTCGAAACAGAAGGCTTTTTATCACAGGACAAGAAATCAGCCCTCAACAACTTAACCGGCGGAAAATATTTTTTTGAAAAAATCCCTAAGCCCCGGGGTCACAATTTCAGCAAAAATCTGACTTTTGGCGATTCCCTCAAAAATGGTGCCAGAAGCTTGCAAATGCTCCCCTGAAAGTTTTGGCGATGGAAACAGAAGGCTTTTTATCACAGAACAAGAAATCAGCCCTCAACAAGTTAACCGTCGGAAAATATTTTTTTGAAAAAATCCCTAAGCCCCGGGGTCACAATTTCAGCAAAAATCTGACTTTTGGCAATTCACTCAAAAATGATGCCAGAAGCTTGCAAATGATCCCCTGAATGTTTTGGCGTCGAAACAGAAGGCTTTTTATCACAGGACAAGAAATCAGCCCTCAACAACTTAACCGGCGGAAAATATTTTTTTGAAAAAATCCCTAAGCCCCGGGGTCACAATTTCAGCAAAAATCTGACTTTTGGCAAATTCACTCAAAAATGGTGTGGGAAGGTTGCAAATGCTCCCCTGAAAGTTACGGCGATGGAAACAGAAGGCTTTTTATCACAGGACAAGAAATCAGCCCTCAACAACTTAACCGGCAGAAAATATTTTTTTAAAAAAATCCCTAAGCCCCGGGGTCACAATTTCAGCAAAAATCTGACTTTTGGCAATTCACTCAAAAATAATGCCAGAAGCTTGCAAATGCTCCCCTGAATGTTTTGGCGATGGAAACAGAAGGCTTTTTATCACAGGACAAGAAATCAGGCCTCAACAAGTTAACCGGCGGAAAATATTTTTTTGAAAAAATCCCTAAGCCCCGAGGTCATAATTTCAGCAAAAATCTGACTTTTGGCGATTCACTCAAAAATGATGCCAGAAGCTTGCAAATGCTGCCCTGAAAGTTTTTGCCGTCGAAACAGAAGGCTTTTTATCAAAGGACAAGAAATCAGCCCTCAACAACTTAACCGGCGGAAAATATTTTTTTCAAAAAAATCAACAACTTAACCGGCGGAAAATATTTTTTTCAAAAAATCCCTAAGCCCCGAGGTCATAATTTCAGCAAAAATCTGACTTTTGGCAATTCACTCAAAAATAATGCCAGAAGCTTGCAAATGATCCCCTGAATGTTTTGGCGGTCGAAACAGAAGGCTTTTTATCACAGGAGAAGAAATCAGCCCTCAACAACTTAACCGTCAGAAAATATTTTTTTGAAAAAATCCCTAAGACCCGGGGTCACAATTTCAGCAAAAATCTGACTTTTGGCAATTCACTCAAAAATAATGCCAGAAACTTGCAAATGATCCCCTGAAAATTTTGGCGGTCGAAACAGAAGGCTTTTTATCACAGGACAAGAAATCAGCCCTCAACAACTTAACCGGCAGAAAATATTTTTTTGAAAAAATCCCTAAGCCCCGGGGTCACAATTTCAGCAAAAATCTGACTTTTGGCAAATTCACTCAAAAATGGTTTGGGAAGGTTGCAAATGCTCCCCTGAAAGTTACGGCCATGGAAACAGAAGGCTTTTTATCACAGGACAAGAAATCAGCCCTCAACAACTTAACCGGCGGAAAATATTTTTTTGAAAAAATCCCTAAGCCCCGGGGTCACAATTTCAGCAATTATCTGACTTTTGGCGATTCAATCAAAAACCGTCAACTTAACCGTCAGAAAATATTTTTTTGAAAAAATCCCTAAGACCCGGGGTCACAATTTCAGCAAAAATCTGACTTTTGGCAATTCACTCAAAAATAATGCCAGAAACTTGCAAATGATCCCCTGAAAATTTTGGCGGTCGAAACAGAAGGCTTTTTATCACAGGACAAGAAATCAGCCCTCAACAACTTAACCGGCAGAAAATATTTTTTTGAAAAAATCCCTAAGCCCCGGGGTCACAATTTCAGCAAAAATCTGACTTTTGGCAAATTCACTCAAAAATGGTTTGGGAAGGTTGCAAATGCTCCCCTGAAAGTTACGGCCATGGAAACAGAAGGCTTTTTATCACAGGACAAGAAATCAGCCCTCAACAACTTAACCGGCGGAAAATATTTTTTTGAAAAAAATCCCTAAGCCCCGGGGTCACAATTTCAGCAATTATCTGACTTTTGGCGATTCAATCAAAAATGATGCCAGAAGCTTGCAAATGCTCCCCTGAAAGTTTTGGCCGTCGAAACAGAAGGCTTTTTATCACAGGACAAGAAATCAGCCCTCAACAACTTAACCGGCGGAAAATATTTTTTTGAAAAAATCCCTAAGCCCCGGGGTCACAATTTCAGCAAAAATCTGACTTTTGGCGATTCACTCAAAAATGATGCCAGAAGCTTGCAATTGATCCCCTGAATGTTTTGGCGGTCGAAACAGAAGGCTTTTTATCACAGGACAAGAAATCAGCCCTCAACAATTTAACCGGCGGAAAATATTTTTTTGAAAAAATCCCTAAGCCCCGGGGTCACAATTTCAGCAAAAATCTGACTTTTGGCAATTCACTCAAAAATGATGCCAGAAGCTTGCAAATGATCCCCTGAATGTTTTGGCGTCAAAACAGAAGGCTTTTTATCACAGGACAAGAAATCAGCCCTCAACAACTTAACCGGCGGAAAATATTTTTTTGAAAAAATCCCTAAGCCCCGGGGTCACAATTTCAGCAAAAATCTGACTTTTGGCAAATTCACTCAAAAATGATTCTAGAAGCTTGCAAATGCTCCCCTGAAAGTTATGGCGATGGAAACAGAAGGCTTTATATCACAGGACAAGAAATCAGTCCTAAACAACTTAACCGGCAGAAAATATTTTTTTAAAAAAAATCAACAACTTAACCGGCGGAAAATATTTTTTTGAAAAAATCCCTAAGCCCCGGGGTCAAAATTTCAGCAATTATCTGACTTTTGGCGATTCAATCAAAAATGATGCCAGAAGCTTGCAAATGCTCCCCTGAAAGTTTTGGCGATGGAAACAGAAGGCTTTTTATCACAGAACAAGAAATCAGCCCTCAACAAGTTAACCGTCGGAAAATATTTTTTTGAAAAAATCCCTAAGCCCCGGGGTCACAATTTCAGCAAAAATCTGACTTTTGGCAATTCACTCAAAAATAATGCCAGAAGCTTGCAAATGATCCCCTGAATGTTTTGGCGGTCGAAACAGAAGGCTTTTTATCACAGGAGAAGAAATCAGCCCTCAACAACTTAACCGTCAGAAAATATTTTTTTGAAAAAATCCCTAAGACCCGGGGTCACAATTTCAGCAAAAATCTGACTTTTGGCAATTCACTCAAAAATAATGCCAGAAACTTGCAAATGATCCCCTGAAAATTTTGGCGATGGAAACAGAAGGCTTTTTATCACAGGACAAGAAATCAGCCCTCAACAACTTAACCGGCAGAAAATATTTTTTTAAAAAAATCCCTAAGCCCCGGGGTCACAATTTCAGCAAAAATCTGACTTTTGGCGATTCACTCAAAAATGATGCCAACCGGTTGCAAATGCTGCCCTGAAAGTTTTTGCCGTCGAAACAGAAGGCTTTTTATCACAGGACAAGAAATCAGCCCTCAACAACTTAACCGGCGGAAAATATTTTTTTGAAAAAATCCCTAAGCCCCGGGGTCACAATTTCAGCAAAAATCTGACTTTTGGCGATTCACTCAAAAATGATGCCAGAAGCTTGCAATTGATCCCCTGAATGTTTTGGCGGTCGAAACAGAAGGCTTTTTATCACAGGACAAGAAATCAGCCCTCAACAATTTAACCGGCGGAAAATATTTTTTTGAAAAAATCCCTAAGCCCCGGGGTCACAATTTCAGCAAAAATCTGACTTTTGGCAATTCACTCAAAAATGATGCCAGAAGCTTGCAAATGATCCCCTGAATGTTTTGGCGTCAAAACAGAAGGCTTTTTATCACAGGACAAGAAATCAGCCCTCAACAACTTAACCGGGGGAAAATATTTTTTTGAAAAAATCCCTAAGCCCTGGGGTCACAATTTCAGCAAAAATCTGACTTTTGGCAAATTCACTCAAAAATGATTCTAGAAGCTTGCAAATGCTCCCCTGAAAGTTATGGCGATGGAAACAGAAGGCTTTATATCACAGGACAAGAAATCAGTCCTAAACAACTTAACCGGCAGAAAATATTTTTTTAAAAAAAATCAACAACTTAACCGGCGGAAAATATTTTTTTGAAAAAATCCCTAAGCCCCGGGGTCAAAATTTCAGCAATTATCTGACTTTTGGCGATTCAATCAAAAATGATGCCAGAAGCTTGCAAATGCTCCCCTGAAAGTTTTGGCGATGGAAACAGAAGGCTTTTTATCACAGAACAAGAAATCAGCCCTCAACAAGTTAACCGTCGGAAAATATTTTTTTGAAAAAATCCCTAAGCCCCGGGGTCACAATTTCAGCAAAAATCTGACTTTTGGCAATTCACTCAAAAATAATGCCAGAAGCTTGGAAATGATCCCCTGAATGTTTTGGCGGTCGAAACAGAAGGCTTTTTATCACAGGAGAAGAAATCAGCCCTCAACAACTTAACCGTCAGAAAATATTTTTTTGAAAAAATCCCTAAGACCCGGGGTCACAATTTCAGCAAAAATCTGACTTTTGGCAATTCACTCAAAAATAATGCCAGAAACTTGCAAATGATCCCCTGAAAATTTTGGCGATGGAAACAGAAGGCTTTTTATCACAGGACAAGAAATCAGCCCTCAACAACTTAACCGGCAGAAAATATTTTTTTAAAAAAATCCCTAAGCCCCGGGGTCACAATTTCAGCAAAAATCTGACTTTTGGCGATTCACTCAAAAATGATGCCAACCGGTTGCAAATGCTGCCCTGAAAGTTTTTGCCGTCGAAACAGAAGGCTTTTTATCAAAGGACAAGAAATCAGCCCTCAACAACTTAACCGGCGGAAAATATTTTTTTGAAAAAATCAACAATTTAACCGGCGGAAAATATTTTTTTGAAAAAATCCCTAAGCCCCGGGGTCACAATTTCAGCAATTATCTGACTTTTGGCGATTCAATCAAAAATGATGCCAGAAGCTTGCAAATGCTCCCCTGAAAGTTTTTGCCGTCGAAACAGAAGGCTTTTTATCACAGAACAAGAAATCAGCCCTCAACAAGTTAACCGTCGGAAAATATTTTTTTGAAAAAATCCCTAAGCCCCGGGGTCATAATTTCAGCAAAAATCTGACTTTTGGCAATTCACTCAAAAATAATGCCAGAAGCTTGCAAATGATCCCCTGAATGTTTTGGCGGTCGAAACAGAAGGCTTTTTATCACAGGAGAAGAAATCAGCCCTCAACAACTTAACCGTCAGAAAATATTTTTTTGAAAAAATCCCTAAGACCCGGGGTCACAATTTCAGCAAAAATCTGACTTTTGGCAATTCACTCAAAAATAATGCCAGAAACTTGCAAATGATCCCCTGAAAATTTTGGCGGTCGAAACAGAAGGCTTTTTATCACAGGACAAGAAATCAGCCCTCAACAACTTAACCGGCAGAAAATATTTTTTTGAAAAAATCCCTAAGCCCCGGGGTCACAATTTCAGCAAAAATCTGACTTTTGGCAAATTCACTCAAAAATGGTTTGGGAAGGTTGCAAATGCTCCCCTGAAAGTTACGGCGATGGAAACAGAAGGCTTTTTATCACAGGACAAGAAATCAGCCCTCAACAACTTAACCGGCGGAAAATATTTTTTTGAAAAAATCCCTAAGCCCCGGGGTCACAATTTCAGCAAAAATCTGACTTTTGGCGATTCACTCAAAAATGATGCCAGAAGCTTGCAATTGATCCCCTGAATGTTTTGGCGGTCGAAACAGAAGGCTTTTTATCACAGGACAAGAAATCAGCCCTCAACAATTTAACCGGCGGAAAATATTTTTTTAAAAAAATCCCTAAGCCCCGGGGTAACAATTTCAGCAAAAATCTGACTTTTCGCGATTCCCTCAAAAATGGTGCCAGAAGCTTGCAAATGCTCCCCTGAAAGTTTTGGCGATGGAAACAGAAGGCTTTTTATCACAGAACAAGAAATCAGCCCTCAACAAGTTAACCGTCGGAAAATATTTTTTTGAAAAAATCCCTAAGCCCCGGGGTCACAATTTCAGCAAAAATCTGACTTTTGGCAATTCACTCAAAAATGATGCCAGAAGCTTGCAAATGATCCCCTGAATGTTTTGGCGTCGAAACAGAAGGCTTTTTATCACAGGACAAGAAATCAGCCCTCAACAACTTAACCGGCGGAAAATATTTTTTTGAAAAAATCCCTAAGCCCCGGGGTCACAATTTCAGCAAAAATCTGACTTTTGGCAAATTCACTCAAAAATGATTCCAGAAGCTTGCAAATGCTCCCCTGAAAGTTATGGCGATGGAAACAGAAGGCTTTTTATCACAGGACAAGAAATCAGTCCTAAACAACTTAACCGGCAGAAAATATTTTTTTAAAAAAATCAACAACTTAACCGGCGGAAAATATTTTTTTGAAAAAATCCCTAAGCCCCGGGGTCAAAATTTCAGCAATTATCTTACTTTTGGCGATTCAATCAAAAATGATGCCAGAAGCTTGCAAATGCTCCCCTGAAAGTTTTGGCGATGGAAACAGAAGGCTTTTTATCACAGAACAAGAAATCAGCCCTCAACAAGTTAACCGTCGGAAAATATTTTTTTGAAAAAATCCCTAAGCCCCGGGGTCACAATTTCAGCAAAAATCTGTCTTTTGGCAATTCACTCAAAAATAATGCCAGAAGCTTGCAAATGATCCCCTGAATGTTTTGGCGGTCGAAACAGAAGGCTTTTTATCACAGGAGAAGAAATCAGCCCTCAACAACTTAACCGTCAGAAAATATTTTTTTGAAAAAATCCCTAAGACCCGGGGTCACAATTTCAGCAAAAATCTAACTTTTGGCAATTCACTCAAAAATAATGCCAGAAACTTGCAAATGATCCCCTGAAAATTTTGGCGATGGAAACAGAAGGCTTTTTATCACAGGACAAGAAATCAGCCCTCAACAACTTAACCGGCGGAAAATATTTTTTTGAAAAAATCCCTAAGCCCCGGGGTCACAATTTCAGCAATTATCTGACTTTTGGCGATTCAATCAAAAATGATGCCAGAAGCTTGCAAATGCTCCCCTGAAAGTTTTTGCCGTCGAAACAGAAGGCTTTTTATCACAGAACAAGAAATCAGCCCTCAACAAGTTAACCGTCGGAAAATATTTTTTTGAAAAAATCCCTAAGCCCCGGGGTCACAATTTCAGCAAAAATCTGACTTTTGGCAATTCACTCAAAAATGATGCCAGAAGCTTGCAAATGATCCCCTGAATGTTTTGGCATCGAAACAGAAGGCTTTTTATCACAGGACAAGAAATCAGCCCTCAACAACTTAACCGGCGGAAAATATTTTTTTGAAAAAATCCCTAAGCCCCGGGGTCACAATTTCAGCAAAAATCTGACTTTTGGCAAATTCACTCAAAAATGGTGTGGGAAGGTTGCAAATGCTCCCCTGAAAGTTACGGCGATGGAAACAGAAGGCTTTTTATCACAGGACAAGAAATCAGCCCTCAACAACTTAACCGGCAGAAAATATTTTTTTTAAAAAATCCCTAAGCCCCGGGGTCACAATTTCAGCAAAAATCTGACTTTTGGCGATTCACTCAAAAATGATGCCAACCGGTTGCAAATGCTGCCCTGAAAGTTTTTGCCGTCGAAACAGAAGGCTTTTTATCAAAGGACAAGAAATCAGCCCTCAACAACTTAACCGGCGGAAAATATTTTTTTGAAAAAATCAACAATTTAACCGGCGGAAAATATTTTTTTGAAAAAATCCCTAAGCCCCGGGGTCACAATTTCAGCAATTATCTGACTTTTGGCGGTTCAATCAAAAATGATGCCAGAAGCTTGCAAATGCTCCCCTGAAAGTTTTGGCCGTCGAAACAGAAGGCTTTTTATCACAGGACAAGAAATCAGCCCTCAACAACTTAACCGGCGGAAAATATTTTTTTGAAAAAATCCCTAAGCCCCGGGGTCACAATTTCAGCAAAAATCTGACTTTTGGCGATTCACTCAAAAATGATGCCAGAAGCTTGCAATTGATCCCCTGAATGTTTTGGCGGTCGAAACAGAAGGCTTTTTATCACAGGACAAGAAATCAGCCCTCAACAATTTAACCGGCGGAAAATATTTTTTTAAAAAAATCCCTAAGCCCCGGGGTAACAATTTCAGCAAAAATCTGACTTTTGGCGATTCCCTCAAAAATGGTGCCAGAAGCTTGCAAATGCTCCCCTGAAAGTTTTGGCGATGGAAACAGAAGGCTTTTTATCACAGAACAAGAAATCAGCCCTCAACAAGTTAACCGTCGGAAAATATTTTTTTGAAAAAATCCCTAAGCCCCGGGGTCACAATTTCAGCAAAAATCTGACTTTTGGCAATTCACTCAAAAATGATGCCAGAAGCTTGCAAATGATCCCCTGAATGTTTTGGCGTCGAAACAGAAGGCTTTTTATCACAGGACAAGAAATCAGCCCTCAACAACTTAACCGGCGGAAAATATTTTTTTGAAAAAATCCCTAAGCCCCGGGGTCACAATTTCAGCAAAAATCTGACTTTTGGCAAATTCACTCAAAAATGGTGTGGGAAGGTTGCAAATGCTCCCCTGAAAGTTACGGCGATGGAAACAGAAGGCTTTTTATCACAGGACAAGAAATCAGCCCTCAACAACTTAACCGGCAGAAAATATTTTTTTAAAAAAATCCCTAAGCCCCGGGGTCACAATTTCAGCAAAAATCTGACTTTTGGCAATTCACTCAAAAATAATGCCAGAAGCTTGCAAATGCTCCCCTGAAAGTTTTGGCGATGGAAACAGAAGGCTTTTTATCACAGAACAAGAAATCAGCCCTCAACAAGTTAACCGTCGGAAAATATTTTTTTGAAAAAATCCCTAAGCCCCGGGGTCACAATTTCAGCAAAAATCTGACTTTTGGCAATTCACTCAAAAATGATGCCAGAAGCTTGCAAATGATCCCCTGAATGTTTTGGCGGTCGAAACAGAATGCTTTTTATCACAGGACAAGAAATCAGCCCTCAACAACTTAACCGGCGGAAAATATTTTTTTGAAAAAATCCCTAAGCCCCGGGGTCACAATTTCAGCAAAAAATCTGACTTTTGGCAAATTCACTCAAAAATGGTGTGGGAAGGTTGCAAATGCTCCCCTGAAAGTTACGGCGATGGAAACAGAAGGCTTTTTATCACAGGACAAGAAATCAGCCCTCAACAACTTAACCGGCGGAAAATATTTTTTTGAAAAAATCCCTAAGCCCCGAGGTCATAATTTCAGCAATTATCTGACTTTTGGCGATTCACTCAAAAATGATGCCAGAAGCTTGCAAATGCTTCCCTGAAAGTTTTGGCGATGGAAACAGAAAGCTTTTTATCACGGAACAAGAAATCAGCCCTCAACAACTTAACCGTCGGAAAATATTTTTTTGAAAAAATCCCTAAGCCCCGGGGTCACAATTTCAGCAAAAATCTGACTTTTGGCAAATTCACTCAAAAATGATTCCAGAAGCTTGCAAATGCTCCCCTGAAAGTTATGGCGATAGAAACAGAAGGCTTTTTATCACAGGACAATAAATCAGTCCTAAACAACTTAACCGGCAGAAAATATTTTTTTTAAAAAATCCATAAGCCCCGGGGTCACAATTTCAGCAAAAATCTGACTTTTGGCGATTCACTCAAAAATGATGCCAGAAGCTTGCAAATGCTGCCCTGAAAGTTTTTGCCGTCGAAACAGAAGGCTTTTTATCAAAGGACAAGAAATCAGCCCTCAACAACTTAACCGGCGGAAAATATTTTTTTCAAAAAAATCAACAACTTAACCGGCGGAAAATATTTTTTTGAAAAAATCCCTAAGCCCCGGGGTCAAAATTTCAGCAATTATCTGACTTTTGGCGATTCAATCAAAAATGATGCCAGAAGCTTGCAAATGCTCCCCTGAAAGTTTTGGCGATGGAAACAGAAGGCTTTTTATCACAGAACAAGAAATCAACCCTCAACAAGTTAACCGTCGGAAAATATTTTTTTGAAAAAATCCCTAAGCCCCGGGGTCACAATTTCAGCAAAAATCTGACTTTTGGCAATTCACTCAAAAATAATGCCAGAAGCTTGCAAATGATCCCCTGAATGTTTTGGCGGTCGAAACAGAAGGCTTTTTATCACAGGAGAAGAAATCAGCCCTCAACAACTTAACAGTCAGAAAATATTTTTTTGAAAAAATCCCTAAGACCCGGGGTCACAATTTCAGCAAAAATCTGACTTTTGGCAATTCACTCAAAAATAATGCCAGAAACTTGCAAATGATCCCCTGAAAATTTTGGCGGTCGAAACAGAAGGCTTTTTATCACAGGACAAGAAATCAGCCCTCAACAACTTAACCGGCAGAAAATTTTTTTTTGAAAAAATCCCTAAGCCCCGGGGTCACAATTTCAGCAAAAATCTGACTTTTGGCAAATTCACTCAAAAATGGTTTGGGAAGGTTGCAAATGCTCCCCTGAAAGTTACGGCGATGGAAACAGAAGGCTTTTTATCACAGGACAAGAAATCAGCCCTCAACAACTTAACCGGCGGAAAATATTTTTTTGAAAAAATCCCTAAGCCCCGGGGTCACAATTTCAGCAATTATCTGACTTTTGGCGATTCAATCAAAAATGATGCCAGAAGCTTGCAAATGCTCCCCTGAAAGTTTTGGCCGTCGAAACAGAAGGCTTTTTATCACAGGACAAGAAATCAGCCCTCAACAACTTAACCGGCGGAAAATATTTTTTTGAAAAAATCCCTAAGCCCCGGGGTCACAATTTCAGCAAAAATCTGACTTTTGGCGATTCACTCAAAAATGATGCCAGAAGCTTGCAATTGATCCCCTGAATGTTTTGGCAGTCGAAACAGAAGGCTTTTTATCACAGGACAAGAAATCAGCCCTCAACAATTTAACCGGCGGAAAATATTTTTTTAAAAAAATCCCTAAGCCCCGGGGTAACAATTTCAGCAAAAATCTGACTTTTGGCGATTCCCTCAAAAATGGTGCCAGAAGCTTGCAAATGCTCCCCTGAAAGTTTTGGCGATGGAAACAGAAGGCTTTTTATCACAGAACAAGAAATCAGCCCTCAACAAGTTAACCGTCGGAAAATATTTTTTTGAAAAAATCCCTAAGCCCCGGGGTCACAATTTCAGCAAAAATCTGACTTTTGGCAATTCACTCAAAAATGATGCCAGAAGCTTGCAAATGATCCCCTGAATGTTTTGGCGTCGAAACTGAAGGCTTTTTATCACAGGACAAGAAATCAGCCCTCAACAACTTAACCGGCGGAAAATATTTTTTTGAAAAAATCCCTAAGCCCCGGGGTCACAATTTCAGCAATTATCTGACTTTTGGCGATTCACTCAAAAATGATGCCAGAAGCTTGCAAATGCTCCCCTGAAAGTTATGGCGATGGAAACAGAAGGCTTTTTATCACAGGACAAGAAATCAGTCCTAAACAACTTAACCGGCAGAAAATATTTTTTTAAAAAAATCAACAACTTAACCGGCGGAAAATATTTTTTTGAAAAAATCCCTAAGCCCCGGGGTCAAAATTTCAGCAATTATCTGACTTTTGGCGATTCAATCAAAAATGATGCCAGAAGCTTGCAAATGCTCCCCTGAAAGTTTTGGTGATGGAAACAGAAGGCTTTTTATCACAGAACAAGAAATCAGCCCTCAACAAGTTAACCGTCGGAAAATATTTTTTTGAAAAAATCCCTAAGCCCCGGGGTCACAATTTCAGCAAAAATCTGACTTTTGGCAATTCACTCAAAAATAATGCCAGAAGCTTGCAAATGATCCCCTGAATGTTTTGGCGGTCGAAACAGAAGGCTTTTTATCACAGGAGAAGAAATCAGCCCTCAACAACTTAACCGTCAGAAAATATTTTTTTGAAAAAATCCCTAAGACCCGGGGTCACAATTTCAGCAAAAATCTGACTTTTGGCAATTCACTCAAAAATAATGCCAGAAACTTGCAAATGATCCCCTGAAAATTTTGGCGATGGAAACAGAAGGCTTTTTATCACAGGACAAGAAATCAGCCCTCAACAACTTAACAGGCAGAAAATATTTTTTTAAAAAAATCCCTAAGCCCCGGGGTCACAATTTCAGCAAAAATCTGACTTTTGGCGATTCACTCAAAAATGATGCCAACCGGTTGCAAATGCTGCCCTGAAAGTTTTTGCCGTCGAAACAGAAGGCTTTTTATCAAAGGACAAGAAATCAGCCCTCAACAACTTAACCGGCGGAAAATATTTTTTTGAAAAAATCAACAATTTAACCGGCGGAAAATATTTTTTTGAAAAAATCCCTAAGCCCCGGGTCACAATTTCAGCAATTATCTGACTTTTGGCGATTCAATCAAAAATGATGCCAGAAGCTTGCAAATGCTCCCCTGAAAGTTTTTGCCGTCGAAACAGAAGGCTTTTTATCACAGAACAAGAAATCAGCCCTCAACAAGTTAACCGTCGGAAAATATTTTTTTGAAAAAATCCCTAAGCCCCGGGGTCACAATTTCAGCAGAAATCTGACTTTTGGCAATTCACTCAAAAATGATGCCAGAAGCTTGCAAATGATCCCCTGAATGTTTTGGCGTCGAAACAGAAGGCTTTTTATCACAGGACAAGAAATCAGCCCTCAACAACTTAACCGGCGGAAAATATTTTTTTGAAAAAATCCCTAAGCCCCGGGGTCACAATTTCAGCAAAAATCTGACTTTTGGCAAATTCACTCAAAAATGGTGTGGGAAGGTTGCAAATGCTCCCCTGAAAGTTACGGCGATGGAAACAGAAGGCTTTTTATCACAGGACAAGAAATCAGCCCTCAACAACTTAACCGGCAGAAAATATTTTTTTAAAAAAATCCCTAAGCCCCGGGGTCACAATTTCAGCAAAAATCTGACTTTTGGCGATTCACTCAAAAATGATGCCAACCGGTTGCAAATGCTGCCCTGAAAGTTTTTGCCGTCGAAACAGAAGGCTTTTTATCAAAGGACAAGAAATCAGCCCTCAACAACTTAACCGGCGGAAAATATTTTTTTGAAAAAATCAACAATTTAACCGGCGGAAAATATTTTTTTGAAAAAATCCCTAAGCCCCGGGGTCACAATTTCAGCAATTATCTGACTTTTGGCGATTCAATCAAAAATGATGCCAGAAGCTTGCAAATGCTCCCCTGAAAGTTTTTGCCGTCGAAACAGAAGGCTTTTTATCACAGGACAAGAAATCAGCCCTCAACAACTTAACCGGCGGAAAATATTTTTTTGAAAAAATCCCTAAGCCCCGGGGTCACAATTTCAGCAAAAATCTGACTTTTGGCGATTCACTCAAAAATGATGCCAGAAGCTTGCAAATGATCCCCTGAATGTTTTGGCGGTCGAAACAGAAGGCTTTTTACCACAGGACAAGAAATCAGCCCTCAACAAGTTAACCGTCGGAAAATATTTTTTTGAAAAAATCCCTAAGCCCCGGGGTCACAATTTCAGCAAAAATCTGACTTTTGGCAATTCACTCAAAAATGATGCCAGAAGCTTGCAAATGCTCCCCTGAAAGTTATGGCGATAGAAACAGAAGGCTTTTTATCACAGGACAAGAAATCAGTCCTAAACAACTTAACCGGCAGAAAATATTTTTTTTAAAAAATCCATAAGCCCCGGGGTCACAATTTCAGCAAAAATCTGACTTTTGGCGATTCACTCAAAAATGATGCCAGAAGCTTGCAAATGCTGCCCTGAAAGTTTTTGCCGTCGAAACAGAAGGCTTTTTATCAAAGGACAAGAAATCAGCCCTCAACAACTTAACCGGCGGAAAATATTTTTTTCAAAAAAATCAACAACTTAACCGGCGGAAAATATTTTTTTGAAAAAATCCCTAAGCCCCGGAGTCAAAATTTCAGCAATTATCTGACTTTTGGCGATTCAATCAAAAATGATGCCAGAAGCTTGCAAATGCTCCCCTGAAAGTTTTGGCGATGGAAACAGAAGGCTTTTTATCACAGAACAAGAAATCAGCCCTCAACAAGTTAACCGTCGGAAAATATTTTTTTGAAAAAATCCCTAAGCCCCGGGGTAAATATTTCAGCAAAAATCTGACTTTTGGCAATTCACTCAAAAATAATGCCAGAAGCTTGCAAATGATCCCCTGAATGTTTTGGCGGTCGAAACAGAAGGCTTTTTATCACAGGACAAGAAATCAGCCCTCAACAACTTAACCGTCAGAAAATATTTTTTTGAAAAAATCCCTAAGCCCCGGGGTCACAATTTCAGCAAAAATCTGACTTTTGGCAAATTCACTCAAAAATGGTTTGGGAAGGTTGCAAATGCTCCCCTGAAAGTTACGGCGATGGAAACAGAAGGCTTTTTATCACAGGACAAGAAATCAGCCCTCAACAACTTAACCGGCGGAAAATATTTTTTTGAAAAAATCCCTAAGCCCCGGGGTCACAATTTCAGCAATTATCTGACTTTTGGCGATTCAATCAAAAATGATGCCAGAAGCTTGCAAATGCTCCCCTGAAAGTTTTGGCCGTCGAAACAGAAGGCTTTTTATCACAGGACAAGAAATCAGCCCTCAACAACTTAACCGGTGGAAAATATTTTTTTGAAAAAATCCCTAAGCCCCGGGGTCACAATTTCAGCAAAAATCTGACTTTTGGCGATTCACTCAAAAATGATGCCAGAAGCTTGCAATTGATCCCCTGAATGTTTTGGCGGTCGAAACAGAAGGCTTTTTATCACAGGACAAGAAATCAGCCCTCAACAATTTAACCGGGGGAAATTTTTTTTTAAAAAAATCCCTAAGCCCCGGGGTAACAATTTCAGCAAAAATCTGACTTTTGGCGATTCCCTCAAAAATGGTGCCAGAAGCTTGCAAATGCTCCCCTGAAAGTTTTGGCGATGGAAACAGAAGGCTTTTTATCACAGAACAAGAAATCAGCTCTCAACAAGTTAACCGTCGGAAAATATTTTTTTGAAAAAATCCCTAAGCCCCGGGGTCACAATTTCAGCAAAAATCTGACTTTTGGCAATTCACTCAAAAATGATGCCAGAAGCTTGCAAATGATCCCCTGAATGTTTTGGCGTCGAAACTGAAGGCTTTTTATCACAGGACAAGAAATCAGCCCTCAACAACTTAACCGGCGGAAAATATTTTTTTGAAAAAATCCCTAAGCCCCGGGGTCACAATTTCAGCAAAAATCTGACTTTTGGCAAATTCACTCAAAAATGATTCCAGAAGCTTGCAAATGCTCCCCTGAAAGTTATGGCGATGGAAACAGAAGGCTTTTTATCACAGGACAAGAAATCAGTCCTAAACAACTTAACCGGCAGAAAATATTTTTTTAAAAAAATCAACAACTTAACCGGCGGAAAATATTTTTTTGAAAAAATCCCTAAGCCCCGGGGTCAAAATTTCAGCAATTATCTGACTTTTGGCGATTCAATCAAAAATGATGCCAGAAGCTTGCAAATGCTCCCCTGAAAGTTTTGGCGATGGAAACAGAAGGCTTTTTATCACAGAACAAGAAATCAGCCCTCAACAAGTTAACCGTCGGAAAATATTTTTTTGAAAAAATCCCTAAGCCCCGGGGTCACAATTTCAGCAAAAATCTGACTTTTGGCAATTCACTCAAAAATAATGCCAGAAGCTTGCAAATGATCCCCTGAATGTTTTGGCGGTCGAAACAGAAGGCTTTTTATCACAGGAGAAGAAATCAGCCCTCAACAACTTAACCGTCAGAAAATATTTTTTTGAAAAAATCCCTAAGACCCGGGGTCACAATTTCAGCAAAAATCTGACTTTTGGCAATTCACTCAAAAATAATGCCAGAAACTTGCAAATGATCCCCTGAAAATTTTGGCGATGGAAACAGAAGGCTTTTTATCACAGGACAAGAAATCAGCCCTCAACAACTTAACCGGCAGAAAATATTTTTTTAAAAAAATCCCTAAGCCCCGGGGTCACAATTTCAGCAAAAATCTGACTTTTGGCGATTCACTCAAAAATGATGCCAACCGGTTGCAAATGCTGCCCTGAAAGTTTTTGCCGTCGAAACAGAAGGCTTTTTATCAAAGGACAAGAAATCAGCCCTCAACAACTTAACCGGCGGAAAATATTTTTTTGACAAAATCAACAATTTAACCGGCGGAAAATATTTTTTTGAAAAAATCCCTAAGCCCCGGGGTCACAATTTCAGCAATTATCTGACTTTTGGCGATTCAATCAAAAATGATGCCAGAAGCTTGCAAATGCTCCGCTGAAAGTTTTTGCCGTCGAAACAGAAGGCTTTTTATCACAGGACAAGAAATCAGCCCTCAACAACTTAACCGGCGGAAAATATTTTTTTGAAAAAATCCCTAAGCCCCGGGGTCACAATTTCAGCAAAAATCTGACTTTTGGCGATTCACTCAAAAATGATGCCAGAAGCTTGCAAATGATCCCCTGAATGTTTTGGCGGTCGAAACAGAAGGCTTTTTATCACAGGACAAGAAATCAGCCCTCAACAATTTAACCAGCGGAAAATATTTTTTTAAAAAAATCCCTAAGCCCCGGGGTAACAATTTCAGCAAAAATCTGACTTTTGGCGATTCCCTCAAAAATGGTGCCAGAAGCTTGCAAATGCTCCCCTGAAAGTTTTGGCGATGGAAACAGAAGGCTTTTTATCACAGAACAAGAAATCAGCCCTCAACAAGTTAACCGTCGGAAAATATTTTTTTGAAAAAATCCCTAAGCCCCGGGGTCACAATTTCAGCAAAAATCTGACTTTTGGCGATTCACTCAAAAATGATGCCAGAAGCTTGCAAATGCTCCCCTGAAAGTTTTGGCGATGGAAACAGAAGGCTTTTTATCACAGGACAAGAAATCAGCCCTCAACAACTTAACCGGCGGAAAATATTTTTTTGAAAAAATCCCTAAGCCCCGGGGTCACAATTTCAGCAAAAATCTGACTTTTGGCGATTCACTCAAAAATGATGCCAGAAGCTTGCAATTGATCCCCTGAATGTTTTGGCGGTCGAAACAGAAGGCTTTTTATCACAGGACAAGAAATCAGCCCTCAACAATTTAACCGGCGGAAAATATTTTTTTAAAAAAATCCCTAAGCCCCGGGGTAACAATTTCAGCAAAAATCTGACTTTTGGCGATTCCCTCAAAAATGGTGCCAGAAGCTTGCAAATGCTCCCCTGAAAGTTTTGGCGATGGAAACAGAAGGCTCTTTATCACAGAACAAGAAATCAGCCCTCAACAAGTTAACCGTCGGAAAATATTTTTTTGAAAAAATCCCTAAGCCCCGGGGTCACAATTTCAGCAAAAATCTGACTTTTGGCAATTCACTCAAAAATGATGCCAGAAGCTTGCAAATGATCCCCTGAATGTTTTGGCGTCGAAACTGAAGGCTTTTTATCACAGGACAAGAAATCAGCCCTCAACAACTTAACCGGCGGAAAATATTTTTTTGAAAAAATCCCTAAGCCCCGGGGTCACAATTTCAGCAAAAATCTGACTTTTGGCAAATTCACTCAAAAATGATTCCAGAAGCTTGCAAATGCTCCCCTGAAAGTTATGGCGATGGAAACAGAAGGCTTTTTATCACAGGACAAGAAATCAGTCCTAAACAACTTAACCGGCAGAAAATATTTTTTTAAAAAAATCAACAACTTAACCGGCGGAAAATATTTTTTTGAAAAAATCCCTAAGCCCCGGGGTCAAAATTTCAGCAATTATCTGACTTTTGGCGATTCAATCAAAAATGATGCCAGAAGCTTGCAAATGCTCCCCTGAAAGTTTTGGCGATGGAAACAGAAGGCTTTTTATCACAGAACAAGAAATCAGCCCTCAACAAGTTAACCGTCGGAAAATATTTTTTTGAAAAAATCCCTAAGCCCCGGGGTCACAATTTCAGCAAAAATCTGACTTTTGGCAATTCACTCAAAAATAATGCCAGAAGCTTGCAAATGATCCCCTGAATGTTTTGGCGGTCGAAACAGAAGGCTTTTTATCACAGGAGAAGAAATCAGCCCTCAACAACTTAACCGTCAGAAAATATTTTTTTGAAAAAATCCCTAAGACCCGGGGTCACAATTTCAGCAAAAATCTGACTTTTGGCAATTCACTCAAAAATAATGCCAGAAACTTGCAAATGATCCCCTGAAAATTTTGGCGATGGAAACAGAAGGCTTTTTATCACAGGACAAGAAATCAGCCCTCAACAACTTAACCGGCAGAAAATATTTTTTTAAAAAAATCCCTAAGCCCCGGGGTCACAATTTCAGCAAAAATCTGACTTTTGGCGATTCACTCAAAAATGATGCCAACCGGTTGCAAATGCTGCCCTGAAAGTTTTTGCCGTCGAAACAGAAGGCTTTTTATCAAAGGACAAGAAATCAGCCCTCAACAACTTAACCGGCGGAAAATATTTTTTTGAAAAAATCAACAATTTAACCGGCGGAAAATATTTTTTTGAAAAAATCCCTAAGCCCCGGGTCACAATTTCAGCAATTATCTGACTTTTGGCGATTCAATCAAAAATGATGCCAGAAGCTTGCAAATGCTCCCCTGAAAGTTTTTGCCGTCGAAACAGAAGGCTTTTTATCACAGAACAAGAAATCAGCCCTCAACAAGTTAACCGTCGGAAAATATTTTTTTGAAAAAATCCCTAAGCCCCGGGGTCACAATTTCAGCAAAAATCTGACTTTTGGCAATTCACTCAAAAATGATGCCAGAAGCTTGCAAATGATCCCCTGAATGTTTTGGCGTCGAAACAGAAGGCTTTTTATCACAGGACAAGAAATCAGCCCTCAACAACTTAACCGGCGGAAAATATTTTTTTGAAAAAATCCCTAAGCCCCGGGGTCACAATTTCAGCAAAAATCTGACTTTTGGCAAATTCACCCAAAAATGGTGTGGGAAGGTTGCAAATGCTCCCCTGAAAGTTACGGCGATGGAAACAGAAGGCTTTTTATCACAGGACAAGAAATCATCCCTCAACAACTTAACCGGCAGAAAATATTTTTTTAAAAAAATCCCTAAGCCCCGGGGTCACAATTTCAGCAAAAATCTGACTTTTGGCGATTCACTCAAAAATGATGCCAACCGGTTGCAAATGCTGCCCTGAAAGTTTTTGCCGTCGAAACAGAAGGCTTTTTATCAAAGGACAAGAAATCAGCCCTCAACAACTTAACCGGCGGAAAATATTTTTTTGAAAAAATCAACAATTTAAACGGCGGAAAATATTTTTTTGAAAAAATCCCTAAGCCCCGGGGTCACAATTTCAGCAATTATCTGACTTTTGGCGATTCAATCAAAAATGATGCCAGAAGCTTGCAAATGCTCCCCTGAAAGTTTTTGCCGTCGAAACAGAAGGCTTTTTATCACAGGACAAGAAATCAGCCCTCAACAACTTAACCGGCGGAAAATATTTTTTTGAAAAAATCCCTAAGCCCCGGGGTCACAATTTCAGCAAAAATCTGACTTTTGGCGATTCACTCAAAAATGATGCCAGAAGCTTGCAAATGCTCCCCTGAAAGTTTTTGCCGTTGAAACAGAAGGCTTTTTATCACAGGAGAAGAAATCAGCCCTCAACAACTTAACCGTCGGAAAATATTTTTTTGAAAAAATCCCTAAGCCCCGGGTTCACAATTTCAGCAAAAATCTGACTTTTGGCGATTCACTCAAAAATGATGCCAGAAGCTTGCAAATGCTCCCCTGAAAGTTTTTGCCGTTGAAACAGAAGGCTTTTTATCACAGGAGAAGAAATCAGCCCTCAACAACTTAACCGTCAGAAAATATTTTTTTGAAAAAATCCCTAAGCCCCGGGGTCACAATTTCAGCAAAAAATCTGACTTTTGGCAAATTCACTCAAAAATGGTGTGGGAAGGTTGCAAATGCTCCCCTGAAAGTTACGGCGATGGAAACAGAAGGCTTTTTATCACAGGACAAGAAATCAGCCCTCAACAACTTAACCGGCGGAAAATATTTTTTTGAAAAAATCCCTAAGCCCCGAGGTCACAATTTCAGCAATTATCTGACTTTTGGCGATTCACTCAAAAATGATGCCAGAAGCTTGCAAATGCTTCCCTGAAAGTTTTGGCGATGGAAACAGAAGGCTTTTTATCACAGGACAAGAAATCAGTCCTAAACAACTTAACCGGCAGAAAATATTTTTTTAAAAAAATCCCTAAGCCCCGGGGTCACAATTTCAGCAAAAATCTGACTTTTGGCGATTCACTCAAAAATGATGCCAGAAGCTTGCAAATGCTGCCCTGAAAGTTTTTGCCGTCGAAACAGAAGGCTTTTTATCAAAGGACAAGAAATCAGCCCTCAACAACTTAACCGGCGGAAAATATTTTTTTGAAAAAATCAACAACTTAACCGGCGGAAAATATTTTTTTGAAAAAATCCCTAAGCCCCGGGGTCAAAATTTCAGCAATTATCTGACTTTTGGCGATTCAATCAAAAATGATGCCAGAAGCTTGCAAATGCTCCCCTGAAAGTTTTGGCGATGGAAACAGAAGGCTTTTTATCACAGAACAAGAAATCAGCCCTCAACAAGTTAACCGTCGGAAAATATTTTTTTGAAAAAATCCCTAAGCCCCGGGGTCACAATTTCAGCAAAAATCTGACTTTTGGCGATTCCCTCAAAAATGGTGCCAGAAGCTTGCAAATGCTCCCCTGAAAGTTTTGGCGGTCGAAACAGAAGGCTTTTTATCACAGGACAAGAAATCAGCCCTCAACAACTTAACCGGCGGAAAATATTTTTTTGAAAAAATCCCTAAGCCCCGGGGTCACAATTTCAGCAAAAAATCTGACTTTTGGCAAATTCACTCAAAAATGGTGTGGGAAGGTTGCAAATGCTCCCCTGAAAGTTACGGCGATGGAAACAGAAGGCTTTTTATCACAGGACAAGAAATCAGCCCTCAACAACTTAAGCGGCGGAAAATATTTTTTTGAAAAAATCCCTAAGCCCCGAGGTCACAATTTCAGCAATTATCTGACTTTTGGCGATTCACTCAAAAATGATGCCAGAAGCTTGCAAATGCTTCCCTGAAAGTTTTGGCGATGGAAACAGAAGGCTTTTTATCACAGGACAAGAAATCAGTCCTAAACAACTTAACCGGCAGAAAATATTTTTTTGAAAAAATCCCTAAGCCCCGGGGTCACAATTTCAGCAAAAATCTGACTTTTGGCGATTCACTCAAAAATGATGCCAGAAGCTTGCAAATGCTGCCCTGAAAGTTTTTGCCGTCGAAACAGAAGGCTTTTTATCAAAGGACAAGAAATCAGCCCTCAACAACTTAACCGGCGGAAAATATTTTTTTGAAAAAATCAACAACTTAACCGGCGGAAAATATTTTTTTGAAAAAATCCCTAAGCCCCGGGGTCAAAATTTCAGCAATTATCTGACTTTTGGCGATTCAATCAAAAATGATGCCAGAAGCTTGCAAATGCTCCCCTGAAAGTTTTGGCGATGGAAACAGAAGGCTTTTTATCACAGAACAAGAAATCAGCCCTCAACAAGTTAACCGGCGGAAAATATTTTTTTGAAAAAATCCCTAAGCCCCGGGGTCACAATTTCAGCAAAAATCTGACTTTTGGCAATTCACTCAAAAATAATGCCAGAAGCTTGCAAATGATCCCCTGAATGTTTTGGCGGTCGAAACAGAAGGCTTTTTATCACAGGACAAGAAATCAGCCCTCAACAACTTAACCGTCGGAAAATATTTTTTTGAAAAAATCCCTAAGCCCCGGGGTCACAATTTCAGCAAAAATCTGACTTTTGGCGATTCACTCAAAAATGATGCCAGAAGCTTGCAAATGCTCCCCTGAAAGTTTTTGCCGTTGAAACAGAAGGCTTTTTATCACAGGAGAAGAAATCAGCCCTCAACAACTTAACCGTCAGAAAATATTTTTTTGAAAAAATCCCTAAGCCCCGGGGTCACAATTTCAGCAAAAATCTGACTTTTGACAATTCACTCAAAAATAATGCCAGAAGCTTGCAAATGATCCCCTGAAAATTTTGGCGGTCGAAACAGAAGGCTTTTTATCACAGGACAAGAAATCAGCCCTCAACAACTTAACCGGCAGAAAATATTTTTTTGAAAAAATCCCTAAGCCCCGGGGTCACAATTTCAGCAAAAATCTGACTTTTGGCAAATTCACTCAAAAATGGTTTGGGAAGGTTGCAAATGCTCCCCTGAAAGTTACGGCGATGGAAACAGAAGGCTTTTTATCACAGGACAAGAAATCAGCCCTCAACAACTTAACCGGCGGAAAATATTTTTTTGAAAAAATCCCTAAGCCCCGGGGTCACAATTTCAGCAATTATCTGACTTTTGGCGATTCACTCAAAAATGATGCCAGAAGCTTGCAAATGCTTCCCTGAAAGTTTTGGCGATGGAAACAGAAAGCTTTTTATCACGGAACAAGAAATCAGCCCTCAACAACTTAACCGTCGGAAAATATTTTTTTAAAAAAATCCCTAAGCCCCGGGGGTAACAATTTCAGCAAAAATCTGACTTTTGGCAATTCACTCAATAATGATGCCAGAAGCTTGCAAATGCTCCCCTGAAAGTATTGGCCGTCGAAACAGAAAGCTTTTTATCACAGGAGAAGAAATCAGCCCTCAAATACTTAACTGGCGGAAAATATATTTTTGAAAAAATCCCTAAGCCCCGGGGTCACAATTTCAGCAAAAATCTGACTTTTGGCGATTCACTCAAAAATGATGCCAGAAGCTTGCAAATGATCCCCTGAAAATTTTGGCGATGGAAACAGAAGGCTTTTTATCACAGAACAAGAAATCAGCCCTCAACAAGTTAACCGTCGGAAAATATTTTTTTGAAAAAATCCCTAAGCCCCGGGGTCACAATTACAGCAAAAATCTGACTTTTGGCGATTCACTCAAAAATGATGCCAGAAGCTTGCAAATGCTTCCCTGAAAGTTTTGGCGATGGAAACAGAAAGCTTTTTATCACGGAACAAGAAATCAGCCCTCAACAACTTAACCGTCGGAAAATATTTTTTTGAAAAAATCCCTAAGCCCCGGGGTCACAATTTCAGCAAAAATCTGACTTTTGGCAATTCACTCAAAAATGGTGTGAGAAGGTTGCAAATGCTCCCCTGAAAGTTTTGGCGATGGAAACAGAAGGCTTTTTATCACAGGACAAGAAATCAGCCCTCAACAACTTAACCGGCGGAAAATATTTTTTTGAAAAAATCCCGAAGCCCCGGGGTCACAATTTCAGCAATTATCTGACTTTTGGCGATTCACTCAAAAATGATGCCAGAAGCTTGCAAATGCTTCCCTGAAAGTTTTGGCGATGGAAACAGAAAGCTTTTTATCACGGAACAAGAAATCAGCCCTCAACAACTTAACCGTCGGAAAATATTTTTTTGAAAAAATCCCTAAGCCCCGGGGTCACAATTTCAGCAAAAATCTGACTTTTGGCAAATTCACTCAAAAATGATGCCAGAAGCTTGCAAATGCTCCCCTGAAAGTTATGGTGATGGAAACAGAAGGCTTTTTATCACAGGACAAGAAATCAGTCCTCAACAACTTAACCGGCAGAAAATATTTTTTTAAAAAAATCCCTAAGCCCCGGGGTCACAATTTCAGCAAAAATCTGACTTTTGGCGATTCACTCAAAAATGATGCCAACCGGTTGCAAATGCTGCCCTGAAAGTTTTTGCCGTCGAAACAGAAGGCTTTTTATCAAAGGACAAGAAATCAGCCCTCAACAACTTAACCGGCGGAAAATATTTTTTTGAAAAAATCAACAATTTAACCGGCGGAAAATATTTTTTTGAAAAAATCCCTAAGCCCCGGGGTCACAATTTCAGCAATTATCTGACTTTTGGCGATTCAATCAAAAATGATGCCAGAAGCTTGCAAATGCTCCCCTGAAAGTTTTTGCCGTCGAAACAGAAGGCTTTTTATCACAGGACAAGAAATCAGCCCTCAACAACTTAACCGGCGGAAAATATTTTTTTTGAAAAAATCCCTAAGCCCCGGGGTCACAATTTCAGCAAAAATCTGACTTTTGGCGATTCACTCAAAAATGATGCCAGAAGCTTGCAAATGATCCCCTGAATGTTTTGGCGGTCGAAACAGAAGGCTTTTTATCACAGGACAAGAAATCAGCCCTCAACAATTTAACCGGCGGAAAATATTTTTTTAAAAAAATCCCTAAGCCCCGGGGTAACAATTTCAGCAAAAATCTGACTTTTGGCGATTCCCTCAAAAATGGTGCCAGAAGCTTGCAAATGCTCCCCTGAAAGTTTTGGAGATGGAAACAGAAGGCTTTTTATCACAGAACAAGAAATCAGCCCTCAACAAGTTAACCGTCGGAAAATATTTTTTTGAAAAAATTCCTAAGCCCCGGGGTCACAATTTCAGCAAAAATCTGACTTTTGGCAATTCACTCAAAAATGATGCCAGAAGCTTGCAAATGATCCCCTGAATGTTTTGGCGGTCGAAACAGAAGGCTTTTTATCACAGGACAAGAAATCAGCCCTCAACAACTTAACCGGCGGAAAATATTTTTTTGAAAAAATCCCTAAGCCCCGGGGTCACAATTTCAGCAAAAAATCTGACTTTTGGCAAATTCACTCAAAAATGGTGTGGGAAGGTTGCAAATGCTCCCCTGAAAGTTACGGCGATGGAAACAGAAGGCTTTTTATCACAGGACAAGAAATCAGCCCTCAACAACTTAACCGGCGGAAAATATTTTTTTGAAAAAATCCCTAAGCCCCGAGGTCATAATTTCAGCAATTATCTGACTTTTGGCGATTCACTCAAAAATGATGCCAGAAGCTTGCAAATGCTTCCCTGAAAGTTTTGGCGATGGAAACAGAAAGCTTTTTATCACGGAACAAGAAATCAGCCCTCAACAACTTAACCGTCGGAAAATATTTTTTTGAAAAAATCCCTAAGCCCCGGGGTCACAATTTCAGCAAAAATCTGACTTTTGGCAAATTCACTCAAAAATGATTCCAGAAGCTTGCAAATGATCCCCTGAATGTTTTGGCGATAGAAACAGAAGGCTTTTTATCACAGGACAAGAAATCAGTCCTAAACAACTTAACCGGCAGAAAATATTTTTTTTAAAAAAATCCATAAGCCCCGGGGTCACAATTTCAGCAAAAATCTGACTTTTGGCGATTCACTCAAAAATGATGCCAGAAGCTTGCAAATGCTGCCCTGAAAGTTTTTGCCGTCGAAACAGAAGGCTTTTTATCAAAGGACAAGAAATCAGCCCTCAACAACTTAACCGGCGGAAAATATTTTTTTCAAAAAAATCAACAACTTAACCGGCGGAAAATATTTTTTTGAAAAAATCCCTAAGCCCCGGGGTCAAAATTTCAGCAATTATCTGACTTTTGGCGATTCAATCAAAAATGATGCCAGAAGCTTGCAAATGCTCCCCTGAAAGTTTTGGCGATGGAAACAGAAGGCTTTTTATCACAGAACAAGAAATCAGCCCTCAACAAGTTAACCGTCGGAAAATATTTTTTTGAAAAAATCCCTAAGCCCCGGGGTCACAATTTCAGCAAAAATCTGACTTTTGGCAATTCACTCAAAAATAATGCCAGAAGCTTGCAAATGATCCCCTGAATGTTTTGGCGGTCGAAACAGAAGGCTTTTTATCACAGGAGAAGAAATCAGCCCTCAACAACTTAACCGTCAGAAAATATTTTTTTGAAAAAATCCCTAAGACCCGGGGTCACAATTTCAGCAAAAATCTGACTTTTGGCAATTCACTCAAAAATAATGCCAGAAACTTGCAAATGATCCCCTGAAAATTTTGGCGGTCGAAACAGAAGGCTTTTTATCACAGGACAAGAAATCAGCCCTCAACAACTTAACCGGCAGAAAATATTTTTTTGAAAAAATCCCTAAGCCCCGGGGTCACAATTTCAGCAAAAATCTGACTTTTGGCAAATTCACTCAAAAATGGTTTGGGAAGGTTGCAAATGCTCCCCTGAAAGTTACGGCGATGGAAACAGAAGGCTTTTTATCACAGGACAAGAAATCAGCCCTCAACAACTTAACCGGCGGAAAATATTTTTTTGAAAAAATCCCTAAGCCCCGGGGTCACAATTTCAGCAATTATCTGACTTTTGGAGATTCAATCAAAAATGATGCCAGAAGCTTGCAAATGCTCCCCTGAAAGTTTTGGCCGTCGAAACAGAAGGCTTTTTATCACAGGACAAGAAATCAGCCCTCAACAACTTAACCGGCGGAAAATATTTTTTTGAAAAAATCCCTAAGCCCCGGGGTCACAATTTCAGCAAAAATCTGACTTTTGGCGATTCACTCAAAAATGATGCCAGAAGCTTGCAAATGATCCCCTGAATGTTTTGGCGGTCGAAACAGAAGGCTTTTTATCACAGGACAAGAAATCAGCCCTCAACAATTTAACCAGCGGAAAATATTTTTTTAAAAAAATCCCTAAGCCCCGGGGTAACAATTTCAGCAAAAATCTGACTTTTGGCGATTCCCTCAAAAATGGTGCCAGAAGCTTGCAAATGCTCCCCTGAAAGTTTTGGCGATGGAAACAGAAGGCTTTTTATCACAGAACAAGAAATCAGCCCTCAACAAGTTAACCGTCGGAAAATATTTTTTTGAAAAAATCCCTAAGCCCCGGGGTCACAATTTCAGCAAAAATCTGACTTTTGGCAATTCACTCAAAAATGATGCCAGAAGCTTGCAAATGATCCCCTGAATGTTTTGGCGGTCGAAACAGAAGGCTTTTTATCACAGGACAAGAAATCAGCCCTCAACAACTTAACCGGCGGAAAATATTTTTTTGAAAAAATCCCTAAGCCCCGGGGTCACAATTTCAGCAAAAAATCTGACTTTTGGCAAATTCACTCAAAAATGGTGTGGGAAGGTTGCAAATGCTCCCCTGAAAGTTACGGCGATGGAAACAGAAGGCTTTTTATCACAGGACAAGAAATCAGCCCTCAACAACTTAACCGGCGGAAAATATTTTTTTGAAAAAATCCCTAAGCCCCGAGGTCACAATTTCAGCAATTATCTGACTTTTGGCGATTCACTCAAAAATGATGCCAGAAGCTTGCAAATGCTTCCCTGAAAGTTTTGGCGATGGAAACAGAAGGCTTTTTATCACAGGACAAGAAATCAGTCCTAAACAACTTAACCGGCAGAAAATATTTTTTTTAAAAAATCCCTAAGCCCCGGGGTCACAATTTCAGCAAAAATCTGACTTTTGGCGATTCACTCAAAAATGATGCCAGAAGCTTGCAAATGCTGCCCTGAAAGTTTTTGCCGTCGAAACAGAAGGCTTTTTATCAAAGGACAAGAAATCAGCCCTCAACAACTTAACCGGCGGAAAATATTTTTTTGAAAAAATCAACAACTTAACCGGCGGAAAATATTTTTTTGAAAAAATTCCTAAGCCCCGGGGTCAAAATTTCAGCAATTATCTGACTTTTGGCGATTCAATCAAAAATGATGCCAGAAGCTTGCAAATGCTCCCCTGAAAGTTTTGGCGATGGAAACAGAAGGCTTTTTATCACAGAACAAGAAATCAGCCCTCAACAAGTTAACTGTCGGAAAATATTTTTTTGAAAAAATCCCTAAGCCCCGGGGTCACAATTTCAGCAAAAATCTGACTTTTGGCAATTCACTCAAAAATAATGCCAGAAGCTTGCAAATGATCCCCTGAATGTTTTGGCGGTCGAAACAGAAGGCTTTTTATCACAGGACAAGAAATCAGCCCTCAACAACTTAACCGTCGGAAAATATTTTTTTGAAAAAATCCCTAAGCCCCGGGGTCACAATTTCAGCAAAAATCTGACTTTTGGCGATTCACTCAAAAATGATGCCAGAAGCTTGCAAATGCTCCCCTGAAAGTTTTTGCCGTTGAAACAGAAGGCTTTTTATCACAGGAGAAGAAATCAGCCCTCAACAACTTAACCGTCAGAAAATATTTTTTTGAAAAAATCCCTAAGCCCCGGGGTCACAATTTCAGCAAAAATCTGACTTTTGACAATTCACTCAAAAATAATGCCAGAAGCTTGCAAATGCTCCCCTGAAAGTATTGGCCGTCGAAACAGAAAGCTTTTTATCACAGGAGAAGAAATCAGCCCTCAAATACTTAACTGGCGGAAAATATATTTTTGAAAAAATCCCTAAGCCCCGGAGTCACAATTTCAGCAAAAATCTGACTTTTGGCAATTCACTCAAAAATGGTGCCAGAAGCTTGCAAATGCTCCCCTGAAAGTTTTGGCGATGGAAACAGAAGGCTTTTTATCACAGAACAAGAAATCAGCCCTCAACAAGTTAACCGTCGGAAAATATTTTTTTGAAAAAATCCCTAAGCCCCGGGGTCACAATTTCAGCAAAAATCTGACTTTTGGCGATTCACTCAAAAATGATGCGAGAAGCTTGCAAATGCTGCCCTGAAAGTTTTTGCCGTCGAAACAGAAGGCTTTTTATCAAAGGACAAGAAATCAGCCCTCAACAACTTAACCGGCGGAAAATATTTTTTTCAAAAAAATCAACAACTTAACCGGCGGAAAATATTTTTTTGAAAAAATCCCTAAGCCCCGGGGTCAAAATTTCAGCAATTATCTGACTTTTGGCGATTCAATCAAAAATGATGCCAGAAGCTTGCAAATGCTCCCCTGAAAGTTTTGGCGATGGAAACAGAAGGCTTTTTATCACAGAACAAGAAATCAGCCCTCAACAAGTTAACCGTCGGAAAATATTTTTTTGAAAAAATCCCTAAGCCCCGGGGTCACAATTTCAGCAAAAATCTGACTTTTGGCAATTCACTCAAAAATAATGCCAGAAGCTTGCAAATGATCCCCTGAATGTTTTGGCGGTCGAAACAGAAGGCTTTTTATCACAGGAGAAGAAATCAGCCCTCAACAACTTAACCGTCAGAAAATATTTTTTTGAAAAAATCCCTAAGACCCGGGGTCACAATTTCAGCAAAAATCTGACTTTTGGCAATTCACTCAAAAATAATGCCAGAAACTTGCAAATGATCCCCTGAAAATTTTGGCGGTCGAAACAGAAGGCTTTTTATCACAGGACAAGAAATCAGCCCTCAACAACTTAACCGGCAGAAAATATTTTTTTGAAAAAATCCCTAAGCCCCGGGGTCACAATTTCAGCAAAAATCTGACTTTTGGCAAATTCACTCAAAAATGGTTTGGGAAGGTTGCAAATGCTCCCCTGAAAGTTACGGCGATGGAAACAGAAGGCTTTTTATCACAGGACAAGAAATCAGCCCTCAACAACTTAACCGGCGGAAAATATTTTTTTGAAAAAATCCCTAAGCCCCGGGGTCACAATTTCAGCAATTATCTGACTTTTGGCGATTCAATCAAAAATGATGCCAGAAGCTTGCAAATGCTCCCCTGAAAGTTTTGGCCATCGAAACAGAAGGCTTTTTATCACAGGACAAGAAATCAGCCCTCAACAACTTAACCAGCGGAAAATATTTTTTTAAAAAAATCCCTAAGCCCCGGGGTAACAATTTCAGCAAAAATCTGACTTTTGGCGATTCCCTCAAAAATGGTGCCAGAAGCTTGCAAATGCTCCCCTGAAAGTTTTGGCGATGGAAACAGAAGGCTTTTTATCACAGAACAAGAAATCAGCCCTCAACAAGTTAACCGTCGGAAAATATTTTTTTGAAAAAATCCCTAAGCCCCGGGGTCACAATTTCAGCAAAAATCTGACTTTTGGCAATTCACTCAAAAATGATGCCAGAAGCTTGCAAATGATCCCCTGAATGTTTTGGCGGTCGAAACAGAAGGCTTTTTATCACAGGACAAGAAATCAGCCCTCAACAACTTAACCGGCGGAAAATATTTTTTTGAAAAAATCCCTAAGCCCCGGGGTCACAATTTCAGCAAAAAATCTGACTTTTGGCAAATTCACTCAAAAATGGTGTGGGAAGGTTGCAAATGCTCCCCTGAAAGTTACGGCGATGGAAACAGAAGGCTTTTTATCACAGGACAAGAAATCAGCCCTCAACAACTTAACCGGCGGAAAATATTTTTTTGAAAAAATCCCTAAGCCCCGAGGTCACAATTTCAGCAATTATCTGACTTTTGGCGATTCACTCAAAAATGATGCCAGAAGCTTGCAAATGCTTCCCTGAAAGTTTTGGCGATGGAAACAGAAGGCTTTTTATCACAGGACAAGAAATCAGTCCTAAACAACTTAACCGGCAGAAAATATTTTTTTTAAAAAATCCCTAAGCCCCGGGGTCACAATTTCAGCAAAAATCTGACTTTTGGCGATTCACTCAAAAATGATGCCAGAAGCTTGCAAATGCTGCCCTGAAAGTTTTTGCCGTCGAAACAGAAGGCTTTTTATCAAAGGACAAGAAATCAGCCCTCAACAACTTAACCGGCGGAAAATATTTTTTTGAAAAAATCAACAACTTAACCGGCGGAAAATATTTTTTTGAAAAAATCCCTAAGCCCCGGGGTCAAAATTTCAGCAATTATCTGACTTTTGGCGATTCAATCAAAAATGATGCCAGTAGCTTGCAAATGCTCCCCTGAAAGTTTTGGCGATGGAAACAGAAGGCTTTTTATCACAGAACAAGAAATCAGCCCTCAACAAGTTAACTGTCGGAAAATATTTTTTTGAAAAAATCCCTAAGCCCCGGGGTCACAATTTCAGCAAAAATCTGACTTTTGGCAATTCACTCAAAAATAATGCCAGAAGCTTGCAAATGATCCCCTGAATGTTTTGGCGGTCGAAACAGAAGGCTTTTTATCACAGGACAAGAAATCAGCCCTCAACAACTTAACCGTCGGAAAATATTTTTTTGAAAAAATCCCTAAGCCCCGGGGTGACAATTTCAGCAAAAATCTGACTTTTGGCGATTCACTCAAAAATGATGCCAGAAGCTTGCAAATGCTCCCCTGAAAGTTTTTGCCGTTGAAACAGAAGGCTTTTTATCACAGGAGAAGAAATCAGCCCTCAACAACTTAACCGTCAGAAAATATTTTTTTGAAAAAATCCCTAAGCCCCGGGGTCACAATTTCAGCAAAAATCTGACTTTTGACAATTCACTCAAAAATAATGCCAGAAGCTTGCAAATGCTCCCCTGAAAGTATTGGCCGTCGAAACAGAAAGCTTTTTATCACAGGAGAAGAATTCAGCCCTCAAATACTTAACTGGCGGAAAATATATTTTTGAAAAAATCCCTAAGCCCCGGAGTCACAATTTCAGCAAAAATCTGACTTTTGGCAATTCACTCAAAAATGGTGCCAGAAGCTTGCAAATGCTCCCCTGAAAGTTTTGGCGATGGAAACAGAAGGCTTTTTATCACAGAACAAGAAATCAGCCCTCAACAAGTTAACCGTCGGAAAATATTTTTTTGAAAAAATCCCTAAGCCCCGGGGTCACAATTTCAGCAAAAATCTGACTTTTGGCGATTCACTCAAAAATGATGCGAGAAGCTTGCAAATGCTGCCCTGAAAGTTTTTGCCGTCGAAACAGAAGGCTTTTTATCAAAGGACAAGAAATCAGCCCTCAACAACTTAACCGGCGGAAAATATTTTTTTCAAAAAAATCAACAACTTAACCGGCGGAAAATATTTTTTTGAAAAAATCCCTAAGCCCCGGGGTCAAAATTTCAGCAATTATCTGACTTTTGGCGATTCAATCAAAAATGATGCCAGAAGCTTGCAAATGCTCCCCTGAAAGTTTTGGCGATGGAAACAGAAGGCTTTTTATCACAGAACAAGAAATCAGCCCTCAACAAGTTAACCGTCGGAAAATATTTTTTTGAAAAAATCCCTAAGCCCCGGGGTCACAATTTCAGCAAAAATCTGACTTTTGGCAATTCACTCAAAAATAATGCCAGAAGCTTGCAAATGATCCCCTGAATGTTTTGGCGGTCGAAACAGAAGGCTTTTTATCACAGGAGAAGAAATCAGCCCTCAACAACTTAACCGTCAGAAAATATTTTTTTGAAAAAATCCCTAAGACCCGGGGTCACAATTTCAGCAAAAATCTGACTTTTGGCAATTCACTCAAAAATAATGCCAGAAACTTGCAAATGATCCCCTGAAAATTTTGGCGGTCGAAACAGAAGGCTTTTTATCACAGGACAAGAAATCAGCCCTCAACAACTTAACCGGCAGAAAATATTTTTTTGAAAAAATCCCTAAGCCCCGGGGTCACAATTTCAGCAAAAATCTGACTTTTGGCAAATTCACTCAAAAATGGTTTGGGAAGGTTGCAAATGCTCCCCTGAAAGTTACGGCGATGGAAACAGAAGGCTTTTTATCACAGGACAAGAAATCAGCCCTCAACAACTTAACCGGCAGAAAATATTTTTTTGAAAAAATCCCTAAGCCCCGGGGTCACAATTTCAGCAATTATCTGACTTTTGGCGATTCAATCAAAAATGATGCCAGAAGCTTGCAAATGCTCCCCTGAAAGTTTTGGCCATCGAAACAGAAGGCTTTTTATCACAGGACAAGAAATCAGCCCTCAACAACTTAACCGGCGGAAAATATTTTTTTGAAAAAATCCCTAAGCCCCGGGGTCACAATTTCAGCAAAAATCTGACTTTTGGCGATTCACTCAAAAATGATGCCAGAAGCTTGCAAATGATCCCCTGAATGTTTTGGCGGTCGAAACAGAAGGCTTTTTATCACAGGACAAGAAATCAGCCCTCAACAATTTAACCAGCGGAAAATATTTTTTTAAAAAAATCCCTAAGCCCCGGGGTAACAATTTCAGCAAAAATCTGACTTTTGGCGATTCCCTCAAAAATGGTGCCAGAAGCTTGCAAATGCTCCCCTGAAAGTTTTGGCGATGGAAACAGAAGGCTTTTTATCACAGAACAAGAAATCAGCCCTCAACAAGTTAACCGTCGGAAAATATTTTTTTGAAAAAATCCCTAAGCCCCGGGGTCACAATTTCAGCAAAAATCTGACTTTTGGCAATTCACTCAAAAATGATGCCAGAAGCTTGCAAATGATCCCCTGAATGTTTTGGCGGTCGAAACAGAAGGCTTTTTATCACAGGACAAGAAATCAGCCCTCAACAACTTAACCGGCGGAAAATATTTTTTTGAAAAAATCCCTAAGCCCCGGGGTCACAATTTCAGCAAAAAATCTGACTTTTGGCAAATTCACTCAAAAATGGTGTGGGAAGGTTGCAAATGCTCCCCTGAAAGTTACGGCGATGGAAACAGAAGGCTTTTTATCACAGGACAAGAAATCAGCCCTCAACAACTTAACCGGCGGAAAATATTTTTTTGAAAAAATCCCTAAGCCCCGAGGTCACAATTTCAGCAATTATCTGACTTTTGGCGATTCACTCAAAAATGATGCCAGAAGCTTGCAAATGCTTCCCTGAAAGTTTTGGCGATGGAAACAGAAGGCTTTTTATCACAGGACAAGAAATCAGTCCTAAACAACTTAACCGGCAGAAAATATTTTTTTTAAAAAATCCCTAAGCCCCGGGGTCACAATTTCAGCAAAAATCTGACTTTTGGCGATTCACTCAAAAATGATGCCAGAAGCTTGCAAATGCTGCCCTGAAAGTTTTTGCCGTCGAAACAGAAGGCTTTTTATCAAAGGACAAGAAATCAGCCCTCAACAACTTAACCGGCGGAAAATATTTTTTTGAAAAAATCAACAACTTAACCGGCGGAAAATATTTTTTTGAAAAAATCCCTAAGCCCCGGGGTCAAAATTTCAGCAATTATCTGACTTTTGGCGATTCAATCAAAAATGATGCCAGTAGCTTGCAAATGCTCCCCTGAAAGTTTTGGCGATGGAAACAGAAGGCTTTTTATCACAGAACAAGAAATCAGCCCTCAACAAGTTAACTGTCGGAAAATATTTTTTTGAAAAAATCCCTAAGCCCCGGGGTCACAATTTCAGCAAAAATCTGACTTTTGGCAATTCACTCAAAAATAATGCCAGAAGCTTGCAAATGATCCCCTGAATGTTTTGGCGGTCGAAACAGAAGGCTTTTTATCACAGGACAAGAAATCAGCCCTCAACAACTTAACCGTCGGAAAATATTTTTTTGAAAAAATCCCTAAGCCCCGGGGTCACAATTTCAGCAAAAATCTGACTTTTGGCGATTCACTCAAAAATGATGCCAGAAGCTTGCAAATGCTCCCCTGAAAGTTTTTGCCGTTGAAACAGAAGGCTTTTTATCACAGGAGAAGAAATCAGCCCTCAACAACTTAACCGTCAGAAAATATTTTTTTGAAAAAATCCCTAAGCCCCGGGGTCACAATTTCAGCAAAAATCTGACTTTTGACAATTCACTCAAAAATAATGCCAGAAGCTTGCAAATGCTCCCCTGAAAGTATTGGCCGTCGAAACAGAAAGCTTTTTATCACAGGAGAAGAAATCAGCCCTCAAATACTTAACTGGCGGAAAATATATTTTTGAAAAAATCCCTAAGCCCCGGAGTCACAATTTCAGCAAAAATCTGACTTTTGGCAATTCACTCAAAAATGGTGCCAGAAGCTTGCAAATGCTCCCCTGAAAGTTTTGGCGATGGAAACAGAAGGCTTTTTATCACAGAACAAGAAATCAGCCCTCAACAAGTTAACCGTCGGAAAATATTTTTTTGAAAAAATCCCTAAGCCCCGGGGTCACAATAACAGCAAAAATCTGACTTTTGGCAATTCACTCAAAAATAATGCCAGATGCTTGCAAATGATCCCCTGAATATTTTGGCGGTCGAAACAGAAGGCTTTTTATCACAGGACAAGAAATCAGCCCTCAACAACTTAACCGGCGGAAAATATTTTTTTGAAAAAATCCCTAAGCCCCGGGGTCACAATTTCAGCAATTATCTGACTTTTGGCGATTCACTCAAAAATGATGCCAGAAGCTTGCAAATGCTTCCCTGAAAGTTTTGGCGATGGAAACAGAAAGCTTTTTATCACGGAACAAGAAATCAGCCCTCAACAACTTAACCGTCGGAAAATATTTTTTTGAAAAAATCCCTAAGCCCCGGGGTCACAATTTCAGCAAAAATCTGACTTTTGGCAAATTCACTCAAAAATGGTGCCAGAAGCTTGCAAATGCTCCCCTGAAAGTTATGGTGATGGAAACAGAAGGCTTTTTATCACAGGACAAGAAATCAGTCCTCAACAACTTAACCGGCAGAAAATATTTTTTAAAAAAAATCCCTAAGCCCCGGGGTCACAATTTCAGCAAAAATCTGACTTTTGGCGATTCACTCAAAAATGATGCGAGAAGCTTGCAAATGCTGCCCTGAAAGTTTTTGCCGTCGAAACAGAAGGCTTTTTATCAAAGGACAAGAAATCAGCCCTCAACAACTTAACCGGTGGAAAATATTCTTTTGAAAAAATCAAAAACTTAACCGGCGGAAAATATTTTTTTGAAAAAATCCCTAAGCCCCGGGGTCACAATTTCAGCAAAAAATCTGACTTTTGGCAAATTCACTCAAAAATGGTGTGGGAAGGTTGCAAATGCTCCCCTGAAAGTTACGGCGATGGAAACAGAAGGCTTTTTATCACAGGACAAGAAATCAGCCCTCAACAACTTAACCGGCGGAAAATATTTTTTTGAAAAAATCCCTAAGCCCCGAGGTCACAATTTCAGCAATTATCTGACTTTTGGCGATTCACTCAAAAATGATGCCAGAAGCTTGCAAATGCTTCCCTGAAAGTTTTGGCGATGGAAACAGAAGGCTTTTTATCACAGGACAAGAAATCAGTCCTAAACAACTTAACCGGCAGAAAATATTTTTTTAAAAAAATCCCTAAGCCCCGGGGTCACAATTTCAGCAAAAATCTGACTTTTGGCGATTCACTCAAAAATGATGCCAGAAGCTTGCAAATGCTGCCCTGAAAGTTTTTGCCGTCGAAACAGAAGGCTTTTTATCAAAGGACAAGAAATCAGCCCTCAACAACTTAACCGGCGGAAAATATTTTTTTGAAAAAATCAACAACTTAACCGGCGGAAAATATTTTTTTGAAAAAATCCCTAAGCCCCGGGGTCAAAATTTCAGCAATTATCTGACTTTTGGCGATTCAATCAAAAATGATGCCAGAAGCTTGCAAATGCTCCCCTGAAAGTTTTGGCGATGGAAACAGAAGGCTTTTTATCACAGAACAAGAAATCAGCCCTCAACAAGTTAACCGTCGGAAAATATTTTTTTGAAAAAATCCCTAAGCCCCGGGGTCACAATTTCAGCAAAAATCTGACTTTTGGCAATTCACTCAAAAATAATGCCAGAAGCTTGCAAATGATCCCCTGAATGTTTTGGCGGTCGAAACAGAAGGCTTTTTATCACAGGACAAGAAATCAGCCCTCAACAACTTAACCGTCGGAAAATATTTTTTTGAAAAAATCCCTAAGCCCCGGGGTCACAATTTCAGCAAAAATCTGACTTTTGGCGATTCACTCAAAAATGATGCCAGAAGCTTGCAAATGCTCCCCTGAAAGTTTTTGCCGTTGAAACAGAAGGCTTTTTATCACAGGAGAAGAAATCAGCCCTCAACAACTTAACCGTCAGAAAATATTTTTTTGAAAAAATCCCTAAGCCCCGGGGTCACAATTTCAGCAAAAATCTGACTTTTGACAATTCACTCAAAAATAATGCCAGAAGCTTGCAAATGATCCCCTGAAAATTTTGGCGGTCGAAACAGAAGGCTTTTTATCACAGGACAAGAAATCAGCCCTCAACAAGTTAACCGTCGGAAAATATTTTTTTGAAAAAATCCCTAAGCCCCGGGGTCACAATTTCAGCAAAAATCTGACTTTTGACAATTCACTCAAAAATAATGCCAGAAGCTTGCAAATGATCCCCTGAAAATTTTGGCTGTCAAAACAGAAGGCTTTTTATCACAGGACAAGAAATCAGCCCTCAACAACTTGACCGGCAGAAAATATTTTTTAGAAAAAATCCCTAAGCCCCGGGGTCACAATTTCAGCAAAAATCTGACTTTTGGCAAATTCACTCAAAAATGGTTTGGGAAGGTTGCAAATGCTCCCCTGAAAGTTACGGCGATGGAAACAGAAGGCTTTTTATCACAGGACAAGAAATCAGCCCTCAACAACTTAACCGGCGGAAAATATTTTTTTGAAAAAATCCCTAAGCCCCGGGGTCACAATTTCAGCAATTATCTGACTTTTGGCGATTCACTCAAAAATGATGCCAGAAGCTTGCAAATGCTTCCCTGAAAGTTTTGGCGATGGAAACAGAAAGCTTTTTATCACGGAACAAGAAATCAGCCCTCAACAACTTAACCGTCGGAAAATATTTTTTTAAAAAAATCCCTAAGCCCCGGGGGTAACAATTTCAGCAAAAATCTGACTTTTGGCAATTCACTCAATAATGATGCCAGAAGCTTGCAAATGCTCCCCTGAAAGTATTGGCCGTCGAAACAGAAAGCTTTTTATCACAGGAGAAGAAATCAGCCCTCAAATACTTAACTGGCGGAAAATATATTTTTGAAAAAATCCCTAAGCCCCGGAGTCACAATTTCAGCAAAAATCTGACTTTTGGCAATTCACTCAAAAATGGTGCCAGAAGCTTGCAAATGCTCCCCTGAAAGTTTTGGCGATGGAAACAGAAGGCTTTTTATCACAGAACAAGAAATCAGCCCTCAACAAGTTAACCGTCGGAAAATATTTTTTTGAAAAAAACCCTAAGCCCCGGGGTCACAATTTCAGCAAAAATCTGACTTTTGGCGATTCACTCAAAAATGATGCCAGAAGCTTGCAAATGCTTCCCTGAATGTTTTGGCGGTCGAAACAGAAGGCTTTTTATCACGGAACAAGAAATCAGCCCTCAACAACTTAACCGTCGGAAAATATTTTTTTGAAAAAATCCCTAAGCCCCGGGGTCACAATTTCAGCAAAAATCTGACTTTTGGCGATTCACTCAAAAATGATGCGAGAAGCTTGCAAATGCTGCCCTGAAAGTTTTTGCCGTCGAAACAGAAGGCTTTTTATCAAAGGACAAGAAATCAGCCCTCAACAACTTAACCGGTGGAAAATATTTTTTTGAAAAAATCAACAACTTAACCGGCGGAAAATATTTTTTTGAAAAAATCCCTAAGCCCCGGGGTCACAATTTCAGCAATTATCTGACTTTTGGCGATTCAATCAAAAATGATGCCAGAAGCTTGCAAATGATCCCCTGAATGTTTTGGCGGTCGAAACAGAAGGCTTTTTATCACAGGACAAGATATCAGCCCTCAACAATTTAACCGGCGGAAAATATTTTTTTAAAAAAATCCCTAAGCCCCGGGGTAACAATTTCAGCAAAAATCTGACTTTTGGCGATTCCCTCAAAAATGGTGCCAGAAGCTTGCAAATGCTCCCCTGAAAGTTTTGGCGATGGAAACAAAAGGCTTTTTATCACAGAACAAGAAATCAGCCCTCAACAAGTTAACCGTCGGAAAATATTTTTTTGAAAAAATCCCTAAGCCCCGGGGTCACAATTTCAGCAATTATCTGACTTTTGGCGATTCACTCAAAAATGATGCCAGAAGCTTGCAAATGCTCCCCTGAAAGTTATGGTGATGGAAACAGAAGGCTTTTTATCACAGGACAAGAAATCAGTCCTCAACAACTTAACCGGCAGAAAATATTTTTTTTTAAAAATCCCTAAGCCCCGGGGTCACAATTTCAACAAAAATCTGACTTTTGGCGATTCACTCAAAAATGATGCGAGAAGCTTGCAAATGCTGCCCTGAAAGTTTTTTCCGTCGAAACAGAAGGCTTTTTATCAAAGGACAAGAAATCAGCCCTCAACAACTTAACCGGTGGAAAATATTTTTTTGAAAAAATCAACAACTTAACCGGCGGAAAATATTTTTTTGAAAAAATCCCTAAGCCCCGGGGTCACAATTTCAGCAATTATCTGACTTTTGGCGATTCAATCAAAAATGATGCCAGAAGCTTGCAAATGATCCCCTGAATGTTTTGGCGGTCGAAACAGAAGGCTTTTTATCACAGGACAAGATATCAGCCCTCAACAATTTAACCGGCGGAAAATATTTTTTTAAAAAAATCCCTAAGCCCCGGGGTAACAATTTCAGCAAAAATCTGACTTTTGGCGATTCCCTCAAAAATGGTGCCAGAAGCTTGCAAATGCTCCCCTGAAAGTTTTGGCGATGGAAACAGAAGGCTTTTTATCACAGAACAAGAAATCAGCCCTCAACAAGTTAACCGTCGGAAAATATTTTTTTGAAAAATTCCCTAAGCCCCGGGGTCACAATTTCAGCAATTATCTGACTTTTGGCGATTCAATCAAAAATAATGCCAGAAGCTTGCAAATGATCCCCTGAATGTTTTGGCGGTCCAAACAGAAGGCTTTTTATCACAGGACAAGAAATCAACCCTCAACAACTTAACCGTCGGAAAATATTTTTTTGAAAAAAACCCTTTGCCCCGGGGTCACAATTTCAGCAAAAATCTGACTTTTGGCGATTCACTCAAAAATGATGCCAGAAGCTTGCAAATGCTTCCCTGAATGTTTTGGCGGTCGAAACAGAAGGCTTTTTATCACAGAACAAGAAATCAGCCCTCAACAAGTTAACCGTCGGAAAATATTTTTTTGAAAAAATCCCTAAGCCCCGGGGTCACAATTTCAGCAAAAATCTGACTTTTGGCGATTCACTCAAAAATGATGCCAGAAGCTTGCAAATGATCCCCTGAATGTTTTGGCGGTCGAAACAGAAGGCTTTTTATCACAGGACAAGAAATCAACCCTCAACAACTTAACCGTCGGAAAATATTTTTTTGAAAAAAACCCTAAGCCCCGGGGTCACAATTTCAGCAAAAATCTGACTTTTGACAATTCACTCAAAAATAATGCCAGAAGCTTTGCAAATGATCCCCTGAAAATTTTGGCTGTCGAAACAGAAGGCTTTTTATCACAGGACAAGAAATCAGCCCTCAACAACTTGACCGGCAGAAAATATTTTTTAGAAAAAATCCCTAAGCCCCGGGGTCACAATTTCAGCAAAAATCTGACTTTTGGCAAATTCACTCAAAAATGGTTTGGGAAGGTTGCAAATGCTCCCCTGAAAGTTACGGCGATGGAAACAGAAGGCTTTTTATCACAGGACAAGAAATCAGCCCTCAACAACTTAACCGGCGGAAAATATTTTTTTGAAAAAATCCCTAAGCCCCGGGGTCACAATTTCAGCAATTATCTGACTTTTGGCGATTCACTCAAAAATGATGCCAGAAGCTTGCAAATGCTTCCCTGAAAGTTTTGGCGATGGAAACAGAAAGCTTTTTATCACGGAACAAGAAATCAGCCCTCAACAACTTAACCGTCGGAAAATATTTTTTTAAAAAAATCCCTAAGCCCCGGGGGTAACAATTTCAGCAAAAATCTGACTTTTGGCAATTCACTCAATAATGATGCCAGAAGCTTGCAAATGCTCCCCTGAAAGTATTGGCCGTCGAAACAGAAAGCTTTTTATCACAGGAGAAGAAATCAGCCCTCAAATACTTAACTGGCGGAAAATATATTTTTGAAAAAATCCCTAAGCCCCGGAGTCACAATTTCAGCAAAAATCTGACTTTTGGCAATTCACTCAAAAATGGTGCCAGAAGCTTGCAAATGCTCCCCTGAAAGTTTTGGCGATGGAAACAGAAGGCTTTTTATCACAGAACAAGAAATCAGCCCTCAACAAGTTAACCGTCGGAAAATATTTTTTTGAAAAAATCCCTAAGCCCCGGGGTCACAATTTCAGCAATTATCTGACTTTTGGCGATTCACTCAAAAATGATGCCAGAAGCTTGCAAATGCTTCCCTGAAAGTTTTGGCGATGGAAACAGAAAGCTTTTTATCACGGAACAAGAAATCAGCCCTCAACAACTTAACCGTCGGAAAATATTTTTTTGAAAAAATCCCTAAGCCCCGGGGTCACAATTTCAGCAAAAATCTGACTTTTGGCAAATTCACTCAAAAATGATGCGAGAAGCTTGCAAATGCTGCCCTGAAAGTTTTTGCCGTCGAAACAGAAGGCTTTTTATCAAAGGACAAGAAATCAGCCCTCAACAACTTAACCGGTGGAAAATATTTTTTTGAAAAAATCAACAACTTAACCGGCGGAAAATATTTTTTTGAAAAAATTCCTAAGCCCCGGGGTAACAATTTCAGCAAAAATCTGACTTTTGGCGATTCCCTCAAAAATGGTGCCAGAAGCTTGCAAATGCTCCCCTGAAAGTTTTGGCGATGGAAACAGAAGGCTTTTTATCACAGAACAAGAAATCAGCCCTCAACAAGTTAACCGTCGGAAAATATTTTTTTGAAAAATTCCCTAAGCCCCGGGGTCACAATTTCAGCAATTATCTGACTTTTGGCGATTCAATCAAAAATAATGCCAGAAGCTTGCAAATGATCCCCTGAATGTTTTGGCGATGGAAACAAAAGGCTTTTTATCACAGAACAAGAAATCAGCCCTCAACAAGTTAACCGTCGGAAAATATTTTTTTGAAAAAATCCCTAAGCCCCGGGGTCACAATTTCAGCAATTATCTGACTTTTGGCGATTCACTCAAAAATGATGCCAGAAGCTTGCAAATGCTCCCCTGAAAGTTATGGTGATGGAAACAGAAGGCTTTTTATCACAGGACAAGAAATCAGTCCTCAACAACTTAACCGGCAGAAAATATTTTTTTTTAAAAATCCCTAAGCCCCGGGGTCACAATTTCAACAAAAATCTGACTTTTGGCGATTCACTCAAAAATGATGCGAGAAGCTTGCAAATGCTGCCCTGAAAGTTTTTTCCGTCGAAACAGAAGGCTTTTTATCAAAGGACAAGAAATCAGCCCTCAACAACTTAACCGGTGGAAAATATTTTTTTGAAAAAATCAACAACTTAACCGGCGGAAAATATTTTTTTGAAAAAATCCCTAAGCCCCGGGGTCACAATTTCAGCAATTATCTGACTTTTGGCGATTCAATCAAAAATGATGCCAGAAGCTTGCAAATGATCCCCTGAATGTTTTGGCGGTCGAAACAGAAGGCTTTTTATCACAGGACAAGATATCAGCCCTCAACAATTTAACCGGCGGAAAATATTTTTTTAAAAAAATCCCTAAGCCCCGGGGTAACAATTTCAGCAAAAATCTGACTTTTGGCGATTCCCTCAAAAATGGTGCCAGAAGCTTGCAAATGCTCCCCTGAAAGTTTTGGCGATGGAAACAGAAGGCTTTTTATCACAGAACAAGAAATCAGCCCTCAACAAGTTAACCGTCGGAAAATATTTTTTTGAAAAATTCCCTAAGCCCCGGGGTCACAATTTCAGCAATTATCTGACTTTTGGCGATTCAATCAAAAATAATGCCAGAAGCTTGCAAATGATCCCCTGAATGTTTTGGCGGTCCAAACAGAAGGCTTTTTATCACAGGACAAGAAATCAACCCTCAACAACTTAACCGTCGGAAAATATTTTTTTGAAAAAAACCCTTTGCCCCGGGGTCACAATTTCAGCAAAAATCTGACTTTTGGCGATTCACTCAAAAATGATGCCAGAAGCTTGCAAATGCTTCCCTGAATGTTTTGGCGGTCGAAACAGAAGGCTTTTTATCACAGAACAAGAAATCAGCCCTCAACAAGTTAACCGTCGGAAAATATTTTTTTGAAAAAATCCCTAAGCCCCGGGGGTCACAATTTCAGCAAAAATCTGACTTTTGGCGATTCACTCAAAAATGATGCCAGAAGCTTGCAAATGATCCCCTGAATGTTTTGGCGGTCGAAACAGAAGGCTTTTTATCACAGGACAAGAAATCAACCCTCAACAACTTAACCGTCAGAAAATATTTTTTTGAAAAAATCCCTAAGCCCCGGGGTCACAATTTCAGCAAAAATCTGACTTTTGGCAATTCACTCAAAAATAATGCCAGAAGCTTGCAAATGATCCCCTGAATGTTTTGGCGGTCGAAACAGAAGGCGTTTTATCACAGGACAAGAAATCAGCCCTCAACAACTTAACCGGCGGAAAATATTTTTTTGAAAAAATCCATATGCCCCGGGGTCACAATTTCAGCAAAAATCTGACTTTTGGCAAATTCACTCAAAAATGGTTTGGGCAGGTTGCAAATGCTCCCCTAAAAGTTACGGCGATGGAAACAGAAGGCTTTTTATCACAGAACAAGAAATCAGCCCTCAACAACTTAACCGGCGGAAAATATTTTTTTGAAAAAAATCCCTAAGCCCCGGGGTCACAATTTCAGCAAAAATCTGACTTTTGGCAATTCACTCAAAAATGGTGCCAGAAGCTTGCAAATGATCCCCTGAATGTTTTTGCGGTCGAAACAGAAGGCTTTTTAACACAGGACAAGAAATCAGTCCTCAACAATTTAACCGGCGGAAAATATTTTTTTTAAAAAATCCCTAAGCCCCGGGGTAACAATTTCAGCAAAAATCTGACTTTTGGCGATTCCCTCAAAAATGGTGCCAGAAGCTTGCAAATGCTCCACTGAAAGTTTTGGCGATGGAAACAGAAGGCTTTTTATCACAGAACAAGAAATCAGACCTCAACAACTTAACCGTCGGAAAATATTTTTTTAAAAAAATCCCTAAGCCCCGGGGTCACAATTTCAGCAAAAATCTGACTTTTGGCAAATTCACTCAAAAATGGTGTGGGAAGGTTGCAAATGCTCCCCTGAAAGTTATGGCGATGGAAACAGAAGGCTTTTTATCACAGGACAAGAAATCAGTCCTCAACAACTTAACCGGCAGAAAATATTTTTTTAAAAAAATCCCTAAGCCCCGGGGTCACAATTTCAGCAAAAATCTGACTTTTGGCGATTCACTCAAAAATGATGCCAGAAGCTTGCAAATGATCCCCTGAATGTTTCGGCGGTCGAAACAGAAGGCTTTTTATCACAGGACAAGAAATCAGCCCTCAACAATTTAACCGGCGGAAAATATTTTTTTAAAAAAATCCCTAAGCCCCGGGGTAACAATTTCAGCAAAAATCTGACTTTTGGCGATTCCCTCAAAAATGGTGCCAGAATCTTGCAAATGCTCCCCTGAAAGTTTTGGCGATGGAAACAGAAGGCTTTTTATCACAGAAGAAATCAGCCCTCAACAAGTTAACCGTCGGAAAATATTTTTTTGAAAAAATCCCTAAGCCCCGGGGTCACAATTTCAGCAAAAATCTGACTTTTGGCAATTCACTCAAAAATGATGCCAGAAGCTTGCAAATGCTCCCCTGAAAGTTTTTGCCGTTGAAACAGAAGGCTTTTTATCACAGAACAAGAAATCAGCCCTCAACAACTTAACCGTCAGAAAATATTTTTTTGAAAAAATCCCTAAGCCCCGGGGTCACAATTTCAGCAAAAATCTGACTTTTGGCAATTCACTAAAAAATAATGCCAGAAGCTTGCAAATGATCCCCTGAATGTTTTGGCGGTCGAAACAGAAGGCTTTTTATCACAGGACAAGAAATCAGCCCTAAACAACTTAACCGGCGGAAAATATTTTTTTGAAAAAATCCATATGCCCCGGGGTCACAATTTCAGCAAAAATCTGACTTTTGGCAATTCACTCAATAATGATGCCAGAAGCTTGCAAATGCTCCCCTGAAAGTATTGGCCGTCGAAACAGAAAGCTTTTTATCACAGGAGAAGAAATCAGCCCTCAAAAACTTAACTGGCGGAAAATATATTTTTGAAAAAATCCCTAAGCCCCGGTGTCACAATTTCAGCAAAAATCTGACTTTTGGCGATTCCCTCAAAAATGGTGCCAGAAGCTTGCAAATGCTCCACTGAAAGTTTTGGCGATGGAAACAGAAGGCTTTTTATCACAGAACAAGAAATCAGACCTCAACAACTTAACCGTCGGAAAATATTTTTTTAAAAAAATCCCTAAGCCCCGGGGTCACAATTTCAGCAAAAATCTGACTTTTGGCGATTCACTCAAAAATGATGCCAGAAGCTTGCAAATGATCCCCTGAAAGTTTTGGCGATGGAAACAGAAAGCTTTTTTTCACGGAACAAGAAATCAGCCCTCAACAACTTAACCGTCGGAAAATATTTTTTTGAAAAAATCCCTAAGCCCCGGGGGTAACAATTTCAGCAAAAATCTGACTTTTGGCAATTCACTCAATAATGATGCCAGAAGCTTGCAAATGCTCCCCTGAAAGTATTGGCCGTCGAAACAGAAAGCTTTTTATCACAGGAGAAGAAATCAGCCCTCAAAAACTTAACTGGCGGAAAATATATTTTTGAAAAAATCCCTAAGCCCCGGGGTCACAATTTCAGCAAAAATCTGACTTTTGGCGATTCCCTCAAAAATGGTGCCAGAAGCTTGCAAATGCTCCACTGAACGTTTTGGCGATGGAAACAGAAGGCTTTTTATCACAGAACAAGAAATCAGACCTCAACAACTTAACCGTCGGAAAATATTTTTTTAAAAAAATCCCTAAGCCCCGGGGTCACAATTTCAGCAAAAATCTGACTTTTGGCAAATTCACTCAAAAATGATGCCAGAAGCTTGCAAATGCTCCCCTGAAAGTTTTGGCGATGGAAACAGAAGGCTTTTTATCACAGAACAAGAAATCAGCCCTCAACAACTTAACCGGCAGAAAAATTTTTTTTAAAAAAATCCCTAAGCCCCGGGGTCACAATTTCAGCAAAAATCTGACTTTTGGAGATTCACTCAAAAATAATGCCAGAAGCTTGCAAATGCTCCCCTGAAAGTTTTTGCCGTTGAAACAGAAGGCTTTTTATCACAGGACAAGAAATCAGCCCTCAACAACTTAACCGGCGGAAAATATTTTTTTGAAAAAATCCCTAAGCCCCGGGGGTAACAATTTCAGCAAAAATCTGACTTTTGGCAATTCACTCAATAATGATGCCAGAAGCTTGCAAATGCTCCCCTGAAAGTATTGGCCGTCGAAACAGAAAGCTTTTTATCACAGGACAAGAAATCAGCCCTCAAATACTTAACTGGCGGAAAATATATTTTTGAAAAAATCCCTAAGCCCCGGAGTCACAATTTCAGCAAAAATCTGACTTTTGGCAATTCACTCAAAAATGGTGCCAGAAGCTTGCAAATGCTCCCCTGAAAGTTATGGCGATGGAAACAGAAGGCTTTTTATCACAGAACAAGAAATCAGCCTTCAACAAGTTAACCGTCGGAAAATATTTTTTTGAAAAAATCCCTAAGCCCCGGGGTCACAATTTCAGCAAAAATCTGACTTTTGGCGATTCACTCAAAAATGATGCGAGAAGCTTGCAAATGCTGCCCTGAAAGTTTTGGCGATGGAAACAGAAAGCTTTTTTTCACGGAACAAGAAATCAGCCCTCAACAACTTAACCGTCGGAAAATATTTTTTTGAAAAAATCCCTAAGCCCCGGGGGTAACAATTTCAGCAAAAATCTGACTTTTGGCAATTCACTCAATAATGATGCCAGAAGCTTGCAAATGCTCCCCTGAAAGTATTGGCCGTCGAAACAGAAAGCTTTTTATCACAGGAGAAGAAATCAGCCCTCAAAAACTTAACTGGCGGAAAATATATTTTTGAAAAAATCCCTAAGCCCCGGGGTCACAATTTCAGCAAAAATCTGACTTTTGGCGATTCCCTCAAAAATGGTGCCAGAAGCTTGCAAATGCTCCACTGAAAGTTTTGGCGATGGAAACAGAAGGCTTTTTATCACAGAACAAGAAATCAGACCTCAACAACTTAACCGTCGGAAAATATTTTTTTTAAAAAATCCCTAAGCCCCGGGGTCACAATTTCAGCAAAAATCTGACTTTTGGCGATTCACTCAAAAATGATGCCAGAAGCTTGCAAATGATCCCCTGAAAGTTTTGGCGATGGAAACAGAAGGCTTTTTATCACAGGACAAGAAATCAGTCCTAAACAACTTAACCGGCAGAAAATATTTTTTTTAAAAAATCCCTAAGCCCCGGGGTCAAATTTCAGCAAAAATCTGACTTTTGGCGATTCACTCAAAAATGATGCCAGAAGCTTGCAAATGCTGCCCTGAAAGTTTTTGCCGTCGAAACAGAAGGCTTTTTATCAAAGGACAAGAAATCAGCCCTCAACAACTTAACCGGCGGAAAATATTTTTTTGAAAAAATCAACAACTTAACCGGCGGAAAATATTTTTTTGAAAAAATCCCTAAGCCCCGGGGTCAAAATTTCAGCAATTATCTGACTTTTGGCGATTCAATCAAAAATGATGCCAGAAGCTTGCAAATGCTCCCCTGAAAGTTTTTGCCGTTGAAACAGAAGGCTTTTTATCACAGGAGAAGAAATCAGCCCTCAACAACTTAACCGTCAGAAAATATTTTTTTGAAAAAATCCCTAAGCCCCGGGGTCACAATTTCAGCAAAAATCTGACTTTTGACAATTCACTCAAAAATAATGCCAGAAGCTTGCAAATGATCCCCTGAAAATTTTGGCGGTCGAAACAGAAGGCTTTTTATCACAGGACAAGAAATCAGCCCTCAACAACTTAACCGGCTGAAAATATTTTTTTGAAAAAATCCCTAAGCCCCGGGGTCACAATTTCAGCAAAAATCTGACTTTTGGCAAATTCACTCAAAAATGGTTTGGGAAGGTTGCAAATGCTCCCCTGAAAGTTACGGCGATGGAAACAGAAGGCTTTTTATCACAGGACAAGAAATCAGCCCTCAACAACTTAACCGGCGGAAAATATTTTTTTGAAAAAATCCCTAAGCCCCGGGGTCACAATTTCAGCAATTATCTGACTTTTGGCGATTCACTCAAAAATGATGCCAGAAGCTTGCAAATGCTTCCCTGAAAGTTTTGGCGATGGAAACAGAAAGCTTTTTATCACGGAACAAGAAATCAGCCCTCAACAACTTAACCGTCGGAAAATATTTTTTTAAAAAAATCCCTAAGCCCCGGGGGTAACAATTTCAGCAAAAATCTGACTTTTGGCAATTCACTCAATAATGATGCCAGAAGCTTGCAAATGCTCCCCTGAAAGTATTGGCCGTTGAAACAGAAAGCTTTTTATCACAGGAGAAGAAATCAGCCCTCAAATACTTAACTGGCGGAAAATATATTTTTGAAAAAATCCCTAAGCCCCGGAGTCACAATTTCAGCAAAAATCTGACTTTTGGCAATTCACTCAAAAATAATGCCAGAAGCTTGCAAATGCTCCCCTGAAAGTTTTGGCGATGGAAACAGAAGGCTTTTTATCACAGAACAAGAAATCAGCCCTCAACAAGTTAACCGTCGGAAAATATTTTTTTGAAAAAATCCCTAAGCCCCGGGGTCACAATTTCAGCAAAAATCTGACTTTTGGCAATTCACTCAAAAATAATGCCAGATGCTTGCAAATGATCCCCTGAATATTTTGGCGGTCGAAACAGAAGGCTTTTTATCACAGGACAAGAAATCAGCCACAACAACTTAGCCGGCGGAAAATATTTTTTTGAAAAAATCCCTAAGCCCCGGGGTCACAATTTCAGCAATTATCTGACTTTTGGCGATTCACTCAAAAATGATGCCAGAAGCTTGCAAATGCTTCCCTGAAAGTTTTGGCGATGGAAACAGAAAGCTTTTTATCACGGAACAAGAAATCAGCCCTCAACAACTTAACCGTCGGAAAATATTTTTTTGAAAAAATCCCTAAGCCCCGGGGTCACAATTTCAGCAATTATCTGACTTTTGGCGATTCAATCAAAAATGATGCCAGAAGCTTGCAAATGATCCCCTGAATGTTTTGGCGGTCGAAACAGAAGGCTTTTTATCACAGGACAAGATATCAGCCCTCAACAATTTAACCGGCGGAAAATATTTTTTTTAAAAAATTCCTAAGCCCCGGGGTAACAATTTCAGCAAAAATCTGACTTTTGGCGATTCCCTCAAAAATGGTGCCAGAAGCTTGCAAATGCTCCCCTGAAAGTTTTGGCGATGGAAACAAAAGGCTTTTTATCACAGAACAAGAAATCAGCCCTCAACAAGTTAACCGTCGGAAAATATTTTTTTGAAAAAATCCCTAAGCCCCGGGGTCACAATTTCAGCAATTATCTGACTTTTGGCGATTCAATCAAAAATAATGCCAGAAGCTTGCAAATGATCCCCTGAATGTTTTGGCGGTCCAAACAGAAGGCTTTTTATCACAGGACAAGAAATCAACCCTCAACAACTTAACCGTCGGAAAATATTTTTTTGAAAAAAACCCTAAGCCCCGGGGTCACAATTTCAGCAAAAATCTGACTTTTGGCGATTCACTCAAAAATGATGCCAGAAGCTTGCAAATGCTTCCCTGAATGTTTTGGCGGTCGAAACAGAAGGCTTTTTATCACAGAACAAGAAATCAGCCCTCAACAACTTAACCGTCAGAAAATATTTTTTTGAAAAAATCCCTAAGCCCCGGGGTCACAATTTCAGCAAAAATCTGACTTTTGGCAATTCACTCAAAAATAATGCCAGAAGCTTGCAAATGATCCCCTGAATGTTTTGGCGGTCGAAACAGAAGGCGTTTTATCACAGGACAAGAAATCAGCCCTCAACAACTTAACCGGCGGAAAATATTTTTTTGAAAAAATCCATATGCCCCGGGGTCACAATTTCAGCAAAAATCTGACTTTTGGCAAATTCACTCAAAAATGGTTTGGGCAGGTTGCAAATGCTCCCCTAAAAGTTACGGCGATGGAAACAGAAGGCTTTTTATCACAGAACAAGAAATCAGCCCTCAACAACTTAACCGGCGGAAAATATTTTTTTGAAAAAAATCCCTAAGCCCCGGGGTCACAATTTCAGCAAAAATCTGACTTTTGGCAATTCACTCAAAAATGGTGCCAGAAGCTTGCAAATGATCCCCTGAATGTTTTTGCGGTCGAAACAGAAGGCTTTTTAACACAGGACAAGAAATCAGTCCTCAACAATTTAACCGGCGGAAAATATTTTTTTAAAAAAATCCCTAAGCCCCGGGGTAACAATTTCAGCAAAAATCTGACTTTTGGCGATTCCCTCAAAAATGGTGCCAGAAGCTTGCAAATGCTCCACTGAAAGTTTTGGCGATGGAAACAGAAGGCTTTTTATCACAGAACAAGAAATCAGACCTCAACAACTTAACCGTCGGAAAATATTTTTTTAAAAAAATCCCTAAGCCCCGGGGTCACAATTTCAGCAAAAATCTGACTTTTGGCAAATTCACTCAAAAATGGTGTGGGAAGGTTGCAAATGCTCCCCTGAAAGTTATGGCGATGGAAACAGAAGGCTTTTTATCACAGGACAAGAAATCAGTCCTCAACAACTTAACCGGCAGAAAATATTTTTTTAAAAAAATCCCTAAGCCCCGGGGTCACAATTTCAGCAAAAATCTGACTTTTGGCGATTCACTCAAAAATGATGCCAGAAGCTTGCAAATGATCCCCTGAATGTTTCGGCGGTCGAAACAGAAGGCTTTTTATCACAGGACAAGAAATCAGCCCTCAACAATTTAACCGGCGGAAAATATTTTTTTAAAAAAATCGCTAAGCCCCGGGGTAACAATTTCAGCAAAAATCTGACTTTTGGCGATTCCCTCAAAAATGGTGCCAGAAGCTTGCAAATGCTCCCCTGAAAGTTTTGGCGATAGAAACAGAAGGCTTTTTATCACAGAACAAGAAATCAGCCCTCAACAACTTAACCGTCGGAAAATATTTTTTTGAAAAAATCCCTAAGCCCCGGGGTCACAATTTCAGCAAAAATCTGACTTTTGGCAATTCACTCAAAAATAATGCCAGAAGCTTACAAATGATCCCCTGAATGTTTTGGCGGTCGAAACAGAAGGCTTTTTATCACAGGACAAGAAATCAGCCCTCAACAACTTAACCGTCGGAAAATATTTTTTTGAAAAAATCCCTAATCCCCGGGGTCACAATTTCAGCAAAAATCTGACTTTTGGCGATTCACTCAAAAATGATGCCAGAAGCTTGCAAATGCTTCCCTGAATGTTTTGGCGGTCGAAACAGAAGGCTTTTTATCACAGGACAAGATATCAGCCCTCAACAATTTAACCGGCGGAAAATATTTTTTTAAAAAAATCCCTAAGCCCCGGGGTAACAATTTCAGCAAAAATCTGACTTTTGGCGATTCCCTCAAAAATGGTGCCAGAAGCTTGCAAATGCTCCCCTGAAAGTTTTGGCGATGGAAACAGAAGGCTTTTTATCACAGAAGAAGAAATCAGCCCTCAACAAGTTAACCGTCGGAAAATATTTTTTTGAAAAAATCCCTAAGCCCCGGGGTCACAATTTCAGCAAAAATCTGACTTTTGGCAATTCACTCAAAAATGATGCCAGAAGCTTGCAAATGCTCCCCTGAAAGTTTTTGCCGTTGAAACAGAAGGCTTTTTATCACAGAACAAGAAATCAGCCCTCAACAACTTAACCGTCAGAAAATATTTTTTTGAAAAAATCCCTAAGCCCCGGGGTCACAATTTCAGCAAAAATCTGACTTTTGGCAATTCACTAAAAAATAATGCCAGAAGCTTGCAAATGATCCCCTGAATGTTTTGGCGGTCGAAACAGAAGGCTTTTTATCACAGGACAAGAAATCAGCCCTAAACAACTTAACCGGCGGAAAATATTTTTTTGAAAAAATCCATATGCCCCGGGGTCACAATTTCAGCAAAAATCTGACTTTTGGCAAATTCACTCAAAAATGGTTTGGGTAGGTTGCAAATGCTCCCCTAAAAGTTACGGCGATGGAAACAGAAGGCTTTTTATCACAGAACAAGAAATCAGCCCTCAACAACTTAACCGGCGGAAAATATTTTTTTGAAAAAATCCCTAAGCCCCGGGGTCACAATTTCAGCAATTATCTGACTTTTGGCGATTCACTCAAAAATGATGCCAGAAGCTTGCAAATGCTTCCCTGAAAGTTTTGGCGATGGAAACAGAAAGCTTTTTTTCACGGAACAAGAAATCAGCCCTCAACAACTTAACCGTCGGAAAATATTTTTTTGAAAAAATCCCTAAGCCCCGGGGGTAACAATTTCAGCAAAAATCTGACTTTTGGCAATTCACTCAATAATGATGCCAGAAGCTTGCAAATGCTCCCCTGAAAGTATTGGCCGTCGAAACAGAAAGCTTTTTATCACAGGAGAAGAAATCAGCCCTCAAAAACTTAACTGGCGGAAAATATATTTTTGAAAAAATCCCTAAGCCCCGGGGTCACAATTTCAGCAAAAATCTGACTTTTGGCGATTCCCTCAAAAATGGTGCCAGAAGCTTGCAAATGCTCCACTGAAAGTTTTGGCGATGGAAACAGAAGGCTTTTTATCACAGAACAAGAAATCAGACCTCAACAACTTAACCGTCGGAAAATATTTTTTTAAAAAAATCCCTAAGCCCCGGGGTCACAATTTCAGCAAAAATCTGACTTTTGGCGATTCACTCAAAAATGATGCCAGAAGCTTGCAAATGATCCCCTGAAAGTTTTGGCGATGGAAACAGAAAGCTTTTTTTCACGGAACAAGAAATCAGCCCTCAACAACTTAACTGTCGGAAAATATTTTTTTGAAAAAATCCCTAAGCCCCGGGGGTAACAATTTCAGCAAAAATCTGACTTTTGGCAATTCACTCAATAATGATGCCAGAAGCTTGCAAATGCTCCCCTGAAAGTATTGGCCGTCGAAACAGAAAGCTTTTTATCACAGGAGAAGAAATCAGCCCTCAAAAACTTAACTGGCGGAAAATATATTTTTGAAAAAATCCCTAAGCCCCGGGGTCACAATTTCAGCAAAAATCTGACTTTTGGCGATTCCCTCAAAAATGGTGCCAGAAGCTTGCAAATGCTCCACTGAACGTTTTGGCGATGGAAACAGAAGGCTTTTTATCACAGAACAAGAAATCAGACCTCAACAACTTAACCGTCGGAAAATATTTTTTTAAAAAAATCCCTAAGCCCCGGGGTCACAATTTCAGCAAAAATCTGACTTTTGGCAAATTCACTCAAAAATGATGCCAGAAGCTTGCAAATGCTCCCCTGAAAGTTTTGGCGATGGAAACAGAAGGCTTTTTATCACAGAACAAGAAATCAGCCCTCAACAACTTAACCGGCAGAAAAAATTTTTTTAAAAAAATCCCTAAGCCCCGGGGTCACAATTTCAGCAAAAATCTGACTTTTGGAGATTCACTCAAAAATAATGCCAGAAGCTTGCAAATGCTCCCCTGAAAGTTTTTGCCGTTGAAACAGAAGGCTTTTTATCACAGGACAAGAAATCAGCCCTCAACAACTTAACCGGCGGAAAATATTTTTTTGAAAAAATCCCTAAGCCCCGGGGGTAACAATTTCAGCAAAAATCTGACTTTTGGCAATTCACTCAATAATGATGCCAGAAGCTTGCAAATGCTCCCCTGAAAGTATTGGCCGTCGAAACAGAAAGCTTTTTATCACAGGACAAGAAATCAGCCCTCAAATACTTAACTGGCGGAAAATATATTTTTGAAAAAATCCCTAAGCCCCGGAGTCACAATTTCAGCAAAAATCTGACTTTTGGCAATTCACTCAAAAATGGTGCCAGAAGCTTACAAATGCTCCCCTGAAAGTTTTGGCGATGGAAACAGAAGGCTTTTTATCACAGAACAAGAAATCAGCCTTCAACAAGTTAACCGTCGGAAAATATTTTTTTGAAAAAATCCCTAAGCCCCGGGGTCACAATTTCAGCAAAAATCTGACTTTTGGCAATTCACTCAAAAATAATGCCAGATGCTTGCAAATGATCCCCTGAATATTTTGGCGGTCGAAACAGAAGGCTTTTTATCACAGGACAAGAAATCAGCCCTCAACAACTTAGCCGGCGGAAAATATTTTTTTGAAAAAATCCCTAAGCCCCGGGGTCACAATTTCAGCAATTATCTGACTTTTGGCGATTCACTCAAAAATGATGCGAGAAGCTTGCAAATGCTGCCCTGAAAGTTTTTGCCGTCGAAACAGAAGGCTTTTTATCAAAGGACAAGAAATCAGCCCTCAACAACTTAACCGGTGGAAAATATTTTTTTGAAAAAATCAACAACTTAACCGGCGGAAAATATTTTTTTGAAAAAATCCCTAAGCCCCGGGGTCACAATTTCAGCAATTATCTGACTTTTGGCGATTCAATCAAAATGATGCCAGAAGCTTGCAAATGATCCCCTGAATGTTTTGGCGGTCGAAACAGACGGCTTTTTATCACAGGACAAGATATCAGCCCTCAACAATTTAACCGGCGGAAAATATTTTTTTAAAAAAATCCCTAAGCCCCGGGGTAACAATTTCAGCAAAAATCTGACTTTTGGCGATTCCCTCAAAAATGGTGCCAGAAGCTTGCAAATGCTCCCCTGAAAGTTTTGGCGATGGAAACAAAAGGCTTTTTATCACAGAACAAGAAATCAGCCCTCAACAAGTTAACCGTCGGAAAATATTTTTTTGAAAAAATCCCAAAGCCCCGGGGTCACAATTTCAGCAATTATCTGACTTTTGGCGATTCAATCAAAAATAATGCCAGAAGCTTGCAAATGATCCCCTGAATGTTTTGGCGGTCCAAACAGAAGGCTTTTTATCACAGGACAAGAAATCAACCCTCAACAACTTAACCGTCGGAAAATATTTTTTTGAAAAAAACCCTAAGCCCCGGGGTCACAATTTCAGCAAAAATCTGACTTTTGGCGATTCACTCAAAAATGATGCCAGAAGCTTGCAAATGCTTCCCTGAATGTTTTGGCGGTCGAAACAGAAGGCTTTTTATCACAGAACAAGAAATCAGCCCTCAACAAGTTAACCGTCGGAAAATATTTTTTTGAAAAAATCCCTAAGCCCCGGGGTCACAATTTCAGCAAAAATCTGACTTTTGGCAATTCACTCAAAAATAATGCCAGAAGCTTGCAAATGATCCCCTGAATGTTTTGGCGGTCGAAACAGAAGGCTTTTTATCACAGGACAAGAAATCAACCCTCAACAACTTAACCGTCGGAAAATATTTTTTTGAAAAAAACCCTAAGCCCCGGGGTCACAATTTCAGCAATTATCTGACTTTTGGCGATTCACTCAAAAATGATGCCAGAAGCTTGCAAATGCTTCCCTGAAAGTTTTGGCGATGGAAACAGAAAGCTTTTTTTCACGGAACAAGAAATCAGCCCTCAACAACTTAACCGTCGGAAAATATTTTTTTGAAAAAATCCCTAAGCCCCGGGGGTAACAATTTCAGCAAAAATCTGACTTTTGGCAATTCACTCAATAATGATGCCAGAAGCTTGCAAATGCTCCCCTGAAAGTATTGGCCGTCGAAACAGAAAGCTTTTTATCACAGGAGAAGAAATCAGCCCTCAAAAACTTAACTGGCAGAAAATATATTTTTGAAAAAATCCCTAAGCCCCGGGGTCACAATTTCAGCAAAAATCTGACTTTTGGCGATTCCCTCAAAAATGGTGCCAGAAGCTTGCAAATGCTCCACTGAAAGTTTTGGCGATGGAAACAGAAGGCTTTTTATCACAGAACAAGAAATCAGACCTCAACAACTTAACCGTCGGAAAATATTTTTTTAAAAAAATCCCTAAGCCCCGGGGTCACAATTTCAGCAAAAATCTGACTTTTGGCGATTCACTCAAAAATGATGCCAGAAGCTTGCAAATGATCCCCTGAAAGTTTTGGCGATGGAAACAGAAAGCTTTTTTTCACGGAACAAGAAATCAGCCCTCAACAACTTAACCGTCGGAAAATATTTTTTTGAAAAAATCCCTAAGCCCCGGGGGTAACAATTTCAGCAAAAATCTGACTTTTGGCAATTCACTCAATAATGATGCCAGAAGCTTGCAAATGCTCCCCTGAAAGTATTGGCCGTCGAAACAGAAAGCTTTTTATCACAGGAGAAGAAATCAGCCCTCAAAAACTTAACTGGCGGAAAATATATTTTTGAAAAAATCCCTAAGCCCCGGGGTCACAATTTCAGCAAAAATCTGACTTTTGGCGATTCCCTCAAAAATGGTGCCAGAAGCTTGCAAATGCTCCACTGAACGTTTTGGCGATGGAAACAGAAGGCTTTTTATCACAGAACAAGAAATCAGACCTCAACAACTTAACCGTCGGAAAATATTTTTTTAAAAAAATCCCTAAGCCCCGGGGTCACAATTTCAGCAAAAATCTGACTTTTGGCAAATTCACTCAAAAATGATGCCAGAAGCTTGCAAATGCTCCCCTGAAAGTTTTGGCGATGGAAACAGAAGGCTTTTTATCACAGAACAAGAAATCAGCCCTCAACAACTTAACCGGCAGAAAAATTTTTTTAAAAAAAATCCCTAAGCCCCGGGGTCACAATTTCAGCAAAAATCTGACTTTTGGAGATTCACTCAAAAATAATGCCAGAAGCTTGCATATGCTCCCCTGAAAGTTTTTGCCGTTGAAGCAGAAGGCTTTTTATCACAGGACAAGAAATCAGCCCTCAACAACTTAACCGGCGGAAAATATTTTTTTGAAAAAATCCCTAAGCCCCGGGGGTAACAATTTCAGCAAAAATCTGACTTTTGGCAATTCACTCAATAATGATGCCAGAAGCTTGCAAATGCTCCCCTGAAAGTATTGGCCGTCGAAACAGAAAGCTTTTTATCACAGGACAAGAAATCAGCCCTCAAATACTTAACTGGCGCAAAATATATTTTTGAAAAAATCCCTAAGCCCCGGAGTCACAATTTCAGCAAAAATCTGACTTTTGGCAATTCACTCAAAAATGGTGCCAGAAGCTTGCAAATGCTCCCCTGAAAGTTTTGGCGATGGAAACAGAAGGCTTTTTATCACAGAACAAGAAATCAGCCCTCAACAAGTTAACCGTCGGAAAATATTTTTTTGAAAAAATCCCTAAGCCCCGGGGTCACAATTTCAGCAAAAATCTGACTTTTGGCAATTCACTCAAAAATAATGCCAGATGCTTGCAAATGATCCCCTGAATATTTTGGCGGTCGAAACAGAAGGCTTTTTATCACAGGACAAGAAATCAGCCCTCAACAACTTAGCCGGTGGAAAATATTTATTTGAAAAAATCCCTAAGCCCCGGGGTCACAATTTCAGCAATTATCTGACTTTTGGCGATTCACTCAAAAATGATGCCAGAAGCTTGCAAATGCTTCCCTGAAAGTTTTGGCGATGGAAACAGAAAGCTTTTTATCACGGAACAAGAAATCAGCCCTCAACAACTTAACCGTCGGAAAATATTTTTTTGAAAAAATCCCTAAGCCCCGGGGTCACAATTTCAGCAAAAATCTGACTTTTGGCGATTCACTCAAAAATGATGCGAGAAGCTTGCAAATGCTGCCCTGAAAGTTTTTGCCGTCGAAACAGAAGGCATTTTATCAAAGGACAAGAAATCAGCCCTCAACAACTTAACCGGTGGAAAATATTTTTTTGAAAAAATCAACAACTTAACCGGCGGAAAATATTTTTTTGAAAAAATCCCTAAGCCCCGGGGTCACAATTTCAGCAAAAATCTGACTTTTGGCGATTCACTCAAAAATAATGCCAGAAGCTTGCAAATGATCCCCTGAATGTTTTGGCGGTCGAAACAGAAGGCTTTTTATCACAGGACAAGAAATCAACCCTCAACAACTTAACCGTCGGAAAATATTTTTTTGAAAAAAACCCTAAGCCCCGGGGTCACAATTTCAGCAAAAATCTGACTTTTGGCGATTCACTCAAAAATGATGCCAGAAGCTTGCAAATGCTCCCCTGAAAGTTTTTGCCGTTGAAACAGAAGGCTTTTTATCACAGAACAAGAAATCAGCCCTCAACAACTTAACCGTCAGAATATATTTTTTTGAAAAAATCCCTAAGCCCCGGGGTCACAATTTCAGCAAAAATCTGACTTTTGGCAATTCACTCAAAAATAATGCCAGAAGCTTGCAAATGATCCCCTGAATGTTTTGGCGGTCGAAACAGAAGGCGTTTTATCACAGGACAAGAAATCAGCCCTCAACAACTTAACCGGCGGAAAATATTTTTTTGAAAAAATCCATATGCCCCGGGGTCACAATTTCAGCAAAAATCTGACTTTTGGCAAATTCACTCAAAAATGGTTTGGGCAGGTTGCAAATGCTCCCCTAAAAGTTACGGCGATGGAAACAGAAGGCTTTTTATCACAGAACAAGAAATCAGCCCTCAACAACTTAACCGGCGGAAAATATTTTTTTGAAAAAAATCCCTAAGCCCCGGGGTCACAATTTCAGCAAAAATCTGACTTTTGGCAATTCACTCAAAAATGGTGCCAGAAGCTTGCAAATGATCCCCTGAATGTTTTTGCGGTCGAAACAGAAGGCTTTTTATCACAGGACAAGAAATCAGTCCTCAACAATTTAACCGGCGGAAAATATTTTTTTAAAAAAATCCCTAAGCCCCGGGGTAACAATTTCAGCAAAAATCTGACTTTTGGCGATTCCCTCAAAAATGGTGCCAGAAGCTTGCAAATGCTCCACTGAAAGTTTTGGCGATGGAAACAGAAGGCTTTTTATCACAGAACAAGAAATCAGACCTCAACAACTTAACCGTCGGAAAATATTTTTTTAAAAAAAACCCTAAGCCCCGGGGTCACAATTTCAGCAAAAATCTGACTTTTGGCAAATTCACTCAAAAATGGTGTGGGAAGGTTGCAAATGCTCCCCTGAAAGTTATGGCGATGGAAACAGAAGGCTTTTTATCACAGGACAAGAAATCAGTCCTCAACAACTTAACCGGCAGAAAATATTTTTTTAAAAAAATCCCTAAGCCCCGGGGTCACAATTTCAGCAAAAATCTGACTTTTGGCGATTCACTCAAAAATGATGCCAGAAGCTTGCAAATGATCCCCTGAATGTTTCGGCGGTCGAAACAGAAGGCTTTTTATCACAGGACAAGAAATCAGCCCTCAACAATTTAACCGGCGGAAAATATTTTTTTAAAAAAATCCCTAAGCCCCGGGGTAACAATTTCAGCAAAAATCTGACTTTTGGCGATTCCCTCAAAAATGGTGCCAGAAGCTTGCAAATGCTCCCCTGAAAGTTTTGGCGATAGAAACAGAAGGCTTTTTATCACAGAACAAGAAATCAGCCCTCAACAACTTAACCGTCGGAAAATATTTTTTTGAAAAAATCCCTAAGCCCCGGGGTCACAATTTCAGCAAAAATCTGACTTTTGGCAATTCACTCAAAAATAATGCCAGAAGCTTACAAATGATCCCCTGAATGTTTTGGCGGTCGAAACAGAAGGCTTTTTATCACAGGACAAGAAATCAGCCCTCAACAACTTAACCGTCGGAAAATATTTTTTTGAAAAAATCCCTAATCCCCGGGGTCACAATTTCAGCAAAAATCTGACTTTTGGCGATTCACTCAAAAATGATGCCAGAAGCTTGCAAATGCTTCCCTGAATGTTTTGGCGGTCGAAACAGAAGGCTTTTTATCACAGGACAAGATATCAGCCCTCAACAATTTAACCGGCGGAAAATATTTTTTTAAAAAAATCCCTAAGCCCCGGGGTAACAATTTCAGCAAAAATCTGACTTTTGGCGATTCCCTCAAAAATGGTGCCAGAAGCTTGCAAATGCTCCCCTGAAAGTTTTGGCGATGGAAACAGAAGGCTTTTTATCACAGAAGAAGAAATCAGCCCTCAACAAGTTAACCGTCGGAAAATATTTTTTTGAAAAAATCCCTAAGCCCCGGGGTCACAATTTCAGCAAAAATCTGACTTTTGGCAATTCACTCAAAAATGATGCCAGAAGCTTGCAAATGCTCCCCTGAATGTTTTTGCCGTTGAAACAGAAGGCTTTTTATCACAGAACAAGAAATCAGCCCTCAACAACTTAACCGTCAGAAAATATTTTTTTGAAAAAATCCCTAAGCCCCGGGGTCACAATTTCAGCAAAAATCTGACTTTTGGCAATTCACTAAAAAATAATGCCAGAAGCTTGCAAATGATCCCCTGAATGTTTTGGCGGTCGAAACAGTAGGCTTTTTATCACAGGACAAGAAATCAGCCCTAAACAACTTAACCGGCGGAAAATATTTTTTTGAAAAAATCCATATGCCCCGGGGTCACAATTTCAGCAAAAATCTGACTTTTGGCAAATTCACTCAAAAATGGTATGGGTAGGTTGCAAATGCTCCCCTAAAAGTTACGGCGATGGAAACAGAAGGCTTTTTATCACAGAACAAGAAATCAGCCCTCAACAACTTAACCGGCGGAAAATATTTTTTTGAAAAAATCCCTAAGCCCCGGGGTCACAATTTCAGCAATTATCTGACTTTTGGCGATTCACTCAAAAATGATGCCAGAAGCTTGCAAATGCTCCCCTGAAAGTATTGGCCGTCGAAACAGAAAGCTTTTTATCACAGGAGAAGAAATCAGCCCTCAAAAACTTAACTGGCGGAAAATATATTTTTGAAAAAATCCCTAAGCCCCGGGGTCACAATTTCAGCAAAAATCTGACTTTTGGCGATTCCCTCAAAAATGGTGCCAGAAGCTTGCAAATGCTCCACTGAAAGTTTTGGCGATGGAAACAGAAGGCTTTTTATCACAGAACAAGAAATCAGACCTCAACAACTTAACCGTCGGAAAATATTTTTTTAAAAAAATCCCTAAGCCCCGGGGTCACAATTTCAGCAAAAATCTGACTTTTGGCGATTCACTCAAAAATGATGCCAGAAGCTTGCAAATGATCCCCTGAAAGTTTTGGCGATGGAAACAGAAAGCTTTTTTTCACGGAACAAGAAATCAGCCCTCAACAACTTAACCGTCGGAAAATATTTTTTTGAAAAAATCCCTAAGCCCCGGGGGTAACAATTTCAGCAAAAATCTGACTTTTGGCAATTCACTCAATAATGATGCCAGAAGCTTGCAAATGCTCCCCTGAAAGTATTGGCCGTCGAAACAGAAAGCTTTTTATCACAGGAGAAGAAATCAGCCCTCAAAAACTTAACTGGCGGAAAATATATTTTTGAAAAAATCCCTAAGCCCCGGGGTCACAATTTCAGCAAAAATCTGACTTTTGGCGATTCCCTCAAAAATGGTGCCAGAAGCTTGCAAATGCTCCACTGAACGTTTTGGCGATGGAAACAGAAGGCTTTTTATCACAGAACAAGAAATCAGACCTCAACAACTTAACCGTCGGAAAATATTTTTTTAAAAAAATCCCTAAGCCCCGGGGTCAAAATTTCAGCAAAAATCTGACTTTTGGCAAATTCACTCAAAAATGATGCCAGAAGCTTGCAAATGCTCCCCTGAAAGTTTTGGCGATGGAAACAGAAGGCTTTTTATCACAGAACAAGAAATCAGCCCTCAACAACTTAACCGGCAGAAATTTTTTTAAAAAAAAAATCCCTAAGCCCCGGGGTCACAATTTCAGCAAAAATCTGACTTTTGGCGATTCACTCAAAAATGATGCCAGAAGCTTGCAAATGATCCCCTGAATGTTTTGGCGGTCGAAACAGAAGGCTTTTTATCACAGGACAAGAAATCAGCCCTCAACAATTTAACCGGCGGAAAATATTTTTTTAAAAAAATCCCTAAGCCCCGGGGTAACAATTTCAGCAAAAATCTGACTTTTGGCGATTCCCTCAGAAATGGTGCCAGAAGCTTGCAAATGCTCCCCTGAAAGTTTTGGCGATGGAAACAGAAGGCTTTTTATCACAGAACAAGAAATCAGCCCTCAACAACTTAACCGTCGGAAAATATTTTTTTGAAAAAATCCCTAAGCCCCGGGGTCACAATTTCAGCAAAAATCTGACTTTTGGCAATTCACTCAAAAATAATGCCAGAAGCTTACAAATGATCCCCTGAATGTTTTGGCGGTCGAAACAGAAGGCTTTTTATCACAGGACAAGAAATCAGCCCTCAACAACTTAACCGTCGGAAAATATTTTTTTGAAAAAATCCCTAATCCCCGGGGTCACAATTTCAGCAAAAATCTGACTTTTGGCGATTCACTCAAAAATGATGCCAGAAGCTTGCAAATGCTTCCCTGAATGTTTTGGCGGTCGAAACAGAAGGCTTTTTATCACAGGACAAGATATCAGCCCTCAACAATTTAACCGGCGGAAAATATTTTTTTAAAAAAATCCCTAAGCCCCGGGGTAACAATTTCAGCAAAAATCTGACTTTTGGCGATTCCCTCAAAAATGGTGCGAGAAGCTTGCAAATGCTCCCCTGAAAGTTTTGGCGATGGAAACAGAAGGCTTTTTATCACAGAACAAGAAATCAGCCCTCAACAAGTTAACCGTCGGAAAATATTTTTTTGAAAAAATCCCTAAGCCCCGGGGTCACAATTTCAGCAAAAATCTGACTTTTGGCAATTCACTCAAAAATGATGCCAGAAGCTTGCAAATGCTCCCCTGAAAGTTTTTGCCGTTGAAACAGAAGGCTTTTTATCACAGGACAAGAAATCAGTCCTCAACAACTTAACCGGCAGAAAATATTTTTTTAAAAAAATCCCTAAGCCCCGGGGTCACAATTTCAGCAAAAATCTGACTTTTGGCGATTCACTCAAAAATGATGCCAGAAGCTTGCAAATGATCCCCTGAATGTTTCGGCGGTCGAAACAGAAGGCTTTTTATCACAGGACAAGAAATCAGCCCTCAACAATTTAACCGGCGGAAAATATTTTTTTAAAAAAATCCCTAAGCCCCGGGGTAACAATTTCAGCAAAAATCTGACTTTTGGCGATTCCCTCAAAAATGGTGCCAGAAGCTTGCAAATGCTCCCCTGAAAGTTTTGGCGATAGAAACAGAAGGCTTTTTATCACAGAACAAGAAATCAGCCCTCAACAACTTAACCGGCGGAAAATATTTTTTTGAAAAAATCCCTAAGCCCCGGGGTCACAATTTCAGCAAAAATCTGACTTTTGGCAATTCACTCAAAAATAATGCCAGAAGCTTACAAATGATCCCCTGAATGTTTTGGCGGTCGAAACAGAAGGCTTTTTATCACAGGACAAGAAATCAGCCCTCAACAACTTAACCGTCAGAAAATATTTTTTTGAAAAAATCCCTAAGCCCCGGGGTCACAATTTCAGCAAAAATCTGACTTTTGGCAATTCACTAAAAAATAATGCCAGAAGCTTGCAAATGATCCCCTGAATGTTTTGGCGGTCGAAACAGTAGGCTTTTTATCACAGGACAAGAAATCAGCCCTAAACAACTTAACCGGCGGAAAATATTTTTTTGAAAAAATCCATATGCCCCGGGGTCACAATTTCAGCAAAAATCTGACTTTTGGCAAATTCACTCAAAAATGGTTTGGGTAGGTTGCAAATGCTCCCCTAAAAGTTACGGCGATGGAAACAGAAGGCTTTTTATCACAGAACAAGAAATCAGCCCTCAACAACTTAACCGGCGGAAAATATTTTTTTGAAAAAATCCCTAAGCCCCGGGGTCACAATTTCAGCAATTATCTGACTTTTGGCGATTCACTCAAAAATGATGCCAGAAGCTTGCAAATGCTCCCCTGAAAGTATTGGCCGTCGAAACAGAAAGCTTTTTATCACAGGAGAAGAAATCAGCCCTCAAAAACTTAACTGGCGGAAAATATATTTTTGAAAAAATCCCTAAGCCCCGGGGTCACAATTTCAGCAAAAATCTGACTTTTGGCGATTCCCTCAAAAATGGTGCCAGAAGCTTGCAAATGCTCCACTGAAAGTTTTGGCGATGGAAACAGAAGGCTTTTTATCACAGAACAAGAAATCAGACCTCAACAACTTAACCGTCGGAAAATATTTTTTTAAAAAAATCCCTAAGCCCCGGGGTCACAATTTCAGCAAAAATCTGACTTTTGGCGATTCACTCAAAAATGATGCCAGAAGCTTGCAAATGATCCCCTGAAAGTTTTGGCGATGGAAACAGAAAGCTTTTTTTCACGGAACAAGAAATCAGCCCTCAACAACTTAACCGTCGGAAAATATTTTTTTGAAAAAATCCCTAAGCCCCGGGGGTAACAATTTCAGCAAAAATCTGACTTTTGGCAATTCACTCAATAATGATGCCAGAAGCTTGCAAATGCTCCCCTGAAAGTATTGGCCGTCGAAACAGAAAGCTTTTTATCACAGGAGAAGAAATCAGCCCTCAAAAACTTAACTGGCGGAAAATATATTTTTGAAAAAATCCCTAAGCCCCGGGGTCACAATTTCAGCAAAAATCTGACTTTTGGCGATTCCCTCAAAAATGGTGCCAGAAGCTTGCAAATGCTCCACTGAACGTTTTGGCGATGGAAACAGAAGGCTTTTTATCACAGAACAAGAAATCAGACCTCAACAACTTAACCGTCGGAAAATATTTTTTTAAAAAAATCCCTAAGCCCCGGGGTCAAAATTTCAGCAAAAATCTGACTTTTGGCAAATTCACTCAAAAATGATGCCAGAAGCTTGCAAATGCTCCCCTGAAAGTTTTGGCGATGGAAACAGAAGGCTTTTTATCACAGAACAAGAAATCAGCCCTCAACAACTTAACCGGCAGAAATTTTTTTTTAAAAAAAAATCCCTAAGCCCCGGGGTCACAATTTCAGCAAAAATCTGACTTTTGGCGATTCACTCAAAAATGATGCCAGAAGCTTGCAAATGATCCCCTGAATGTTTTGGCGGTCGAAACAGAAGGCTTTTTATCACAGGACAAGAAATCAGCCCTCAACAATTTAACCGGCGGAAAATATTTTTTTAAAAAAATCCCTAAGCCCCGGGGTAACAATTTCAGCAAAAATCTGACTTTTGGCGATTCCCTCAGAAATGGTGCCAGAAGCTTGCAAATGCTCCCCTGAAAGTTTTGGCGATGGAAACAGAAGGCTTTTTATCACAGAACAAGAAATCAGCCCTCAACAACTTAACCGTCGGAAAATATTTTTTTGAAAAAATCCCTAAGCCCCGGGGTCACAATTTCAGCAAAAATCTGACTTTTGGCAATTCACTCAAAAATAATGCCAGAAGCTTACAAATGATCCCCTGAATGTTTTGGCGGTCGAAACAGAAGGCTTTTTATCACAGGACAAGAAATCAGCCCTCAACAACTTAACCGTCGGAAAATATTTTTTTGAAAAAATCCCTAATCCCCGGGGTCACAATTTCAGCAAAAATCTGACTTTTGGCGATTCACTCAAAAATGATGCCAGAAGCTTGCAAATGCTTCCCTGAATGTTTTGGCGGTCGAAACAGAAGGCTTTTTATCACAGGACAAGATATCAGCCCTCAACAATTTAACCGGCGGAAAATATTTTTTTAAAAAAATCCCTAAGCCCCGGGGTAACAATTTCAGCAAAAATCTGACTTTTGGCGATTCCCTCAAAAATGGTGCGAGAAGCTTGCAAATGCTCCCCTGAAAGTTTTGGCGATGGAAACAGAAGGCTTTTTATCACAGAACAAGAAATCAGCCCTCAACAAGTTAACCGTCGGAAAATATTTTTTTGAAAAAATCCCTAAGCCCCGGGGTCACAATTTCAGCAAAAATCTGACTTTTGGCAATTCACTCAAAAATGATGCCAGAAGCTTGCAAATGCTCCCCTGAAAGTTTTTGCCGTTGAAACAGAAGGCTTTTTATCACAGAACAAGAAATCAGCCCTCAACAACTTAACCGGCAGAAAATTTTTTTTAAAAAAAATCCCTAAGCCCCGGGGTCACAATTTCAGCAAAAATCTGACTTTTGGAGATTCACTCAAAAATAATGCCAGAAGCTTGCAAATGCTCCCCTGAAAGTTTTTGCCGTTGAAACAGAAGGCTTTTTATCACAGGACAAGAAATCAGCCCTCAACAACTTAACCGGCGGAAAATATTTTTTTGAAAAAATCCCTAAGCCCCGGGGTCACAATTTCAGCAAAAATCTGACTTTTGGCAATTCACTCAAAAATAATGCCAGAAGCTTGCAAATGATCCCCTGAATGTTTTGGCGGTCGAAACAGAAGGCTTTTTATCACAGGACAAGAAATCAGCCCTCAACAACTTAACCGGCGGAAAATATTTTTTTGAAAAAATCCATATGCCCCGGGGTCACAATTTCAGCAAAAATCTGACTTTTGGCAAATTCACTCAAAAATGGTTTGGGTAGGTTGCAAATGCTCCCCTAAAAGTTACGGCGATGGAAACAGAAGGCTTTTTATCACAGAACAAGAAATCAGCCCTCAACAACTTAACCGGCGGAAAATATTTTTTTGAAAAAATCCCTAAGCCCCGGGGTCACAATTTCAGCAATTATCTGACTTTTGGCGATTCACTCAAAAATGATGCCAGAAGCTTGCAAATGCTTCCCTGAAAGTTTTGGCGATGGAAACAGAAAGCTTTTTTTCACGGAACAAGAAATCAGCCCTCAACAACTTAACCGTCGGAAAATATTTTTTTGAAAAAATCCCTAAGCCCCGGGGGTAACAATTTCAGCAAAAATCTGACTTTTGGCAATTCACTCAATAATGATGCCAGAAGCTTGCAAATGCTCCCCTGAAAGTATTGGCCGTCGAAACAGAAAGCTTTTTATCACAGGAGAAGAAATCAGCCCTCAAAAACTTAACTGGCGGAAAATATATTTTTGAAAAAATCCCTAAGCCCCGGGGTCACAATTTCAGCAAAAATCTGACTTTTGGCAATTCACTCAAAAATAATGCCAGAAGCTTACAAATGATCCCCTGAATGTTTTGGCGGTCAAAACAGAAGGGTTTTTATCACAGGACAAGAAATCAGCCCTCAACAACTTAACCGTCGGAAAATATTTTTTTGAAAAAATCCCTAATCCCCGGGGTCACAATTTCAGCAAAAATCTGACTTTTGGCGATTCACTCAAAAATGATGCCAGAAGCTTGCAAATGCTTCCCTGAATGTTTTGGCGGTCGAAACAGAAGGCTTTTTATCACAGGACAAGATATCAGCCCTCAACAATTTAACCGGCGGAAAATATTTTTTTAAAAAAATCCCTAAGCCCCGGGGTAACAATTTCAGCAAAAATCTGACTTTTGGCGATTCCCTCAAAAATGGTGCGAGAAGCTTGCAAATGCTCCCCTGAAAGTTTTGGCGATGGAAACAGAAGGCTTTTTATCACAGAACAAGAAATCAGCCCTCAACAAGTTAACCGTCGGAAAATATTTTTTTGAAAAAATCCCTAAGCCCCGGGGTCAGAATTTCAGCAAAAATCTGACTTTTGGCGATTCACTCAAAAATGATGCCAGAAGCTTGCAAATGCTGCCCTGAAAGTTTTTGCCGTCGAAACAGAAGGCTTTTTATCAAAGGACAAGAAATCAGCCCTCAACAACTTAACCGGCGGAAAATATTTTTTTGAAAAAATCCCTAAGGCCCGGGGTCACAATTTCAGCAAAAATCTGACTTTTGGCGATTCACTCAAAAATGATGCCAGAAGCTTGCAAATGATCCCCTGAATGTTTTTGCGGTCGAAAAAGAAGGCTTTTTATCACAGGACAAGAAATCAGCCCTCAACAATTTAACCGGCGGAAAATATTTTTTTAAAAAAATCCCTAAGCCTCGGGGTAACAATTTCAGCAAAAATCTGACTTTTGGCGATTCCCTCAAAAATGGTGCCAGAAGCTTGCAAATGCTCCCCTGAAAGTTTTGGCGATGGAAACAGAAGGCTTTTTATCACAGAACAAGAAATCAGCCCTCAACAAGTTAACCGTCGGAAAATATTTTTTTGAAAAAATCCCTAAGCCCCGGGGTCACAATTTCAGCAAAAATCTGACTTTTGGCAATTCACTCAAAAATAATGCCAGAAGCTTGCAAATGATCCCCTGAATGTTTTGGCGATGGAAACAGAAGGCTTTTTATCACAGGACAAGAAATCAGCCCTCAACAACTTAACCGGCGGAAAATATTTTTTTGAAAAAATCCCTAAGCCCCGGGGTCACAATTTCAGCAAAAATCTGACTTTTGGCAAATTCACTCAAAAATGGTGTGGGAAGGTTGCAAATGCTCCCCTGAAAGTTACGGCGATGGAAACAGAAGGCTTTTTATCACAGGACAAGAAATCAGCCCTCAACAACTTAACCGGCGGAAAATATTTTTTTGAAAAAATCCCTAAGCCCCGGGGTCACAATTTCAGCAATGATCAGACTTTTGACGATTCACTCAAAACTGATGCCAGAAGCTTGCAAATGCTTCCCTGAAAGTTTTGGCGATGGAAACAGAAAGCTTTTTATCACAGGACAAGAAATCAGCCCTCAACAACTTAACCGTCGGAAAATATTTTTTTGAAAAAATCCCTAAGCCCCGGGGTCACAATTTCAGCAAAAATCTGACTTTTGGCAAATTCACTCAAAAATGATTCCAGAAGCTTGCAAATGCTCCCCTGAAAGTTATGGCGATGGAAACAGAAGGCTTTTTATCACAGGACAAGAAATCAGTCCTCAACAACTTAACCGGCAGAAAATATTTTTTTGAAAAAATCCCTAAGCCCCGGGGTCACAATTTCAGCAAAAATCTGACTTTTGGCAATTCACTCAAAAATAATGCCAGAAGCTTGCAAATGATCCCCTGAATGTTTTGGCGGTCGAAACAGAAGGCTTTTTATCACAGGACAAGAAATCAGCCCTCAACAACTTAACCGTCGGAAAATATTTTTTTGAAAAAATCCCTAAGCCCCGGGGTCACAATTTCAGAAAAATCTGACTTTTGGCAATTCACTCAAAAATAATGCCAGACGCTTGCAAATGCTCCCCTGAAAGTTTTTGCCGTTGAAACAGAAGGCTTTTTATCACAGGAGAAGAAATCAGCCCTCAACAACTTAACTGGCGGAAAATATTTTTTTGAAAAAATCCCTAAGCCCCGGGGTCACAATTTCAGCAAAAATCTGATTTTTGGCAAATTCACTCAAAAATGGTTTGGGAAGGTTGCAAATGCTCCCATGAAAGTTACGGCAATGGAAACAGAAGGCTTTTTAACACAGGACAAGAAATCAGCCCTCAACAACTTAACCGGCGGAAAATATTTTTTTGAAAAAATCCCTAAGCCCCGGGGTCACAATTTCAGCAATTATCTGACTTTTGGCGATTCACTCAAAAATGATGCCAGAAGCTTGCAAATGCTTCCCTGAAAGTTTTGGCGATGGAAACAGAAAGCTTTTTATCACGGAACAAGAAATCAGCCCTCAACAACTTAACCGTCGGAAAATATTTTTTTGAAAGAATCCCTAAGCCCCGGGGGTAACAATTTCAGCAAAAATCTGACTTTTGGCAATTCACTCAATAATGATGCCAGAAGCTTGCAAATGCTCCCCTGAAAGTATTGGCCGTCGAAACAGAAAGCTTTTTATCTCAGGAGAAGAAATCAGCCCTCAAAAACTTAACTGGTGGAAAATATATTTTTGAAAAAATCCCTAAGCCCCGGGGTCACAATTTCAGCAAAAATCTGACTTTTGGCAATTCACTCAAAAATGGTGCCAGAAGCTTGCAAATGCTCCCCTGAAAGTTTTGGCGATGGAAACAGAAGGCTTTTTATCACAGAACAAGAAATCAGCCCTCAACAAGTTAACTGTCGGAAAATATTTTTTTGAAAAAATCCCTAAGCCCCGGGGTCACAATTTCAGTAAAAATCTGACTTTTGGCAAATTCACTCAAAAATGATGCCAGAAGCTTGCAAATGCTCCCCTGAAAGTTATGGTGATGGAAACAGAAGGCTTTTTATCACAGGACAAGAAATCAGTCCTCAACAACTTAACCGGCGGAAAATATTTTTTTGAAAAAATCCATATGCCCCGGGGTCACAATTTCAGCAAAAATCTGACTTTTGGCAAATTCACTCAAAAATGGTTTGGGTAGGTTGCAAATGCTCCCCTAAAAGTTACGGCGATGGAAACAGAAGGCTTTTTATCACAGAACAAGAAATCAGCCCTCAACAACTTAACCGGCGGAAAATATTTTTTTGAAAAAATCCCTAAGCCCCGGGGTCACAATTTCAGCAATTATCTGACTTTTGGCGATTCACTCAAAAATGATGCCAGAAGCTTGCAAATGCTTCCCTGAAAGTTTTGGCGATGGAAACAGAAAGCTTTTTTTCACGGAACAAGAAATCAGCCCTCAACAACTTAACCGTCGGAAAATATTTTTTTGAAAAAATCCCTAAGCCCCGGGGGTAACAATTTCAGCAAAAATCTGACTTTTGGCAATTCACTCAATAATGATGCCAGAAGCTTGCAAATGCTCCCCTGAAAGTATTGGCCGTCGAAACAGAAAGCTTTTTATCACAGGAGAAGAAATCAGCCCTCAAAAACTTAACTGGCGGAAAATATATTTTTGAAAAAATCCCTAAGCCCCGGGGTCACAATTTCAGCAAAAATCTGACTTTTGGCGATTCCCTCAAAACTGGTGCCAGAAGCTTGCAAATGCTCCACTGAAAGTTTTGGCGATGGAAACAGAAGGCTTTTTATCACAGAACAAGAAATCAGACCTCAACAACTTAACCGTCGGAAAATATTTTTTTAAAAAAATCCCTAAGCCCCGGGGTCACAATTTCAGCAAAAATCTGACTTTTGGCAAATTCACTCAAAAATGATGCCAGAAGCTTGCAAATGCTCCCCTGAAAGTTTTGGCGATGGAAACAGAAGGCTTTTTATCACAGAACAAGAAATCAGCCCTCAACAACTTAACCGGCAGAAATTTTTTTTAAAAAAAAATCCCTAAGCCCCGGGGTCACAATTTCAGCAAAAATCTGACTTTTGGAGATTCACTCAAAAATAATGCCAGAAGCTTGCAAATGCTCCCCTGAAAGTTTTTGCCGTTGAAACAGAAGGCTTTTTATCACAGGACAAGAAATCAGCCCTCAACAACTTAACCGGCGGAAAATATTTTTTTGAAAAAATCCCTAAGCCCCGGGGTCACAATTTCAGCAAAAATCTGACTTTTGGCAAATTCACTCAAAAATGGTGTGGGAAGGTTGCAAATGCTCCCCTGAAAGTTATGGCGATGGAAACAGAAGGCTTTTTATCACAGGACAAGAAATCAGTCCTCAACAACTTAACCGGCAGAAAATATTTTTTTAAAAAAATCCCTAAGCCCCGGGGTCACAATTTCAGCAAAAATCTGACTTTTGGCGATTCACTCAAAAATGATGCCAGAAGCTTGCAAATGATCCCCTGAATGTTTTGGCGGTCGAAACAGAAGGCTTTTTATCACAGAACAAGAAATCAGCCCTCAACAAGTTAACCGTCGGAAAATATTTTTTTGAAAAAATCCCTAAGCCCCGGGGTCACAATTTCAGCAAAAATCTGACTTTTGGCAATTCACTCAAAAATAATGCCAGAAGCTTACAAATGATCCCCTGAATGTTTTGGCGGTCGAAACAGAAGGCTTTTTATCACAGGACAAGAAATCAGCCCTCAACAACTTAACCGTCGGAAAATATTTTTTTGAAAAAATCCCTAATCCCCGGGGTCACAATTTCAGCAAAAATCTGACTTTTGGAGATTCACTCAAAAATGATGTGGGAAGGTTGCAAATGCTCCCCTGAAAGTTATGGCGATGGAAACAGAAGGCTTTTTATCACAGGACAAGAAATCAGTCCTCAACAACTTAACCGGCAGAAAATATTTTTTTTAAAAAATCCCTAAGCCCCGGGGTCAGAATTTCAGCAAAAATCTGACTTTTGGCGATTCACTCAAAAATGATGCCAGAAGCTTGCAAATGCTGCCCTGAAAGTTTTTGCCGTCGAAACAGAAGGCTTTTTATCAAAGGACAAGAAATCAGCCCTCAACAACTTAACCGGCGGAAAATATTTTTTTGAAAAAATCCCTAAGGCCCGGGGTCACAATTTCAGCAAAAATCTGACTTTTGGCGATTCACTCAAAAATGATGCCAGAAGCTTGCAAATGATCCCCTGAATGTTTTTGCGGTCGAAAAAGAAGGCTTTTTATCACAGGACAAGAAATCAGCCCTCAACAATTTAACCGGCGGAAAATATTTTTTTAAAAAAATCCCTAAGCCTCGGGGTAACAATTTCAGCAAAAATCTGACTTTTGGCGATTCCCTCAAAAATGGTGCCAGAAGCTTGCAAATGCTCCCCTGAAAGTTTTGGCGATGGAAACAGAAGGCTTTTTATCACAGAACAAGAAATCAGCCCTCAACAAGTTAACCGTCGGAAAATATTTTTTTGAAAAAATCCCTAAGCCCCGGGGTCACAATTTCAGCAAAAATCTGACTTTTGGCAATTCACTCAAAAATAATGCCAGAAGCTTGCAAATGATCCCCTGAATGTTTTGGCGATGGAAACAGAAGGCTTTTTATCACAGGACAAGAAATCAGCCCTCAACAACTTAACCGGCGGAAAATATTTTTTTGAAAAAATCCCTAAGCCCCGGGGTCACAATTTCAGCAAAAATCTGACTTTTGGCAAATTCACTCAAAAATGGTGTGGGAAGGTTGCAAATGCTCCCCTGAAAGTTACGGCGATGGAAACAGAAGGCTTTTTATCACAGGACAAGAAATCAGCCCTCAACAACTTAACCGGCGGAAAATATTTTTTTGAAAAAATCCCTAAGCCCCGGGGTCACAATTTCAGCAATGATCAGACTTTTGACGATTCACTCAAAACTGATGCCAGAAGCTTGCAAATGCTTCCCTGAAAGTTTTGGCGATGGAAACAGAAAGCTTTTTATCACAGGACAAGAAATCAGCCCTCAACAACTTAACCGTCGGAAAATATTTTTTTGAAAAAATCCCTAAGCCCCGGGGTCACAATTTCAGCAAAAATCTGACTTTTGGCAAATTCACTCAAAAATGATTCCAGAAGCTTGCAAATGCTCCCCTGAAAGTTATGGCGATGGAAACAGAAGGCTTTTTATCACAGGACAAGAAATCAGTCCTCAACAACTTAACCGGCAGAAAATATTTTTTTGAAAAAATCCCTAAGCCCCGGGGTCACAATTTCAGCAAAAATCTGACTTTTGGCAATTCACTCAAAAATAATGCCAGAAGCTTGCAAATGATCCCCTGAATGTTTTGGCGGTCGAAACAGAAGGCTTTTTATCACAGGACAAGAAATCAGCCCTCAACAACTTAACCGTCGGAAAATATTTTTTTGAAAAAATCCCTAAGCCCCGGGGTCACAATTTCAGAAAAATCTGACTTTTGGCAATTCACTCAAAAATAATGCCAGACGCTTGCAAATGCTCCCCTGAAAGTTTTTGCCGTTGAAACAGAAGGCTTTTTATCACAGGAGAAGAAATCAGCCCTCAACAACTTAACTGGCGGAAAATATTTTTTTGAAAAAATCCCTAAGCCCCGGGGTCACAATTTCAGCAAAAATCTGATTTTTGGCAAATTCACTCAAAAATGGTTTGGGAAGGTTGCAAATGCTCCCATGAAAGTTACGGCAATGGAAACAGAAGGCTTTTTAACACAGGACAAGAAATCAGCCCTCAACAACTTAACCGGCGGAAAATATTTTTTTGAAAAAATCCCTAAGCCCCGGGGTCACAATTTCACCAATTATCTGACTTTTGGCGATTCACTCAAAAATGATGCCAGAAGCTTGCAAATGCTTCCCTGAAAGTTTTGGCGATGGAAACAGAAAGCTTTTTATCACGGAACAAGAAATCAGCCCTCAACAACTTAACCGTCGGAAAATATTTTTTTGAAAGAATCCCTAAGCCCCGGGGGTAACAATTTCAGCAAAAATCTGACTTTTGGCAATTCACTCAATAATGATGCCAGAAGCTTGCAAATGCTCCCCTGAAAGTATTGGCCGTCGAAACAGAAAGCTTTTTATCTCAGGAGAAGAAATCAGCCCTCAAAAACTTAACTGGTGGAAAATATTTTTTTGAAAAAATCCCTAAGCCCCGGGGTCACAATTTCAGCAATTATCTGACTTTTGGCGATTCACTCAAAAATGATGCCAGAAGCTTGCAAATGCTTCCCTGAAAGTTTTGGCGATGGAAACAGAAAGCTTTTTATCACGGAACAAGAAATCAGCCCTCAACAACTTAACCGTCGGAAAATATTTTTTTGAAAGAATCCCTAAGCCCCGGGGGTAACAATTTCAGCAAAAATCTGACTTTTGGCAATTCACTCAAAAATGGTGCCAGAAGCTTGCAAATGCTCCCCTGAAAGTTTTGGCGATGGAAACAGAAGGCTTTTTATCACAGAACAAGAAATCAGCCCTCAACAAGTTAACTGTCGGAAAATATTTTTTTGAAAAAATCCCTAAGCCCCGGGGTCACAATTTCAGTAAAAATCTGACTTTTGGCAAATTCACTCAAAAATGATGCCAGAAGCTTGCAAATGCTCCCCTGAAAGTTATGGTGATGGAAACAGAAGGCTTTTTATCACAGGACAAGAAATCAGTCCTCAACAACTTAACCGGCAGAAAATATTTTTTTAAAAAAATCCCTAAGCCCCGGGGGTAACAATTTCAGCAAAAATCTGACTTTTGGCAATTCACTCAAAAATGGTGCCAGAAGCTTGCAAATGCTCCCCTGAAAGTTTTGGCGATGTAAACAGAAGGCTTTTTATCACAGAACAAGAAATCAGCCCTCAACAAGTTAACCGTCGGAAAATATTTTTTTGAAAAAATCCCTAAGCCCCGGGGTCACAATTTCAGCAAAAATCTGACTTTTGGCGATTCACTCAAAAATGATGCCAGAAGCTTGCAAATGATCCCCTGAATGTTTTGGCGGTCGAAACAGAAGGCTTTTTATCACAGGACAAGAAATCAGCCCTCAACAATTCAACCGGCGGAAAATATTTTTTTTAAAAAATCCCTAAGCCCCGGGGTAACAATTTCAGCAAAAATCTGACTTTTGGCGATTCACTCAAAAATAATGCCAGAAGCTTGCAAATGATCCCCTGAATGTTTTGGTGGTCGAAACAGAAGGCTTTTTATCACAGGACAAGAAATCAGCCCTCAACAACTTAACCGTCGGAAAATATTTTTTTGAAAAAATCCCTAATCCCCGGGGTCACAATTTCAGCAAAAATCTGACTTTTGGAGATTCACTCAAAAATGATGCCAGAAGCTTGCAAATGCTCCCCTGAAAGTTTTTGCCGTTGAAACAGAAGGCTTTTTATCACAGGACAAGAAATCAGCCCTCAACAACTTAACCGGCGGAAAATATTTTTTTGAAAAAATCCCTAAGCCCCGGGGTCACAATTTCAGCAAAAATCTGACTTTTGGCGATTCACTCAAAAATAACGCCAGAAGCTTGCAAATGCTCCCCTGAAAGTATTGGCCGTCGAAACAGAAAGCTTTTTATCACAGGAGAAGAAATCAGCCCTCAAAAACTTAACTGGCGGAAAATATATTTTTGAAAAAATCCCTAAGCCCCGGGGTCACAATTTCAGCAAAAATCTGACTTTTGGCGATTCACTCAAAAATAATGCCAGAAGCTTGCAAATGCTCCCCTGAAAGTATTGGCCGTCGAAACAGAAAGCTTTTTATCACAGGAGAAGAAATCAGCCCTCAAAAACTTAACTGGCGGAAAATATATTTTTGAAAAAATCCCTAAGCCCCGGGGTCACAATTTCAGCAAAAATCTGACTTTTGGCGATTCACTCAAAAATGATGCCAGAAGCTTGCAAATGATCCCCTGAATGTTTTGGCGGTCGAAACAGAAGGCTTTTTATCACAGGACAAGAAATCAGCCCTCAACAATTTAACCGGCGGGAAATATTTTTTTAAAAAAATCCCTAAGCCCCGGGGTAACAATTTCAGCAAAAATCTGACTTTTGGCGATTCACTCAAAAATAATGCCAGAAGCTTGCAAATGATCCCCTGAATGTTTTGGCGGTCGAAACAGAAGGCTTTTTATCACAGGACAAGAAATCAGCCCTCAACAACTTGACCGTCGGAAAATATTTTTTTGAAAAAATCCCAAATCCCCAGGGTCACAATTTCAGCAAAAATCTGACTTTTGGCAATTCACTCAAAAATGCTGCCAGAAGCTTGCAAATGCTCCCCTGAAAGGTTTGGCGATGGAAACAGAAGGCTTTTTATCACAGAACAAGAAATCAGCCCTCAACAAGTTAACCGTCGGAAAATATTTTTTTGAAAAAATCCCTAAGCCCCGGGGTCACAATTTCAGCAAAAATCTGACTTTTGGCAATTCACTCAAAAATAATGCCAGAAGCTTACAAATGATCCCCTGAATGTTTTGGCGGTCGAAACAGAAGGCTTTTTATCACAGGACAAGAAATCAGCCCTCAACAACTTAACCGTCGGAAAATATTTTTTTGAAAAAATCCCTAATCCCCGGGGTCACAATTTCAGCAAAAATCTGACTTTTGGAGATTCACTCAAAAATGATGTGGGAAGGTTGCAAATGCTCCCCTGAAAGTTATGGCGATGGAAACAGAAGGCTTTTTATCAAAGGACAAGAAATCAGTCCTCAACAACTTAACCGGCAGAAAATATTTTTTTTAAAAAATCCCTAAGCCCCGGGGTCAGAATTTCAGCAAAAATCTGACTTTTGGCGATTCACTCAAAAATGATGCCAGAAGCTTGCAAATGCTGCCCTGAAAGTTTTTGCCGTCGAAACAGAAGGCTTTTTATCAAAGGACAAGAAATCAGCCCTCAACAACTTAACCGGCGGAAAATATTTTTTTGAAAAAATCAACAACTTAACCGGCGGAAAATATTTTTTTGAATAAATCCCTAAGCCCCGGGGTCACAATTTCAGCAATTATCTAACTTTTGGCGTTTCAATCAAAAATGATGCCAGAAGCTTGCAAATGCTCCCCTGAAAGTTTTTGCCGTCGAAACAGAAGGCTTTTTATCACAGGACAAGAAATCAGCCCTCAACAACTTAACCGGCGGAAAATATTTTTTTGAAAAAATCCCTAAGGCCCGGGGTCACAATTTCAGCAAAAATCTGACTTTTGGCGATTCACTCAAAAATGATGCCAGAAGCTTGCAAATGATCCCCTGAATGTTTTTGCGGTCGAAAAAGAAGGCTTTTTATCACAGGACAAGAAATCAGCCCTCAACAATTTAACCGGCGGAAAATATTTTTTTAAAAAAATCCCTAAGCCTCGGGGTAACAATTTCAGCAAAAATCTGACTTTTGGCGATTCCCTCAAAAATGGTGCCAGAAGCTTGCAAATGCTCCCCTGAAAGTTTTGGCGATGGAAACAGAAGGCTTTTTATCACAGAACAAGAAATCAGCCCTCAACAAGTTAACCGTCGGAAAATATTTTTTTGAAAAAATCCCTAAGCCCCGGGGTCACAATTTCAGCAAAAATCTGACTTTTGGCAATTCACTCAAAAATAATGCCAGAAGCTTGCAAATGATCCCCTGAATGTTTTGGCGATGGAAACAGAAGGCTTTTTATCACAGGACAAGAAATCAGCCCTCAACAACTTAACCGGCGGAAAATATTTTTTTGAAAAAATCCCTAAGCCCCGGGGTCACAATTTCAGCAAAAATCTGACTTTTGGCAAATTCACTCAAAAATGGTGTGGGAAGGTTGCAAATGCTCCCCTGAAAGTTACGGCGATGGAAACAGAAGGCTTTTTATCACAGGACAAGAAATCAGCCCTCAACAACTTAACCGGCGGAAAATATTTTTTTGAAAAAATCCCTAAGCCCCGGGGTCACAATTTCAGCAATGATCAGACTTTTGACGATTCACTCAAAACTGATGCCAGAAGCTTGCAAATGCTTCCCTGAAAGTTTTGGCGATGGAAACAGAAAGCTTTTTATCACAGGACAAGAAATCAGCCCTCAACAACTTAACCGTCGGAAAATATTTTTTTGAAAAAATCCCTAAGCCCCGGGGTCACAATTTCAGCAAAAATCTGACTTTTGGCAAATTCACTCAAAAATGATTCCAGAAGCTTGCAAATGCTCCCCTGAAAGTTATGGCGATGGAAACAGAAGGCTTTTTATCACAGGACAAGAAATCAGTCCTCAACAACTTAACCGGCAGAAAATATTTTTTTGAAAAAATCCCTAAGCCCCGGGGTCACAATTTCAGCAAAAATCTGACTTTTGGCAATTCACTCAAAAATAATGCCAGAAGCTTGCAAATGATCCCCTGAATGTTTTGGCGGTCGAAACAGAAGGCTTTTTATCACAGGACAAGAAATCAGCCCTCAACAACTTAACCGTCGGAAAATATTTTTTTGAAAAAATCCCTAAGCCCCGGGGTCACAATTTCAGAAAAATCTGACTTTTGGCAATTCACTCAAAAATAATGCCAGACGCTTGCAAATGCTCCCCTGAAAGTTTTTGCCGTTGAAACAGAAGGCTTTTTATCACAGGAGAAGAAATCAGCCCTCAACAACTTAACTGGCGGAAAATATTTTTTTGAAAAAATCCCTAAGCCCCGGGGTCACAATTTCAGCAAAAATCTGATTTTTGGCAAATTCACTCAAAAATGGTTTGGGAAGGTTGCAAATGCTCCCATGAAAGTTACGGCAATGGAAACAGAAGGCTTTTTAACACAGGACAAGAAATCAGCCCTCAACAACTTAACCGGCGGAAAATATTTTTTTGAAAAAATCCCTAAGCCCCGGGGTCACAATTTCAGCAATTATCTGACTTTTGGCGATTCACTCAAAAATGATGCCAGAAGCTTGCAAATGCTTCCCTGAAAGTTTTGGCGATGGAAACAGAAAGCTTTTTATCACGGAACAAGAAATCAGCCCTCAACAACTTAACCGTCGGAAAATATTTTTTTGAAAGAATCCCTAAGCCCCGGGGGTAACAATTTCAGCAAAAATCTGACTTTTGGCAATTCACTCAATAATGATGCCAGAAGCTTGCAAATGCTCCCCTGAAAGTATTGGCCGTCGAAACAGAAAGCTTTTTATCTCAGGAGAAGAAATCAGCCCTCAAAAACTTAACTGGTGGAAAATATATTTTTGAAAAAATCCCTAAGCCCCGGGGTCACAATTTCAGCAAAAATCTGACTTTTGGCAATTCACTCAAAAATGGTGCCAGAAGCTTGCAAATGCTCCCCTGAAAGTTTTGGCGATGGAAACAGAAGGCTTTTTATCACAGAACAAGAAATCAGCCCTCAACAAGTTAACTGTCGGAAAATATTTTTTTGAAAAAATCCCTAAGCCCCGGGGTCACAATTTCAGTAAAAATCTGACTTTTGGCAAATTCACTCAAAAATGATGCCAGAAGCTTGCAAATGCTCCCCTGAAAGTTATGGTGATGGAAACAGAAGGCTTTTTATCACAGGACAAGAAATCAGTCCTCAACAACTTAACCGGCAGAAAATATTTTTTTAAAAAAATCCCTAAGCCCCGGGGGTAACAATTTCAGCAAAAATCTGACTTTTGGCAATTCACTCAAAAATGGTGCCAGAAGCTTGCAAATGCTCCCCTGAAAGTTTTGGCGATGTAAACAGAAGGCTTTTTATCACAGAACAAGAAATCAGCCCTCAACAAGTTAACCGTCGGAAAATATTTTTTTGAAAAAATCCCTAAGCCCCGGGGTCACAATTTCAGCAAAAATCTGACTTTTGGCGATTCACTCAAAAATGATGCCAGAAGCTTGCAAATGATCCCCTGAATGTTTTGGCGGTCGAAACAGAAGGCTTTTTATCACAGGACAAGAAATCAGCCCTCAACAATTCAACCGGCGGAAAATATTTTTTTAAAAAAATCCCTAAGCCCCGGGGTAACAATTTCAGCAAAAATCTGACTTTTGGCGATTCACTCAAAAATAATGCCAGAAGCTTGCAAATGATCCCCTGAATGTTTTGGCGGTCGAAACAGAAGGCTTTTTATCACAGGACAAGAAATCAGCCCTCAACAACTTAACCGTCGGAAAATATTTTTTTGAAAAAATCCCTAATCCCCGGGGTCACAATTTCAGCAAAAATCTGACTTTTGGAGATTCACTCAAAAATGATGCCAGAAGCTTGCAAATGCTCCCCTGAAAGTTTTTGCCGTTGAAACAGAAGGCTTTTTATCACAGGACAAGAAATCAGCCCTCAACAACTTAACCGGCGGAAAATATTTTTTTGAAAAAATCCCTAAGCCCCGGGGTCACAATTTCAGCAAAAATCTGACTTTTGGCGATTCACTCAAAAATAATGCCAGAAGCTTGCAAATGCTCCCCTGAAAGTATTGGCCGTCGAAACAGAAAGCTTTTTATCACAGGAGAAGAAATCAGCCCTCAAAAACTTAACTGGCGGAAAATATATTTTTGAAAAAATCCCTAAGCCCCGGGGTCACAATTTCAGCAAAAATCTGACTTTTGGCGATTCACTCAAAAATAATGCCAGAAGCTTGCAAATGCTCCCCTGAAAGTATTGGCCGTCGAAACAGAAAGCTTTTTATCACAGGAGAAGAAATCAGCCCTCAAAAACTTAACTGGCGGAAAATATATTTTTGAAAAAATCCCTAAGCCCCGGGGTCACAATTTCAGCAAAAATCTGACTTTTGGCGATTCACTCAAAAATGATGCCAGAAGCTTGCAAATGATCCCCTGAATGTTTTGGCGGTCGAAACAGAAGGCTTTTTATCACAGGACAAGAAATCAGCCCTCAACAATTTAACCGGCGGGAAATATTTTTTTAAAAAAATCCCTAAGCCCCGGGGTAACAATTTCAGCAAAAATCTGACTTTTGGCGATTCACTCAAAAATAATGCCAGAAGCTTGCAAATGATCCCCTGAATGTTTTGGCGGTCGAAACAGAAGGCTTTTTATCACAGGACAAGAAATCAGCCCTCAACAACTTGACCGTCGGAAAATATTTTTTTGAAAAAATCCCTAATCCCCAGGGTCACAATTTCAGCAAAAATCTGACTTTTGGCAATTCACTCAAAAATGCTGCCAGAAGCTTGCAAATGCTCCCCTGAAAGGTTTGGCGATGGAAACAGAAGGCTTTTTATCACAGAACAAGAAATCAGCCCTCAACAAGTTAACCGTCGGAAAATATTTTTTTGAAAAAATCCCTCAGCCCCGGGGTCACAATTTCAGCAAAAATCTGACTTTTGGCGATTCACTCAAAAATGGTGCCAGAAGCTTGCAAATGCTCCCCTGAAAGTTTTGGCGATGGAAACAGAAGGCTTTTTATCACAGAACAAGAAATCAGCCCTCAACAACTTAACCGGCAGAAAATTTTTTTTTAAAAAAATCCCTAAGCCCCGGGGGTAACAATTTCAGCAAAAATCTGACTTTTGGCAATTCACTCAAAAATGGTGCCAGAAGCTTGCAAATGCTCCCCTGAAAGTTTTGGCGATGGAAACAGAAGGCTTTTTATCACAGAACAAGAAATCAGCCCTCAACAAGTTAACCGTCGGAAAATATTTTTTTGAAAAAATCCCTAAGCCCCGGGGTCACAATTTCAGCAAAAATCTGACTTTTGGCGATTCACTCAAAAATAACGCCAGAAGCTTGCAAATGCTCCCCTGAAAGTATTGGCCGTCGAAACAGAAAGCTTTTTATCACAGGAGAAGAAATCAGCCCTCAAAAACTTAACTGGCGGAAAATATATTTTTGAAAAAATCCCTAAGCCCCGGGGTCACAATTTCAGCAAAAATCTGACTTTTGGCGATTCACTCAAAAATGATGCCAGAAGCTTGCAAATGCTCCCCTGAAAGTATTGGCCGTCGAAACAGAAAGCTTTTTATCACAGGAGAAGAAATCAGCCCTCAAAAACTTAACTGGCGGAAAATATATTTTTGAAAAAATCCCTAAGCCCCGGGGTCACAATTTCAGCAAAAATCTGACTTTTGGCGATTCACTCAAAAATGATGCCAGAAGCTTGCAAATGATCCCCTGAATGTTTTGGCGGTCGAAACAGAAGGCTTTTTATCACAGGACAAGAAATCAGCCCTCAACAATTTAACCGGCGGGAAATATTTTTTTAAAAAAATCCCTAAGCCCCGGGGTAACAATTTCAGCAAAAATCTGACTTTTGGCGATTCACTCAAAAATAATGCCAGAAGCTTGCAAATGATCCCCTGAATGTTTTGGCGGTCGAAACAGAAGGCTTTTTATCACAGGACAAGAAATCAGCCCTCAACAACTTGACCGTCGGAAAATATTTTTTTGAAAAAATCCCTAATCCCCAGGGTCACAATTTCAGCAAAAATCTGACTTTTGGCAATTCACTCAAAAATGCTGCCAGAAGCTTGCAAATGCTCCCCTGAAAGGTTTGGCGATGGAAACAGAAGGCTTTTTATCACAGAACAAGAAATCAGCCCTCAACAAGTTAACCGTCGGAAAATATTTTTTTGAAAAAATCCCTAAGCCCCGGGGTCACAATTTCAGCAAAAATCTGACTTTTGGCAATTCACTCAAAAATAATGCCAGAAGCTTACAAATGATCCCCTGAATGTTTTGGCGGTCGAAACAGAAGGCTTTTTATCACAGGACAAGAAATCAGCCCTCAACAACTTAACCGTCGGAAAATATTTTTTTGAAAAAATCCCTAATCCCCGGGGTCACAATTTCAGCAAAAATCTGACTTTTGGAGATTCACTCAAAAATGATGTGGGAAGGTTGCAAATGCTCCCCTGAAAGTTATGGCGATGGAAACAGAAGGCTTTTTATCACAGGACAAGAAATCAGTCCTCAACAACTTAACCGGCAGAAAATATTTTTTTTTAAAAATCCCTAAGCCCCGGGGTCAGAATTTCAGCAAAAATCTGACTTTTGGCGATTCACTCAAAAATGATGCCAGAAGCTTGCAAATGCTGCCCTGAAAGTTTTTGCCGTCGAAACAGAAGGCTTTTTATCAAAGGACAAGAAATCAGCCCTCAACAACTTAACCGGCGGAAAATATTTTTTTGAAAAAATCAACAACTTAACCGGCGGAAAATATTTTTTTGAATAAATCCCTAAGCCCCGGGGTCACAATTTCAGCAATTATCTAACTTTTGGCGTTTCAATCAAAAATGATGCCAGAAGCTTGCAAATGCTCCCCTGAAAGTTTTTGCCGTCGAAACAGAAGGCTTTTTATCACAGGACAAGAAATCAGCCCTCAACAACTTAACCGGCGGAAAATATTTTTTTGAAAAAATCCCTAAGGCCCGGGGTCACAATTTCAGCAAAAATCTGACTTTTGGCGATTCACTCAAAAATGATGCCAGAAGCTTGCAAATGATCCCCTGAATGTTTTTGCGGTCGAAAAAGAAGGCTTTTTATCACAGGACAAGAAATCAGCCCTCAACAATTTAACCGGCGGAAAATATTTTTTTAAAAAAATCCCTAAGCCTCGGGGTAACAATTTCAGCAAAAATCTGACTTTTGGCGATTCCCTCAAAAATGGTGCCAGAAGCTTGCAAATGATCCCCTGAATGTTTTGGCGGTCGAAACAGAAGGCTTTTTATCACAGGACAAGAAATCAGCCCTCAACAATTTAACCGGCGGGAAATATTTTTTTAAAAAAATCCCTAAGCCCCGGGGTAACAATTTCAGCAAAAATCTGACTTTTGGCGATTCACTCAAAAATAATGCCAGAAGCTTGCAAATGATCCCCTGAATGTTTTGGCGGTCGAAACAGAAGGCTTTTTATCACAGGACAAGAAATCAGCCCTCAACAACTTGACCGTCGGAAAATATTTTTTTGAAAAAATCCCTAATCCCCAGGGTCACAATTTCAGCAAAAATCTGACTTTTGGCAATTCACTCAAAAATGCTGCCAGAAGCTTGCAAATGCTCCCCTGAAAGGTTTGGCGATGGAAACAGAAGGCTTTTTATCACAGAACAAGAAATCAGCCCTCAACAAGTTAACCGTCGGAAAATATTTTTTTGAAAAAATCCCTCAGCCCCGGGGTCACAATTTCAGCAAAAATCTGACTTTTGGCGATTCACTCAAAAATGGTGCCAGAAGCTTGCAAATGCTCCCCTGAAAGTTTTGGCGATGGAAACAGAAGGCTTTTTATCACAGAACAAGAAATCAGCCCTCAACAACTTAACCGGCAGAAAATTTTTTTTAAAAAAAATCCCTAAGCCCCGGGGGTAACAATTTCAGCAAAAATCTGACTTTTGGCAATTCACTCAAAAATGGTGCCAGAAGCTTGCAAATGCTCCCCTGAAAGTTTTGGCGATGGAAACAGAAGGCTTTTTATCACAGAACAAGAAATCAGCCCTCAACAAGTTAACCGTCGGAAAATATTTTTTTGAAAAAATCCCTAAGCCCCGGGGTCACAATTTCAGCAAAAATCTGACTTTTGGCGAGTCTCTCAACAATGATGCCAGAAGCTTGCAAATGCTGCCCTGAAAGTTTTTGCCGTCGAAATAGAAGGCTTTTTATCAAAGGACAAGAAATCAGCCCTCAACAACTTAACCGGCGGAAAATATTTTTTTGAAAAAATCCCTAAGCCCCGGGGTCACAATTTCAGCAATTATCTGACTTTTGGCGATTCAATCAAAAATGATGCCAGAAGCTAGCAAATGCTCCCCTGAAAGTTTTTGCCGTCGAAACAGAAGGCTTTTTATCACAGGACAAGAAATCAGCCCTCAACAACTTAACCGGCGGAAAATATTTTTTTGAAAAAATCCCTAAGCCCCGGGGTCACAATTTCAGCAAAAATCTGACTTTTGGCGATTCACTCAAAAATGATGCCAGAAGCTTGCAAATGCTGCCCTGAAAGGTTTGGCGATAGAAACAGAAGCCTTTTTATCACAGAACAAGAAATCAGCCCTCAACAAGTTAACCGTCGGAAAATATTTTTTTGAAAAAATCCCTCAGCCCCGGGGTCACAATTTCAGCAAAAATCTGACTTTTGGCGATTCACTCAAAAATGGTGCCAGAAGCTTGCAAATGCTCCCCTGAAAGTTTTGGCGATGGAAACAGAAGGCTTTTTATCACAGAACAAGAAATCAGCCCTCAACAACTTAACCGGAAGAAAAATTTTTTTTAAAAAAATCCCTAAGCCCCGGGGGTAACAATTTCAGCAAAAATCTGACTTTTGGCAATTCACTCAAAAATGATGCCAGAAGCTTGCAAATGCTCCCCTGAAAGTTTTGGCGATGGAAACAGAAGCCTTTTTATCACAGAACAAGAAATCAGCTCTCAACAAGTTAACCGTCGAAAAATATTTTTTTGAAAAAATCCCTAAGCCCCGGGGTCACAATTTCAGCAAAAAGCTGACTTTTGGCGATTCTCTCAAAAATGATGCCAGAAGCTTGCAAATGCTGCCCTGAAAGTTTTTGCCGTCGAAACAGAAGGCTTTTTATCAAAGGACAAGAAATCAGCCCTCAACAACTTAACCGGCGGAAAATATTTTTTTGAAAAAATCCCTAAGCCCCGGGGTCACAATTTCAGCAAAAATCTGATTTTTGGCAAATTCACTCAAAAATGGTTTGGGAAGGTTGCAAATGCTCCCATGAAAGTTACGGCAATGGAAACAGAAGGCTTTTTAACACAGGACAAGAAATCAGCCCTCAACAACTTAACCGGCGGAAAATATTTTTTTGAAAAAATCCCTAAGCCCCGGGATCACAATTTCAGCAATTATCTGACTTTTGGCGATTCACTCAAAAATAATGCCAGAAGCTTGCAAATGATCCCCTGAATGTTTTGGCGGTCGAAACAGAAGGCTTTTTATCACAGGACAAGAAATCAGCCCTCAACAACTTAACCGGCGGAAAATATTTTTTTGAAAAAATCCCTAAGCCCCGGGGTCACAATTTCAGCAAAAATCTGACTTTTGGCAAATTCACTCAAAAATGGTGTGGGAAGGTTGCAAATGCTCCCCTGAAAGTTACGGCGATGGAAACAGAAGGCTTTTTATCACAGGACAAGAAATCAGCCCTCAACAACTTAACCGGCGGAAAATATTTTTTTGAAAAAATCCCTAAGGCCCGGGGTCACAATTTCAGCAAAAATCTGACTTTTGGCGATTGACTCAAAAATGATGCCAGAAGCTTGCAAATTATCCCCTGAATGTTTTGGCGGTCGAAACAGAAGGCTTTTTATCACAGGACAAGAAATCAGCCCTCAACAATTTAACCGGCCGAAAATATTTTTTTAAAAAAATCCCTAAGCCCCGGGGTAACAATTTCAGCAAAAATCTGACTTTTGGCGATTCCCTCTAAAATGGTGCCAGAAGCTTGCAAATGCTCCCCTGAAAGTTTTGGCGATGGAAACAGAAGGCTTTTTATCACAGAACAAGAAATCAGCCCTCAACAACTTAACCGACAGAAAAATTTTTTTTAAAAAAATCCCTAAGCCCCGGGGGTAACAATTTCAGCAAAAATCTGACTTTTGGCAATTCACTCAAAAATGATGCCAGAAGCTTGCAAATGCTCCCCTGAAAGGTTTGGCGATGGAAACAGAAGGCTTTTTATCACAGAACAAGAAATCAGCCCTCAATAAGTTAACCGTCGGAAAATATTTTTTTGAAAAAATCCCTCAGCCCCGGGGTCACAATTTCCCCCGGGGCTTAGGGATTTTTTTTAAAAAAAATTTTCTGTCGGTTAAGTTGTTGAGGGCTGATTTCTTGTTCTGTGATAAAAAGCCTTCTGTTTCCATCGCCAAACCTTTCAGGGGAGCATTTGCAACCTTCCCACACGATTTTTGAGTGAATTTGCCAAAAGTCAGATTTTTGCTGAAATTGTGACCCCGGGGCTTAGGGATTTTTTCAAAAAAATATTTTCCGCCGGTTAAGTTGTTGAGGGCTGATTTCTTGTCCTGTGATAAAAAGCCTTCTGTTTCGACCGCCAAAACATTCAGGGGATCATTTGCAAGCTTCTGGCATTATTTTTGAGTGAATTGCCAAAAGTCAGATTTTTGCTGAAATTGTGACCCCGGGGCTTAGGGATTTTTTCCAAAAAATATTTTCCGACGGTTAAGTTGTTGAGGGCTGATTTCTTCTCCTGTGATAAAAAGCCTTCTGTTTCAACGGCCAAAACTTTCAGGGGAGCATTTGGAAGCTTCTGGCATCATTTTTGAGTGAATCGCCAAAAGTCAGATTTTTGCTGAAATTGTGACCCCGGGGCTTAGGGATTTTTTCAAAAAAATATTTTCCGACGGTTAACTTGTTGAGGGCTGATTTCTTGTTCTGTGATAAAAAGCCTTCTGTTTCCATCGCCAAAACTTTCAGGGGAGCATTTGCAAGCTTCTGGCACCATTTTTGAGGGAATCGCCAAAAGTCAGATTTTTGCTGAAATTGTTACCCCGGGGCTTAGGGATTTTTTAAAAAAAATATTTTCTGCCGGTTAAATTGTTGAGGGCTGATTTCTTGTCTTGTGATAAAAAGCCTTCTGTTTCGACCGCCAAAACATTCAGGGGATCATTTGCAAGCTTCTGGCATCATTTTTGAGTGAATCGCCAAAAGTCAGATTTTTGCTGAAATTGTGACCCCGGGGCTTAGGGATTTTTTCAAAAAAATATTTTCCGCCGGTTAAGTTGTTGAGGGCTGATTTCTTGTCCTGTGATAAAAAGCCTTCTGTTTCGACGGCAAAAACTTTCAGGGGAGCATTTGCTAGCTTCTGGCATCATTTTTGATTGAATCGCCAAAAGTCAGATAATTGCTGAAATTGTGACCCCGGGCCTTAGGGATTTTTTCAAAAAAATATTTTCCGCCGGTTAAGTTGTTGAGGGCTGATTTCTTGTCCTTTGATAAAAAGCCTTCTATTTCGACGGCAAAAACTTTCAGGGTAGCATTTGCAAGCTTCTGGCATCATTTTTGAGAGAATCGCCAAAAGTCAGATTTTTGCTGAAATTGTGACCCCGGGGCTTAGGGATTTTTTCAAAAAAATATTTTCCGACGGTTAACTTGTTGAGGGCTGCTTTCTTGTTCTGTGATAAAAAGCCTTCTTTTTCCATCGCCAAAACTTTCAGGGGAGCATTTGCAAGCTTCTGGCACCATTTTTGAGTGAATTGCCAAAAGTCAGATTTTTGCTGAAATTGTTACCCCCGGGGCTTAGGGATTTTTTTTTTAAAAAAAAATTCTGCCGGTTAAGTTGTTGAGGGCTGATTTCTTGTTCTGTGATAAAAAGCCTTCTGTTTCCATCGCCAAAACTTTCAGGGGAGCATTTGCAAGCTTCTGGCACCATTTTTGAGTGAATCGCCAAAAGTCAGATTTTTGCTGAAATTGTGACCCCGGGGCTTAGGGATTTTTTCAAAAAAATATTTTCCGACGGTTAACTTGTTGAGGGCTGATTTCTTGTTCTGTGATAAAAAGCCTTCTGTTTCCATCGCCAAAACTTTCAGGGGAGCATTTGCAAGCTTCTGGCACCATTTTTGAGGGAATCGCCAAAAGTCAGATTTTTGCTGAAATTGTTACCCCGGGGCTTAGGGATTTTTTTAAAAAAATATTTTCCGCCGGTTAAATTGTTGAGGGCTGATTTCTTGTCCTGTGATAAAAAGCCTTCTGTTTCGACCGCCAAAACATTCAGGGGATCATTTGCAAGCTTCTGGCATCATTTTTGAGTGAATCGCCAAAAGTCAGATTTTTGCTGAAATTGTGACCCCGGGGCTTAGGGATTTTTTCAAAAAAATATTTTCCGCCGGTTAAGTTGTTGAGGGCTGATTTCTTGTCCTGTGATAAAAAGCCTTCTGTTTCGACCGCCAAAGCATTCAGGGCAGCATTTGCAAGCTTCTGGCATCATTTTTGAGAGAATCGCCAAAAGTCAGATTTTTGCTGAAATTGTGACCCCGGGGCTTAGGGATTTTTTCAAAAAAATATTTTCCGACGGTTAACTTGTTGAGGGCTGATTTCTTGTTCTGTGATAAAAAGCCTTCTGTTTCCATCGCCAAAACTTTCAGGGGAGCATTTGCAAGCTTCTGGCACCATTTTTGAGGGAATCGCCAAAAGTCAGATTTTTGCTGAAATTGTTACCCCGGGGCTTAGGGATTTTTTTAAAAAAATATTTTCCGCCGGTTAAATTGTTGAGGGCTGATTTCTTGTCTTGTGATAAAAAGCCTTCTGTTTCGACCGCCAAAACATTCAGGGGATCATTTGCAAGCTTCTGGCATCATTTTTGAGTGAATCGCCAAAAGTCAGATTTTTGCTGAAATTGTGACCCCGGGGCTTAGGGATTTTTTCAAAAAAATATTTTCCGAAGGTTAACTTGTTGAGGGCTGATTTCTTGTTCTGTGATAAAAAGCCTTCTGTTTCCATCGCCAAAACTTTCAGGGGAGCATTTGCAAGCTTCTGGCATCATTTTTGAGTGAATCGCCAAAAGTCAGATAATTGCTGAAATTGTGACCCCGGGCCTTATGGATTTTTTCAAAAAAATATTTTCCGCCGGTTAAGTTGTTGAGGGCTGATTTCTTGTCCTGTGATAAAAAGCCTTCTGTTTCCATCGCCGTAACTTTCAGGGGAGCATTTGCAACCTTCCCACACGATTTTTGAGTGAATTTGCCAAAAGTCAGATTTTTGCTGAAATTGTGACCCCGGGGCTTAGGGATTTTTTCAAAAAAATATTTTCCGCCGGTTAAGTTGTTGAGGGCTGATTTCTTGTCCTGTGATAAAAAGCCTTCTGTTTCGACCGCCAAAACATTCAGGGGATCATTTGCAAGCTTCTGGCATTATTTTTGAGTGAATTGCCAAAAGTCAGATTTTTGCTGAAATTGTGACCCCGGGGCTTAGGGATTTTTTCCAAAAAATATTTTCCGACGGTTAAGTTGTTGAGGGCTGATTTCTTCTCCTGTGATAAAAAGCCTTCTGTTTCAACGGCAAAAACTTTCAGGGGAGCATTTGGAAGCTTCTGGCATCATTTTTGAGTGAATCGCCAAAAGTCAGATTTTTGCTGAAATTGTGACCCCGGGGCTTAGGGATTTTTTCAAAAAAATATTTTCCGACGGTTAACTTGTTGAGGGCTGATTTCTTGTTCTGTGATAAAAAGCCTTCTGTTTCCATCGCCAAAACTTTCAGGGGAGCATTTGCAAGCTTCTGGCACCATTTTTGAGGGAATCGCCAAAAGTCAGATTTTTGCTGAAATTGTTACCCCGGGGCTTAGGTATTTTTTTAAAAAAATATTTTCCGCCGGTTAAATTGTTGAGGGCTGATTTCTTGTCCTGTGATAAAAAGCCTTCTGTTTCGACCGCCAAAACATTCAGGGGATCATTTGCAAGCTTCTGGCATCATTTTTGAGTGAATCGCCAAAAGTCAGATTTTTGCTGAAATTGTGACCCCGGGGCTTAGGGATTTTTTCAAAAAAATATTTTCCGCCGGTTAAGTTGTTGAGGGCTGATTTCTTGTCCTGTGATAAAAAGCCTTCTGTTTCGACCGCCAAAGCATTCAAGGCAGCATTTGCAAGCTTCTGGCATCATTTTTGAGAGAATCACCAAAAGTCAGATTTTTGCTGAAATTGTGACCCCGGGGCTTAGGGATTTTTTCAAAAAAATATTTTCCGACGGTTAACTTGTTGAGGGCTGATTTCTTGTTCTGTGATAAAAAGCCTTCTGTTTCCATCGCCAAAACTTTCAGGGGAGCATTTGCAAGCTTCTGGCATCATTTTTGAGTGAATCGCCAAAAGTCAGATAATTGCTGAAATTGTGACCCCGGGGCTTATGGATTTTTTCAAAAAAATATTTTCCGCCGGTTAAGTTGTTGAGGGCTGATTTCTTGTCCTGTGATAAAAAGCCTTCTGTTTCCATCGCCGTAACTTTCAGGGGAGCATTTGCAACCTTCCCACACGATTTTTGAGTGAATTTGCCAAAAGTCAGATTTTTGCTGAAATTGTGACCCCGGGGCTTAGGGATTTTTTCAAAAAAATATTTTCCGCCGGTTAAGTTGTTGAGGGCTGATTTCTTGTCCTGTGATAAAAAGCCTTCTGTTTCGACCGCCAAAACATTCAGGGGATCATTTGCAAGCTTCTGGCATTATTTTTGAGTGAATTGCCAAAAGTCAGATTTTTGCTGAAATTGTGACCCCGGGGCTTAGGGATTTTTTCAAAAAAATATTTTCCGACGGTTAAGTTGTTGAGGGCTGATTTCTTGTTCTGTGATAAAAAGCCTTCTGTTTCCATCGCCAAAACTTTCAGGGGAGCATTTGCAAGCTTCTGGCACCATTTTTGAGGGAATCGCCAAAAGTCAGATTTTTGCTGAAATTGTTACCCCGGGGCTTAGGGATTTTTTTAAAAAAATATTTTCCGCCGGTTAAATTGTTGAGGGCTGATTTCTTGTCCTGTGATAAAAAGCCTTCTGTTTCGACCGCCAAAACATTCAGGGGATCATTTGCAAGCTTCTGGCATCATTTTTGAGTGAATCGCCAAAAGTCAGATTTTTGCTGAAATTGTGACCCCGGGGCTTAGGGATTTTTTCAAAAAAATATTTTCCGCCGGTTAAGTTGTTGAGGGCTGATTTCTTGTCCTGTGATAAAAAGCCTTCTGTTTCGACCGCCAAAACATTCAGGGCAGCATTTGCAAGCTTCTGGCATCATTTTTGAGAGAATCGCCAAAAGTCAGATTTTTGCTGAAATTGTGACCCCCCCGGGGCTTAGGGATTTTTTCAAAAAAATATTTTCCGACGGTTAACTTGTTGAGGGCTGATTTCTTGTTCTGTGATAAAAAGCCTTCTGTTTCCATCGCCAAAACTTTCAGGGGAGCATTTGCAAGCTTCTGGCACCATTTTTGAGGGAATCGCCAAAAGTCAGATTTTTGCTGAAATTGTTACCCCGGGGCTTAGGGATTTTTTTAAAAAAATATTTTCCGCCGGTTAAATTGTTGAGGGCTGATTTCTTGTCTTGTGATAAAAAGCCTTCTGTTTCGACCGCCAAAACATTCAGGGGATCATTTGCAAGCTTCTGGCATCATTTTTGAGTGAATCGCCAAAAGTCAGATTTTTGCTGAAATTGTGACCCCGGGGCTTAGGGATTTTTTCAAAAAAATATTTTCCGCCGGTTAAGTTGTTGAGGGCTGATTTCTTGTCCTGTGATAAAAAGCCTTCTGTTTCGACGGCAAAAACTTTCAGGGGAGCATTTGCTAGCTTCTGGCATCATTTTTGATTGAATCGCCAAAAGTCAGATAATTGCTGAAATTGTGACCCCGGGGCTTAGGGATTTTTTCAAAAAAATATTTTCCGACGGTTAAGTTGTTGAGGGCTGATTTCTTGTCCTGTGATAAAAAGCCTTCTGTTTCGACCGCCAAAACATTCAGGGCAGCATTTGCAAGCTTCTGGCATCATTTTTGAGAGAATCGCCAAAAGTCAGATTTTTGCTGAAATTGTGACCCCGGGGCTTAGGGATTTTTTCAAAAAAATATTTTCCGACGGTTAACTTGTTGAGGGCTGATTTCTTGTTCTGTGATAAAAAGCCTTCTGTTTCCATCGCCAAAACTTTCAGGGGAGCATTTGCAAGCTTCTGGCACCATTTTTGAGGGAATCGCCAAAAGTCAGATTTTTGCTGAAATTGTTACCCCGGGGCTTAGGGATTTTTTTAAAAAAATATTTTCCGCCGGTTAAATTGTTGAGGGCTGATTTCTTGTCTTGTGATAAAAAGCCTTCTGTTTCGACCGCCAAAACATTCAGGGGATCATTTGCAAGCTTCTGGCATCATTTTTGAGTGAATCGCCAAAAGTCAGATTTTTGCTGAAATTGTGACCCCGGGGCTTAGGGATTTTTTCAAAAAAATATTTTCCGCCGGTTAAGTTGTTGAGGGCTGATTTCTTGTCCTGTGATAAAAAGCCTTCTGTTTCGACGGCAAAAACTTTCAGGGGAGCATTTGCTAGCTTCTGGCATCATTTTTGATTGAATCGCCAAAAGTCAGATAATTGCTGAAATTGTGACCCCGGGGCTTAGGGATTTTTTCAAAAAAATATTTTCCGACGGTTAACTTGTTGAGGGCTGATTTCTTGTTCTGTGATAAAAAGCCTTCTGTTTCGACCGCCAAAACATTCAGGGGATCATTTGCAAGCTTCTGGCATCATTTTTGAGTGAATCGCCAAAAGTCAGATTTTTGCTGAAATTGTGACCCCGGGGCTTAGGGATTTTTTTAAAAAAATATTTTCTGCCGGTTAAGTTGTTGAGGACTGATTTCTTGTTCTGTGATAAAAAGCCTTCTGTTTCCATCGCCATAACTTTCAGGGGAGCATTTGCAACCTTCCCACACCAAATTTGAGTGAATTTGCCAAAAGTCAGATTTTTGCTGAAATTGTGACCCCGGGGCTTAGGGATTTTTTCAAAAAAATATTTTCCGCCGGTTAAGTTGTTGAGGGCTGATTTCTTGTCCTGTGATAAAAAGCCTTCTGTTTCAACGGCAAAAACTTTCAGGGGAGCATTTGCAAGCTTCTGGCATTATTTTTGAGTGAATCTCCAAAAGTCAGATTTTTGCTAAAATTGTGACCCCGGGGCTTAGGGATTTTTTTAAAAAATTTTTTTCTGCCGGTTAAGTTATTGAGGGCTGATTTCTTGTTCTGTGATAAAAAGCCTTCTGTTTCCATCGCCAAAACTTTCAGGGGAGCATTTGCAAGCTTCTGGCATCATTTTTGAGTGAATTTGCCAAAAGTCAGATTTTTGCTGAAATTGTGACCCCGGGGCTTAGGGATTTTTTTAAAAAAATATTTTCCGACGGTTAAGTTGTTGAGGGCTGATTTCTTGTTCTGTGATAAAAAGCCTTCTGTTTCGACCGCCAAAACATTCAGGGGATCATTTGTAAGCTTCTGGCATTATTTTTGAGTGAATTGCCAAAAGTCAGATTTTTGCAGAAATTGTGACCCCGGGGCTTAGGGATTTTTTCAAAAAAATATTTTCCGACGGTTAAGTTGTTGAGGGCTGATTTCTTGTTCTGTGATAAAAAGCCTTCTGTTTCTATCGCCAAAACTTTCAGGGGAGCATTTGAAAGCTTCTGGCACCATTTTTGAGGGAATCGCCAAAAGTCAGATTTTTGCTGAAATTGTTACCCCGGGGCTTAGGGATTTTTTTAAAAAAATATTTTCCGCCGGTTAAATTGTTGAGGGCTGATTTCTTGTCCTGTGATAAAAAGCCTTCTGTTTCGACCGCCGAAACATTCAGGGGATCATTTGCAAGCTTCTGGCATCATTTTTGAGTGAATCGCCAAAAGTCAGATTTTTGCTGAAATTGTGACCCCGGGGCTTAGGGATTTTTTTAAAAAAATATTTTCTGCCGGTTAAGTTGTTGAGGACTGATTTCTTGTCCTGTGATAAAAAGCCTTCTGTTTCCATCGCCATAACTTTCAGGGGAGCATTTGCAACCTTCCCACACCATTTTTGAGTGAATTTGCCAAAAGTCAGATTTTTGCTGAAATTGTGACCCCGGGGCTTAGGGTTTTTTTTAAAAAAATATTTTCCGACGGTTAAGTTGTTGAGGTCTGATTTCTTGTTCTGTGATAAAAAGCCTTCTGTTTCCATCGCCAAAACTTTCAGTGGAGCATTTGCAAGCTTCTGGCACCATTTTTGAGGGAATCGCCAAAAGTCAGATTTTTGCTGAAATTGTTACCCCGGGGCTTAGGGATTTTTTTAAAAAAATATTTTCCGCCGGTTAAATTGTTGAGGACTGATTTCTTGTCCTGTGATAAAAAGCCTTCTGTTTCGACCGCAAAAACATTCAGGGGATCATTTGCAAGCTTCTGGCACCATTTTTGAGTGAATTGCCAAAAGTCAGATTTTTGCTGAAATTGTGACCCCGGGGCTTAGGGATTTTTTTCAAAAAAATATTTTTCGCCGGTTAAGTTGTTGAGGGCTGATTTCTTGTTCTGTGATAAAAAGCCTTCTGTTTCCATCGCCGTAACTTTTAGGGGAGCATTTGCAACCTGCCCAAACCATTTTTGAGTGAATTTGCCAAAAGTCAGATTTTTGCTGAAATTGTGACGCCGGGGCATATGGATTTTTTCAAAAAAATATTTTCCGCCGGTTAAGTTGTTGAGGGCTGATTTCTTGTCCTGTGATAAAACGCCTTCTGTTTCGACCGCCAAAACATTCAGGGGATCATTTGCAAGCTTCTGGCATTATTTTTGAGTGAATTGCCAAAAGTCAGATTTTTGCTGAAATTGTGACCCCGGGGCTTAGGGATTTTTTCAAAAAAATATTTTCTGACGGTTAAGTTGTTGAGGGCTGATTTCTTGTTCTGTGATAAAAAGCCTTCTGTTTCAACGGCAAAAACTTTCAGGGGAGCATTTGCAAGCTTCTGGCATCATTTTTGAGTGAATCGCCAAAAGTCAGATTTTTGCTGAAATTGTGACCCCGGGGCTTAGGGTTTTTTTCAAAAAAATATTTTCCGACGGTTAAGTTGTTGAGGGTTGATTTCTTGTCCTGTGATAAAAAGCCTTCTGTTTCGACCGCCAAAACATTCAGGGGATCATTTGCAAGCTTCTGGCATTATTTTTGAGTGAATCGCCAAAAGTCAGATTTTTGCTGAAATTGTGACCCCGGGGCTTAGGGTTTTTTTCAAAAAAATATTTTCCGACGGTTAAGTTGTTGAGGGTTGATTTCTTGTCCTGTGATAAAAAGCCTTCTGTTTGGACCGCCAAAACATTCAGGGGATCATTTGCAAGCTTCTGGCATTATTTTTGATTGAATCGCCAAAAGTCAGATAATTGCTGAAATTGTGACCCCGGGGCTTAGGCATTTTTTCAAAAAAATATTTTCCGACGGTTAACTTGTTGAGGGCTGATTTCTTGTTCTGTGATAAAAAGCCTTTTGTTTCCATCGCCAAAACTTTCAGGGGAGCATTTGCAAGCTTCTGGCACCATTTTTGAGGGAATCGCCAAAAGTCAGATTTTTGCTGAAATTGTTACCCCGGGGCTTAGGGATTTTTTTAAAAAAATATTTTCCGCCGGTTAAATTGTTGAGGGCTGATATCTTGTCCTGTGATAAAAAGCCTTCTGTTTCGACCGCCAAAACATTCAGGGGATCATTTGCAAGCTTCTGGCATCATTTTTGATTGAATCGCCAAAAGTCAGATAATTGCTGAAATTGTGACCCCGGGGCTTAGGGATTTTTTCAAAAAAATATTTTCCGCCGGTTAAGTTGTTGATTTTTTCAAAAAAATATTTTCCACCGGTTAAGTTGTTGAGGGCTGATTTCTTGTCCTTTGATAAAAAGCCTTCTGTTTCGACGGCAAAAACTTTCAGGGCAGCATTTGCAAGCTTCTCGCATCATTTTTGAGTGAATCGCCAAAAGTCAGATTTTTGCTGAAATTGTGACCCCGGGGCTTAGGGATTTTTTCAAAAAAATATTTTCCGCCGGCTAAGTTGTTGAGGGCTGATTTCTTGTCCTGTGATAAAAAGCCTTCTGTTTCGACCGCCAAAATATTCAGGGGATCATTTGCAAGCATCTGGCATTATTTTTGAGTGAATTGCCAAAAGTCAGATTTTTGCTGAAATTGTGACCCCGGGGCTTAGGGATTTTTTCAAAAAAATATTTTCCGCCAGTTAAGTTTTTGAGGGCTGATTTCTTCTCCTGTGATAAAAAGCTTTCTGTTTCGACGGCCAATACTTTCAGGGGAGCATTTGCAAGCTTCTGGCATCATTATTGAGTGAATTGCCAAAAGTCAGATTTTTGCTGAAATTGTTACCCCCGGGGCTTAGGGATTTTTTCAAAAAAATATTTTCCGACGGTTAAGTTGTTGAGGGCTGATTTCTTGATCCGTGAAAAAAAGCTTTCTGTTTCCATCGCCAAAACTTTCAGGGGATCATTTGCAAGCTTCTGGCATCATTTTTGAGTGAATCGCCAAAAGTCAGATTTTTGCTGAAATTGTGACCCCGGGGCTTAGGGATTTTTTTAAAAAAATATTTTCCGACGGTTAAGTTGTTGAGGTCTGATTTCTTGTTCTGTGATAAAAAGCCTTCTGTTTCCATCGCCAAAACTTTCAGTGGAGCATTTGCAAGCTTCTGGCACCATTTTTGAGGGAATCGCCAAAAGTCAGATTTTTGCTGAAATTGTGACCCCGGGGCTTAGGGATTTTTTCAAAAATATATTTTCCGCCAGTTAAGTTTTTGAGGGCTGATTTCTTCTCCTGTGATAAAAAGCTTTCTGTTTCGACGGCCAATACTTTCAGGGGAGCATTTGCAAGCTTCTGGCATCATTATTGAGTGAATTGCCAAAAGTCAGATTTTTGCTGAAATTGTGACCCCGGGGCTTAGGGATTTTTTTAAAAAATTTTTTTCTGCCGGTTAAGTTGTTGAGGGCTGATTTCTTGTTCTGTGATAAAAAGCCTTCTGTTTCCATCGCCAAAACTTTCAGGGGAGCATTTGCAAGCTTCTGGCATCATTTTTGAGTGAATTTGCCAAAAGTCAGATTTTTGCTGAAATTGTGACCCCGGGGCTTAGGGATTTTTTTAAAAAAATATTTTCCGACGGTTAAGTTGTTGAGGTCTGATTTCTTGTTCTGTGATAAAAAGCCTTCTGTTTCCATCGCCAAAACGTTCAGTGGAGCATTTGCAAGCTTCTGGCACCATTTTTGAGGGAATCGCCAAAAGTCAGATTTTTGCTGAAATTGTGACCCCGGGGCTTAGGGATTTTTTCAAAAATATATTTTCCGCCAGTTAAGTTTTTGAGGGCTGATTTCTTCTCCTGTGATAAAAAGCTTTCTGTTTCGACGGCCAATACTTTCAGGGGAGCATTTGCAAGCTTCTGGCATCATTATTGAGTGAATTGCCAAAAGTCAGATTTTTGCTGAAATTGTTACCCCCGGGGCTTAGGGATTTTTTCAAAAAAATATTTTCCGACGGTTAAGTTGTTGAGGGCTGATTTCTTGTTCCGTGAAAAAAAGCTTTCTGTTTCCATCGCCAAAACTTTCAGGGGATCATTTGCAAGCTTCTGGCATCATTTTTGAGTGAATCGCCAAAAGTCAGATTTTTGCTGAAATTGTGACCCCGGGGCTTAGGGATTTTTTTAAAAAAATATTTTCCGACGGTTAAGTTGTTGAGGTCTGATTTCTTGTTCTGTGATAAAAAGACTTCTGTTTCCATCGCCAAAACTTTCAGTGGAGCATTTGCAAGCTTCTGGCACCATTTTTGAGGGAATCGCCAAAAGTCAGATTTTTGCTGAAATTGTGACCCCGGGGCTTAGGGATTTTTTCAAAAATATATTTTCCGCCAGTTAAGTTTTTGAGGGCTGATTTCTTCTCCTGTGATAAAAAGCTTTCTGTTTCGACGGCCAATACTTTCAGGGGAGCATTTGCAAGCTTCTGGCATCATTATTGAGTGAATTGCCAAAAGTCAGATTTTTGCTGAAATTGTTACCCCCGGGGCTTAGGGATTTTTTCAAAAAAATATTTTCCGACGGTTAAGTTGTTGAGGGCTGATTTCTTGTTCCGTGAAAAAAAGCTTTCTGTTTCCATCGCCAAAACTTTCAGGGAAGCATTTGCAAGCTTCTGGCATCATTTTTGAGTGAATCGCCAAAAGTCAGATTTTTGCTGAAATTGTGACCCCGGGGCTTAGGGATTTTTTTAAAAAAATATTTTCTGCCGGTTAAGTTGTTGAGGACTGATTTCTTGTCCTGTGATAAAAAGCCTTATGTTTCCATCGCCATAACTTTCAGGGGAGCATTTGCAACCTTCCCACACCATTTTTGAGTGAATTTGCCAAAAGTCAGATTTTTGCTGAAATTGTGACCCCGGGGCTTAGGGTTTTTTTTAAAAAAATATTTTCCGACGGTTAAGTTGTTGAGGTCTGATTTCTTGTTCTGTGATAAAAAGCCTTCTGTTTCCATCGCCAAAACTTTCAGTGGAGCATTTGCAAGCTTCTGGCACCATTTTTGAGGGAATCGCCAAAAGTCAGATTTTTGCTGAAATTGTTACCCCGGGGCTTAGGGATTTTTTTAAAAAAATATTTTCCGCCGGTTAAATTGTTGAGGACTGATTTCTTGTCCTGTGATAAAAAGCCTTCTGTTTCGACCGCAAAAACATTCAGGGGATCATTTGCAAGCTTCTGGCACCATTTTTGAGTGAATTGCCAAAAGTCAGATTTTCGCTGAAATTGTGACCCCGGGGCTTAGGGATTTTTTTCAAAAAAATATTTTTCGCCGGTTAAGTTGTTGAGGGCTGATTTCTTGTTCTGTGATAAAAAGCCTTCTGTTTCCATCGCCGTAACTTTTAGGGGAGCATTTGCAACCTGCCCAAACCATTTTTGAGTGAATTTGCCAAAAGTCAGATTTTTGCTGAAATTGTGACGCCGGGGCATATGGATTTTTTCAAAAAAATATTTTCCGCCGGTTAAGTTGTTGAGGGCTGATTTCTTGTCCTGTGATAAAACGCCTTCTGTTTCGACCGCCAAAACATTCAGGGGATCATTTGCAAGCTTCTGGCATTATTTTTGAGTGAATTGCCAAAAGTCAGATTTTTGCTGAAATTGTGACCCCGGGGCTTAGGGATTTTTTCAAAAAAATATTTTCTGACGGTTAAGTTGTTGAGGGCTGATTTCTTGTTCTGTGATAAAAAGCCTTCTGTTTCAACGGCAAAAACTTTCAGGGGAGCATTTGCAAGCTTCTGGCATCATTTTTGAGTGAATCGCCAAAAGTCAGATTTTTGCTGAAATTGTGACCCCGGGGCTTAGGGTTTTTTTCAAAAAAATATTTTCCGACGGTTAAGTTGTTGAGGGTTGATTTCTTGTCCTGTGATAAAAAGCCTTCTGTTTCGACCGCCAAAACATTCAGGGGATCATTTGCAAGCTTCTGGCATTATTTTTGAGTGAATCGCCAAAAGTCAGATTTTTGCTGAAATTGTGACCCCGGGGCTTAGGGTTTTTTTCAAAAAAATATTTTCCGACGGTTAAGTTGTTGAGGGTTGATTTCTTGTCCTGTGATAAAAAGCCTTCTGTTTGGACCGCCAAAACATTCAGGGGATCATTTGCAAGCTTCTGGCATTATTTTTGATTGAATCGCCAAAAGTCAGATAATTGCTGAAATTGTGACCCCGGGGCTTAGGCATTTTTTCAAAAAAATATTTTCCGACGGTTAACTTGTTGAGGGCTGATTTCTTGTTCTGTGATAAAAAGCCTTTTGTTTCCATCGCCAAAACTTTCAGGGGAGCATTTGCAAGCTTCTGGCACCATTTTTGAGGGAATCGCCAAAAGTCAGATTTTTGCTGAAATTGTTACCCCGGGGCTTAGGGATTTTTTTAAAAAAATATTTTCCGCCGGTTAAATTGTTGAGGGCTGATATCTTGTCCTGTGATAAAAAGCCTTCTGTTTCGACCGCCAAAACATTCAGGGGATCATTTGCAAGCTTCTGGCATCATTTTTGATTGAATCGCCAAAAGTCAGATAATTGCTGAAATTGTGACCCCGGGGCTTAGGGATTTTTTCAAAAAAATATTTTCCGCCGGTTAAGTTGTTGATTTTTTCAAAAAAATATTTTCCACCGGTTAAGTTGTTGAGGGCTGATTTCTTGTCCTTTGATAAAAAGCCTTCTGTTTCGACGGCAAAAACTTTCAGGGCAGCATTTGCAAGCTTCTCGCATCATTTTTGAGTGAATCGCCAAAAGTCAGATTTTTGCTGAAATTGTGACCCCGGGGCTTAGGGATTTTTTCAAAAAAATATTTTCCGCCGGCTAAGTTGTTGAGGGCTGATTTCTTGTCCTGTGATAAAAAGCCTTCTGTTTCGACCGCCAAAATATTCAGGGGATCATTTGCAAGCATCTGGCATTATTTTTGAGTGAATTGCCAAAAGTCAGATTTTTGCTGAAATTGTGACCCCGGGGCTTAGGGATTTTTTCAAAAAAATATTTTCCGCCAGTTAAGTTTTTGAGGGCTGATTTCTTCTCCTGTGATAAAAAGCTTTCTGTTTCGACGGCCAATACTTTCAGGGGAGCATTTGCAAGCTTCTGGCATCATTATTGAGTGAATTGCCAAAAGTCAGATTTTTGCTGAAATTGTTACCCCCGGGGCTTAGGGATTTTTTCAAAAAAATATTTTCCGACGGTTAAGTTGTTGAGGGCTGATTTCTTGATCCGTGAAAAAAAGCTTTCTGTTTCCATCGCCAAAACTTTCAGGGGATCATTTGCAAGCTTCTGGCATCATTTTTGAGTGAATCGCCAAAAGTCAGATTTTTGCTGAAATTGTGACCCCGGGGCTTAGGGATTTTTTTAAAAAAATATTTTCCGACGGTTAAGTTGTTGAGGTCTGATTTCTTGTTCTGTGATAAAAAGCCTTCTGTTTCCATCGCCAAAACTTTCAGTGGAGCATTTGCAAGCTTCTGGCACCATTTTTGAGGGAATCGCCAAAAGTCAGATTTTTGCTGAAATTGTGACCCCGGGGCTTAGGGATTTTTTCAAAAATATATTTTCCGCCAGTTAAGTTTTTGAGGGCTGATTTCTTCTCCTGTGATAAAAAGCTTTCTGTTTCGACGGCCAATACTTTCAGGGGAGCATTTGCAAGCTTCTGGCATCATTATTGAGTGAATTGCCAAAAGTCAGATTTTTGCTGAAATTGTGACCCCGGGGCTTAGGGATTTTTTTAAAAAAATTTTTTCTGCCGGTTAAGTTGTTGAGGGCTGATTTCTTGTTCTGTGATAAAAAGCCTTCTGTTTCCATCGCCAAAACTTTCAGGGGAGCATTTGCAAGCTTCTGGCATCATTTTTGAGTGAATTTGCCAAAAGTCAGATTTTTGCTGAAATTGTGACCCCGGGGCTTAGGGATTTTTTTAAAAAAATATTTTCCGACGGTTAAGTTGTTGAGGTCTGATTTCTTGTTCTGTGATAAAAAGCCTTCTGTTTCCATCGCCAAAACGTTCAGTGGAGCATTTGCAAGCTTCTGGCACCATTTTTGAGGGAATCGCCAAAAGTCAGATTTTTGCTGAAATTGTGACCCCGGGGCTTAGGGATTTTTTCAAAAATATATTTTCCGCCAGTTAAGTTTTTGAGGGCTGATTTCTTCTCCTGTGATAAAAAGCTTTCTGTTTCGACGGCCAATACTTTCAGGGGAGCATTTGCAAGCTTCTGGCATCATTATTGAGTGAATTGCCAAAAGTCAGATTTTTGCTGAAATTGTTACCCCCGGGGCTTAGGGATTTTTTCAAAAAAATATTTTCCGACGGTTAAGTTGTTGAGGGCTGATTTCTTGTTCCGTGAAAAAAAGCTTTCTGTTTCCATCGCCAAAACTTTCAGGGGATCATTTGCAAGCTTCTGGCATCATTTTTGAGTGAATCGCCAAAAGTCAGATTTTTGCTGAAATTGTGACCCCGGGGCTTAGGGATTTTTTTAAAAAAATATTTTCCGACGGTTAAGTTGTTGAGGTCTGATTTCTTGTTCTGTGATAAAAAGCCTTCTGTTTCCATCGCCAAAACTTTCAGTGGAGCATTTGCAAGCTTCTGGCACCATTTTTGAGGGAATCGCCAAAAGTCAGATTTTTGCTGAAATTGTGACCCCGGGGCTTAGGGATTTTTTCAAAAATATATTTTCCGCCAGTTAAGTTTTTGAGGGCTGATTTCTTCTCCTGTGATAAAAAGCTTTCTGTTTCGACGGCCAATACTTTCAGGGGAGCATTTGCAAGCTTCTGGCATCATTATTGAGTGAATTGCCAAAAGTCAGATTTTTGCTGAAATTGTTACCCCCGGGGCTTAGGGATTTTTTCAAAAAAATATTTTCCGACGGTTAAGTTGTTGAGGGCTGATTTCTTGTTCCGTGAAAAAAAGCTTTCTGTTTCCATCGCCAAAACTTTCAGGGAAGCATTTGCAAGCTTCTGGCATCATTTTTGAGTGAATCGCCAAAAGTCAGATAATTGCTGAAATTGTGACCCCGGGGCTTAGGGATTTTTTCAAAAAAATATTTTCCGCCGGTTAAGTTGTTGAGGGCTGATTTCTTGTTCTGTGATAAAAAGCCTTCTGTTTCCATCGCCGTAACTTTTAGGGGAGCATTTGCAACCTACCCAAACCATTTTTGAGTGAATTTGCCAAAAGTCAGATTTTTGCTGAAATTGTGACCCCGGGGCATATGGATTTTTTCAAAAAAATATTTTCCGCCGGTTAAGTTGTTTAGGGCTGATTTCTTGTCCTGTGATAAAAAGCCTTCTGTTTCGACCGCCAAAACATTCAGGGGATCATTTGCAAGCTTCTGGCATTATTTTTTAGTGAATTGCCAAAAGTCAGATTTTTGCTGAAATTGTGACCCCGGGGCTTAGGGATTTTTTCAAAAAAATATTTTCTTACGGTTAAGTTGTTGAGGGCTGATTTCTTGTTCTGTGATAAAAAGCCTTCTGTTTCAACGGCAAAAACTTTCAGGGGAGCATTTGCAAGCTTCTGGCATCATTTTTGAGTGAATTGCCAAAAGTCAGATTTTTGCTGAAATTGTGACCCCGGGGCTTAGGGATTTTTTCAAAAAAATATTTTCCGACGGTTAACTTGTTGAGGGCTGATTTCTTCTTCTGTGATAAAAAGCCTTCTGTTTCCATCGCCAAAACTTTCAGGGGAGCATTTGCAAGCTTCTGGCACCATTTTTGAGGGAATCGCCAAAAGTCAGATTTTTGCTGAAATTGTTACCCCGGGGCTTAGGGATTTTTTTAAAAAAATATTTTCCGCCGGTTAAATTGTTGAGGGATGATATCTTGTCCTGTGATAAAAAGCCTTCTGTTTCGACCGCCAAAACATTCAGGGAAGCATTTGCAAGCTTCTGGCATCATTTTTGAGTGAATCGCCTAAAGTCAGATTTTTGCTGAAATTGTGACCCCGGGGATTAGGGATTTTTTCAAAAAAATATTTTCCGACGGTTAAGTTGTTGAGGGCTGATTTCTTGTCCTGTGATAAAAAGCCTTCTGTTTCGACCGCCGAAACATTCAGGGGATCATTTGCAAGCTTCTGGCATCATTTTTGAGTGAATCGCCAAAAGTCAGATTTTTGTTGAAATTGTGACCCCGGGGCTTAGGGATTTTTTTAAAAAAATATTTTCCGACGGTTAAGTTGTTGAGGTCTGATTTCTTGTTCTGTGATAAAAAGCCTTCTGTTTCCATCGCCAAAACTTTCAGTGGAGCATTTGCAAGCTTCTGGCACCATTTTTGAGGGAATCGCCAAAAGTCAGATTTTTGCTGAAATTGTTACCCCGGGGCTTAGGGATTTTTTTAAAAAAATATTTTCCGCCGGTTAAATTGTTGAGGACTGATTTCTTGTCCTGTGTTAAAAAGCCTTCTGTTTCGACCGCAAAAACATTCAGGGGATCATTTGCAAGCTTCTGGCACCATTTTTGAGTGAATTGCCAAAAGTCAGATTTTTGCTGAAATTGTGACCCCGGGGCTTAGGGATTTTTTTCAAAAAAATATTTTCCGCCGGTTAAGTTGTTGAGGGCTGATTTCTTGTTCTGTGATAAAAAGCCTTCTGCTTCCATCGCCGTAACTTTTAGGGGAGCATTTGCAACCTGCCCAAACCATTTTTGAGTGAATTTGCCAAAAGTCAGATTTTTGCTGAAATTGTGACCCCGGGGCATATGGATTTTTTCAAAAAAATATTTTCCGCCGGTTAAGTTGTTGAGGGCTGATTTCTTGTCCTGTGATAAAACGCCTTCTGTTTCGACCGCCAAAACATTCAGGGGATCATTTGCAAGCTTCTGGCATTATTTTTGAGTGAATTGCCAAAAGTCAGATTTTTGCTGAAATTGTGACCCCGGGGCTTAGGGATTTTTTCAAAAAAATATTTTCTGACGGTTAAGTTGTTGAGGGCTGATTTCTTGTTCTGTGATAAAAAGCCTTCTGTTTCAATGGCAAAAACTTTCAGGGGAGCATTTCCAAGCTTCTGGCATCATTTTTGAGTGAATCGCCAAAAGTCAGATTTTTGCTGAAATTGTGACCCCGGGGCTTAGGGTTTTTTTCAAAAAAATATTTTCCGACGGTTAAGTTGTTGAGGGTTGATTTCTTGTCCTGTGATAAAAAGCCTTCTGTTTCCATCGCCAAAACTTTCAGTGGAGCATTTGCAAGCTTCTGGCACCATTTTTGAGGGAATCGCCAAAAGTCAGATTTTTGCTGAAATTGTGACCCCGGGGCTTAGGGATTTTTTCAAAAATATATTTTCCGCCAGTTAAGTTTTTGAGGGCTGATTTCTTCTCCTGTGATAAAAAGCTTTCTGTTTCGACGGCCAATACTTTCAGGGGAGCATTTGCAAGCTTCTGGCATCATTATTGAGTGAATTGCCAAAAGTCAGATTTTTGCTGAAATTGTTACCCCCGGGGCTTAGGGATTTTTTCAAAAAAATATTTTCCGACGGTTAAGTTGTTGAGGGCTGATTTCTTGTTCCGTGAAAAAAAGCTTTCTGTTTCCATCGCCAAAACTTTCAGGGAAGCATTTGCAAGCTTCTGGCATCATTTTTGAGTGAATCGCCAAAAGTCAGATAATTGCTGAAATTGTGACCCCGGGGCTTAGGGATTTTTTCAAAAAAATATTTTCCGCCGGTTAAGTTGTTGAGGGCTGATTTCTTGTTCTGTGATAAAAAGCCTTCTGTTTCCATCGCCGTAACTTTTAGGGGAGCATTTGCAACCTACCCAAACCATTTTTGAGTGAATTTGCCAAAAGTCAGATTTTTGCTGAAATTGTGACCCCGGGGCATATGGATTTTTTCAAAAAAATATTTTCCGCCGGTTAAGTTGTTTAGGGCTGATTTCTTGTCCTGTGATAAAAAGCCTTCTGTTTCGACCGCCAAAACATTCAGGGGATCATTTGCAAGCTTCTGGCATTATTTTTTAGTGAATTGCCAAAAGTCAGATTTTTGCTGAAATTGTGACCCCGGGGCTTAGGGATTTTTTCAAAAAAATATTTTCTTACGGTTAAGTTGTTGAGGGCTGATTTCTTGTTCTGTGATAAAAAGCCTTCTGTTTCAACGGCAAAAACTTTCAGGGGAGCATTTGCAAGCTTCTGGCATCATTTTTGAGTGAATTGCCAAAAGTCAGATTTTTGCTGAAATTGTGACCCCGGGGCTTAGGGATTTTTTCAAAAAAATATTTTCCGACGGTTAACTTGTTGAGGGCTGATTTCTTCTTCTGTGATAAAAAGCCTTCTGTTTCCATCGCCAAAACTTTCAGGGGAGCATTTGCAAGCTTCTGGCACCATTTTTGAGGGAATCGCCAAAAGTCAGATTTTTGCTGAAATTGTTACCCCGGGGCTTAGGGATTTTTTTAAAAAAATATTTTCCGCCGGTTAAATTGTTGAGGGATGATATCTTGTCCTGTGATAAAAAGCCTTCTGTTTCGACCGCCAAAACATTCAGGGAAGCATTTGCAAGCTTCTGGCATCATTTTTGAGTGAATCGCCTAAAGTCAGATTTTTGCTGAAATTGTGACCCCGGGGATTAGGGATTTTTTCAAAAAAATATTTTCCGACGGTTAAGTTGTTGAGGGCTGATTTCTTGTCCTGTGATAAAAAGCCTTCTGTTTCGACCGCCGAAACATTCAGGGGATCATTTGCAAGCTTCTGGCATCATTTTTGAGTGAATCGCCAAAAGTCAGATTTTTGTTGAAATTGTGACCCCGGGGCTTAGGGATTTTTTTAAAAAAATATTTTCCGACGGTTAAGTTGTTGAGGTCTGATTTCTTGTTCTGTGATAAAAAGCCTTCTGTTTCCATCGCCAAAACTTTCAGTGGAGCATTTGCAAGCTTCTGGCACCATTTTTGAGGGAATCGCCAAAAGTCAGATTTTTGCTGAAATTGTTACCCCGGGGCTTAGGGATTTTTTTAAAAAAATATTTTCCGCCGGTTAAATTGTTGAGGACTGATTTCTTGTCCTGTGTTAAAAAGCCTTCTGTTTCGACCGCAAAAACATTCAGGGGATCATTTGCAAGCTTCTGGCACCATTTTTGAGTGAATTGCCAAAAGTCAGATTTTTGCTGAAATTGTGACCCCGGGGCTTAGGGATTTTTTTCAAAAAAATATTTTCCGCCGGTTAAGTTGTTGAGGGCTGATTTCTTGTTCTGTGATAAAAAGCCTTCTGTTTCCATCGCCGTAACTTTTAGGGGAGCATTTGCAACCTGCCCAAACCATTTTTGAGTGAATTTGCCAAAAGTCAGATTTTTGCTGAAATTGTGACCCCGGGGCATATGGATTTTTTCAAAAAAATATTTTCCGCCGGTTAAGTTGTTGAGGGCTGATTTCTTGTCCTGTGATAAAACGCCTTCTGTTTCGACCGCCAAAACATTCAGGGGATCATTTGCAAGCTTCTGGCATTATTTTTGAGTGAATTGCCAAAAGTCAGATTTTTGCTGAAATTGTGACCCCGGGGCTTAGGGATTTTTTCAAAAAAATATTTTCTGACGGTTAAGTTGTTGAGGGCTGATTTCTTGTTCTGTGATAAAAAGCCTTCTGTTTCAATGGCAAAAACTTTCAGGGGAGCATTTGCAAGCTTCTGGCATCATTTTTGAGTGAATCGCCAAAAGTCAGATTTTTGCTGAAATTGTGACCCCGGGGCTTAGGGTTTTTTTCAAAAAAATATTTTCCGACGGTTAAGTTGTTGAGGGTTGATTTCTTGTCCTGTGATAAAAAGCCTTCTGTTTCGACCGCCAAAACATTCAGGGGATCATTTGCAAGCTTCTGGCATTATTTTTGAGTGAATTGCCAAAAGTCAGATTTTTGCTGAAATTGTGACCCCGGGGCTTAGGGATTTTTTCAAAAAAATATTTTCCGACGGTTAACTTGTTGAGGGCTGATTTCTTGTTCTGTGATAAAAAGCCTTCTGTTTCGACCGCCAAAACATTCAGGGAAGCATTTGCAAGCTTCTGGCATCATTTTTGAGTGAATCGCCAAAAGTCAGATTTTTGCTGAAATTGTGACCCCGGGGCTTAGGGTTTTTTTCAAAAAAATATTTTCCGACGGTTAAGTTGTTGAGGGTTGATTTCTTGTCCTGTGATAAAAAGCCTTCTGTTTGGACCGCCAAAACATTCAGGGGATCATTTGCAAGCTTCTGGCATTATTTTTGATTGAATCGCCAAAAGTCAGATAATTGCTGAAATTGTGACCCCGGGGCTTAGGGATTTTTTCAAAAAAATATTTTCCGACGGTTAACTTGTTGAGGGCTGATTTCTTGTTCTGTGATAAAAAGCCTTTTGTTTCCATCGCCAAAACTTTCAGGGGAGCATTTGCAAGCTTCTGGCACCATTTTTGAGGGAATCGCCAAAAGTCAGATTTTTGCTGAAATTGTTACCCCGGGGCTTAGGGATTTTTTTAAAAAAATATTTTCCGCCGGTTAAATTGTTGAGGGCTGATATCTTGTCCTGTGATAAAAAGCCTTCTGTTTCGACCGCCAAAACATTCAGGGGATCATTTGCAAGCTTCTGGCATCATTTTTGATTGAATCGCCAAAAGTCAGATAATTGCTGAAATTGTGACCCCGGGGCTTAGGGATTTTTTCAAAAAAATATTTTCCGCCGGTTAAGTTGTTGATTTTTTCAAAAAAATATTTTCCACCGGTTAAGTTGTTGAGGGCTGATTTCTTGTCCTTTGATAAAAAGCCTTCTGTTTCGACGGCAAAAACTTTCAGGGCAGCATTTGCAAGCTTCTCGCATCATTTTTGAGTGAATCGCCAAAAGTCAGATTTTTGCTGAAATTGTGACCCCGGGGCTTAGGGATTTTTTCAAAAAAATATTTTCCGACGGTTAAGTTGTTGAGGGCTGATTTCTTGTTCCGTGATAAAAAGCTTTCTGTTTCCATCGCCAAAACTTTCAGGGAAGCATTTGCAAGCTTCTGGCATCATTTTTGAGTGAATCGCCAAAAGTCAGATAATTGCTGAAATTGTGACCCCGGGGCTTAGGGATTTTTTCAAAAAAATATTTTCCGCCGGCTAAGTTGTTGTGGCTGATTTCTTGTCCTGTGATAAAAAGCCTTCTGTTTCGACCGCCAAAATATTCAGGGGATCATTTGCAAGCATCTGGCATTATTTTTGAGTGAATTGCCAAAAGTCAGATTTTTGCTGAAATTGTGACCCCGGGGCTTAGGGATTTTTTCAAAAAAATATTTTCCGACGGTTAACTTGTTGAGGGCTGATTTCTTGTTCTGTGATAAAAAGCCTTCTGTTTCCATCGCCAAAACTTTCAGGGGAGCATTTGCAAGCTTCTGGCACCATTTTTGAGTGAATTGCCAAAAGTCAGATTTTTGCTGAAATTGTGACTCCGGGGCTTAGGGATTTTTTCAAAAATATATTTTCCGCCAGTTAAGTATTTGAGGGCTGATTTCTTCTCCTGTGATAAAAAGCTTTCTGTTTCGACGGCCAATACTTTCAGGGGAGCATTTGCAAGCTTCTGGCATCATTATTGAGTGAATTGCCAAAAGTCAGATTTTTGCTGAAATTGTTACCCCCGGGGCTTAGGGATTTTTTTAAAAAAATATTTTCCGACGGTTAAGTTGTTGAGGGCTGATTTCTTGTTCCGTGATAAAAAGCTTTCTGTTTCCATCGCCAAAACTTTCAGGGAAGCATTTGCAAGCTTCTGGCATCATTTTTGAGTGAATCGCCAAAAGTCAGATAATTGCTGAAATTGTGACCCCGGGGCTTAGGGATTTTTTCAAAAAAATATTTTCCGCCGGTTAAGTTGTTGAGGGCTGATTTCTTGTCCTGTGATAAAAAGCCTTCTGTTTCCATCGCCGTAACTTTCAGGGGAGCATTTGCAACCTTCCCAAACCATTTTTGAGTGAATTTGCCAAAAGTCAGATTTTTGCTGAAATTGTGACCCCGGGGCTTAGGGATTTTTTCAAAAAAATATTTTCTGCCGGTTAAGTTGTTGAGGGCTGATTTCTTGTCCTGTGATAAAAAGCCTTCTGTTTCAACGGCAAAAACTTTCAGGGGAGCATTTGCAAGCTTCTGGCATTATTTTTGAGTGAATCTCCAAAAGTCAGATTTTTGCTGAAATTGTGACCCCGGGGCTTAGGGATTTTTTTAAAAAAAATTTTTCTGCCGGTTAAGTTGTTGAGGGCTGATTTCTTGTTCTGTGATAAAAAGCCTTCTGTTTCCATCGCCAAAACTTTCAGGGGAGCATTTGCAAGCTTCTGGCATCATTTTTGAGTGAATTTGCCAAAAGTCAGATTTTTGCTGAAATTGTGACCCCGGGGCTTAGGGATTTTTTTAAAAAAATATTTTCCGACGGTTAAGTTGTTGAGGTCTGATTTCTTGTTCTGTGATAAAAAGCCTTCTGTTTCCATCGCCAAAACGTTCAGTGGAGCATTTGCAAGCTTCTGGCACCATTTTTGAGGGAATCGCCAAAAGTCAGATTTTTGCTGAAATTGTGACCCCGGGGCTTAGGGATTTTTTCAAAAATATATTTTCCGCCAGTTAAGTTTTTGAGGGCTGATTTCTTCTCCTGTGATAAAAAGCTTTCTGTTTCGACGGCCAATACTTTCAGGGGAGCATTTGCAAGCTTCTGGCATCATTATTGAGTGAATTGCCAAAAGTCAGATTTTTGCTGAAATTGTTACCCCCGGGGCTTAGGGATTTTTTCAAAAAAATATTTTCCGACGGTTAAGTTGTTGAGGGCTGATTTCTTGTTCCGTGAAAAAAAGCTTTCTGTTTCCATCGCCAAAACTTTCAGGGGATCATTTGCAAGCTTCTGGCATCATTTTTGAGTGAATCGCCAAAAGTCAGATTTTTGCTGAAATTGTGACCCCGGGGCTTAGGGATTTTTTTAAAAAAATATTTTCCGACGGTTAAGTTGTTGAGGTCTGATTTCTTGTTCTGTGATAAAAAGCCTTCTGTTTCCATCGCCAAAACTTTCAGTGGAGCATTTGCAAGCTTCTGGCACCATTTTTGAGGGAATCGCCAAAAGTCAGATTTTTGCTGAAATTGTGACCCCGGGGCTTAGGGATTTTTTCAAAAATATATTTTCCGCCAGTTAAGTTTTTGAGGGCTGATTTCTTCTCCTGTGATAAAAAGCTTTCTGTTTCGACGGCCAATACTTTCAGGGGAGCATTTGCAAGCTTCTGGCATCATTATTGAGTGAATTGCCAAAAGTCAGATTTTTGCTGAAATTGTTACCCCCGGGGCTTAGGGATTTTTTCAAAAAAATATTTTCCGACGGTTAAGTTGTTGAGGGCTGATTTCTTGTTCCGTGAAAAAAAGCTTTCTGTTTCCATCGCCAAAACTTTCAGGGAAGCATTTGCAAGCTTCTGGCATCATTTTTGAGTGAATCGCCAAAAGTCAGATAATTGCTGAAATTGTGACCCCGGGGCTTAGGGATTTTTTCAAAAAAATATTTTCCGCCGGTTAAGTTGTTGAGGGCTGATTTCTTGTTCTGTGATAAAAAGCCTTCTGTTTCCATCGCCGTAACTTTTAGGGGAGCATTTGCAACCTACCCAAACCATTTTTGAGTGAATTTGCCAAAAGTCAGATTTTTGCTGAAATTGTGACCCCGGGGCATATGGATTTTTTCAAAAAAATATTTTCCGCCGGTTAAGTTGTTTAGGGCTGATTTCTTGTCCTGTGATAAAAAGCCTTCTGTTTCGACCGCCAAAACATTCAGGGGATCATTTGCAAGCTTCTGGCATTATTTTTTAGTGAATTGCCAAAAGTCAGATTTTTGCTGAAATTGTGACCCCGGGGCTTAGGGATTTTTTCAAAAAAATATTTTCTGACGGTTAAGTTGTTGAGGGCTGATTTCTTGTTCTGTGATAAAAAGCCTTCTGTTTCAACGGAAAAAACTTTCAGGGGAGCATTTGCAAGCTTCTGGCATCATTTTTGAGTGAACTGCCAAAAGTCAGATTTTTGCTGAAATTGTGACCCCGGGGCTTAGGGATTTTTTCAAAAAAATATTTTCCGACGGTTAACTTGTTGAGGGCTGATTTCTTCTTCTGTGATAAAAAGCCTTCTGTTTCCATCGCCAAAACTTTCAGGGGAGCATTTGCAAGCTTCTGGCACCATTTTTGAGGGAATCGCCAAAAGTCAGATTTTTGCTGAAATTGTTACCCCGGGGCTTAGGGATTTTTTTAAAAAAATATTTTCCGCCGGTTAAATTGTTGAGGGCTGATATCTTGTCCTGTGATAAAAAGCCTTCTGTTTCGACCGCCAAAACATTCAGGGGATCATTTGTAAGCTTCTGGCATTATTTTTGAGTGAATTGCCAAAAGTCAGATTTTTGCTGAAATTGTGACCCCGGGGCTTAGGGATTTTTTCAAAAAAATATTTTCCGACGGTTAAGTTGTTGAGGGCTGATTTCTTGTTCTGTGATAAAAAGCCTTCTGTTTCTATCGCCAAAACTTTCAGGGGAGCATTTGCAAGCTTCTGGCACCATTTTTGAGGGAATCGCCAAAAGTCAGATTTTTGCTGAAATTGTTACCCCGGGGCTTAGGGATTTTTTTAAAAAAATATTTTCCGCCGGTTAAATTGTTGAGGGCTGATTTCTTGTCCTGTGATAAAAAGCCTTCTGTTTCGACCGCCGAAACATTCAGGGGATCATTTGCAAGCTTCTGGAATCATTTTTGAGTGAATCGCCAAAAGTCAGATTTTTGCTGAAATTGTGACCCCGGGGCTTAGGGATTTTTTTAAAAAAATATTTTCTGCCGGTTAAGTTGTTGAGGACTGATTTCTTGTCCTGTGATAAAAAGCCTTCTGTTTCCATCGCCATAACTTTCAGGGGAGCATTTGCAACCTTCCCACACCATTTTTGAGTGAATTTGCCAAAAGTCAGATTTTTGCTGAAATTGTGACCCCGGGGCTTAGGGATTTTTTTAAAAAAATATTTTCCGACGGTTAAGTTGTTGAGGTCTGATTTCTTGTTCTGTGATAAAAAGCCTTCTGTTTCCATCGCCAAAACTTTCAGTGGAGCATTTGCAAGCTTCTGGCACCATTTTTGAGGGAATCGCCAAAAGTCAGATTTTTGCTGAAATTGTTACCCCGGGGCTTAGGGATTTTTTTAAAAAAATATTTTCCGCCGGTTAAATTGTTGAGGACTGATTTCTTGTCCTGTGTTAAAAAGCCTTCTGTTTCGACCGCAAAAACATTCAGGGGATCATTTGCAAGCTTCTGGCACCATTTTTGAGTGAATTGCCAAAAGTCAGATTTTTGCTGAAATTGTGACCCCGGGGCTTAGGGATTTTTTTCAAAAAAATATTTTCCGCCGGTTAAGTTGTTGAGGGCTGATTTCTTGTTCTGTGATAAAAAGCCTTCTGTTTCCATCGCCGTAACGTTTAGGGGAGCATTTGCAACCTGCCCAAACCATTTTTGAGTGAATTTGCCAAAAGTCAGATTTTTGCTGAAATTGTGACCCCGGGGCATATGGATTTTTTCAAAAAAATATTTTCCGCCGGTTAAGTTGTTGAGGGCTGATTTCTTGTCCTGTGATAAAACGCCTTCTGTTTCGACCGCCAAAACATTCAGGGGATCATTTGCAAGCTTCTGGCATTATTTTTGAGTGAATTGCCAAAAGTCAGATTTTTGCTGAAATTGTGACCCCGGGGCTTAGGGATTTTTTCAAAAAAATATTTTCTGACGGTTAAGTTGTTGAGGGCTGATTTCTTGTTCTGTGATAAAAAGCCTTCTGTTTCAATGGCAAAAACTTTCAGGGGAGCATTTGCAAGCTTCTGGCATCATTTTTGAGTGAATCGCCAAAAGTCAGATTTTTGCTGAAATTGTGACCCCGGGGCTTAGGGTTTTTTTCAAAAAAATATTTTCCGACGGTTAAGTTGTTGAGGGTTGATTTCTTGTCCTGTGATAAAAAGCCTTCTGTTTCGACCGCCAAAACATTCAGGGGATCATTTGCAAGCTTCTGGCATTATTTTTGGGTGAATTGCCAAAAGTCAGATTTTTGCTGAAATTGTGACCCCGGGGCTTAGGGATTTTTTCAAAAAAATATTTTCCGACGGTTAACTTGTTGAGGGCTGATTTCTTGTTCTGTGATAAAAAGCCTTCTGTTTCGACCGCCAAAACATTCATGGAAGCATTTGCAAGCTTCTGGCATCATTTTTGAGTGAATCGCCAAAAGTCAGATTTTTGCTGAAATTGTGACCCCGGGGCTTAGGGTTTTTTTCAAAAAAATATTTTTCGACGGTTAAGTTGTTGAGGGTTGATTTCTTGTCCTGTGATAAAAAGCCTTCTGTTTGGACCGCCAAAACATTCAGGGGATCATTTGCAAGCTTCTGGCATTATTTTTGATTGAATCGCCAAAAGTCAGATAATTGCTGAAATTGTGACCCCGGGGCTTAGGGATTTTTTCAAAAAAATATTTTCCGACGGTTAACTTGTTGAGGGCTGATTTCTTGTTCTGTGATAAAAAGCCTTTTGTTTCCATCGCCAAAACTTTCAGGGGAGCATTTGCAAGCTTCTGGCACCATTTTTGAGGGAATCGCCAAAAGTCAGATTTTTGCTGAAATTGTTACCCCGGGGCTTAGGGATTTTTTTAAAAAAATATTTTCCGCCGGTTAAATTGTTGAGGGCTGATATCTTGTCCTGTGATAAAAAGCCTTCTGTTTCGACCACCAAAACATTCAGGGGATCATTTGCAAGCTTCTGGCATCATATTTGATTGAATCGCCAAAAGTCAGATAATTGCTGAAATTGTGACCCCGGGGCTTAGGGATTTTTTCAAAAAAATATTTTCCGCCGGTTAAGTTGTTGATTTTTTCAAAAAAATATTTTCCACCGGTTAAGTTGTTGAGGGCTGATTTCTTGTCCTTTGATAAAAAGCCTTCTGTTTCGACGGCAAAAACTTTCAGGGCAGCATTTGCAAGCTTCTCGCATCATTTTTGAGTGAATCGCCAAAAGTCAGATTTTTGCTGAAATTGTGACCCCGGGGCTTAGGGATTTTTTCAAAAAAATATTTTCCGACGGTTAAGTTGTTGAGGGCTGATTTCTTGTTCCGTGATAAAAAGCTTTCTGTTTCCATCGCCAAAACTTTCAGGGAAGCATTTGCAAGCTTCTGGCATCATTTTTGAGTGAATCGCCAAAAGTCAGATAATTGCTGAAATTGTGACCCCGGGGCTTAGGGATTTTTTCAAAAAAATATTTTCCGCCGGCTAAGTTGTTGTGGCTGATTTCTTGTCCTGTGATAAAAAGCCTTCTGTTTCGACCGCCAAAATATTCAGGGGATCATTTGCAAGCATCTGGCATTATTTTTGAGTGAATTGCCAAAAGTCAGATTTTTGCTGAAATTGTGACCCCGGGGCTTAGGGATTTTTTCAAAAAAATATTTTCCGACGGTTAACTTGTTGAGGGCTGATTTCTTGTTCTGTGATAAAAAGCCTTCTGTTTCCATCGCCAAAACTTTCAGGGGAGCATTTGCAAGCTTCTGGCACCATTTTTGAGTGAATTGCCAAAAGTCAGATTTTTGCTGAAATTGTGACTCCGGGGCTTAGGGATTTTTTCAAAAATATATTTTCCGCCAGTTAAGTATTTGAGGGCTGATTTCTTCTCCTGTGATAAAAAGCTTTCTGTTTCGACGGCCAATACTTTCAGGGGAGCATTTGCAAGCTTCTGGCATCATTATTGAGTGAATTGCCAAAAGTCAGATTTTTGCTGAAATTGTTACCCCCGGGGCTTAGGGATTTTTTTAAAAAAATATTTTCCGACGGTTAAGTTGTTGAGGGCTGATTTCTTGTTCCGTGATAAAAAGCTTTCTGTTTCCATCGCCAAAACTTTCAGGGAAGCATTTGCAAGCTTCTGGCATCATTTTTGAGTGAATCGCCAAAAGTCAGATAATTGCTGAAATTGTGACCCCGGGGCTTAGGGATTTTTTCAAAAAAATATTTTCCGCCGGTTAAGTTGTTGAGGGCTGATTTCTTGTCCTGTGATAAAAAGCCTTCTGTTTCCATCGCCGTAACTTTCAGGGGAGCATTTGCAACCTTCCCAAACCATTTTTGAGTGAATTTGCCAAAAGTCAGATTTTTGCTGAAATTGTGACCCCGGGGCTTAGGGATTTTTTCAAAAAAATATTTTCTGCCGGTTAAGTTGTTGAGGGCTGATTTCTTGTCCTGTGATAAAAAGCCTTCTGTTTCGACCGCCAAAATTTTCAGGGGATCATTTGCAAGCTTCTGGCATTATTTTTGAGTGAATTGTCAAAAGTCAGATTTTTGCTGAAATTGTGACCCCGGGGCTTAGGGATTTTTTCAAAAAAATATTTTCTGACGGTTAAGTTGTTGAGGGCTGATTTCTTCTCCTGTGATAAAAAGCCTTCTGTTTCAACGGCAAAAACTTTCAGGGGAGCATTTGCAAGCTTCTGGCATCATTTTTGAGTGAATCGCCAAAAGTCAGATTTTTGCTGAAATTGTGACCCCGGGGCTTAGGGATTTTTTCAAAAAAATATTTTCCGACGGTTAACTTGTTGAGGGCTGATATCTTGTCCTGTGATAAAAAGCCTTCTGTTTCGACCGCCAAAACTTTCAGGGGATCATTTGCAAGCTTCTGGCATCATTTTTGATTGAATCGCCAAAAGTCAGATAATTGCTGAAATTGTGACCCCGGGGCTTAGGGATTTTTTCAAAAAAATATTTTCCGCCGGTTAAGTTGTTGAGGGCTGATTTCTTGTTCCGTGAAAAAAAGCTTTCTGTTTCCATCGCCAAAACTTTCAGGGAAGCATTTGCAAGCTTCTGGCATCATTTTTGAGTGAATCGCCAAAAGTCAGATAATTGCTGAAATTGTGACCCCGGGGCTTAGGGATTTTTTCAAAAAAATATTTTCCGCCGGTTAAGTTGTTGAGGGCTGATTTCTTGTTCTGTGATAAAAAGCCTTCTGTTTCCATCGCCGTAACTTTTAGGGGAGCATTTGCAACCTACCCAAACCATTTTTGAGTGAATTTGCCAAAAGTCAGATTTTTGCTGAAATTGTGACCCCGGGGCATATGGATTTTTTCAAAAAAATATTTTCCGCCGGTTAAGTTGTTTAGGGCTGATTTCTTGTCCTGTGATAAAAAGCCTTCTGTTTCGACCGCCAAAACATTCAGGGGATCATTTGCAAGCTTCTGGCATTATTTTTTAGTGAATTGCCAAAAGTCAGATTTTTGCTGAAATTGTGACCCCGGGGCTTAGGGATTTTTTCAAAAAAATATTTTCTGACGGTTAAGTTGTTGAGGGCTGATTTCTTGTTCTGTGATAAAAAGCCTTCTGTTTCAACGGAAAAAACTTTCAGGGGAGCATTTGCAAGCTTCTGGCATCATTTTTGAGTGAACTGCCAAAAGTCAGATTTTTGCTGAAATTGTGACCCCGGGGCTTAGGGATTTTTTCAAAAAAATATTTTCCGACGGTTAACTTGTTGAGGGCTGATTTCTTCTTCTGTGATAAAAAGCCTTCTGTTTCCATCGCCAAAACTTTCAGGGGAGCATTTGCAAGCTTCTGGCACCATTTTTGAGGGAATCGCCAAAAGTCAGATTTTTGCTGAAATTGTTACCCCGGGGCTTAGGGATTTTTTTAAAAAAATATTTTCCGCCGGTTAAATTGTTGAGGGCTGATATCTTGTCCTGTGATAAAAAGCCTTCTGTTTCGACCGCCAAAACATTCAGGGAAGCATTTGCAAGCTTCTGGCATCATTTTTGAGTGAATCGCCAAAAGTCAGATTTTTGCTGAAATTGTGACCCCGGGGATTAGGGATTTTTTCAAAAAAATATTTTCCGACGGTTAAGTTGTTGAGGGCTGATTTCTTGTCCTGTGATAAAAAGCCTTCTGTTTCGACCGCCAAAACATTCAGGGGATCATTTGTAAGCTTCTGGCATTATTTTTGAGTGAATTGCCAAAAGTCAGATTTTTGCTGAAATTGTGACCCCGGGGCTTAGGGATTTTTTCAAAAAAATATTTTCCGACGGTTAAGTTGTTGAGGGCTGATTTCTTGTTCTGTGATAAAAAGCCTTCTGTTTCTATCGCCAAAACTTTCAGGGGAGCATTTGCAAGCTTCTGGCACCATTTTTGAGGGAATCGCCAAAAGTCAGATTTTTGCTGAAATTGTTACCCCGGGGCTTAGGGATTTTTTTAAAAAAATATTTTCCGCCGGTTAAATTGTTGAGGGCTGATTTCTTGTCCTGTGATAAAAAGCCTTCTGTTTCGACCGCCGAAACATTCAGGGGATCATTTGCAAGCTTCTGGAATCATTTTTGAGTGAATCGCCAAAAGTCAGATTTTTGCTGAAATTGTGACACCGGGGCTTAGGGATTTTTTTAAAAAAATATTTTCTGCCGGTTAAGTTGTTGAGGACTGATTTCTTGTCCTGTGATAAAAAGCCTTCTGTTTCCATCGCCATAACTTTCAGGGGAGCATTTGCAACCTTCCCACACCATTTTTGAGTGAATTTGCCAAAAGTCAGATTTTTGCTGAAATTGTGACCCCGGGGCTTAGGGATTTTTTTAAAAAAATATTTTCCGACGGTTAAGTTGTTGAGGTCTGATTTCTTGTTCTGTGATAAAAAGCCTTCTGTTTCCATCGCCAAAACTTTCAGTGGAGCATTTGCAAGCTTCTGGCACCATTTTTGAGGGAATCGCCAAAAGTCAGATTTTTGCTGAAATTGTTACCCCGGGGCTTAGGGATTTTTTTAAAAAAATATTTTCCGCCGGTTAAATTGTTGAGGACTGATTTCTTGTCCTGTGTTAAAAAGCCTTCTGTTTCGACCGCAAAAACATTCAGGGGATCATTTGCAAGCTTCTGGCACCATTTTTGAGTGAATTGCCAAAAGTCAGATTTTTGCTGAAATTGTGACCCCGGGGCTTAGGGATTTTTTTCAAAAAAATATTTTCCGCCGGTTAAGTTGTTGAGGGCTGATTTCTTGTTCTGTGATAAAAAGCCTTCTGTTTCCATCGCCGTAACGTTTAGGGGAGCATTTGCAACCTGCCCAAACCATTTTTGAGTGAATTTGCCAAAAGTCAGATTTTTGCTGAAATTGTGACCCCGGGGCATATGGATTTTTTCAAAAAAATATTTTCCGCCGGTTAAGTTGTTGAGGGCTGATTTCTTGTCCTGTGATAAAACGCCTTCTGTTTCGACCGCCAAAACATTCACGGGATCATTTGCAAGCTTCTGGCATTATTTTTGAGTGAATTGCCAAAAGTCAGATTTTTGCTGAAATTGTGACCCCGGGGCTTAGGGATTTTTTCAAAAAAATATTTTCTGACGGTTAAGTTGTTGAGGGCTGATTTCTTGTTCTGTGATAAAAAGCCTTCTGTTTCAATGGCAAAAACTTTCAGGGGAGCATTTGCAAGCTTCTGGCATCATTTTTGAGTGAATCGCCAAAAGTCAGATTTTTGCTGAAATTGTGACCCCGGGGCTTAGGGTTTTTTTCAAAAAAATATTTTCCGACGGTTAAGTTGTTGAGGGTTGATTTCTTGTCCTGTGATAAAAAGCCTTCTGTTTCGACCGCCAAAACATTCAGGGGATCATTTGCAAGCTTCTGGCATTATTTTTGAGTGAATTGCCAAAAGTCAGATTTTTGCTGAAATTGTGACCCCGGGGCTTAGGGATTTTTTCAAAAAAATATTTTCCGACGGTTAACTTGTTGAGGGCTGATTTCTTGTTCTGTGATAAAAAGCCTTCTGTTTCGACCGCCAAAACATTCATGGAAGCATTTGCAAGCTTCTGGCATCATTTTTGAGTGAATCGCCAAAAGTCAGATTTTTGCTGAAATTGTGACCCCGGGGCTTAGGGTTTTTTTCAAAAAAATATTTTCCGACGGTTAAGTTGTTGAGGGTTGATTTCTTGTCCTGTGATAAAAAGCCTTCTGTTTGGACCGCCAAAACATTCAGGGGATCATTTGCAAGCTTCTGGCATTATTTTTGATTGAATCGCCAAAAGTCAGATAATTGCTGAAATTGTGACCCCGGGGCTTAGGGATTTTTTCAAAAAAATATTTTCCGACGGTTAACTTGTTGAGGGCTGATTTCTTGTTCTGTGATAAAAAGCCTTTTGTTTCCATCGCCAAAACTTTCAGGGGAGCATTTGCAAGCTTCTGGCACCATTTTTGAGGGAATCGCCAAAAGTCAGATTTTTGCTGAAATTGTTACCCCGGGGCTTAGGGATTTTTTTAAAAAAATATTTTCCGCCGGTTAAATTGTTGAGGGCTGATATCTTGTCCTGTGATAAAAAGCCTTCTGTTTCGACCACCAAAACATTCAGGGGATCATTTGCAAGCTTCTGGCATCATATTTGATTGAATCGCCAAAAGTCAGATAATTGCTGAAATTGTGACCCCGGGGCTTAGGGATTTTTTCAAAAAAATATTTTCCGCCGGTTAAGTTGTTGATTTTTTCAAAAAAATATTTTCCACCGGTTAAGTTGTTGAGGGCTGATTTCTTGTCCTTTGATAAAAAGCCTTCTGTTTCGACGGCAAAAACTTTCAGGGCAGCATTTGCAAGCTTCTCGCATCATTTTTGAGTGAATCGCCAAAAGTCAGATTTTTGCTGAAATTGTGACCCCGGGGCTTAGGGATTTTTTCAAAAAAATATTTTCCGACGGTTAAGTTGTTGAGGGCTGATTTCTTGTTCCGTGATAAAAAGCTTTCTGTTTCCATCGCCAAAACTTTCAGGGAAGCATTTGCAAGCTTCTGGCATCATTTTTGAGTGAATCGCCAAAAGTCAGATAATTGCTGAAATTGTGACCCCGGGGCTTAGGGATTTTTTCAAAAAAATATTTTCCGCCGGCTAAGTTGTTGTGGCTGATTTCTTGTCCTGTGATAAAAAGCCTTCTGTTTCGACCGCCAAAATATTCAGGGGATCATTTGCAAGCATCTGGCATTATTTTTGAGTGAATTGCCAAAAGTCAGATTTTTGCTGAAATTGTGACCCCGGGGCTTAGGGATTTTTTCAAAAAAATATTTTCCGACGGTTAACTTGTTGAGGGCTGATTTCTTGTTCTGTGATAAAAAGCCTTCTGTTTCCATCGCCAAAACTTTCAGGGGAGCATTTGCAAGCTTCTGGCACCATTTTTGAGTGAATTGCCAAAAGTCAGATTTTTGCTGAAATTGTGACTCCGGGGCTTAGGGATTTTTTCAAAAATATATTTTCCGCCAGTTAAGTATTTGAGGGCTGATTTCTTCTCCTGTGATAAAAAGCTTTCTGTTTCGACGGCCAATACTTTCAGGGGAGCATTTGCAAGCTTCTGGCATCATTATTGAGTGAATTGCCAAAAGTCAGATTTTTGCTGAAATTGTTACCCCCGGGGCTTAGGGATTTTTTTAAAAAAATATTTTCCGACGGTTAAGTTGTTGAGGGCTGATTTCTTGTTCCGTGATAAAAAGCTTTCTGTTTCCATCGGCAAAACTTTCAGGGAAGCATTTGCAAGCTTCTGGCATCATTTTTGAGTGAATCGCCAAAAGTCAGATAATTGCTGAAATTGTGACCCCGGGGCTTAGGGATTTTTTCAAAAAAATATTTTCCGCCGGTTAAGTTGTTGAGGGCTGATTTCTTGTCCTGTGATAAAAAGCCTTCTGTTTCCATCGCCGTAACTTTCAGGGGAGCATTTGCAACCTTCCCAAACCATTTTTGAGTGAATTTGCCAAAAGTCAGATTTTTGCTGAAATTGTGACCCCGGGGCTTAGGGATTTTTTCAAAAAAATATTTTCTGCCGGTTAAGTTGTTGAGGGCTGATTTCTTGTCCTGTGATAAAAAGCCTTCTGTTTCGACCGCCAAAATTTTCAGGGGATCATTTGCAAGCTTCTGGCATTATTTTTGAGTGAATTGTCAAAAGTCAGATTTTTGCTGAAATTGTGACCCCGGGGCTTAGGGATTTTTTCAAAAAAATATTTTCTGACGGTTAAGTTGTTGAGGGCTGATTTCTTCTCCTGTGATAAAAAGCCTTCTGTTTCAACGGCAAAAACTTTCAGGGGAGCATTTGCAAGCTTCTGGCATCATTTTTGAGTGAATCGCCAAAAGTCAGATTTTTGCTGAAATTGTGACCCCGGGGCTTAGGGATTTTTTCAAAAAAATATTTTCCGACGGTTAACTTGTTGAGGGCTGATATCTTGTCCTGTGATAAAAAGCCTTCTGTTTCGACCGCCAAAACTTTCAGGGGATCATTTGTAAGCTTCTGGCATCATTTTTGATTGAATCGCCAAAAGTCAGATAATTGCTGAAATTGTGACCCCGGGGCTTAGGGATTTTTTCAAAAAAATATTTTCCGCCGGTTAAGTTGTTGATTTTTTCAAAAAAATATTTTCCACCGGTTAAGTTGTTGAGGGCTGATTTCTTGTCCTTTGATAAAAAGCCTTCTGTTTCGACGGCAAAAACTTTCAAGGCAGCATTTGCAAGCTTCTCGCATCATTTTTGAGTGAATCGCCAAAAGTCAGATTTTTGCTGAAATTGTGACCCCGGGGCTTAGGGATTTTTTCAAAAAAATATTTTCCGACGGTTAAGTTGTTGAGGGCTGATTTCTTGTTCCGTGATAAAAAGCTTTCTGTTTCCATCGCCAAAACTTTCAGGGAAGCATTTGCAAGCTTCTGGCATCATTTTTGAGTGAATCGCCAAAAGTCAGATAATTGCTGAAATTGTGACCCCGGGGCTTAGGGATTTTTTCAAAAAAATATTTTCCGCCGGCTAAGTTGTTGAGGGCTGATTTCTTGTCCTGTGATAAAAAGCCTTCTGTTTCGACCGCCAAAATATTCAGGAGATCATTTGCAAGCATCTGGCATTATTTTTGAGTGAATTGCCAAAAGTCAGATTTTTGCTGAAATTGTGACCCCGGGGCTTAGGGATTTTTTCAAAAAAATATTTTCCGACGGTTAACTTGTTGAGGGCTGATTTCTGGTTCTGTGATAAAAAGCCTTCTGTTTCCATCGCCAAAACTTTCAGGGGAGCATTTGCAAGCTTCTGGCACCATTTTTGAGTGAATTGCCAAAAGTCAGATTTTTGCTGAAATTGTGACTCCGGGGCTTAGGGATTTTTTCAAAAATATATTTTCCGCCAGTTAAGTATTTGAGGGCTGATTTCTTCTCCTGTGATAAAAAGCTTTCTGTTTCGACGGCCAATACTTTCAGGGGAGCATTTGCAAGCTTCTGGCATCATTATTGAGTGAATTGCCAAAAGTCAGATTTTTGCTGAAATTGTTACCCCCGGGGCTTAGGGATTTTTTTAAAAAAATATTTTCCGACGGTTAAGTTGTTGAGGGCTGATTTCTTGTTCCGTGATAAAAAGCTTTCTGTTTCCATCGCCAAAACTTTCAGGGAAGCATTTGCAAGCTTCTGGCATCATTTTTGAGTGAATCGCCAAAAGTCAGATAATTGCTGAAATTGTGACCCCGGGGCTTAGGGATTTTTTCAAAAAAATATTTTCCGCCGGTTAAGTTGTTGAGGGCTGATTTCTTGTCCTGTGATAAAAAGCCTTCTGTTTCCATCGCCGTAACTTTCAGGGGAGCATTTGCAACCTTCCCAAACCATTTTTGAGTGAATTTGCCAAAAGTCAGATTTTTGCTGAAATTGTGACCCCGGGGCTTAGGGATTTTTTCAAAAAAATATTTTCTGCCGGTTAAGTTGTTGAGGGCTGATTTCTTGTCCTGTGATAAAAAGCCTTCTGTTTCGACCGCCAAAATTTTCAGGGGATCATTTGCAAGCTTCTGGCATTATTTTTGAGTGAAATGTCAAAAGTCAGATTTTTGCTGAAATTGTGACCCCGGGGCTTAGGGATTTTTTCAAAAAAATATTTTCTGACGGTTAAGTTGTTGAGGGCTGATTTCTTCTCCTGTGATAAAAAGCCTTCTGTTTCAACGGCAAAAACTTTCAGGGGAGCATTTGCAAGCTTCTGGCATCATTTTTGAGTGAATCGCCAAAAGTCAGATTTTTGCTGAAATTGTGACCCCGGGGCTTAGGGATTTTTTCAAAAAAATATTTTCCGACGGTTAAGTTGTTGAGGGCTGATTTCTTGTCCTGTGATAAAAAGTCTTCTGTTTCGACCGCCAAAACATTCAGGGGATCATTTGCAAGCTTCTGGCATTATTTTTGAGTGAATTGCCAAAAGTCAGATTTTTGCTGAAATTGTGAACCCGGGGCTTAGGGATTTTTTCAAAAAAATATTTTCCGACGGTTAACTTGTTGAGGGCTGATTTCTTGTTCTGTGATAAAAAGCCTTCTGTTTCCATCGCCAAAACTTTCAGGGGAGCATTTGCAAGCTTCTGGCATCATTTTTGATTGAATCGCCAAAAGTCAGATAATTGCTGAAATTTTGACCCCGGGGCTTAGGGATTTTTTCAAAAAAATATTTTCCGCCGGTTAAGTTGTTGATTTTTTCAAAAAAATATTTTCCGCCGGTTAAGTTGTTGAGGGCTGATTTCTTGTCCTTTGATAAAAAGCCTTCTGTTTCGACGGCAAAAACTTTCAGGGCAGCATTTGCAAGCTTCTGGCATCATTTTTGAGTGAATCGCCAAAAGTCAGATTTTTGCTGAAATTGTGACCCCGGGGCTTAGGGATTTTTTAAAAAAAATATTTTCTGCCGGTTAAGTTGTTTAGGACTGATTTCTTGTCCTGTGATAAAAAGCCTTCTGTTTCCATCGCCAAAACTTTCAGGGAAGCATTTGCAAGCTTCTGGCATCATTTTTGAGTGAATCGCCAAAAGTCAGATAATTGCTGAAATTGTGACCTCGGGGCTTAGGGATTTTTTCAAAAAAATATTTTCCGCCGGTTAAGTTGTTGAGGGCTGATTTCTTGTCCTGTGATAAAAAGCCTTCTGTTTCCATCGCCGTAACTTTCAGGGGAGCATTTGCAACCTTCCCACACCATTTTTGAGTGAATTTGCCAAAAGTCAGATTTTTTGCTGAAATTGTGACCCCGGGGCTTAGGGATTTTTTCAAAAAAATATTTTCCGCCGGTTAAGTTGTTGAGGGCTGATTTCTTGTCCTGTGATAAAAAGCCTTCTGTTTTGACCGCCAAAACATTCAGGGGATCATTTGCAAGCTTCTGGCTTCATTTTTGCGTGAATCGCCAAAAGTCAGATTTTTGCTGAAATTTTGACCCCGGGGCTTAGGGATTTTTTCAAAAAAATATTTTCCGACGGTTAACTTGTTGAGGGCTGATTTCTTGTTCTGTGATAAAAAGCCTTCTGTTTCGACTGCCAAAACATTCAGGGAAGCATTTGCAAGCTTCTGGCATCATTTTTGAGTGAATCGCCAAAAGTCAGATTTTTGCTGAAATTGTGACCCCGGGGCTTAGGGTTTTTTTCAAAAAAATATTTTCCGACGGTTAAGTTGTTGAGGGTTGATTTCTTGTCCTGTGATAAAAAGCCTTCTGTTTGGACCGCCAAAACATTCAGGGGATCATTTGCAAGCTTCTGGCATTATTTTTGATTGAATCGCCAAAAGTCAGATAATTGCTGAAATTGTGACCCCGGGGCTTAGGGAATTTTTCAAAAAAATATTTTCCGACGGTTAACTTGTTGAGGGCTGATTTCTTGTTCTGTGATAAAAAGCCTTCTGTTTCCATCGCCAAAACTTTCAGGGGAGCATTTGCAAGCTTCTGGCACCATTTTTGAGGGAATCGCCAAAAGTCAGATTTTTGCTGAAATTGTTACCCCGGGGCTTAGGAATTTTTTCAAAAAAATATTTTCCGCCGGTTAAGTTGTTGATTTTTTCAAAAAAATATTTTCCACCGGTTAAGTTGTTGAGGGCTGATTTCTTGTCCTTTGATAAAAAGCCTTCTGTTTCGATGGCAAAAACTTTCAGGGCAGCATTTGCAAGCTTCTCGCATCATTTTTGAGTGAATTTGCCAAAAGTCAGATTTTTGCTGAAATTGTGACCCCGGGGCTTAGGGATTTTTTCAAAAAAATATTTTCCGACGGTTAAGTTGTTGAGGGCTGATTTCTTGTTCCGTGATAAAAAGCTTTCTGTTTCCATCGCCAAAACTTTCAGGGAAGCATTTGCAAGCTTCTGGCATCATTTTTGAGTGAATCGCCAAAAGTCAGATAATTGCTGAAATTGTGACCCCGGGGCTTAGGGATTTTTTCAAAAAAATATTTTCCGCCGGTTAAGTTGTTGAGGGCTGATTTCTTGTCCTGTGATAAAAAGCCTTCTGTTTCGACCGCCAAAATATTCAGGGGATCATTTGCAAGCATCTGGCATTATTTTTGAGTGAATTGCCAAAAGTCAGATTTTTGCTGTAATTGTGAATCCGGGGCTTAGGGATTTTTTCAAAAAAATATTTTCCGACGGTTAACTTGTTGAGGGCTGATTTCTTGTTCTGTGATAAAAAGCCTTCTGTTTCCATCGCCAAAACTTTCAGGGGAGCATTTGCAAGCTTCTGGCACCATTTTTGAGTGAATTGCCAAAAGTCAGATTTTTGCTGAAATTGTGACTCCGGGGCTTAGGGATTTTTTCAAAAATATATTTTCCGCCAGTTAAGTATTTGAGGGCTGATTTCTTCTCCTGTGATAAAAAGCTTTCTGTTTCGACGGCCAATACTTTCAGGGGAGCATTTGCAAGCTTCTGGCATCATTATTGAGTGAATTGCCAAAAGTCAGATTTTTGCTGAAATTGTTACCCCCGGGGCTTAGGGATTTTTTTAAAAAAATATTTTCCGACGGTTAAGTTGTTGAGGGCTGATTTCTTGTTCCGTGATAAAAAGCTTTCTGTTTCCATCGCCAAAACTTTCAGGGAAGCATTTGCAAGCTTCTGGCATCATTTTTGAGTGAATCGCCAAAAGTCCGATAATTGCTGAAATTGTGACCCCGGGGCTTAGGGATTTTTTCAAAAAAATATTTTCCGCCGGTTAAGTTGTTGAGGGCTGATTTCTTGTCCTGTGATAAAAAGCCTTCTGTTTCCATCGCCGTAACTTTCAGGGGAGCATTTGCAACCTTCCCAAAGCATTTTTGAGTGAATTTGCCAAAAGTCAGATTTTTGCTGAAATTGTGACCCCGGGGCTTAGGGATTTTTTCTAAAAAATATTTTCTGCCGGTTAAGTTGTTGAGGGCTGATTTCTTGTCCTGTGATAAAAAGCCTTCTGTTTCGACCGCCAAAATTTTCAGGGGATCATTTGCAAGCTTCTGGCATTATTTTTGAGTGAATTGTCAAAAGTCAGATTTTTGCTGAAATTGTGACCCCGGGGCTTAGGGATTTTTTCAAAAAAATATTTTCCGACGGTTAACTTGTTGAGGGCTGATTTCTTGTCCTGTGATAAAAAGCCTTCTGTTTCGACCGCCAAAATTTTCAGGGGATCATTTGCAAGCTTCTGGCATTATTTTTGAGTGAATTGTCAAAAGTCAGATTTTTGCTGAAATTGTGACCCCGGGGCTTAGGGATTTTTTCAAAAAAATATTTTCTGACGGTTAAGTTGTTGAGGGCTGATTTCTTCTCCTGTGATAAAAAGCCTTCTGTTTCAACGGCAAAAACTTTCAGGGGAGCATTTGCAAGCTTCTGGCATCATTTTTGAGTGAATCGCCAAAAGTCAGATTTTTGCTGAAATTGTGACCCCGGGGCTTAGGGATTTTTTCAAAAAAATATTTTCCGACGGTTAAGTTGTTGAGGGCTGATTTCTTGTCCTGTGATAAAAAGCCTTCTGTTTCGACCGCCAAAACATTCAGGGGATCATTTGCAAGCTTCTGGCATTATTTTTGAGTGAATTGCCAAAAGTCAGATTTTTGCTGAAATTGTGACCCCGGGGCTTAGGGATTTTTTCAAAAAAATATTTTCCGACGGTTAACTTGTTGAGGGCTGATTTCTTGTTCTGTGATAAAAAGCCTTCTGTTTCCATCGCCAAAACTTTCAGGGGAGCATTTGCAAGCTTCTGGCATCATTTTTGATTGAATCGCCAAAAGTCAGATAATTGCTGAAATTTTGACCCCGGGGCTTAGGGATTTTTTCAAAAAAATATTTTCCGCCGGTTAAGTTGTTGATTTTTTCAAAAAAATATTTTCCGCCGGTTAAGTTGTTGAGGGCTGATTTCTTGTCCTTTGATAAAAAGCCTTCTGTTTCGACGGCAAAAACTTTCAGGGCAGCATTTGCAAGCTTCTGGCATCATTTTTGAGTGAATCGCCAAAAGTCAGATTTTTGCTGAAATTGTGACCCCGGGGCTTAGGGATTTTTTTAAAAAAATATTTTCTGCCGGTTAAGTTGTTTAGGACTGATTTCTTGTCCTGTGATAAAAAGCCTTCTGTTTCCATCGCCAAAACTTTCAGGGAAGCATTTGCAAGCTTCTGGCATCATTTTTGAGTGAATCGCCAAAAGTCAGATAATTGCTGAAATTGTGACCTCGGGGCTTAGGGATTTTTTCAAAAAAATATTTTCCGCCGGTTAAGTTGTTGAGGGCTGATTTCTTGTCCTGTGATAAAAAGCCTTCTGTTTCCATCGCCGTAACTTTCAGGGGAGCATTTGCAACCTTCCCACACCATTTTTGAGTGAATTTGCCAAAAGTCAGATTTTTTGCTGAAATTGTGACCCCGGGGCTTAGGGATTTTTTCAAAAAAATATTTTCCGCCGGTTAAGTTGTTGAGGGCTGATTTCTTGTCCTGTGATAAAAAGCCTTCTGTTTCGACCGCCAAAACATTCAGGGGATCATTTGCAAGCTTCTGGCATCATTTTTGAGTGAATCGCCAAAAGTCAGATTTTTGCTGAAATTGTGACCCCGGGGCTTAGGGATTTTTTCAAAAAAATATTTTCCGACGGTTAACTTGTTGAGGGCTGATTTCTTGTTCTGTGATAAAAAGCCTTCTGTTTCGACCGCCAAAACATTCAGGGAAGCATTTGCAAGCTTCTGGCATCATTTTTGAGTGAATCGCCAAAAGTCAGATAATTGCTGAAATTGTGACCTCGGGGCTTAGGGATTTTTTCAAAAAAATATTTTCCGCCGGTTAAGTTGTTGAGGGCTGATTTCTTGTCCTGTGATAAAAAGCCTTCTGTTTCCATCGCCGTAACTTTCAGGGGAGCATTTGCAACCTTCCCACACCATTTTTGAGTGAATTTGCCAAAAGTCAGATTTTTTGCTGAAATTGTGACCCCGGGGCTTAGGGATTTTTTCAAAAAAATATTTTCCGCCGGTTAAGTTGTTGAGGGCTGATTTCTTGTCCTGTGGTAAAAAGCCTTCTGTTTCGACCGCCAAAACATTCAGGGGATCATTTGCAAGCTTCTGGCATCATTTTTGAGTGAATCGCCAAAAGTCAGATTTTTGCTGAAATTGTGACCCCGGGGCTTAGGGATTTTTTCAAAAAAATATTTTCCGACGGTTAACTTGTTGAGGGCTGATTTCTTGTTCTGTGATAAAAAGCCTTCTGTTTCGACCGCCAAAACATTCAGGGAAGCATTTGCAAGCTTCTGGCATCATTTTTGAGTGAATCGCCAAAAGTCAGATTTTTGCTGAAATTGTGACCGCGGGGCTTAGGGTTTTTTTCAAAAAAATATTTTCCGACGGTTAAGTTGTTGAGGGTTGATTTCTTGTCCTGTGATAAAAAGCCTTCTGTTTGGACCGCCAAAACATTCAGGGGATCATTTGCAAGCTTCTGGCATTATTTTTGATTGAATCGCCAAAAGTCAGATAATTGGTGAAATTGTGACCCCGGGGCTTAGGGATTTTTTCAAAAAAATATTTTCCGACGGTTAACTTGTTGAGGGCTGATTTCTTGTTCTGTGATAAAAAGCTTTCTGTTTCCATCGCCAAAACTTTCAGGGGAGCATTTGCAAGCTTCTGGCACCATTTTTGAGGGAATCGCCAAAAGTCAGATTTTTGCTGAAATTGTTACCCCGGGGCTTAGGGATTTTTTTAAAAAAATATTTTCCGCCGGTTAAATTGTTGAGGGCTGATATCTTGTCCTGTGATAAAAAGCCTTCTGTTTCGACCGCCAAAACATTCAGGGGATCATTTGCAAGCTTCTGGCATCATTTTTGATTGAATCGCCAAAAGTCAGATAATTGCTGAAATTGTGACCCCGGGGCTTAGGGATTTTTTCAAAAAAATATTTTCCGCCGGTTAAGTTTTTGATTTTTTCAAAAGAATATTTTCCACCGGTTAAGTTGTTGAGGGCTGATTTCTTGTCCTTTGATAAAAAGCCTTCTGTTTCGACGGCAAAAACTTTCAGGGCAGCATTTGCAAGCTTCTCGCATCATTTTTGAGTGAATCGCCAAAAGTCAGATTTTTGCTGAAATTGTGACCCCGGGGCTTAGGGATTTTTTTAAAAAAATATTTTCTGCCGGTTAAGTTGTTGAGGACTGATTTCTTGTCCTGTGATAAAAAGCCTTCTGTTTCGACGGCAAAAACTTTCAGGGCAGCATTTGCAAGCTTCTGGCATCATTTTTGAGTGAATTTGCCAAAAGTCAGATTTTTGCTGAAATTGTGACCCCGGGGCTTAGGGATTTTTTCAAAAAAATATTTTCCGACGGTTAAGTTGTTGAGGGCTGATTTCTTGTTCCGTGATAAAAAGCTTTCTGTTTCCATCGCCAAAACTTTCAGGGAAGCATTTGCAAGCTTCTGGCATCATTTTTGAGTGAATCGCCAAAAGTCAGATAATTGCTGAAATTGTGACCCCGGGGCTTAGGGATTTTTTCAAAAAAATATTTTCCGCCGGTTAAGTTGTTGAGGGCTGATTTCTTGTCCTGTGATAAAAAGCCTTCTGTTTCGACCGCCAAAATATTCAGGGGATCATTTGCAAGCATCTGGCATTATTTTTGAGTGAATTGCCAAAAGTCAGATTTTTGCTGTAATTGTGACCCCGGGGCTTAGGGATTTTTTCAAAAAAATATTTTCCGACGGTTAACTTGTTGAGGGCTGATTTCTTGTTCTGTGATAAAAAGCCTTCTGTTTCCATCGCCAAAACTTTCAGGGGAGCATTTGCAAGCTTCTGGCACCATTTTTGAGTGAATTGCCAAAAGTCAGATTTTTGCTGAAATTGTGACTCCGGGGCTTAGGGATTTTTTCAAAAATATATTTTCCGCCAGTTAAGTATTTGAGGGCTGATTTCTTCTCCTGTGATAAAAAGCTTTCTGTTTCGACGGCCAATACTTTCAGGGGAGCATTTGCAAGCTTCTGGCATCATTATTGAGTGAATTGCCAAAAGTCAGATTTTTGCTGAAATTGTTACCCCCGGGGCTTAGGGATTTTTTTAAAAAAATATTTTCCGACGGTTAAGTTGTTGAGGGCTGATTTCTTGTTCCGTGATAAAAAGCTTTCTGTTTCCATCGCCAAAACTTTCAGGGAAGCATTTGCAAGCTTCTGGCATCATTTTTGAGTGAATCGCCAAAAGTCAGATAATTGCTGAAATTGTGACCCCGGGGCTTAGGGATTTTTTCAAAAAAATATTTTCCGCCGGTTAAGTTGTTGAGGGCTGATTTCTTGTCCTGTGATAAAAAGCCTTCTGTTTCCATCGCCGTAACTTTCAGGGGAGCATTTGCAACCTTCCCAAACCATTTTTGAGTGAATTTGCCAAAAGTCAGATTTTTGCTGAAATTGTGACCCCGGGGCTTAGGGATTTTTTCAAAAAAATATTTTCCGACGGTTAACTTGTTGAGGGCTGATTTCTTGTTCTGTGATAAAAAGCCTTCTGTTTCGACCGCCAAAACATTCAGGGAAGCATTTGCAAGCTTCTGGCATCATTTTTGAGTGAATCGCCAAAAGTCAGATTTTTGCTGAAATTGTGACCCCGGGGCTTAGGGTTTTTTTCAAAAAAATATTTTCCGACGGTTAAGTTGTTGAGGGTTGATTTCTTGTCCTGTGATAAAAAGCCTTCTGTTTGGACCGCCAAAACATTCAGGGGATCATTTGCAAGCTTCTGGCATTATTTTTGATTGAATCGCCAAAAGTCAGATAATTGGTGAAATTGTGACCCCGGGGCTTAGGGATTTTTTCAAAAAAATATTTTCCGACGGTTAACTTGTTGAGGGCTGATTTCTTGTTCTGTGATAAAAAGCCTTCTGTTTCCATCGCCAAAACTTTCAGGGGAGCATTTGCAAGCTTCTGGCACCATTTTTGAGGGAATCGCCAAAAGTCAGATTTTTGCTGAAATTGTTACCCCGGGGCTTAGGGATTTTTTTAAAAAAATATTTTCCGCCGGTTAAATTGTTGAGGGCTGATATCTTGTCCTGTGATAAAAAGCCTTCTGTTTCGACCGCCAAAACATTCAGGGGATCATTTGCAAGCTTCTGGCATCATTTTTGATTGAATCGCCAAAAGTCAGATAATTGCTGAAATTGTGACCCCGGGGCTTAGGGATTTTTCCAAAAAATATTTTCCGCCGGTTAAGTTGTTGATTTTTTCAAAAAAATATTTTCCACCGGTTAAGTTGTTGAGGGCTGATTTCTTGTCCTTTGATAAAAAGCCTTCTGTTTCGACGGCAAAAACTTTCAGGGCAGCATTTGCAAGCTTCTCGCATCATTTTTGAGTGAATCGCCAAAAGTCAGATTTTTGCTGAAATTGTGACCCCGGGGCTTAGGGATTTTTTTAAAAAAATATTTTCTGCCGGTTAAGTTGTTGAGGACTGATTTCTTGTCCTGTGATAAAAAGCCTTCTGTTTCCATCACCATAACTTTCAGGGGAGCATTTGCAAGCTTCTGGCATCATTTGTGAGTGAATTTGCCAAAAGTCAGATTTTTGCTGAAATTGTGACCCCGGGGCTTAGGGATTTTTTCAAAAAAATATTTTCCGACGGTTAAGTTGTTGAGGGCTGATTTCTTGTTCCGTGATAAAAAGCTTTCTGTTTCCATCGCCAAAACTTTCAGGGAAGCACTTGCAAGCGTCTGGCATCATTTTTGAGTGAATCGCCAAAAGTCAGATAATTGCTGAAATTGTGACCCCGGGGCTTAGGGATTTTTTCAAAAAAATATTTTCCGCCGGTTAAGTTGTTGAGGGCTGATTTCTTGTCCTGTGATAAAAAGCCTTCTGTTTCGACCGCCAAAATATTCAGGGGATCATTTGCAAGCATCTGGCATTATTTTTGAGTGAATTGCCAAAAGTCAGATTTTTGCTGTAATTGTGACCCCGGGGCTTAGGGATTTTTTCAAAAAAATATTTTCCGACGGTTAACTTGTTGAGGGCTGATTTCTTGTTCTGTGATAAAAAGCCTTCTGTTTCCATCGCCAAAACTTTCAGGGGAGCATTTGCAAGCTTCTGGCACCATTTTTGAGTGAATTGCCAAAAGTCAGATTTTTGCTGAAATTGTGACTCCGGGGCTTAGGGATTTTTTCAAAAATATATTTTCCGCCAGTTAAGTATTTGAGGGCTGATTTCTTCTCCTGTGATAAAAAGCTTTCTGTTTCGACGGCCAATACTTTCAGGGGAGCATTTGCAAGCTTCTGGCATCATTATTGAGTGAATTGCCAAAAGTCAGATTTTTGCTGAAATTGTTACCCCCGGGGCTTAGGGATTTTTTTAAAAAAATATTTTCCGACGGTTAAGTTGTTGAGGGCTGATTTCTTGTTCCGTGATAAAAAGCTTTCTGTTTCCATCGCCAAAACTTTCAGGGAAGCATTTGCAAGCTTCTGGCATCATTTTTGAGTGAATCGCCAAAAGTCAGATAATTGCTGAAATTGTGACCCCGGGGCTTAGGGATTTTTTCAAAAAAATATTTTCCACCGGTTAAGTTGTTGAGGGCTGATTTCTTGTCCTGTGATAAAAAGCCTTCTGTTTCCATCGCCGTAACTTTCAGGGGAGCATTTGCAACCTTCCCAAACCATTTTTGAGTGAATTTGCCAAAAGTCAGATTTTTGCTGAAATTGTGACCCCGGGGCTTAGGGATTTTTTAAAAAAAATATTTTCTGCCGGTTAAGTTGTTGAGGGCTGATTTCTTGTCCTGTGATAAAAAGCCTTCTGTTTCGACCGCCAAAATTTTCAGGGGATCATTTGCAAGCTTCTGGCATTATTTTTGAGTGAATTGTCAAAAGTCAGATTTTTGCTGAAATTGTGACCCCGGGGCTTAGGGATTTTTTCAAAAAAATATTTTCTGACGGTTAAGTTGTTGAGGGCTGATTTCTTCTCCTGTGATAAAAAGCCTTCTGTTTCAACGGCAAAAACTTTCAGGGGAGCATTTGCAAGCTTCTGGCATCATTTTTGAGTGAATCGCCAAAAGTCAGATTTTTGCTGAAATTGTGACCCCGGGGCTTAGGGATTTTTTCAAAAAAATATTTTCCGACGGTTAAGTTGTTGAGGGCTGATTTCTTGTCCTGTGATAAAAAGCCTTCTGTTTCGACCGACAAAACATTCAGGGGATCATTTGCAAGCTTCTGGCATTATTTTTGAGTGAATTGCCAAAAGTCAGATTTTTGCTGAAATTGTGACCCCGGGGCTTAGGGATTTTTTCAAAAAAATATTTTCCGACAGTTAACTTGTTGAGGGCTGATTTCTTGTTCTGTGATAAAAAGCCTTCTGTTTCGACCGCCAAAACATTCAGGGAAGCATTTGCAAGCTTCTGGCATCATTTTTGAGTGAATCGCCAAAAGTCAGATAATTGCTGAAATTGTGACCTCGGGGCTTAGGGATTTTTTCAAAAAAATATTTTCCGCCGGTTAAGTTGTTGAGGGCTGATTTCTTGTCCTGTGATAAAAAGCCTTCTGTTTCCATCGCCGTAACTTTCAGGGGAGCATTTGCAACCTTCCCACACCATTTTTGAGTGAATTTGCCAAAAGTCAGATTTTTTGCTGAAATTGTGACCCCGGGGCTTAGGGATTTTTTCAAAAAAATATTTTCCGCCGGTTAAGTTGTTGAGGGCTGATTTCTTGTCCTGTGATAAAAAGCCTTCTGTTTCGACCGCCAAAACATTCAGGGGATCATTTGCAAGCTTCTGGCATCATTTTTGAGTGAATCGCCAAAAGTCAGATTTTTGCTGAAATTGTGACCCCGGGGCTTAGGGATTTTTTCAAAAAAATATTTTCCGACGGTTAACTTGTTGAGGGCTGATTTCTTGTTCTGTGATAAAAAGCCTTCTGTTTCGACCGCCAAAACATTCAGGGAAGCATTTGCAAGCTTCTGGCATCATTTTTGAGTGAATCGCCAAAAGTCAGATTTTTGCTGAAATTGTGACCCCGGGGCTTAGGGTTTTTTTCAAAAAAATATTTTCCGACGGTTAAGTTGTTGAGGGTTGATTTCTTGTCCTGTGATAAAAAGCCTTCTGTTTGGACCGCCAAAACATTCAGGGGATCATTTGCAAGCTTCTGGCATTATTTTTGATTGAATCGCCAAAAGTCAGATAATTGGTGAAATTGTGACCCCGGGGCTTAGGGATTTTTTCAAAAAAATATTTTCCGACGGTTAACTTGTTGAGGGCTGATTTCTTGTTCTGTGATAAAAAGCTTTCTGTTTCCATCGCCAAAACTTTCAGGGGAGCATTTGCAAGCTTCTGGCACCATTTTTGAGGGAATCGCCAAAAGTCAGATTTTTGCTGAAATTGTTACCCCGGGGCTTAGGGATTTTTTTAAAAAAATATTTTCCGCCGGTTAAATTGTTGAGGGCTGATATCTTGTCCTGTGATAAAAAGCCTTCTGTTTCGACCGCCAAAACATTCAGGGGATCATTTGCAAGCTTCTGGCATCATTTTTGATTGAATCGCCAAAAGTCAGATAATTGCTGAAATTGTGACCCCGGGGCTTAGGGATTTTTTCAAAAAAATATTTTCCGCCGGTTAAGTTGTTGATTTTTTCAAAAAAATATTTTCCACCGGTTAAGTTGTTGAGGGCTGATTTCTTGTCCTTTGATAAAAAGCCTTCTGTTTCGACGGCAAAAACTTTCAGGGCAGCATTTGCAAGCTTCTCGCATCATTTTTGAGTGAATCGCCAAAAGTCAGATTTTTGCTGAAATTGTGACCCCGGGGCTTAGGGATTTTTTTAAAAAAATATTTTCTGCCGGTTAAGTTGTTGAGGACTGATTTCTTGTCCTGTGATAAAAAGCCTTCTGTTTCCATCACCATAACTTTCAGGGGAGCATTTGCAAGCTTCTGGCATCATTTGTGAGTGAATTTGCCAAAAGTCAGATTTTTGCTGAAATTGTGACCCCGGGCCTTAGGGATTTTTTCAAAAAAATATTTTCCGACGGTTAAGTTGTTGAGGGCTGATTTCTTGTTCCGTGATAAAAAGCTTTCTGTTTCCATCGCCAAAACTTTCAGGGAAGCATTTGCAAGCGTCTGGCATCATTTTTGAGTGAATCGCCAAAAGTCAGATAATTGCTGAAATTGTGACCCCGGGGCTTAGGGATTTTTTCAAAAAAATATTTTCCGCCGGTTAAGTTGTTGAGGGCTGATTTCTTGTCCTGTGATAAAAAGCCTTCTGTTTCGACCGCCAAAATATTCAGGGGATCATTTGCAAGCATCTGGCATTATTTTTGAGTGAATTGCCAAAAGTCAGATTTTTGCTGTAATTGTGACCCCGGGGCTTAGGGATTTTTTCAAAAAAATATTTTCCGACGGTTAACTTGTTGAGGGCTGATTTCTTGTTCTGTGATAAAAAGCCTTCTGTTTCCATCGCCAAAACTTTCAGGGGAGCATTTGCAAGCTTCTGGCACCATTTTTGAGTGAATTGCCAAAAGTCAGATTTTTGCTGAAATTGTGACTCCGGGGCTTAGGGATTTTTTCAAAAATATATTTTCCGCCAGTTAAGTATTTGAGGGCTGATTTCTTCTCCTGTGATAAAAAGCTTTCTGTTTCGACGGCCAATACTTTCAGGGGAGCATTTGCAAGCTTCTGGCATCATTATTGAGTGAATTGCCAAAAGTCAGATTTTTGCTGAAATTGTTACCCCCGGGGCTTAGGGATTTTTTTAAAAAAATATTTTCCGACGGTTAAGTTGTTTAGGGCTGATTTCTTGTTCCGTGATAAAAAGCTTTCTGTTTCCATCGCCAAAACTTTCAGGGAAGCATTTGCAAGCTTCTGGCATCATTTTTGAGTGAATCGCCAAAAGTCAGATAATTGCTGAAATTGTGACCCCGGGGCTTAGGGATTTTTTCAAAAAAATATTTTCCGCCGGTTAAGTTGTTGAGGGCTGATTTCTTGTCCTGTGATAAAAAGCCTTCTGTTTCCATCGCCGTAACTTTCAGGGGAGCATTTGCAACCTTCCCAAACCATTTTTGAGTGAATTTGCCAAAAGTCAGATTTTTGCTGAAATTGTGACCCCGGGGCTTAGGGATTTTTTAAAAAAAATATTTTCTGCCGGTTAAGTTGTTGAGGGCTGATTTCTTGTCCTGTGATAAAAAGCCTTCTGTTTCGACCGCCAAAATTTTCAGGGGATCATTTGCAAGCTTCTGGCATTATTTTTGAGTGAATTGTCAAAAGTCAGATTTTTGCTGAAATTGTGACCCCGGGGCTTAGGGATTTTTTCAAAAAAATATTTTCTGACGGTTAAGTTGTTGAGGGCTGATTTCTTCTCCTGTGATAAAAAGCCTTCTGTTTCAACGGCAAAAACTTTCAGGGGAGCATTTGCAAGCTTCTGGCATCATTTTTGAGTGAATCGCCAAAAGTCAGATTTTTGCTGAAATTGTGACCCCGGGGCTTAGGGATTTTTTCAAAAAAATATTTTCCGACGGTTAAGTTGTTGAGGGCTGATTTCTTGTCCTGTGATAAAAAGCCTTCTGTTTCGACCGACAAAACATTCAGGGGATCATTTGCAAGCTTCTGGCATTATTTTTGAGTGAATTGCCAAAAGTCAGATTTTTGCTGAAATTGTGACCCCGGGGCTTAGGGATTTTTTCAAAAAAATATTTTCCGACAGTTAACTTGTTGAGGGCTGATTTCTTGTTCTGTGATAAAAAGCCTTCTGTTTCGACCGCCAAAACATTCAGGGAAGCATTTGCAAGCTTCTGGCATCATTTTTGAGTGAATCGCCAAAAGTCAGATAATTGCTGAAATTGTGACCTCGGGGCTTAGGGATTTTTTCAAAAAAATATTTTCCGCCGGTTAAGTTGTTGAGGGCTGATTTCTTGTCCTGTGATAAAAAGCCTTCTGTTTCCATCGCCGTAACTTTCAGGGGAGCATTTGCAACCTTCCCACACCATTTTTGAGTGAATTTGCCAAAAGTCAGATTTTTTGCTGAAATTGTGACCCCGGGGCTTAGGGATTTTTTCAAAAAAATATTTTCCGCCGGTTAAGTTGTTGAGGGCTGATTTCTTGTCCTGTGATAAAAAGCCTTCTGTTTCGACCGCCAAAACATTCAGGGGATCATTTGCAAGCTTCTGGCATCATTTTTGAGTGAATCGCCAAAAGTCAGATTTTTGCTGAAATTGTGACCCCGGGGCTTAGGGATTTTTTCAAAAAAATATTTTCCGACGGTTAACTTGTTGAGGGCTGATTTCTTGTTCTGTGATAAAAAGCCTTCTGTTTCGACCGCCAAAACATTCAGGGAAGCATTTGCAAGCTTCTGGCATCATTTTTGAGTGAATCGCCAAAAGTCAGATTTTTGCTGAAATTGTGACCCCGGGGCTTAGGGTTTTTTTCAAAAAAATATTTTCCGACGGTTAAGTTGTTGAGGGTTGATTTCTTGTCCTGTGATAAAAAGCCTTCTGTTTGGACCGCCAAAACATTCAGGGGATCATTTGCAAGCTTCTGGCATTATTTTTGATTGAATCGCCAAAAGTCAGATAATTGGTGAAATTGTGACCCCGGGGCTTAGGGATTTTTTCAAAAAAATATTTTCCGACGGTTAACTTGTTGAGGGCTGATTTCTTGTTCTGTGATAAAAAGCTTTCTGTTTCCATCGCCAAAACTTTCAGGGGAGCATTTGCAAGCTTCTGGCACCATTTTTGAGGGAATCGCCAAAAGTCAGATTTTTGCTGAAATTGTTACCCCGGGGCTTAGGGATTTTTTTAAAAAAATATTTTCCGCCGGTTAAATTGTTGAGGGCTGATATCTTGTCCTGTGATAAAAAGCCTTCTGTTTCGACCGCCAAAACATTCAGGGGATCATTTGCAAGCTTCTGGCATCATTTTTGATTGAATCGCCAAAAGTCAGATAATTGCTGAAATTGTGACCCCGGGGCTTAGGGATTTTTTCAAAAAAATATTTTCCGCCGGTTAAGTTTTTGATTTTTTCAAAAGAATATTTTCCACCGGTTAAGTTGTTGAGGGCTGATTTCTTGTCCTTTGATAAAAAGCCTTCTGTTTCGACGACAAAAACTTTCAGGGCAGCATTTGCAAGCTTCTCGCATCATTTTTGAGTGAATCGCCAAAAGTCAGATTTTTGCTGAAATTGTGACCCCGGGGCTTAGGGATTTTTTTTAAAAAATATTTTCTGCCGGTTAAGTTGTTGAGGACTGATTTCTTGTCCTGTGATAAAAAGCCTTCTGTTTCGACGGCAAAAACTTTCAGGGCAGCATTTGCAAGCTTCTGGCATCATTTTTGAGTGAATTTGCCAAAAGTCAGATTTTTGCTGAAATTGTGACCCCGGGGCTTAGGGATTTTTTCAAAAAAATATTTTCCGACGGTTAAGTTGTTGAGGGCTGATTTCTTGTTCCGTGATAAAAAGCTTTCTGTTTCCATCGCCAAAACTTTCAGGGAAGCATTTGCAAGCTTCTGGCATCATTTTTGAGTGAATCGCCAAAAGTCAGATAATTGCTGAAATTGTGACCCCGGGGCTTAGGGATTTTTTCAAAAGAATATTTTCCGCCGGTTAAGTTGTTGAGGGCTGATTTCTTGTCCTGTGATAAAAAGCCTTCTGTTTCGACCGCCAAAATATTCAGGGGATCATTTGCAAGCATCTGGCATTATTTTTGAGTGAATTGCCAAAAGTCAGATTTTTGCTGTAATTGTGACCCCGGGGCTTAGGGATTTTTTCAAAAAAATATTTTCCGCCGGTTAAGTTGTTGAGGGCTGATTTCTTGTCCTGTGATAAAAAGCCTTCTGTTTCCATCGCCGTAACTTTCAGGGGAGCATTTGCAACCTTCCCACACCATTTTTGAGTGAATTTGCCAAAAGTCAGATTTTTTGCTGAAATTGTGACCCCGGGGCTTAGGGATTTTTTCAAAAAAATATTTTCCGCCGGTTAAGTTGTTGAGGGCTGATTTCTTGTCCTGTGATAAAAAGCCTTCTGTTTCGACCGCCAAAACATTCAGGGGATCATTTGCAAGCTTCTGGCATCATTTTTGAGTGAATCGCCAAAAGTCAGATTTTTGCTGAAATTGTGACCCCAGGGCTTAGGGTTTTTTTCAAAAAAATATTTTCCGACGGTTAAGTTGTTGAGGGTTGATTTCTTGTCCTGTGATAAAAAGCCTTCTGTTTGGACCGCCAAAACATTCAGGGGATCATTTGCAAGCTTCTGGCATTATTTTTGATTGAATCGCCAAAAGTCAGATAATTGGTGAAATTGTGACCCCGGGGCTTAGGGATTTTTTCAAAAAAATATTTTCCGACGGTTAACTTGTTGAGGGCTGATTTCTTGTTCTGTGATAAAAAGCTTTCTGTTTCCATCGCCAAAACTTTCAGGGGAGCATTTGCAAGCTTCTGGCACCATTTTTGAGGGAATCGCCAAAAGTCAGATTTTTGCTGAAATTGTTACCCCGGGGCTTAGGGATTTTTTTAAAAAAATATTTTCCGCCGGTTAAATTGTTGAGGGCTGATATCTTGTCCTGTGATAAAAAGCCTTCTGTTTCGACCGCCAAAACATTCAGGGGATCATTTGCAAGCTTCTGGCATCATTTTTGATTGAATCGCCAAAAGTCAGATAATTGCTGAAATTGTGACCCCGGGGCTTAGGGATTTTTTCAAAAAAATATTTTCCGCCGGTTAAGTTTTTGATTTTTTCAAAAGAATATTTTCCACCGGTTAAGTTGTTGAGGGCTGATTTCTTGTCCTTTGATAAAAAGCCTTCTGTTTCGACGACAAAAACTTTCAGGGCAGCATTTGCAAGCTTCTCGCATCATTTTTGAGTGAATCGCCAAAAGTCAGATTTTTGCTGAAATTGTGACCCCGGGGCTTAGGGATTTTTTTTAAAAAATATTTTCTGCCGGTTAAGTTGTTGAGGACTGATTTCTTGTCCTGTGATAAAAAGCCTTCTGTTTCGACGGCAAAAACTTTCAGGGCAGCATTTGCAAGCTTCTGGCATCATTTTTGAGTGAATTTGCCAAAAGTCAGATTTTTGCTGAAATTGTGACCCCGGGGCTTAGGGATTTTTTCAAAAAAATATTTTCCGACGGTTAAGTTGTTGAGGGCTGATTTCTTGTTCCGTGATAAAAAGCTTTCTGTTTCCATCGCCAAAACTTTCAGGGAAGCATTTGCAAGCTTCTGGCATCATTTTTGAGTGAATCGCCAAAAGTCAGATAATTGCTGAAATTGTGACCCCGGGGCTTAGGGATTTTTTCAAAAGAATATTTTCCGCCGGTTAAGTTGTTGAGGGCTGATTTCTTGTCCTGTGATAAAAAGCCTTCTGTTTCGACCGCCAAAATATTCAGGGGATCATTTGCAAGCATCTGGCATTATTTTTGAGTGAATTGCCAAAAGTCAGATTTTTGCTGTAATTGTGACCCCGGGGCTTAGGGATTTTTTCAAAAAAATATTTTCCGACGGTTAACTTGTTGAGGGCTGATTTCTTGTTCTGTGATAAAAAGCCTTCTGTTTCCATCGCCAAAACTTTCAGGGGAGCATTTGCAAGCTTCTGGCACCATTTTTGAGTGAATTGCCAAAAGTCAGATTTTTGCTGAAATTGTGACTCCGGGGCTTAGGGATTTTTTCAAAAATATATTTTCCGCCAGTTAAGTATTTGAGGGCTGATTTCTTCTCCTGTGATAAAAAGCTTTCTGTTTCGACGGCCAATACTTTCAGGGGAGCATTTGCAAGCTTCTGGCATCATTATTGAGTGAATTGCCAATAGTCAGATTTTTGCTGAAATTGTTACCCCCGGGGCTTAGGGATTTTTTTAAAAAAATATTTTCCGACGGTTAAGTTGTTGAGGGCTGATTTCTTGTTCCGTGATAAAAAGCTTTCTGTTTCCATCGCCAAAACTTTCAGGGAAGCATTTGCAAGCTTCTGGCATCATTTTTGAGTGAATCGCCAAAAGTCAGATAATTGCTGAAATTGTGACCCCGGGGCTTAGGGATTTTTTCAAAAAAATATTTTCCGCCGGTTAAGTTGTTGAGGGCTGATTTCTTGTCCTGAGATAAAAAGCCTTCTGTTTCCATCGCCGTAACTTTCAGGGGAGCATTTGCAACCTTCCCAAACCATTTTTGAGTGAATTTGCCAAAAGTCAGATTTTTGCTGAAATTGTGACCCCGGGGCTTAGGGATTTTTTCAAAAAAATATTTTCCGACGGTTAACTTGTTGAGGGCTGATTTCTTGTTCTGTGATAAAAAGCCTTCTGTTTCGACCGCCAAAACATTCAGGGAAGCATTTGCAAGCTTCTGGCATCATTTTTGAGTGAATCGCCAAAAGTCAGATTTTTGCTGAAATTGTGACCCCGGGGCTTAGGGTTTTTTTCAAAAAAATATTTTCCGACGGTTAAGTTGTTGAGGGTTGATTTCTTGTCCTGTGATAAAAAGCCTTCTGTTTGGACCGCCAAAACATTCAGGGGATCATTTGCAAGCTTCTGGCATTATTTTTGATTGAATCGCCAAAAGTCAGATAATTGGTGAAATTGTGACCCCGGGGCTTAGGGATTTTTTCAAAAAAATATTTTCCGACGGTTAACTTGTTGAGGGCTGATTTCTTGTTCTGTGATAAAAAGCCTTCTGTTTCCATCGCCAAAACTTTCAGGGGAGCATTTGAAAGCTTCTGGCACCATTTTTGAGGGAATCGCCAAAAGTCAGATTTTTGCTGAAATTGTTACCCCGGGGCTTAGGGATTTTTTTAAAAAAATATTTTCCGCCGGTTAAATTGTTGAGGGCTGATATCTTGTCCTGTGATAAAAAGCCTTCTGTTTCGACCGCCAAAACATTCAGGGGATCATTTGCAAGCTTCTGGCATCATTTTTGATTGAATCGCCAAAAGTCAGATAATTGCTGAAATTGTGACCCCGGGGCTTAGGGATTTTTTCAAAAAAATATTTTCCGCCGGTTAAGTTGTTGATTTTTTCAAAAAAATATTTTCCACCGGTTAAGTTGTTGAGGGCTGATTTCTTGTCCTTTGATAAAAAGCCTTCTGTTTCGACGGCAAAAACTTTCAGGGCAGCATTTGCAAGCTTCTCGCATCATTTTTGAGTGAATCGCCAAAAGTCAGATTTTTGCTGAAATTGTGACCCCGGGGCTTAGGGATTTTTTTTAAAAAATATTTTCTGCCGGTTAAGTTGTTGAGGACTGATTTCTTGTCCTGTGATAAAAAGCCTTCTGTTTCCATCACCATAACTTTCAGGGGAGCATTTGCAAGCTTCTGGCATCATTTGTGAGTGAATTTGCCAAAAGTCAGATTTTTGCTGAAATTGTGACCCCGGGGCTTAGGGATTTTTTCAAAAAAATATTTTCCGACGGTTAAGTTGTTGAGGGCTGATTTCTTGTTCCGTGATAAAAAGCTTTCTGTTTCCATCGCCAAAACTTTCAGGGAAGCATTTGCAAGCTTCTGGCACCATTTTTGAGGGAATCGCCAAAAGTCAGATTTTTGCTGAAATTGTTACCCCGGGGCTTAGGGATTTTTTTAAAAAAATATTTTCCGCCGGTTAAATTGTTGAGGGCTGATTTCTTGTCCTGTGATAAAAAGCCTTCTGTTTCGACCGCCAAAACATTCAGGGGATCATTTGCAAGCTTCTGGCATCATTTTTGAGTGAATCGCCAAAAGTCAGATTTTTGCTGAAATTGTGACCCCGGGGCTTAGGGATTTTTTCAAAAAAAATATTTTCCGCCGGTTAAGTTGTTGAGGGCTGATTTCATGTCCTGTGATAAAAAGCCTTCTGTTTCGACGGCAAAAACTTTCAGGGGAGCATTTGCAAGCTTCTGGCATCATTTTTGATTGAATCGCCAAAAGTCAGATAATTGCTGAAATTGTGACCCCGGGGCTTAGGGATTTTTTCAAAAAAATATTTTCCGCCGGTTAAATTGTTGATTTTTTCAAAAAAATATTTTCCGCCGGTTAAGTTGTTGAGGGCTGATTTCTTGTCCTTTGATAAAAAGCCTTCTGTTTCGACGGCAAAAACTTTCAGGGCAGCATTTGCAACCGGTTGGCATCATTTTTGAGTGAATCGCCAAAAGTCAGATTTTTGCTGAAATTGTGACCCCGGGGCTTAGGGATTTTTTCAAAAAAATATTTTCCGCCGGTTAAGTTGTTGAGGGCTGATTTCTTGTCCTGTGATAAAAAGCCTTCTGTTTCCATCGCCAAAACTTTCAGGGGAGCATTTGCAACCTTCTCACACCATTTTTGAGTGAATTGCCAAAAGTCAGATTTTTGCTGAAATTGTGACCCCGGGGCTTAGGGATTTTTTCAAAAAAATATTTTCCGCCGGTTAAGTTGTTGAGGGCTGATTTCTTGTTCCGTGATAAAAAGCTTTCTGTTTCCATCGCCAAAACTTTCAGGGAAGCATTTGCAAGCTTCTGGCATCATTTTTGAGTGAATCGCCAAAAGTCAGATTTTTGCTGTAATTGTGACCCCGGGGCTTAGGGATTTTTTCAAAAAAATATTTTCCGACGGTTAACTTGTTGAGGGCTGATTTCTTGTTCTGTGATAAAAAGCCTTCTGTTTCCATCGCCAAAACTTTCAGGGGAGCATTTGCAAGCTTCTGGCACCATTTTTGAGTGAATTGCCAAAAGTCAGATTTTTGCTGAAATTGTGACTCCGGGGCTTAGGGATTTTTTCAAAAATATATTTTCCGCCAGTTAAGTATTTGAGGGCTGATTTCTTCTCCTGTGATAAAAAGCTTTCTGTTTCGACGGCCAATACTTTCAGGGGAGCATTTGCAAGCTTCTGGCATCATTATTGAGTGAATTGCCAAAAGTCAGATTTTTGCTGAAATTGTGACCCCGGGTCTTAGGGATTTTTTCAAAAAAATATTTTCTGACGGTTAAGTTGTTGAGGGCTGATTTCTTCTCCTGTGATAAAAAGCCTTCTGTTTCGACCGCCAAAACATTCAGGGGATCATTTGCAAGCTTCTGGCATTATTTTTGAGTGAATTGCCAAAAGTCAGATTTTTGCTGAAATTGTGACCCCGGGGCTTAGGGATTTTTTCAAAAAAATATTTTCCGACGGTTAACTTCTTGAGGGCTGATTTCTTGTTCTGTGATAAAAAGCCTTCTGTTTCCATCGCCAAAACTTTCAGGGGAGCATTTGCAAGCTTCTGGCATCATTTTTGATTGAATCGCCAAAAGTCAGATAATTGCTGAAATTTTGACCCCGGGGCTTAGGGATTTTTTCAAAAAAATATTTTCCGCCGGTTAAGTTGTTGATTTTTTTGAAAAAAATATTTTCCGCCGGTTAAGTTGTTGAGGGCTGATTTCTTGTCCTTTGATAAAAAGCCTTCTGTTTCGACGGCAAAAACTTTCAGGGCAGCATTTGCAAGCTTCTGGCATCATTTTTGAGTGAATCGCCAAAAGTCAGATTTTTGCTGAAATTGTGACCCCGGGGCTTATGGATTTTTTTAAAAAAAATATTTTCTGCCGGTTAAGTTGTTTAGGACTGATTTCTTGTCCTGTGATAAAAAGCCTTCTGTTTCTATCGCCATAACTTTCAGGGGATCATTTGCAAGCTTCTGGAATCATTTTTGAGTGAATTTGCCAAAAGTCAGATTTTTGCTGAAATTGTGACCCCGGGGCTTAGGGATTTTTTCAAAAAAATATTTTCCGACGGTTAAGTTGTTGAGGGCTGATTTCTTGTTCCGTGATAAAAAGCTTTCTGTTTCCATCGCCAAAACTTTCAGGGAAGCATTTGCAAGCTTCTGGCATCATTTTTGAGTGAATCGCCAAAAGTCAGATAATTGCTGAAATTATGACCTCGGGGCTTAGGGATTTTTTCAAAAAAATATTTTCCGCCGGTTAAGTTGTTGAGGGCTGATTTCTTGTCCTGTGATAAAAAGCCTTCTGTATCCATCGCCGTAACTTTCAGGGGAGCATTTGCAACCTTCCCACACCATTTTTGAGTGAATTTGCCAAAAGTCAGATTTTTTGCTGAAATTGTGACCCCGGGGCTTAGGGATTTTTTCAAAAAAATATTTTCCGCCGGTTAAGTTGTTGAGGGCTGATTTCTTGTCCTGTGATAAAAAGCCTTCTGTTTCGACCGCCAAAACATTCAGGGGATCATTTGCAAGCTTCTGGCATCATTTTTGAGTGAATTGCCAAAAGTCAGATTTTTGCTGAAATTGTGACCCCGGGGCTTAGGGATTTTTTCAAAAAAATATTTTCCGACGGTTAACTTGTTGAGGGCTGATTTCTTGTTCTGTGATAAAAAGCCTTCTGTTTCCATCGCCTAAACTTTCAGGGGAGCATTTGCAAGCTTCTGGCACCATTTTTGAGGGAATCGCCAAAAGTCAGATTTTTGCTGAAATTGTTACCCCGGGGCTTAGGGATTTTTTTAAAAAAATATTTTCCGCCGGTTAAATTGTTGAGGGCTGATTTCTTGTCCTGTGATAAAAAGCCTTCTGTTTCGACCGCCAAAACATTCAGGGGATCATTTGCAAGCTTCTGGCATCATTTTTGAGTGAATCGCCAAAAGTCAGATTTTTGCTGAAATTGTGACCCCGGGGCTTAGGGATTTTTTCAAAAAAAATATTTTCCGCCGGTTAAGTTGTTGAGGGCTGATTTCTTGTCCTGTGATAAAAAGCCTTCTGTTTCGACGGCAAAAACTTTCAGGGGAGCATTTGCAAGCTTCTGGCATCATTTTTGATTGAATCGCCAAAAGTCAGATAATTGCTGAAATTGTGACCCCGGGGCTTAGGGATTTTTTCAAAAAAATATTTTCCGCCGGTTAAATTGTTGATTTTTTCAAAAAAATATTTTCCGCCGGTTAAGTTGTTGAGGGCTGATTTCTTGTCCTTTGATAAAAAGCCTTCTGTTTCGACGGCAAAAACTTTCAGGGCAGCATTTGCAACCGGTTGGCATCATTTTTGAGTGAATCGCCAAAAGTCAGATTTTTGCTGAAATTGTGACCCCGGGGCTTAGGGATTTTTTCAAAAAAATATTTTCCGCCGGTTAAGTTGTTGAGGGCTGATTTCTTGTCCTGTGATAAAAAGCCTTCTGTTTCCATCGCCAAAACTTTCAGGGGAGCATTTGCAACCTTCTCACACCATTTTTGAGTGAATTGCCAAAAGTCAGATTTTTGCTGAAATTGTGACCCCGGGGCTTAGGGATTTTTTCAAAAAAATATTTTCCGCCGGTTAAGTTGTTGAGGGCTGATTTCTTGTTCCGTGATAAAAAGCTTTCTGTTTCCATCGCCAAAACTTTCAGGGAAGCATTTGCAAGCTTCTGGCATCATTTTTGAGTGAATCGCCAAAAGTCAGATTTTTGCTGTAATTGTGATCCCGGGGCTTAGGGATTTTTTCAAAAAAATATTTTCCGACGGTTAACTTGTTGAGGGCTGATTTCTTGTTCTGTGATAAAAAGCCTTCTGTTTCCATCGCCAAAACTTTCAGGGGAGCATTTGCAAGCTTCTGGCACCATTTTTGAGTGAATTGCCAAAAGTCAGATTTTTGCTGAAATTGTGACTCCGGGGCTTAGGGATTTTTTCAAAAATATATTTTCCGCCAGTTAAGTATTTGAGGGCTGATTTCTTCTCCTGTGATAAAAAGCTTTCTGTTTCGACGGCCAATACTTTCAGGGGAGCATTTGCAAGCTTCTGGCATCATTATTGAGTGAATTGCCAAAAGTCAGATTTTTGCTGAAATTGTTACCCCCGGGGCTTAGGGATTTTTTTAAAAAAATATTTTCCGACGGTTAAGTTGTTGAGGGCTGATTTCTTGTTCCGTGATAAAAAGCTTTCTGTTTCCATCGCCAAAACTTTCAGGGAAGCATTTGCAAGCTTCTGGCATCATTTTTGAGTGAATCGCCAAAAGTCAGATAATTGCTGAAATTGTGACCCCGGGGCTTAGGGATTTTTTCAAAAAAATATTTTCCGCCGGTTAAGTTGTTGAGGGCTGATTTCTTGTCCTGTGATAAAAAGCCTTCTGTTTCCATCGCCGTAACTTTCAGGGGAGCATTTGCAACCTTCCCAAACCATTTTTGAGTGAATTTGCCAAAAGTCAGATTTTTGCTGAAATTGTGACCCCGGGGCTTAGGGATTTTTTCAAAAAAATATTTTCTGCCGGTTAAGTTGTTGAGGGCTGATTTCTTGTCCTGTGATAAAAAGCCTTCTGTTTCGACCGCCAAAATTTTCAGGGGATCATTTGCAAGCTTCTGGCATTATTTTTGAGTGAATTGTCAAAAGTCAGATTTTTGCTGAAATTGTGACCCCGGGGCTTAGGGATTTTTTCAAAAAAATATTTTCTGACGGTTAAGTTGTTGAGGGCTGATTTCTTCTCCTGTGATAAAAAGCCTTCTGTTTCAACGGCAAAAACTTTCAGGGGAGCATTTGCAAGCTTCTGGCATCATTTTTGAGTGAATCGCCAAAAGTCAGATTTTTGCTGAAATTGTGACCCCGGGGCTTAGGGATTTTTTCAAAAAAATATTTTCCGACGGTTAAGTTGTTGAGGGCTGATTTCTTGTCCTGTGATAAAAAGCCTTCTGTTTCGACCGCCAAAACATTCAGGGGATCATTTGCAAGCTTCTGGCATTATTTTTGAGTGAATTGCCAAAAGTCAGATTTTTGCTGAAATTGTGACCCCGGGGCTTAGGGATTTTTTCAAAAAAATATTTTCCGACGGTTAACTTGTTGAGGGCTGATTTCTTGTTCTGTGATAAAAAGCCTTCTGTTTCCATCGCCAAAACTTTCAGGGGAGCATTTGCAAGCTTCTGGCATCATTTTTGATTGAATCGCCAAAAGTCAGATAATTGCTGAAATTTTGACCCCGGGGCTTAGGGATTTTTTCAAAAAAATATTTTCCGCCGGTTAAGTTGTTGATTTTTTCAAAAAAATATTTTCCGCCGGTTAAGTTGTTGAGGGCTGATTTCTTGTCCTTTGATAAAAAGCCTTCTGTTTCGACGGCAAAAACTTTCAGGGCAGCATTTGCAAGCTTCTGGCATCATTTTTGAGTGAATCGCCAAAAGTCAGTTTTTTGCTGAAATTGTGACCCCGGGGCTTAGGGATTTTTTAAAAAAAATATTTTCTGCCGGTTAAGTTGTTTAGGACTGATTTCTTGTCCTGTGATAAAAAGCCTTCTGTTTCCATCGCCAAAACTTTCAGGGAAGCATTTGCAAGCTTCTGGCATCATTTTTGAGTGAATCGCCAAAAGTCAGATAATTGCTGAAATTGTGACCTCGGGGCTTAGGGATTTTTTCAAAAAAATATTTTCCGCCGGTTAAGTTGTTGAGGGCTGATTTCTTGTCCTGTGATAAAAAGCCTTCTGTTTCCATCGCCGTAACTTTCAGGGGAGCATTTGCAACCTTCCCACACCATTTTTGAGTGAATTTGCCAAAAGTCAGATTTTTTGCTGAAATTGTGACCCCGGGGCTTAGGGATTTTTTCAAAAAAATATTTTCCGCCGGTTAAGTTGTTGAGGGCTGATTTCTTGTCCTGTGATAAAAAGCCTTCTGTTTCGACCGCCAAAACTTTCAGGGGAGCATTTGCAAGCTTCTGGCACCATTTTTGAGGGAATCGCCAAAAGTCAGATTTTTGCTGAAATTGTGACCCCGGGGCTTAGGGATTTTTTCAAAAAAATATTTTCCGACGGTTAACTTGTTGAGGGCTGATTTCTTGTTCTGTGATAAAAAGCCTTCTGTTTCCATCGCCAAAACTTTCAGGGGAGCATTTGCAAGCTTCTGGCATCATTTTTGATTGAATCGCCAAAAGTCAGATAATTGCTGAAATTTTGACCCCGGGGCTTAGGGATTTTTTCAAAAAAATATTTTCCGCCGGTTAAGTTGTTGATTTTTTCAAAAAAATATTTTCCGCCGGTTAAGTTGTTGAGGGCTGATTTCTTGTCCTTTGATAAAAAGCCTTCTGTTTCGACGGCAAAAACTTTCAGGGCAGCATTTGCAAGCTTCTGGCATCATTTTTGAGTGAATCGCCAAAAGTCAGATTTTTGCTGAAATTGTGACCCCGGGGCTTAGGGATTTTTTTAAAAAAATATTTTCTGCCGGTTAAGTTGTTTAGGACTGATTTCTTGTCCTGTGATAAAAAGCCTTCTGTTTCCATCGCCAAAACTTTCAGGGAAGCATTTGCAAGCTTCTGGCATCATTTTTGAGTGAATCGCCAAAAGTCAGATAATTGCTGAAATTGTGACCTCGGGGCTTAGGGATTTTTTCAAAAAAATATTTTCCGCCGGTTAAGTTGTTGAGGGCTGATTTCTTGTCCTGTGATAAAAAGCCTTCTGTTTCCATCGCCGTAACTTTCAGGGGAGCATTTGCAACCTTCCCACACCATTTTTGAGTGAATTTGCCAAAAGTCAGATTTTTTGCTGAAATTGTGACCCCGGGGCTTAGGGATTTTTTCAAAAAAATATTTTCCGCCGGTTAAGTTGTTGAGGGCTGATTTCTTGTCCTGTGATAAAAAGCCTTCTGTTTCGACCGCCAAAACTTTCAGGGGAGCATTTGCAAGCTTCTGGCACCATTTTTGAGGGAATCGCCAAAAGTCAGATTTTTGCTGAAATTGTGACCCCGGGGCTTAGGGATTTTTTCAAAAAAATATTTTCCGACGGTTAACTTGTTGAGGGCTGATTTCTTGTTCTGTGATAAAAAGCCTTCTGTTTCCATCGCCAAAACTTTCAGGGGAGCATTTGCAAGCTTCTGGCATCATTTTTGATTGAATCGCCAAAAGTCAGATAATTGCTGAAATTTTGACCCCGGGGCTTAGGGATTTTTTCAAAAAAATATTTTCCGCCGGTTAAGTTGTTGATTTTTTCAAAAAAATATTTTCCGCCGGTTAAGTTGTTGAGGGCTGATTTCTTGTCCTTTGATAAAAAGCCTTCTGTTTCGACGGCAAAAACTTTCAGGGCAGCATTTGCAAGCTTCTGGCATCATTTTTGAGTGAATCGCCAAAAGTCAGATTTTTGCTGAAATTGTGACCCCGGGGCTTAGGGATTTTTTCAAAAAAATATTTTCCGACGGTTATGTTGTTGAGGGCTGATTTCTTCTCCTGTGATAAAAAGCCTTCTGTTTCAACGGCAAAAACTTTCAGGGGAGCATTTGCAAGCTTCTGGCATCATTTTTGAGTGAATCGCCAAAAGTCAGATTTTTGCTGAAATTGTGACCTTGGGGCTTAGGGATTTTTTCAAAAAAATATTTTCCGCCGGTTAAGTTGTTGAGGGCTGATTTCTTGTCCTGTGATAAAAAGCCTTCTGTTTCGACGGCAAAAACTTTCAGGGGAGCATTTGCAAGCTTCTGGCATCATTTTTGATTGAATCGCCAAAAGTCAGATAATTGCTGAAATTGTGACCCCGGGGCTTAGGGATTTTTTCAAAAAAATATTTTCCGCCGGTTAAATTGTTGATTTTTTCAAAAAAATATTTTCCGCCGGTTAAGTTGTTGAGGGCTGATTTCTTGTCCTTTGATAAAAAGCCTTCTGTTTCGACGGCAAAAACTTTCAAGGCAGCATTTGCAACCGGTTGGCATCATTTTTGAGTGAATCGCCAAAAGTCAGATTTTTGCTGAAATTGTGACCCCGGGGCTTAGGGATTTTTTAAAAAAAATATTTTCTGCCGGTTAAGTTGTTGAGGGCTGATTTCTTGTCCTGTGATAAAAAGCCTTCTGTTTCCATCGCCGTAACTTTCAGGGGAGCATTTGCAACCTTCCCACACCATTTTTGAGTGAATTTGCCAAAAGTCAGATTTTTGCTGAAATTGTGACCCCGGGGCTTAGGGATTTTTTCAAAAAAATATTTTCCGCCGGTTAAGTTGTTGAGGGCTGATTTCTTGTCCTGTGATAAAAAGCCTTCTGTTTCGACGCCAAAACATTCAGGGGATCATTTGCAAGCTTCTGGCATCATTTTTGAGTGAATTGCCAAAAGTCAGATTTTTGCTGAAATTGTGACCCCGGGGCTTAGGGATTTTTTCAAAAAAATATTTTCCGACGGTTAACTTGTTGAGGGCTGATTTCTTGTTCTGTGATAAAAAGCCTTCTGTTTCCATCGCCAAAACTTTCAGGGGAGCATTTGCAAGCTTCTGGCACCATTTTTGAGGGAATCGCCAAAAGTCAGATTTTTGCTGAAATTGTTACCCCGGGGCTTAGGGATTTTTTTAAAAAAATATTTTCCGCCGGTTAAATTGTTGAGGGCTGATTTCTTGTCCTGTGATAAAAAGCCTTCTGTTTCGACCGCCAAAACATTCAGGGGATCATTTGCAAGCTTCTGGCATCATTTTTGAGTGAATCGCCAAAAGTCAGATTTTTGCTGAAATTGTGACCCCGGGGCTTAGGTATTTTTTCAAAAAAATATTTTCCGCCGGTTAAGTTGTTGAGGGCTGATTTCTTGTCCTGTGATAAAAAGCCTTCTGTTTCGACGGCAAAAACTTTCAGGGGAGCATTTGCAAGCTTCTGGCATCATTTTTGATTGAATCGCCAAAAGTCAGATAATTGCTGAAATTGTGACCCCGGGGCTTAGGGATTTTTTCAAAAAAATATTTTCCGCCGGTTAAATTGTTGATTTTTTCAAAAAAATATTTTCCGCCGGTTAAGTTGTTGAGGGCTGATTTCTTGTCCTTTGATAAAAAGCCTTCTGTTTCGACGGCAAAAACTTTCAGGGCAGCATTTGCAACCGGTTGGCATCATTTTTGAGTGAATCGCCAAAAGTCAGATTTTTGCTGAAATTGTGACCCCGGGGCTTAGGGATTTTTTTAAAAAAATATTTTCTGCCGGTTAAGTTGTTGAGGGCTGATTTCTTGTCCTGTGATAAAAAGCCTTCTGTTTCCATCGCCGAAATTTTCAGGGGATCATTTGCAAGTTTCTGGCATTATTTTTGAGTGAATTGCCAAAAGTCAGATTTTTGCTGAAATTGTGACCCCGGGTCTTAGGGATTTTTTCAAAAAAATATTTTCTGACGGTTAAGTTGTTGAGGGCTGATTTCTTCTCCTGTGATAAAAAGCCTTCTGTTTCGACCGCCAAAACATTCAGGGGATCATCTGCAAGCTTCTGGCATTATTTTTGAGTGAATTGCCAAAAGTCAGATTTTTGCTGAAATTGTGACCCCGGGGCTTAGGGAATTTTTCAAAAAAATATTTTCCGACGGTTAACTTGTTGAGGGCTGATTTCTTGTTCTGTGATAAAAAGCCTTCTGTTTCCATCGCCAAAACTTTCAGGGGAGCATTTGCAAGCTTCTGGCATCATTTTTGATTGAATCGCCAAAAGTCAGATAATTGCTGAAATTTTGACCCCGGGGCTTAGGGATTTTTTCAAAAAAATATTTTCCGCCGGTTAAGTTGTTGATTTTTTTAAAAAAATATTTTCTGCCGGTTAAGTTGTTTAGGACTGATTTCTTGTCCTGTGATAAAAAGCCTTCTGTTTCCATCGCCATGACTTTCAGGGGAGCATTTGCAAGCTTCTGGAATCATTTTTGAGTGAATTTGCCAAAAGTCAGATTTTTGCTGAAATTGTGACCCCGGGGCTTAGGGATTTTTTCAAAAAAATATTTTCCGCCGGTTAAGTTGTTGAGGGCTGATTTCTTGTCCTGTGATAAAAAGCCTTCAGTTTCGACGCCAAAACATTCAGGGGATCATTTGCAAGCTTCTGGCATCATTTTTGAGTGAATTGCCAAAAGTCAGATTTTTGCTGAAATTGTGACCCCGGGGCTTAGGGATTTTTTCAAAAAAATATTTTCCGACGGTTAACTTGTTGAGGGCTGATTTCTTGTTCTGTGATAAAAAGCCTTCTGTTTCCATCGCCAAAACTTTCAGGGGAGCATTTGCAAGCTTCTGGCACCATTTTTGAGGGAATCGCCAAAAGTCAGATTTTTGCTGAAATTGTTACCCCGGGGCTTAGGGATTTTTTTAAAAAAATATTTTCCGCCGGTTAAATTGTTGAGGGCTGATTTCTTGTCCTGTGATAAAAAGCCTTCTGTTTCGACCGCCAAAACATTCAGGGGATCAATTGCAAGCTTCTGGCATCATTTTTGAGTGAATCGCCAAAAGTCAGATTTTTGCTGAAATTGTGACCCCGGGGCTTAGGGATTTTTTCAAAAAAATATTTTCCGCCGGTTAAGTTGTTGAGGGCTGATTTCTTGTCCTGTGATAAAAAGCCTTCTGTTTCCATCGCCGTAACTTTCAGGGGAGCATTTGCAACCTTCCCAAACCATTTTTGAGTGAATTTGCCAAAAGTCAGATTAAGCCGGTTAAGTTGTTGAGGGCTGATTTCTTGTCCTGTGATAAAAAGCCTTCTGTTTCGACGGCCAAAACTTTCAGGGGAGCATTTGCAAGCTTCTGGCATCATTTTTTATTGAATCGCCAAAAGTCAGATAATTGCTGAAATTGTGACCCCGGGGCTTAGGGATTTTTTCAAAAAAATATTTTCCGCCGGTTAAGTTGTTGAGGGCTGATTTCTTGTCCTGTGATAAAAAGCCTTCTGTTTCCATCGCCGTAACTTTCAGGGGAGCATTTGCAACCTTCCCAAACCATTTTTGAGTGAATTTGCCAAAAGTCAGATTTTTGCTGAAATTGTGACCCCGGGGCTTAGGGATTTTTTCAAAAAAATATTTTCTGCCGGTTAAGTTGTTGAGGGCTGATTTCTTGTCCTGTGATAAAAAGCCTTCTGTTTCGACCGCCAAAATTTTCAGGGGATCATTTGCAAGTTTCTGGCATTATTTTTGAGTGAATTGCCAAAAGTCAGATTTTTGCTGAAATTGTGACCCCGGGTCTTAGGGATTTTTTCAAAAAAATATTTTCTGACGGTTAAGTTGTTGAGGGCTGATTTCTTCTCCTGTGATAAAAAGCCTTCTGTTTCGACCGCCAAAACATTCAGGGGATCATTTGCAAGCTTCTGGCATTATTTTTGAGTGAATTGCCAAAAGTCAGATTTTTGCTGAAATTGTGACCCCGGGGCTTAGGGATTTTTTCAAAAAAATATTTTCCGACGGTTAACTTGTTGAGGGCTGATTTCTTGTTCTGTGATAAAAAGCCTTCTGTTTCCATCGCCAAAACTTTCAGGGGAGCATTTGCAAGCTTCTGGCATCATTTTTGATTGAATCGCCAAAAGTCAGATAATTGCTGAAATTTTGACCCCGGGGATTAGGGATTTTTTCAAAAAAATATTTTCCGCCGGTTAAGTTGTTGATTTTTTTGAAAAAAATATTTTCCGCCGGTTAAGTTGTTGAGGGCTGATTTCTTGTCCTGTGATAAAAAGCCTTCTGTTTCGACCGCCAAAACATTCAGGGGATCATTTGCAAGCTTCTGGCATTATTTTTGACTGAATTGCCAAAAGTCAGATTTTTGCTGAAATTGTGACCCCGGGGCTTAGGGATTTTTTCAAAAAAATATTTTCCGACGGTTAACTTGTTGAGGGCTGATTTCTTGTTCTGTGATAAAAAGCCTTCTGTTTCCATCGCCAAAACTTTCAGGGGAGCATTTGCAAGCTTCTGGCATCATTTTTGATTGAATCGCCAAAAGTCAGATAATTGCTGAAATTTTGACCCCGGGGCTTAGGGATTTTTTCAAAAAAATATTTTCCGCCGGTTAAGTTGTTGATTTTTTTAAAAAAATATTTTCTGCCGGTTAAGTTGTTTAGGACTGATTTCTTGTCCTGTGATAAAAAGCCTTCTGTTTCCATCGCCATGACTTTCAGGGGAGCATTTGCAAGCTTCTGGAATCATTTTTGAGTGAATTTGCCAAAAGTCAGATTTTTGCTGAAATTGTGACCCCGGGGCTTAGGGATTTTTTCAAAAAAATATTTTCCGCCGGTTAAGTTGTTGAGGGCTGATTTCTTGTCCTGTGATAAAAAGCCTTCAGTTTCGACGCCAAAACATTCAGGGGATCATTTGCAAGCTTCTGGCATCATTTTTGAGTGAATTGCCAAAAGTCAGATTTTTGCTGAAATTGTGACCCCGGGGCTTAGGGATTTTTTCAAAAAAATATTTTCCGACGGTTAACTTGTTGAGGGCTGATTTCTTGTTCTGTGATAAAAAGCCTTCTGTTTCCATCGCCAAAACTTTCAGGGGAGCATTTGCAAGCTTCTGGCACCATTTTTGAGGGAATCGCCAAAAGTCAGATTTTTGCTGAAATTGTTACCCCGGGGCTTAGGGATTTTTTTAAAAAAATATTTTCCGCCGGTTAAATTGTTGAGGGCTGATTTCTTGTCCTGTGATAAAAAGCCTTCTGTTTCGACCGCCAAAACATTCAGGGGATCAATTGCAAGCTTCTGGCATCATTTTTGAGTGAATCGCCAAAAGTCAGATTTTTGCTGAAATTGTGACCCCGGGGCTTAGGGATTTTTTCAAAAAAATATTTTCCGCCGGTTAAGTTGTTGAGGGCTGATTTCTTGTCCTGTGATAAAAAGCCTTCTGTTTCCATCGCCGTAACTTTCAGGGGAGCATTTGCAACCTTCCCAAACCATTTTTGAGTGAATTTGCCAAAAGTCAGATTAAGCCGGTTAAGTTGTTGAGGGCTGATTTCTTGTCCTGTGATAAAAAGCCTTCTGTTTCGACGGCCAAAACTTTCAGGGGAGCATTTGCAAGCTTCTGGCATCATTTTTTATTGAATCGCCAAAAGTCAGATAATTGCTGAAATTGTGACCCCGGGGCTTAGGGATTTTTTCAAAAAAATATTTTCCGCCGGTTAAGTTGTTGAGGGCTGATTTCTTGTCCTGTGATAAAAAGCCTTCTGTTTCCATCGCCGTAACTTTCAGGGGAGCATTTGCAACCTTCCCAAACCATTTTTGAGTGAATTTGCCAAAAGTCAGATTTTTGCTGAAATTGTGACCCCGGGGCTTAGGGATTTTTTCAAAAAAATATTTTCTGCCGGTTAAGTTGTTGAGGGCTGATTTCTTGTCCTGTGATAAAAAGCCTTCTGTTTCGACCGCCAAAATTTTCAGGGGATCATTTGCAAGTTTCTGGCATTATTTTTGAGTGAATTGCCAAAAGTCAGATTTTTGCTGAAATTGTGACCCCGGGTCTTAGGGATTTTTTCAAAAAAATATTTTCTGACGGTTAAGTTGTTGAGGGCTGATTTCTTCTCCTGTGATAAAAAGCCTTCTGTTTCGACCGCCAAAACATTCAGGGGATCATTTGCAAGCTTCTGGCATTATTTTTGAGTGAATTGCCAAAAGTCAGATTTTTGCTGAAATTGTGACCCCGGGGCTTAGGGATTTTTTCAAAAAAATATTTTCCGACGGTTAACTTGTTGAGGGCTGATTTCTTGTTCTGTGATAAAAAGCCTTCTGTTTCCATCGCCAAAACTTTCAGGGGAGCATTTGCAAGCTTCTGGCATCATTTTTGATTGAATCGCCAAAAGTCAGATAATTGCTGAAATTTTGACCCCGGGGATTAGGGATTTTTTCAAAAAAATATTTTCCGCCGGTTAAGTTGTTGATTTTTTTGAAAAAAATATTTTCCGCCGGTTAAGTTGTTGAGGGCTGATTTCTTGTCCTGTGATAAAAAGCCTTCTGTTTCGACCGCCAAAACATTCAGGGGATCATTTGCAAGCTTCTGGCATTATTTTTGACTGAATTGCCAAAAGTCAGATTTTTGCTGAAATTGTGACCCCGGGGCTTAGGGATTTTTTCAAAAAAATATTTTCCGACGGTTAACTTGTTGAGGGCTGATTTCTTGTTCTGTGATAAAAAGCCTTCTGTTTCCATCGCCAAAACTTTCAGGGGAGCATTTGCAAGCTTCTGGCATCATTTTTGATTGAATCGCCAAAAGTCAGATAATTGCTGAAATTTTGACCCCGGGGCTTAGGGATTTTTTCAAAAAAATATTTTCCGACGGTTAACTTGTTGAGGGCTGATTTCTTGTTCTGTGATAAAAAGCCTTCTGTTTCCATCGCCGTAACTTTCAGGGGAGCATTTGCAACCTTCCCACACCATTTTTGAGGGAATCGCCAAAAGTCAGATTTTTGCTGAAATTGTTACCCCGGGGCTTAGGGATTTTTTCAAAAAAATATTTTCCGACGGTTAACTTGTTGAGGGCTGATTTCTTGTTCTGTGATAAAAAGCCTTCTGTTTCCATCGCCAAAACTTTCAGGGGAGCATTTGCAAGCTTCTGGCACCATTTTTGAGTGAATTGCCAAAAGTCAGATTTTTGCTGAAATTGTGACTCCGGGGCTTAGGGATTTTTTCAAAAATATATTTTCCGCCAGTTAAGTATTTGAGGGCTGATTTCTTCTCCTGTGATAAAAAGCTTTCTGTTTCGACGGCCAATACTTTCAGGGGAGCATTTGCAAGCTTCTGGCATCATTATTGAGTGAATTGCCAAAAGTCAGATTTTTGCTGAAATTGTTACCCCCGGGGCTTACGGATTTTTTCAAAAAAATATTTTCCGCCGGTTAAGTTGTTGATTTTTTCAAAAAAATATTTTCCGCCGGTTAAGTTGTTGAGGGCTGATTTCTTGTCCTTTGATAAAAAGCCTTCTGTTTCGACGGCAAAAACTTTCAGGGCAGCATTTGCAAGCTTCTGGCATCATTTTTGAGTGAATCGCCAAAAGTCAGATTTTTGCTGAAATTGTGACCCCGGGGCTTAGGGATTTTTTTAAAAAAATATTTTCTGCCGGTTAAGTTGTTTAGGACTGATTTCTTGTCCTGTGATAAAAAGCCTTCTGTTTCCATCGCCAAAACTTTCAGGGAAGCATTTGCAAGCTTCTGGCATCATTTTTGAGTGAATCGCCAAAAGTCAGATAATTGCTGAAATTGTGACCTCGGGGCTTAGGGATTTTTTCAAAAAAATATTTTCCGCCGGTTAAGTTGTTGAGGGCTGATTTCTTGTCCTGTGATAAAAAGCCTTCTGTTTCCATCGCCGTAACTTTCAGGGGAGCATTTGCAACCTTCCCACACCATTTTTGAGTGAATTTGCCAAAAGTCAGATTTTTTGCTGAAATTGTGACCCCGGGGCTTAGGGATTTTTTCAAAAAAATATTTTCCGCCGGTTAAGTTGTTGAGGGCTGATTTCTTGTCCTGTGATAAAAAGCCTTCTGTTTCGACCGCCAAAACTTTCAGGGGAGCATTTGCAAGCTTCTGGCACCATTTTTGAGGGAATCGCCAAAAGTCAGATTTTTGCTGAAATTGTGACCCCGGGGCTTAGGGATTTTTTCAAAAAAATATTTTCCGACGGTTAACTTGTTGAGGGCTGATTTCTTGTTCTGTGATAAAAAGCCTTCTGTTTCCATCGCCAAAACTTTCAGGGGAGCATTTGCAAGCTTCTGGCATCATTTTTGATTGAATCGCCAAAAGTCAGATAATTGCTGAAATTTTGACCCCGGGGCTTAGGGATTTTTTCAAAAAAATATTTTCCGCCGGTTAAGTTGTTGATTTTTTCAAAAAAATATTTTCCGCCGGTTAAGTTGTTGAGGGCTGATTTCTTGTCCTTTGATAAAAAGCCTTCTGTTTCGACGGCAAAAACTTTCAGGGCAGCATTTGCAAGCTTCTGGCATCATTTTTGAGTGAATCGCCAAAAGTCAGATTTTTGCTGAAATTGTGACCCCGGGGCTTAGGGATTTTTTCAAAAAAATATTTTCCGACGGTTATGTTGTTGAGGGCTGATTTCTTCTCCTGTGATAAAAAGCCTTCTGTTTCAACGGCAAAAACTTTCAGGGGAGCATTTGCAAGCTTCTGGCATCATTTTTGAGTGAATCGCCAAAAGTCAGATTTTTGCTGAAATTGTGACCTTGGGGCTTAGGGATTTTTTCAAAAAAATATTTTCCGCCGGTTAAGTTGTTGAGGGCTGATTTCTTGTCCTGTGATAAAAAGCCTTCTGTTTCGACGGCAAAAACTTTCAGGGGAGCATTTGCAAGCTTCTGGCATCATTTTTGATTGAATCGCCAAAAGTCAGATAATTGCTGAAATTGTGACCCCGGGGCTTAGGGATTTTTTCAAAAAAATATTTTCCGCCGGTTAAATTGTTGATTTTTTCAAAAAAATATTTTCCGCCGGTTAAGTTGTTGAGGGCTGATTTCTTGTCCTTTGATAAAAAGCCTTCTGTTTCGACGGCAAAAACTTTCAAGGCAGCATTTGCAACCGGTTGGCATCATTTTTGAGTGAATCGCCAAAAGTCAGATTTTTGCTGAAATTGTGACCCCGGGGCTTAGGGATTTTTTCAAAAAAATATTTTCTGCCGGTTAAGTTTTTGAGGGCTGATTTCTTGTCCTGTGATAAAAAGCCTTCTGTTTCCATCGCCGTAACTTTCAGGGGAGCATTTGCAACCTTCCCAAACCATTTTTGAGTGAATTTGCCAAAAGTCAGATTTTTGCTGAAATTGTGACCCCGGGGCTTAGGGATTTTTTCAAAAAAATATTTTCCGCCGGTTAAGTTGTTGAGGGCTGATTTCTTGTCCTGTGATAAAAAGCCTTCTGTTTCGACGCCAAAACATTCAGGGGATCATTTGCAAGCTTCTGGCATCATTTTTGAGTGAATTGCCAAAAGTCAGATTTTTGCTGAAATTGTGACCCCGGGGCTTAGGGATTTTTTCAAAAAAATATTTTCCGACGGTTAACTTGTTGAGGGCTGATTTCTTGTTCTGTGATAAAAAGCCTTCTGTTTCCATCGCCAAAACTTTCAGGGGAGCATTTGCAAGCTTCTGGCACCATTTTTGAGGGAATCGCCAAAAGTCAGATTTTTGCTGAAATTGTTACCCCGGGGCTTAGGGATTTTTTTAAAAAAATATTTTCCGCCGGTTAAATTGTTGAGGGCTGATTTCTTGTCCTGTGATAAAAAGCCTTCTGTTTCGACCGCCAAAACATTCAGGGGATCATTTGCAAGCTTCTGGCATCATTTTTGAGTGAATCGCCAAAAGTCAGATTTTTGCTGAAATTGTGACCCCGGGGCTTAGGTATTTTTTCAAAAAAATATTTTCCGCCGGTTAAGTTGTTGAGGGCTGATTTCTTGTCCTGTGATAAAAAGCCTTCTGTTTCGACGGCAAAAACTTTCAGGGGAGCATTTGCAAGCTTCTGGCATCATTTTTGATTGAATCGCCAAAAGTCAGATAATTGCTGAAATTGTGACCCCGGGGCTTAGGGATTTTTTCAAAAAAATATTTTCCGCCGGTTAAATTGTTGATTTTTTCAAAAAAATATTTTCCGCCGGTTAAGTTGTTGAGGGCTGATTTCTTGTCCTTTGATAAAAAGCCTTCTGTTTCGACGGCAAAAACTTTCAGGGCAGCATTTGCAACCGGTTGGCATCATTTTTGAGTGAATCGCCAAAAGTCAGATTTTTGCTGAAATTGTGACCCCGGGGCTTAGGGATTTTTTTAAAAAAATATTTTCTGCCGGTTAAGTTGTTGAGGGCTGATTTCTTGTCCTGTGATAAAAAGCCTTCTGTTTCCATCGCCGAAATTTTCAGGGGATCATTTGCAAGTTTCTGGCATTATTTTTGAGTGAATTGCCAAAAGTCAGATTTTTGCTGAAATTGTGACCCCGGGTCTTAGGGATTTTTTCAAAAAAATATTTTCTGACGGTTAAGTTGTTGAGGGCTGATTTCTTCTCCTGTGATAAAAAGCCTTCTGTTTCGACCGCCAAAACATTCAGGGGATCATTTGCAAGCTTCTGGCATTATTTTTGAGTGAATTGCCAAAAGTCAGATTTTTGCTGAAATTGTGACCCCGGGGCTTAGGGATTTTTTCAAAAAAATATTTTCCGACGGTTAACTTGTTGAGGGCTGATTTCTTGTTCTGTGATAAAAAGCCTTCTGTTTCCATCGCCAAAACTTTCAGGGGAGCATTTGCAAGCTTCTGGCATCATTTTTGATTGAATCGCCAAAAGTCAGATAATTGCTGAAATTTTGACCCCGGGGCTTAGGGATTTTTTCAAAAAAATATTTTCCGCCGGTTAAGTTGTTGATTTTTTTAAAAAAATATTTTCTGCCAGTTAAGTTGTTTAGGACTGATTTCTTGTTCTGTGATAAAAAGCCTTCTGTTTCCATCGCCATGACTTTCAGGGGAGCATTTGCAAGCTTCTGGAATCATTTTTGAGTGAATTTGCCAAAAGTCAGATTTTTGCTGAAATTGTGACCCCGGGGCTTAGGGATTTTTTCAAAAAAATATTTTCCGCCGGTTAAGTTGTTGAGGGCTGATTTCTTGTCCTGTGATAAAAAGCCTTCAGTTTCGACGCCAAAACATTCAGGGGATCATTTGCAAGCTTCTGGCATCATTTTTGAGTGAATTGCCAAAAGTCAGATTTTTGCTGAAATTGTGACCCCGGGGCTTAGGGATTTTTTCAAAAAAATATTTTCCGACGGTTAACTTGTTGAGGGCTGATTTCTTGTTCTGTGATAAAAAGCCTTCTGTTTCCATCGCCAAAACTTTCAGGGGAGCATTTGCAAGCTTCTGGCACCATTTTTGAGGGAATCGCCAAAAGTCAGATTTTTGCTGAAATTGTTACCCCGGGGCTTAGGGATTTTTTTAAAAAAATATTTTCCGCCGGTTAAATTGTTGAGGGCTGATTTCTTGTCCTGTGATAAAAAGCCTTCTGTTTCGACCGCCAAAACATTCAGGGGATCAATTGCAAGCTTCTGGCATCATTTTTGAGTGAATCGCCAAAAGTCAGATTTTTGCTGAAATTGTGACCCCGGGGCTTAGGGATTTTTTCAAAAAAATATTTTCCGCCGGTTAAGTTGTTGAGGGCTGATTTCTTGTCCTGTGATAAAAAGCCTTCTGTTTCCATCGCCGTAACTTTCAGGGGAGCATTTGCAACCTTCCCAAACCATTTTTGAGTGAATTTGCCAAAAGTCAGATTAAGCCGGTTAAGTTGTTGAGGGCTGATTTCTTGTCCTGTGATAAAAAGCCTTCTGTTTCGACGGCCAAAACTTTCAGGGGAGCATTTGCAAGCTTCTGGCATCATTTTTGATTGAATCGCCAAAAGTCAGATAATTGCTGAAATTGTGACCCCGGGGCTTAGGGATTTTTTCAAAAAAATATTTTCCGCCGGTTAAGTTGTTGAGGGCTGATTTCTTGTCCTGTGATAAAAAGCCTTCTGTTTCCATCGCCGTAACTTTCAGGGGAGCATTTGCAACCTTCCCAAACCATTTTTGAGTGAATTTGCCAAAAGTCAGATTTTTGCTGAAATTGTGACCCCGGGGCTTAGGGATTTTTTCAAAAAAATATTTTCTGCCGGTTAAGTTGTTGAGGGCTGATTTCTTGTCCTGTGATAAAAAGCCTTCTGTTTCGACCGCCAAAATTTTCAGGGGATCATTTGCAAGTTTCTGGCATTATTTTTGAGTGAATTGCCAAAAGTCAGATTTTTGCTGAAATTGTGACCCCGGGTCTTAGGGATTTTTTCAAAAAAATATTTTCTGACGGTTAAGTTGTTGAGGGCTGATTTCTTCTCCTGTGATAAAAAGCCTTCTGTTTCGACCGCCAAAACATTCAGGGGATCATTTGCAAGCTTCTGGCATTATTTTTGAGTGAATTGCCAAAAGTCAGATTTTTGCTGAAATTGTGACCCCGGGGCTTAGGGATTTTTTCAAAAAAATATTTTCCGACGGTTAACTTGTTGAGGGCTGATTTCTTGTTCTGTGATAAAAAGCCTTCTGTTTCCATCGCCAAAACTTTCAGGGGAGCATTTGCAAGCTTCTGGCATCATTTTTGATTGAATCGCCAAAAGTCAGATAATTGCTGAAATTTTGACCCCGGGGATTAGGGATTTTTTCAAAAAAATATTTTCCGCCGGTTAAGTTGTTGATTTTTTTGAAAAAAATATTTTCCGCCGGTTAAGTTGTTGAGGGCTGATTTCTTGTCCTGTGATAAAAAGCCTTCTGTTTCGACCGCCAAAACATTCAGGGGATCATTTGCAAGCTTCTGGCATTATTTTTGACTGAATTGCCAAAAGTCAGATTTTTGCTGAAATTGTGACCCCGGGGCTTAGGGATTTTTTCAAAAAAATATTTTCCGACGGTTAACTTGTTGAGGGCTGATTTCTTGTTCTGTGATAAAAAGCCTTCTGTTTCCATCGCCAAAACTTTCAGGGGAGCATTTGCAAGCTTCTGGCATCATTTTTGATTGAATCGCCAAAAGTCAGATAATTGCTGAAATTTTGACCCCGGGGCTTAGGGATTTTTTCAAAAAAATATTTTCCGACGGTTAACTTGTTGAGGGCTGATTTCTTGTTCTGTGATAAAAAGCCTTCTGTTTCCATCGCCGTAACTTTCAGGGGAGCATTTGCAACCTTCCCACACCATTTTTGAGGGAATCGCCAAAAGTCAGATTTTTGCTGAAATTGTTACCCCGGGGCTTAGGGATTTTTTCAAAAAAATATTTTCCGACGGTTAACTTGTTGAGGGCTGATTTCTTGTTCTGTGATAAAAAGCCTTCTGTTTCCATCGCCAAAACTTTCAGGGGAGCATTTGCAAGCTTCTGGCACCATTTTTGAGTGAATTGCCAAAAGTCAGATTTTTGCTGAAATTGTGACTCCGGGGCTTAGGGATTTTTTCAAAAATATATTTTCCGCCAGTTAAGTATTTGAGGGCTGATTTCTTCTCCTGTGATAAAAAGCTTTCTGTTTCGACGGCCAATACTTTCAGGGGAGCATTTGCAAGCTTCTGGCATCATTATTGAGTGAATTGCCAAAAGTCAGATTTTTGCTGAAATTGTTACCCCCGGGGCTTACGGATTTTTTTAAAAAAATATTTTCCGACGGTTAAGTTGTTGAGGGCTGATTTCTTGTTCCGTGATAAAAAGCTTTCTGTTTCCATCGCCAAAACTTTCAGGGGAGCATTTGCAAGCTTCTGGCATCATTTTTGATTGAATCGCCAAAAGTCAGATAATTGCTGAAATTGTGACCCCGGGGCTTAGGGATTTTTTCAAAAAAATATTTTCCGCCGGTTAAATTGTTGATTTTTTCAAAAAAATATTTTCCGCCGGTTAAGTTGTTGAGGGCTGATTTCTTGTCCTTTGATAAAAAGCCTTCTGTTTCGACGGCAAAAACTTTCAAGGCAGCATTTGCAACCGGTTGGCATCATTTTTGAGTGAATCGCCAAAAGTCAGATTTTTGCTGAAATTGTGACCCCGGGGCTTAGGGATTTTTTAAAAAAAATATTTTCTGCCGGTTAAGTTGTTGAGGGCTGATTTCTTGTCCTGTGATAAAAAGCCTTCTGTTTCCATCGCCGTAACTTTCAGGGGAGCATTTGCAACCTTCCCACACCATTTTTGAGTGAATTTGCCAAAAGTCAGATTTTTGCTGAAATTGTGACCCCGGGGCTTAGGGATTTTTTCAAAAAAATATTTTCCGCCGGTTAAGTTGTTGAGGGCTGATTTCTTGTCCTGTGATAAAAAGCCTTCTGTTTCGACGCCAAAACATTCAGGGGATCATTTGCAAGCTTCTGGCATCATTTTTGAGTGAATTGCCAAAAGTCAGATTTTTGCTGAAATTGTGACCCTGGGGCTTAGGGATTTTTTCAAAAAAATATTTTCCGACGGTTAACTTGTTGAGGGCTGATTTCTTGTTCTGTGATAAAAAGCCTTCTGTTTCCATCGCCAAAACTTTCAGGGGAGCATTTGCAAGCTTCTGGCACCATTTTTGAGGGAATCGCCAAAAGTCAGATTTTTGCTGAAATTGTTACCCCGGGGCTTAGGGATTTTTTTAAAAAAATATTTTCCGCCGGTTAAATTGTTGAGGGCTGATTTCTTGTCCTGTGATAAAAAGCCTTCTGTTTCGACCGCCAAAACATTCAGGGGATCATTTGCAAGCTTCTGGCATCATTTTTGAGTGAATCGCCAAAAGTCAGATTTTTGCTGAAATTGTGACCCCGGGACTTAGGTATTTTTTCAAAAAAATATTTTCCGCCGGTTAAGTTGTTGAGGGCTGATTTCTTGTCCTGTGATAAAAAGCCTTCTGTTTCGACGGCAAAAACTTTCAGGGGAGCATTTGCAAGCTTCTGGCATCATTTTTGATTGAATCGCCAAAAGTCAGATAATTGCTGAAATTGTGACCCCGGGGCTTAGGGATTTTTTCAAAAAAATATTTTCCGCCGGTTAAATTGTTGATTTTTTCAAAAAAATATTTTCCGCCGGTTAAGTTGTTGAGGGCTGATTTCTTGTCCTTTGATAAAAAGCCTTCTGTTTCGACGGCAAAAACTTTCAGGGCAGCATTTGCAACCGGTTGGCATCATTTTTGAGTGAATCGCCAAAAGTCAGATTTTTGCTGAAATTGTGACCCCGGGGCTTAGGGATTTTTTTAAAAAAATATTTTCTGCCGGTTAAGTTGTTGAGGGCTGATTTCTTGTCCTGTGATAAAAAGCCTTCTGTTTCCATCGCCGAAATTTTCAGGGGATCATTTGCAAGTTTCTGGCATTATTTTTGAGTGAATTGCCAAAAGTCAGATTTTTGCTGAAATTGTGACCCCGGGTCTTAGGGATTTTTTCAAAAAAATATTTTCTGACGGTTAAGTTGTTGAGGGCTGATTTCTTCTCCTGTGATAAAAAGCCTTCTGTTTCGACCGCCAAAACATTCAGGGGATCCTTTGCAAGCTTCTGGCATTATTTTTGAGTGAATTGCCAAAAGTCAGATTTTTGCTGAAATTGTGACCCCGGGGCTTAGGGATTTTTTCAAAAAAATATTTTCCGACGGTTAACTTGTTGAGGGCTGATTTCTTGTTCTGTGATAAAAAGCCTTCTGTTTCCATCGCCAAAACTTTCAGGGGAGCATTTGCAAGCTTCTGGCATCATTTTTGATTGAATCGCCAAAAGTCAGATAATTGCTGAAATTTTGACCCCGGGGCTTAGGGATTTTTTCAAAAAAATATTTTCCGCCGGTTAAGTTGTTGAGGGCTGATTTCTTGTCCTGTGATAAAAAGCCTTCTGTTTCGACGCCAAAACATTCAGGGGATCATTTGCAAGCTTCTGGCATCATTTTTGAGTGAATTGCCAAAAGTCAGATTTTTGCTGAAATTGTGACCCTGGGGCTTAGGGATTTTTTCAAAAAAATATTTTCCGACGGTTAACTTGTTGAGGGCTGATTTCTTGTTCTGTGATAAAAAGCCTTCTGTTTCCATCGCCAAAACTTTCAGGGGAGCATTTGCAAGCTTCTGGCACCATTTTTGAGGGAATCGCCAAAAGTCAGATTTTTGCTGAAATTGTTACCCCGGGGCTTAGGGATTTTTTTAAAAAAATATTTTCCGCCGGTTAAATTGTTGAGGGCTGATTTCTTGTCCTGTGATAAAAAGCCTTCTGTTTCGACCGCCAAAACATTCAGGGGATCATTTGCAAGCTTCTGGCATCATTTTTGAGTGAATCGCCAAAAGTCAGATTTTTGCTGAAATTGTGACCCCGGGACTTAGGTATTTTTTCAAAAAAATATTTTCCGCCGGTTAAGTTGTTGAGGGCTGATTTCTTGTCCTGTGATAAAAAGCCTTCTGTTTCGACGGCAAAAACTTTCAGGGGAGCATTTGCAAGCTTCTGGCATCATTTTTGATTGAATCGCCAAAAGTCAGATAATTGCTGAAATTGTGACCCCGGGGCTTAGGGATTTTTTCAAAAAAATATTTTCCGCCGGTTAAATTGTTGATTTTTTCAAAAAAATATTTTCCGCCGGTTAAGTTGTTGAGGGCTGATTTCTTGTCCTTTGATAAAAAGCCTTCTGTTTCGACGGCAAAAACTTTCAGGGCAGCATTTGCAACCGGTTGGCATCATTTTTGAGTGAATCGCCAAAAGTCAGATTTTTGCTGAAATTGTGACCCCGGGGCTTAGGGATTTTTTTAAAAAAATATTTTCTGCCGGTTAAGTTGTTGAGGGCTGATTTCTTGTCCTGTGATAAAAAGCCTTCTGTTTCCATCGCCGAAATTTTCAGGGGATCATTTGCAAGTTTCTGGCATTATTTTTGAGTGAATTGCCAAAAGTCAGATTTTTGCTGAAATTGTGACCCCGGGTCTTAGGGATTTTTTCAAAAAAATATTTTCTGACGGTTAAGTTGTTGAGGGCTGATTTCTTCTCCTGTGATAAAAAGCCTTCTGTTTCGACCGCCAAAACATTCAGGGGATCCTTTGCAAGCTTCTGGCATTATTTTTGAGTGAATTGCCAAAAGTCAGATTTTTGCTGAAATTGTGACCCCGGGGCTTAGGGATTTTTTCAAAAAAATATTTTCCGACGGTTAACTTGTTGAGGGCTGATTTCTTGTTCTGTGATAAAAAGCCTTCTGTTTCCATCGCCAAAACTTTCAGGGGAGCATTTGCAAGCTTCTGGCATCATTTTTGATTGAATCGCCAAAAGTCAGATAATTGCTGAAATTTTGACCCCGGGGCTTAGGGATTTTTTCAAAAAAATATTTTCCGCCGGTTAAGTTGTTGAGGGCTGATTTCTTGTCCTGTGATAAAAAGCCTTCAGTTTCGACGCCAAAACATTCAGGGGATCATTTGCAAGCTTCTGGCATCATTTTTGAGTGAATTGCCAAAAGTCAGATTTTTGCTGAAATTGTGACCCCGGGGCTTAGGGATTTTTTCAAAAAAATATTTTCCGACGGTTAACTTGTTGAGGGCTGATTTCTTGTTCTGTGATAAAAAGCCTTCTGTTTCCATCGCCAAAACTTTCAGGGGAGCATTTGCAAGCTTCTGGCACCATTTTTGAGGGAATCGCCAAAAGTCAGATTTTTGCTGAAATTGTTACCCCGGGGCTTAGGGATTTTTTTAAAAAAATATTTTCCGCCGGTTAAATTGTTGAGGGCTGATTTCTTGTCCTGTGATAAAAAGCCTTCTGTTTCGACCGCCAAAACATTCAGGGGATCAATTGCAAGCTTCTGGCATCATTTTTGAGTGAATCGCCAAAAGTCAGATTTTTGCTGAAATTGTGACCCCGGGGCTTAGGGATTTTTTCAAAAAAATATTTTCCGCCGGTTAAGTTGTTGAGGGCTGATTTCTTGTCCTGTGATAAAAAGCCTTCTGTTTCCATCGCCGTAACTTTCAGGGGAGCATTTGCAACCTTCCCAAACCATTTTTGAGTGAATTTGCCAAAAGTCAGATTAAGCCGGTTAAGTTGTTGAGGGCTGATTTCTTGTCCTGTGATAAAAAGCCTTCTGTTTCGACGGCCAAAACTTTCAGGGGAGCATTTGCAAGCTTCTGGCATCATTTTTGATTGAATCGCCAAAAGTCAGATAATTGCTGAAATTGTGACCCCGGGGCTTAGGGATTTTTTCAAAAAAATATTTTCCGCCGGTTAAGTTGTTGAGGGCTGATTTCTTGTCCTGTGATAAAAAGCCTTCTGTTTCCATCGCCGTAACTTTCAGGGGAGCATTTGCAACCTTCCCAAACCATTTTTGAGTGAATTTGCCAAAAGTCAGATTTTTGCTGAAATTGTGACCCCGGGGCTTAGGGATTTTTTCAAAAAAATATTTTCTGCCGGTTAAGTTGTTGAGGGCTGATTTCTTGTCCTGTGATAAAAAGCCTTCTGTTTCGACCGCCAAAATTTTCAGGGGATCATTTGCAAGTTTCTGGCATTATTTTTGAGTGAATTGCCAAAAGTCAGATTTTTGCTGAAATTGTGACCCCGGGTCTTAGGGATTTTTTCAAAAATATATTTTCTGACGGTTAAGTTGTTGAGGGCTGATTTCTTCTCCTGTGATAAAAAGCCTTCTGTTTCGACCGCCAAAACATTCAGGGGATCATTTGCAAGCTTCTGGCATTATTTTTGAGTGAATTGCCAAAAGTCAGATTTTTGCTGAAATTGTGACCCCGGGGCTTAGGGATTTTTTCAAAAAAATATTTTCCGACGGTTAACTTGTTGAGGGCTGATTTCTTGTTCTGTGATAAAAAGCCTTCTGTTTCCATCGCCAAAACTTTCAGGGGAGCATTTGCAAGCTTCTGGCATCATTTTTGATTGAATCGCCAAAAGTCAGATAATTGCTGAAATTTTGACCCCGGGGATTAGGGATTTTTTCAAAAAAATATTTTCCGCCGGTTAAGTTGTTGATTTTTTTGAAAAAAATATTTTCCGCCGGTTAAGTTGTTGAGGGCTGATTTCTTGTCCTGTGATAAAAAGCCTTCTGTTTCGACCGCCAAAACATTCAGGGGATCATTTGCAAGCTTCTGGCATTATTTTTGACTGAATTGCCAAAAGTCAGATTTTTGCTGAAATTGTGACCCAGGGGCTTAGGGATTTTTTCAAAAAAATATTTTCCGACGGTTAACTTGTTGAGGGCTGATTTCTTGTTCTGTGATAAAAAGCCTTCTGTTTCCATCGCCAAAACTTTCAGGGGAGCATTTGCAAGCTTCTGGCATCATTTTTGATTGAATCGCCAAAAGTCAGATAATTGCTGAAATTTTGACCCCGGGGCTTAGGGATTTTTTCAAAAAAATATTTTCCGCCGGTTAAGTTGTTGAGGGCTGATTTCTTGTCCTGTGATAAAAAGCCTTCTGTTTCCATCGCCGTAACTTTCAGGGGAGCATTTGCAACCTTCCCACACCATTTTTGAGTGAATTTGCCAAAAGTCAGATTTTTTGCTGAAATTGTGACCCCGGGGCTTAGGGATTTTTTCAAAAAAATATTTTCCGCCGGTTAAGTTGTTGAGGGCTGATTTCTTGTCCTGTGATAAAAAGCCTTCTGTTTCGACCGCCAAAACATTCAGGGGATCATTTGCAAGCTTCTGGCATCATTTTTGAGTGAATTGCCAAAAGTCAGATTTTTGCTGAAATTGTGACCCCGGGGCTTAGGGATTTTTTCAAAAAAATATTTTCCGACGGTTAACTTGTTGAGGGCTGATTTCTTGTTCTGTGATAAAAAGCCTTCTGTTTCCATCGCCGTAACTTTCAGGGGAGCATTTGCAACCTTCCCACACCATTTTTGAGGGAATCGCCAAAAGTCAGATTTTTGCTGAAATTGTGACCCCGGGGCTTAGGGATTTTTTAAAAAAAATATTTTCCGACGGTTAACTTGTTGAGGGCTGATTTCTTGTTCTGTGATAAAAAGCCTTCTGTTTCCATCGCCAAAACTTTCAGGGGAGCATTTGCAAGCTTCTGGCACCATTTTTGAGTGAATCGCCAAAAGTCAGATAATTGCTGAAATTTTGACCCCGGGGCTTAGGGATTTTTTCAAAAAAATATTTTCCGCCGGTTAAGTTGTTGAGGGCTGATTTCTTGTCCTGTGATAAAAAGCCTTCTGTTTCCATCGCCGTAACTTTCAGGGGAGCATTTGCAACCTTCCCACACCATTTTTGAGTGAATTTGCCAAAAGTCAGATTTTTTGCTGAAATTGTGACCCCGGGGCTTAGGGATTTTTTCAAAAAAATATTTTCCGCCGGTTAAGTTGTTTAGGGCTGATTTCTTGTCCTGTGATAAAAAGCCTTCTGTTTCGACCGCCAAAACATTCAGGGGATCATTTGCAAGCTTCTGGCATCATTTTTGAGTGAATTGCCAAAAGTCAGATTTTTGCTGAAATTGTGACCCCGGGGCTTAGGGATTTTTTCAAAAAAATATTTTCCGACGGTTAACTTGTTGAGGGCTGATTTCTTGTTCTGTGATAAAAAGCCTTCTGTTTCCATCGCCGTAACTTTCAGGGGAGCATTTGCAACCTTCCCACACCATTTTTGAGGGAATCGCCAAAAGTCAGATTTTTGCTGAAATTGTTACCCCGGGGCTTAGGGATTTTTTCAAAAAAATATTTTCCGACGGTTAACTTGTTGAGGGCTGATTTCTTGTTCTGTGATAAAAAGCCTTCTGTTTCCATCGCCAAAACTTTCAGGGGAGCATTTGCAAGCTTCTGGCACCATTTTTGAGTGAATTGCCAAAAGTCAGATTTTTGCTGAAATTGTGACTCCGGGGCTTAGGGATTTTTTCAAAAATATATTTTCCGCCAGTTAAGTATTTGAGGGCTGATTTCTTCTCCTGTGATAAAAAGCTTTCTGTTTCGACGGCCAATACTTTCAGGGGAGCATTTGCAAGCTTCTGGCATCATTTTTGAGTGAATCGCCAAAAGTCAGATTTTTGCTGAAATTGTGACCCCGGGGCTTAGGGATTTTTTCAAAAAAATATTTTCCGACGGTTAAGTTGTTGAGGGCTGATTTCTTCTCCTGTGATAAAAAGCCTTCTGTTTCAACGGCAAAAACTTTCAGGGGAGCATTTGCAAGCTTCTGGCATCATTTTTGAGTGAATCGCCAAAAGTCAGATTTTTGCTGAAATTGTGACCCCGGGGCTTAGGGATTTTTTCAAAAAAATATTTTCCGACGGTTAAGTTGTTGAGGGCTGATTTCTTGTCCTGTGATAAAAAGCCTTCTGTTTCGACCGCCAAAACATTCAGGGGATCATTTGCAAGCTTCTGGCATTATTTTTGAGTGAATTGCCAAAAGTCAGATTTTTGCTGAAATTGTGACCCCGGGGCTTAGGGATTTTTTCAAAAAAATATTTTCCGACGGTTAACTTGTTGAGGGCTGATTTCTTGTTCTGTGATAAAAAGCCTTCTGTTTCCATCGCCAAAACTTTCAGGGGAGCATTTGCAAGCTTCTGGCATCATTTTTGATTGAATCGCCAAAAGTCAGATAATTGCTGAAATTTTGACCCCGGGGCTTAGGGATTTTTTCAAAAAAATATTTTCCGCCGGTTAAGTTGTTGATTTTTTCAAAAAAATATTTTCCGCCGGTTAAGTTGTTGAGGGCTGATTTCTTGTCCTTTGATAAAAAGCCTTCTGTTTCGACGGCAAAAACTTTCAGGGCAGCATTTGCAAGCTTCTGGCATCATTTTTGAGTGAATCGCCAAAAGTCAGATTTTTGCTGAAATTGTGACCCCGGGGCTTAGGGATTTTTTAAAAAAAATATTTTCTGCCGGTTAAGTTGTTTAGGACTGATTTCTTGTCCTGTGATAAAAAGCCTTCTGTTTCCATCGCCAAAACTTTCAGGGAAGCATTTGCAAGCTTCTGGCATCATTTTTGAGTGAATCGCCAAAAGTCAGATAATTGCTGAAATTGTGACCTCGGGGCTTAGGGATTTTTTCAAAAAAATATTTTCCGCCGGTTAAGTTGTTGAGGGCTGATTTCTTGTCCTGTGATAAAAAGCCTTCTGTTTCCATCGCCGTAACTTTCAGGGGAGCATTTGCAACCTTCCCACACCATTTTTGAGTGAATTTGCCAAAAGTCAGATTTTTTGCTGAAATTGTGACCCCGGGGCTTAGGGATTTTTTCAAAAAAATATTTTCCGCCGGTTAAGTTGTTGAGGGCTGATTTCTTGTCCTGTGATAAAAAGCCTTCTGTTTCGACCGCCAAAACTTTCAGGGGAGCATTTGCAAGCTTCTGGCACCATTTTTGAGGGAATCGCCAAAAGTCAGATTTTTGCTGAAATTGTGACCCCGGGGCTTAGGGATTTTTTCAAAAAAATATTTTCCGACGGTTAACTTGTTGAGGGCTGATTTCTTGTTCTGTGATAAAAAGCCTTCTGTTTCCATCGCCAAAACTTTCACGGGAGCATTTGCAAGCTTCTGGCATCATTTTTGATTGAATCGCCAAAAGTCAGATAATTGCTGAAATTTTGACCCCGGGGCTTAGGGATTTTTTCAAAAAAATATTTTCCGCCGGTTAAGTTGTTGATTTTTTCAAAAAAATATTTTCCGCCGGTTAAGTTGTTGAGGGCTGATTTCTTGTCCTTTGATAAAAAGCCTTCTGTTTCGACGGCAAAAACTTTCAGGGCAGCATTTGCAAGCTTCTGGCATCATTTTTGAGTGAATCGCCAAAAGTCAGATTTTTGCTGAAATTGTGACCCCGGGGCTTAGGGATTTTTTTAAAAAAATATTTTCTGCCGGTTAAGTTGTTTAGGACTGATTTCTTGTCCTGTGATAAAAAGCCTTCTGTTTCCATCGCCAAAACTTTCAGGGAAGCATTTGCAAGCTTCTGGCATCATTTTTGAGTGAATCGCCAAAAGTCAGATAATTGCTGAAATTGTGACCTCGGGGCTTAGGGATTTTTTCAAAAAAATATTTTCCGCCGGTTAAGTTGTTGAGGGCTGATTTCTTGTCCTGTGATAAAAAGCCTTCTGTTTCCATCGCCGTAACTTTCAGGGGAGCATTTGCAACCTTCCCACACCATTTTTGAGTGAATTTGCCAAAAGTCAGATTTTTTGCTGAAATTGTGACCCCGGGGCTTAGGGATTTTTTCAAAAAAATATTTTCTGACGGTTAAGTTGTTGAGGGCTGATTTCTTCTCCTGTGATAAAAAGCCTTCTGTTTCAACGGCAAAAACTTTCAGGGGAGCATTTGCAAGCTTCTGGCATCATTTTTGAGTGAATCGCCAAAAGTCAGATTTTTGCTGAAATTGTGACCCCGGGGCTTAGGGATTTTTTCAAAAAAATATTTTCCGACGGTTAAGTTGTTGAGGGCTGATTTCTTCTCCTGTGATAAAAAGCCTTCTGTTTCAACGGCAAAAACTTTCAGGGGAGCATTTGCAAGCTTCTGGCATCATTTTTGAGTGAATCGCCAAAAGTCAGATTTTTGCTGAAATTGTGACCCCGGGGCTTAGGGATTTTTTCAAAAAAATATTTTCCGCCGGTTAAGTTGTTGAGGGCTGATTTCTTGTCCTGTGATAAAAAGCCTTCTGTTTCGACGGCAAAAACTTTCAGGGGAGCATTTGCAAGCTTCTGGCATCATTTTTGATTGAATCGCCAAAAGTCAGATAATTGCTGAAATTGTGACCCCGGGGCTTAGGGATTTTTTCAAAAAAATATTTTCCGCCGGTTAAATTGTTGATTTTTTCAAAAAAATATTTTCCGCCGGTTAAGTTGTTGAGGGCTGATTTCTTGTCCTGTGATAAAAAGCCTTCTGTTTCCATCGCCGTAACTTTCAGGGAAGCATTTGCAAGCTTCTGGCATCATTTTTGAGTGAATCGCCAAAAGTCAGATAATTGCTGAAATTGTGACCTCGGGGCTTAGGGATTTTTTCAAAAAAATATTTTCCGCCGGTTAAGTTGTTGAGGGCTGATTTCTTGTCCTGTGATAAAAAGCCTTCTGTTTCCATCGCCGTAACTTTCAGGGGAGCATTTGCAACCTTCCCAAACCATTTTTGAGTGAATTTGCCAAAAGTCAGATTAAGCCGGTTAAGTTGTTGAGGGCTGATTTCTTGTCCTGTGATAAAAAGCCTTCTGTTTCGACGGCCAAAACTTTCAGGGGAGCATTTGCAAGCTTCTGGCATCATTTTTGATTGAATCGCCAAAAGTCAGATAATTGCTGAAATTGTGACCCCGGGGCTTAGGGATTTTTTCAAAAAAATATTTTCCGCCGGTTAAGTTGTTGAGGGCTGATTTCTTGTCCTGTGATAAAAAGCCTTCTGTTTCCATCGCCGTAACTTTCAGGGGAGCATTTGCAACCTTCCCAAACCATTTTTGAGTGAATTTGCCAAAAGTCAGATTTTTGCTGAAATTGTGACCCCGGGGCTTAGGGATTTTTTCAAAAAAATATTTTCTGCCGGTTAAGTTGTTGAGGGCTGATTTCTTGTCCTGTGATAAAAAGCCTTCTGTTTCGACCGCCAAAATTTTCAGGGGATCATTTGCAAGTTTCTGGCATTATTTTTGAGTGAATTGCCAAAAGTCAGATTTTTGCTGAAATTGTGACCCCGGGTCTTAGGGATTTTTTCAAAAAAATATTTTCTGACGGTTAAGTTGTTGAGGGCTGATTTCTTCTCCTGTGATAAAAAGCCTTCTGTTTCGACCGCCAAAACATTCAGGGGATCATTTGCAAGCTTCTGGCATTATTTTTGAGTGAATTGCCAAAAGTCAGATTTTTGCTGAAATTGTGACCCCGGGGCTTAGGGATTTTTTCAAAAAAATATTTTCCGACGGTTAACTTGTTGAGGGCTGATTTCTTGTTCTGTGATAAAAAGCCTTCTGTTTCCATCGCCAAAACTTTCAGGGGAGCATTTGCAAGCTTCTGGCATCATTTTTGATTGAATCGCCAAAAGTCAGATAATTGCTGAAATTTTGACCCCGGGGATTAGGGATTTTTTCAAAAAAATATTTTCCGCCGGTTAAGTTGTTGATTTTTTTGAAAAAAATATTTTCCGCCGGTTAAGTTGTTGAGGGCTGATTTCTTGTCCTGTGATAAAAAGCCTTCTGTTTCGACCGCCAAAACATTCAGGGGATCATTTGCAAGCTTCTGGCATTATTTTTGACTGAATTGCCAAAAGTCAGATTTTTGCTGAAATTGTGACCCCGGGGCTTAGGGATTTTTTCAAAAAAATATTTTCCGACGGTTAACTTGTTGAGGGCTGATTTCTTGTTCTGTGATAAAAAGCCTTCTGTTTCCATCGCCAAAACTTTCAGGGGAGCATTTGCAAGCTTCTGGCATCATTTTTGATTGAATCGCCAAAAGTCAGATAATTGCTGAAATTTTGACCCCGGGGCTTAGGGATTTTTTCAAAAAAATATTTTCCGCCGGTTAAGTTGTTGAGGGCTGATTTCTTGTCCTGTGATAAAAAGCCTTCTGTTTCCATCGCCGTAACTTTCAGGGGAGCATTTGCAACCTGCCCACACCATTTTTGAGTGAATTTGCCAAAAGTCAGATTTTTTGCTGAAATTGTGACCCCGGGGCTTAGGGATTTTTTCAAAAAAATATTTTCCGCCGGTTAAGTTGTTGAGGGCTGATTTCTTGTCCTGTGATAAAAAGCCTTCTGTTTCGACCGCCAAAACATTCAGGGGATCATTTGCAAGCTTCTGGCATCATTTTTGAGTGAATTGCCAAAAGTCAGATTTTTGCTGAAATTGTGACCCCGGGGCTTAGGGATTTTTTCAAAAAAATATTTTCCGACGGTTAACTTGTTGAGGGCTGATTTCTTGTTCTGTGATAAAAAGCCTTCTGTTTCCATCGCCGTAACTTTCAGGGGAGCATTTGCAACGTTCCCACACCATTTTTGAGGGAATCGCCAAAAGTCAGATTTTTGCTGAAATTGTTACCCCGGGGCTTAGGGATTTTTTCAAAAAAATATTTTCCGACGGTTAACTTGTTGAGGGCTGATTTCTTGTTCTGTGATAAAAAGCCTTCTGTTTCCATCGCCAAAACTTTCAGGGGAGCATTTGCAAGCTTCTGGCACCATTTTTGAGTGAATTGCCAAAAGTCAGATTTTTGCTGAAATTGTGACTCCGGGGCTTAGGGATTTTTTCAAAAATATATTTTCCGCCAGTTAAGTATTTGAGGGCTGATTTCTTCTCCTGTGATAAAAAGCTTTCTGTTTCGACGGCCAATACTTTCAGGGGAGCATTTGCAAGCTTCTGGCATCATTATTGAGTGAATTGCCAAAAGTCAGATTTTTGCTGAAATTGTTACCCCCGGGGCTTAGGGATTTTTTTTAAAAAATATTTTCCGACGGTTAAGTTGTTGAGGGCTGATTTCTTGTTCCGTGATAAAAAGCTTTCTGTTTCCATCGCCAAAACTTTCAGGGAAGCATTTGCAAGCTTCTGGCATCATTTTTGAGTGAATCGCCAAAAGTCAGATAATTGCTGAAATTGTGACCCCGGGGCTTAGGGATTTTTTCAAAAAAATATTTTCCGCCGGTTAAGTTGTTGAGGGCTGATTTCTTGTCCTGTGATAAAAAGCCTTCTGTTTCCATCGCCGTAACTTTCAGGGGAGCATTTGCAACCTTCCCAAACCATTTTTGAGTGAATTTGCCAAAAGTCAGATTTTTGCTGAAATTGTGACCCCGGGGCTTAGGGATTTTTTCAAAAAAATATTTTCTGCCGGTTAAGTTGTTGAGGGCTGATTTCTTGTCCTGTGATAAAAAGCCTTCTGTTTCGACCGCCAAAATTTTCAGGGGATCATTTGCAAGCTTCTGGCATTATTTTTGAGTGAATTGTCAAAAGTCAGATTTTTGCTGAAATTGTGACCCCGGGGCTTAGGGATTTTTTCAAAAAAATATTTTCTGACGGTTAAGTTGTTGAGGGCTGATTTCTTCTCCTGTGATAAAAAGCCTTCTGTTTCAACGGCAAAAACTTTCAGGGGAGCATTTGCAAGCTTCTGGCATCATTTTTGAGTGAATCGCCAAAAGTCAGATTTTTGCTGAAATTGTGACCCCGGGGCTTAGGGATTTTTTCAAAAAAATATTTTCCGACGGTTAAGTTGTTGAGGGCTGATTTCTTGTCCTGTGATAAAAAGCCTTCTGTTTCGACCGCCAAAACATTCAGGGGATCATTTGCAAGCTTCTGGCATTATTTTTGAGTGAATTGCCAAAAGTAAGATTTTTGCTGAAATTGTGACCCCGGGGCTTAGGGATTTTTTCAAAAAAATATTTTCCGACGGTTAACTTGTTGAGGGCTGATTTCTTGTTCTGTGATAAAAAGCCTTCTGTTTCCATCGCCAAAACTTTCAGGGGAGCATTTGCAAGCTTCTGGCATCATTTTTGATTGAATCGCCAAAAGTCAGATAATTGCTGAAATTTTGACCCCGGGGCTTAGGGATTTTTTCAAAAAAATATTTTCCGCCGGTTAAGTTGTTGATTTTTTCAAAAAAATATTTTCCGCCGGTTAAGTTGTTGAGGGCTGATTTCTTGTCCTTTGATAAAAAGCCTTCTGTTTCGACGGCAAAAACTTTCAGGGCAGCATTTGCAAGCTTCTGGCATCATTTTTGAGTGAATCGCCAAAAGTCAGATTTTTGCTGAAATTGTGACCCCGGGGCTTAGGGATTTTTTTAAAAAAATATTTTCTGCCGGTTAAGTTGTTTAGGACTGATTTCTTGTCCTGTGATAAAAAGCCTTCTGTTTCCATCGCCAAAACTTTCAGGGAAGCATTTGCAAGCTTCTGGCATCATTTTTGAGTGAATCGCCAAAAGTCAGATAATTGCTGAAATTGTGACCTCGGGGCTTAGGGATTTTTTCAAAAAAATATTTTCCGCCGGTTAAGTTGTTGAGGGCTGATTTCTTGTCCTGTGATAAAAAGCCTTCTGTTTCCATCGCCGTAACTTTCAGGGGAGCATTTGCAACCTTCCCACACCATTTTTGAGTGAATTTGCCAAAAGTCAGATTTTTTGCTGAAATTGTGACCCCGGGGCTTAGGGATTTTTTCAAAAAAATATTTTCCGCCGGTTAAGTTGTTGAGGGCTGATTTCTTGTCCTGTGATAAAAAGCCTTCTGTTTCCATCGCCGTAACTTTCAGGGGAGCATTTGCAACCTTCCCACACCATTTTTGAGTGAATTTGCCAAAAGTCAGATTTTTTGCTGAAATTGTGACCCCGGGGCTTAGGGATTTTTTCAAAAAAATATTTTCCGCCGGTTAAGTTGTTGAGGGCTGATTTCTTGTCCTGTGATAAAAAGCCTTCTGTTTCGACCGCCAAAACTTTCAGGGGAGCATTTGCAAGCTTCTGGCACCATTTTTGAGGGAATCGCCAAAAGTCAGATTTTTGCTGAAATTGTGACCCCGGGGCTTAGGGATTTTTTCAAAAAAATATTTTCCGACGGTTAACTTGTTGAGGGCTGATTTCTTGTTCTGTGATAAAAAGCCTTCTGTTTCCATCGCCAAAACTTTCAGGGGAGCATTTGCAAGCTTCTGGCATCATTTTTGATTGAATCGCCAAAAGTCAGATAATTGCTGAAATTTTGACCCCGGGGCTTAGGGATTTTTTCAAAAAAATATTTTCCGCCGGTTAAGTTGTTGATTTTTTCAAAAAAATATTTTCCGCCGGTTACGTTGTTGAGGGCTGATTTCTTGTCCTTTGATAAAAAGCCTTCTGTTTCGACGGCAAAAACTTTCAGGGCAGCATTTGCAAGCTTCTGGCATCATTTTTGAGTGAATCGCCAAAAGTCAGATTTTTGCTGAAATTGTGACCCCGGGGCTTAGGGATTTTTTTAAAAAAATATTTTCTGCCGGTTAAGTTGTTTAGGACTGATTTCTTGTCCTGTGATAAAAAGCCTTCTGTTTCCATCGCCAAAACTTTCAGGGAAGCATTTGCAAGCTTCTGGCATCATTTTTGAGTGAATCGCCAAAAGTCAGATAATTGCTGAAATTGTGACCTCGGGGCTTAGGGATTTTTTCAAAAAAATATTTTCGGCCGGTTAAGTTGTTGAGGGCTGATTTCTTGTCCTGTGATAAAAAGCCTTCTGTTTCCATCGCCGTAACTTTCAGGGGAGCATTTGCAACCTTCCCACACCATTTTTGAGTGAATTTGCCAAAAGTCAGATTTTTTGCTGAAATTGTGACCCCGGGGCTTAGGGATTTTTTCAAATAAATATTTTCTGACGGTTAAGTTGTTGAGGGCTGATTTCTTCTCCTGTGATAAAAAGCCTTCTGTTTCAACGGCAAAAACTTTCAGGGGAGCATTTGCAAGCTTCTGGCATCATTTTTGAGTGAATCGCCAAAAGTCAGATTTTTGCTGAAATTGTGACCCCGGGGCTTAGGGATTTTTTCAAAAAAATATTTTCCGACGGTTAAGTTGTTGAGGGCTGATTTCTTCTCCTGTGATAAAAAGCCTTCTGTTTCAACGGCAAAAACTTTCAGGGGAGCATTTGCAACGTTCCCACACCATTTTTGAGGGAATCGCCAAAAGTCAGATTTTTGCTGAAATTGTTACCCCGGGGCTTAGGGATTTTTTCAAAAAAATATTTTCCGACGGTTAACTTGTTGAGGGCTGATTTCTTGTTCTGTGATAAAAAGCCTTCTGTTTCCATCGCCAAAACTTTCAGGGGAGCATTTGCAAGCTTCTGGCACCATTTTTGAGTGAATTGCCAAAAGTCAGATTTTTGCTGAAATTGTGACTCCGGGGCTTAGGGATTTTTTCAAAAATATATTTTCCGCCAGTTAAGTATTTGAGGGCTGATTTCTTCTCCTGTGATAAAAAGCTTTCTGTTTCGACGGCCAATACTTTCAGGGGAGCATTTGCAAGCTTCTGGCATCATTATTGAGTGAATTGCCAAAAGTCAGATTTTTGCTGAAATTGTTACCCCCGGGGCTTAGGGATTTTTTTTAAAAAATATTTTCCGACGGTTAAGTTGTTGAGGGCTGATTTCTTGTTCCGTGATAAAAAGCTTTCTGTTTCCATCGCCAAAACTTTCAGGGAAGCATTTGCAAGCTTCTGGCATCATTTTTGAGTGAATCGCCAAAAGTCAGATAATTGCTGAAATTGTGACCCCGGGGCTTAGGGATTTTTTCAAAAAAATATTTTCCGCCGGTTAAGTTGTTGAGGGCTGATTTCTTGTCCTGTGATAAAAAGCCTTCTGTTTCCATCGCCGTAACTTTCAGGGGAGCATTTGCAACCTTCCCAAACCATTTTTGAGTGAATTTGCCAAAAGTCAGATTTTTGCTGAAATTGTGACCCCGGGGCTTAGGGATTTTTTCAAAAAAATATTTTCTGCCGGTTAAGTTGTTGAGGGCTGATTTCTTGTCCTGTGATAAAAAGCCTTCTGTTTCGACCGCCAAAATTTTCAGGGGATCATTTGCAAGCTTCTGGCATTATTTTTGAGTGAATTGTCAAAAGTCAGATTTTTGCTGAAATTGTGACCCCGGGGCTTAGGGATTTTTTCAAAAAAATATTTTCTGACGGTTAAGTTGTTGAGGGCTGATTTCTTCTCCTGTGATAAAAAGCCTTCTGTTTCAACGGCAAAAACTTTCAGGGGAGCATTTGCAAGCTTCTGGCATCATTTTTGAGTGAATCGCCAAAAGTCAGATTTTTGCTGAAATTGTGACCCCGGGGCTTAGGGATTTTTTCAAAAAAATATTTTCCGACGGTTAAGTTGTTGAGGGCTGATTTCTTGTCCTGTGATAAAAAGCCTTCTGTTTCGACCGCCAAAACATTCAGGGGATCATTTGCAAGCTTCTGGCATTATTTTTGAGTGAATTGCCAAAAGTAAGATTTTTGCTGAAATTGTGACCCCGGGGCTTAGGGATTTTTTCAAAAAAATATTTTCCGACGGTTAACTTGTTGAGGGCTGATTTCTTGTTCTGTGATAAAAAGCCTTCTGTTTCCATCGCCAAAACTTTCAGGGGAGCATTTGCAAGCTTCTGGCATCATTTTTGATTGAATCGCCAAAAGTCAGATAATTGCTGAAATTTTGACCCCGGGGCTTAGGGATTTTTTCAAAAAAATATTTTCCGCCGGTTAAGTTGTTGATTTTTTCAAAAAAATATTTTCCGCCGGTTAAGTTGTTGAGGGCTGATTTCTTGTCCTTTGATAAAAAGCCTTCTGTTTCGACGGCAAAAACTTTCAGGGCAGCATTTGCAAGCTTCTGGCATCATTTTTGAGTGAATCGCCAAAAGTCAGATTTTTGCTGAAATTGTGACCCCGGGGCTTAGGGATTTTTTAAAAAAAATATTTTCTGCCGGTTAAGTTGTTTAGGACTGATTTCTTGTCCTGTGATAAAAAGCCTTCTGTTTCCATCGCCAAAACTTTCAGGGAAGCATTTGCAAGCTTCTGGCATCATTTTTGAGTGAATCGCCAAAAGTCAGATAATTGCTGAAATTGTGACCTCGGGGCTTAGGGATTTTTTCAAAAAAATATTTTCCGCCGGTTAAGTTGTTGAGGGCTGATTTCTTGTCCTGTGATAAAAAGCCTTCTGTTTCCATCGCCGTAACTTTCAGGGGAGCATTTGCAACCTTCCCACACCATTTTTGAGTGAATTTGCCAAAAGTCAGATTTTTTGCTGAAATTGTGACCCCGGGGCTTAGGGATTTTTTCAAAAAAATATTTTCCGCCGGTTAAGTTGTTGAGGGCTGATTTCTTCTCCTGTGATAAAAAGCCTTCTGTTTCGACCGCCAAAACTTTCAGGGGAGCATTTGCAAGCTTCTGGCACCATTTTTGAGGGAATCGCCAAAAGTCAGATTTTTGCTGAAATTGTGACCCCGGGGCTTAGGGATTTTTTCAAAAAAATATTTTCCGACGGTTAACTTGTTGAGGGCTGATTTCTTGTTCTGTGATAAAAAGCCTTCTGTTTCCATCGCCAAAACTTTCAGGGGAGCATTTGCAAGCTTCTGGCATCATTTTTGATTGAATCGCCAAAAGTCAGATAATTGCTGAAATTTTGACCCCGGGGCTTAGGGATTTTTTCAAAAAAATATTTTCCGCCGGTTAAGTTGTTGATTTTTTCAAAAAAATATTTTCCGCCGGTTAAGTTGTTGAGGGCTGATTTCTTGTCCTTTGATAAAAAGCCTTCTGTTTCGACGGCAAAAACTTTCAGGGCAGCATTTGCAAGCTTCTGGCATCATTTTTGAGTGAATCGCCAAAAGTCAGATTTTTGCTGAAATTGTGACCCCGGGGCTTAGGGATTTTTTTAAAAAAATATTTTCTGCCGGTTAAGTTGTTTAGGACTGATTTCTTGTCCTGTGATAAAAAGCCTTCTGTTTCCATCGCCAAAACTTTCAGGGAAGCATTTGCAAGCTTCTGGCATCATTTTTGAGTGAATCGCCAAAAGTCAGATAATTGCTGAAATTGTGACCTCGGGGCTTAGGGATTTTTTCAAAAAAATATTTTCCGCCGGTTAAGTTGTTGAGGGCTGATTTCTTGTCCTGTGATAAAAAGCCTTCTGTTTCCATCGCCGTAACTTTCAGGGGAGCATTTGCAACCTTCCCACACCATTTTTGAGTGAATTTGCCAAAAGTCAGATTTTTTGCTGAAATTGTGACCCCGGGGCTTAGGGATTTTTTCAAAAAAATATTTTCTGACGGTTAAGTTGTTGAGGGCTGATTTCTTCTCCTGTGATAAAAAGCCTTCTGTTTCAACGGCAAAAACTTTCAGGGGAGCATTTGCAAGCTTCTGGCATCATTTTTGAGTGAATCGCCAAAAGTCAGATTTTTGCTGAAATTGTGACCCCGGGGCTTAGGGATTTTTTCAAAAAAATATTTTCCGACGGTTAAGTTGTTGAGGGCTGATTTCTTCTCCTGTGATAAAAAGCCTTCTGTTTCAACGGCAAAAACTTTCAGGGGAGCATTTGCAAGCTTCTGGCATCATTTTTGAGTGAATCGCCAAAAGTCAGATTTTTGCTGAAATTGTGACCCCGGGGCTTAGGGATTTTTTCAAAAAAATATTTTCCGCCGGTTAAGTTGTTGAGGGCTGATTTCTTGTCCTGTGATAAAAAGCCTTCTGTTTCGACGGCAAAAACTTTCAGGGGAGCATTTGCAAGCTTCTGGCATCATTTTTGATTGAATCGCCAAAAGTCAGATAATTGCTGAAATTGTGACCCCGGGGCTTAGGGATTTTTTCAAAAAAATATTTTCCGCCGGTTAAATTGTTGATTTTTTCAAAATAATATTTTCCGCCGGTTAAGTTGTTGAGGGCTGATTTCTTGTCCTTTGATAAAAAGCCTTCTGTTTCGACGGCAAAAACTTTCAAGGCAGCATTTGCAACCGGTTGGCATCATTTTTGAGTGAATCGCCAAAAGTCAGATTTTTGCTGAAATTGTGACCCCGGGGCTTAGGGATTTTTTTAAAAAAATATTTTCTGCCGGTTAAGTTGTTGAGGGCTGATTTCTTGTCCTGTGATAAAAAGCCTTCTGTTTCCATCGCCGTAACTTTCAGGGGAGCATTTGCAACCTTCCCACACCATTTTTGAGTGAATTTGCCAAAAGTCAGATTTTTGCTGAAATTGTGACCCCGGGGCTTAGGGATTTTTTCAAAAAAATATTTTCCGCCGGTTAAGTTGTTGAGGGCTGATTTCTTGTCCTGTGATAAAAAGCCTTCTGTTTCGACGCCAAAACATTCAGGGGATCATTTGCAAGCTTCTGGCATCATTTTTGAGTGAATTGCCAAAAGTCAGATTTTTGCTGAAATTGTGACCCCGGGGCTTAGGGATTTTTTCAAAAAAATATTTTCCGACGGTTAACTTGTTGAGGGCTGATTTCTTGTTCTGTGATAAAAAGCCTTCTGTTTCCATCGCCAAAACTTTCAGGGGAGCATTTGCAAGCTTCTGGCACCATTTTTGAGGGAATCGCCAAAAGTCAGATTTTTGCTGAAATTGTTACCCCGGGGCTTAGGGATTTTTTTAAAAAAATATTTTCCGCCGGTTAAATTGTTGAGGGCTGATTTCTTGTCCTGTGATAAAAAGCCTTCTGTTTCGACCGCCAAAACATTCAGGGGATCATTTGCAAGCTTCTGGCATCATTTTTGACTGAATCGCCAAAAGTCAGATTTTTGCTGAAATTGTGACCCCGGGGCTTAGGTATTTTTTCAAAAAAATATTTTCCGCCGGTTAAGTTGTTGAGGGCTGATTTCTTGTCCTGTGATAAAAAGCCTTCTGTTTCGACGGCAAAAACTTTCAGGGGAGCATTTGCAAGCTTCTGGCATCATTTTTGATTGAATCGCCAAAAGTCAGATAATTGCTGAAATTGTGACCCCGGGGCTTAGGGATTTTTTCAAAAAAATATTTTCCGCCGGTTAAATTGTTGATTTTTTCAAAAAAATATTTTCCGCCGGTTAAGTTTTTGAGGGCTGATTTCTTGTCCTTTGATAAAAAGCCTTCTGTTTCGACGGCAAAAACTTTCAGGGCAGCATTTGCAACCGGTTGGCATCATTTTTGAGTGAATCGCCAAAAGTCAGATTTTTGCTGAAATTGTGACCCCGGGGCTTAGGGATTTTTTAAAAAAAATATTTTCTGCCGGTTAAGTTGTTGAGGGCTGATTTCTTGTCCTGTGATAAAAAGCCTTCTGTTTCCATCACCGAAATTTTCAGGGGATCATTTGCAAGTTTCTGGCATTATTTTTGAGTGAATTGCCAAAAGTCAGATTTTTGCTGAAATTGTGACCCCGGGTCTTAGGGATTTTTTCAAAAAAATATTTTCTGACGGTTAAGTTGTTGAGGGCTGATTTCTTCTCCTGTGATAAAAAGCCTTCTGTTTCGACCGCCAAAACATTCAGGGGATCATTTGCAAGCTTCTGGCATTATTTTTGAGTGAATTGCCAAAAGTCAGATTTTTGCTGAAATTGTGACCCCGGGGCTTAGGGATTTTTTCAAAAAAATATTTTCCGACGGTTAACTTGTTGAGGGCTGATTTCTTGTTCTGTGATAAAAAGCCTTCTGTTTCCATCGCCAAAACTTTCAGGGGAGCATTTGCAAGCTTCTGGCATCATTTTTGATTGAATCGCCAAAAGTCAGATAATTGCTGAAATTTTGACCCCGGGGCTTAGGGATTTTTTCAAAAAAATATTTTCCGCCGGTTAAGTTGTTGATTTTTTTAAAAAAATATTTTCTGCCGGTTAAGTTGTTTAGGACTGATTTCTTGTCCTGTGATAAAAAGCCTTCTGTTTCCATCGCCATAACTTTCAGGGGAGCATTTGCAAGCTTCTGGAATCATTTTTGAGTGAATTTGCCAAAAGTCAGATTTTTGCTGAAATTGTGACCCCGGGGCTTAGGGATTTTTTCAAAAAAATATTTTCCGCCGGTTAAGTTGTTGAGGGCTGATTTCTTGTCCTGTGATAAAAAGCCTTCAGTTTCGACGCCAAAACATTCAGGGGATCATTTGCAAGCTTCTGGCATCATTTTTGAGTGAATTGCCAAAAGTCAGATTTTTGCTGAAATTGTGACCCCGGGGCTTAGGGATTTTTTCAAAAAAATATTTTCCGACGGTTAACTTGTTGAGGGCTGATTTCTTGTTCTGTGATAAAAAGCCTTCTGTTTCCATCGCCAAAACTTTCAGGGGAGCATTTGCAAGCTTCTGGCACCATTTTTGAGGGAATCGCCAAAAGTCAGATTTTTGCTGAAATTGTTACCCCGGGGCTTAGGGATTTTTTTAAAAAAATATTTTCCGCCGGTTAAATTGTTGAGGGCTGATTTCTTGTCCTGTGATAAAAAGCCTTCTGTTTCGACCGCCAAAACATTCAGGGGATCAATTGCAAGCTTCTGGCATCATTTTTGAGTGAATCGCCAAAAGTCAGATTTTTGCTGAAATTGTGACCCCGGGGCTTAGGGATTTTTTCAAAAAAATATTTTCCGCCGGTTAAGTTGTTGAGGGCTGATTTCTTGTCCTGTGATAAAAAGCCTTCTGTTTCCATCGCCGTAACTTTCAGGGGAGCATTTGCAACCTTCCCAAACCATTTTTGAGTGAATTTGCCAAAAGTCAGATTTTTGCTGAAATTGTGACCCCGGGGCTTAGGGATTTTTTCAAAAAAATATTTTCTGCCGGTTAAGTTGTTGAGGGCTGATTTCTTGTCCTGTGATAAAAAGCCTTCTGTTTCGACCGCCAAAATTTTCAGGGGATCATTTGCAAGTTTCTGGCATTATTTTTGAGTGAATTGCCAAAAGTCAGATTTTTGCTGAAATTGTGACCCCGGGTCTTAGGGATTTTTTCAAAAAAATATTTTCTGACGGTTAAGTTGTTGAGGGCTGATTTCTTCTCCTGTGATAAAAAGCCTTCTGTTTCGACCGCCAAAACTTTCAGGGGATCATTTGCAAGCTTCTGGCATTATTTTTGAGTGAATTGCCAAAAGTCAGATTTTTGCTGAAATTGTGACCCCGGGGCTTAGGGATTTTTTCAAAAAAATATTTTCCGACGGTTAACTTGTTGAGGGCTGATTTCTTGTTCTGTGATAAAAAGCCTTCTGTTTCCATCGCCAAAACTTTCAGGGGAGCATTTGCAAGCTTCTGGCATCATTTTTGATTGAATCGCCAAAAGTCAGATAATTGCTGAAATTTTGACCCCGGGGATTAGGGATTTTTTCAAAAAAATATTTTCCGCCGGTTAAGTTGTTGATTTTTTTGAAAAAAATATTTTCCGCCGGTTAAGTTGTTGAGGGCTGATTTCTTGTCCTGTGATAAAAAGCCTTCTGTTTCGACCGCCAAAACATTCAGGGGATCATTTGCAAGCTTCTGGCATTATTTTTGACTGAATTGCCAAAAGTCAGATTTTTGCTGAAATTGTGACCCCGGGGCTTAGGGATTTTTTCAAAAAAATATTTTCCGACGGTTAACTTGTTGAGGGCTGATTTCTTGTTCTGTGATAAAAAGCCTTCTGTTTCCATCGCCAAAACTTTCAGGGGAGCATTTGCAAGCTTCTGGCATCATTTTTGATTGAATCGCCAAAAGTCAGATAATTGCTGAAATTTTGACCCCGGGGCTTAGGGATTTTTTCAAAAAAATATTTTCCGCCGGTTAAGTTGTTGAGGGCTGATTTCTTGTCCTGTGATAAAAAGCCTTCTGTTTCCATCGCCGTAACTTTCAGGGGAGCATTTGCAACCTTCCCACACCATTTTTGAGTGAATTTGCCAAAAGTCAGATTTTTTGCTGAAATTGTGACCCCGGGGCTTAGGGATTTTTTCAAAAAAATATTTTCCGCCGGTTAAGTTGTTGAGGGCTGATTTCTTGTCCTGTTATAAAAAGCCTTCTGTTTCGACCGCCAAAACATTCAGGGGATCATTTGCAAGCTTCTGGCATCATTTTTGAGTGAATTGCCAAAAGTCAGATTTTTGCTGAAATTGTGACCCCGGGGCTTAGGGATTTTTTCAAAAAAATATTTTCCGACGGTTAACTTGTTGAGGGCTGATTTCTTGTTCTGTGATAAAAAGCCTTCTGTTTCCATCGCCGTAACTTTCAGGGGAGCATTTGCAACCTTCCCACACCATTTTTGAGGGAATCGCCAAAAGTCAGATTTTTGCTGAAATTGTTACCCCGGGGCTTAGGGATTTTTTTAAAAAAATATTTTCCGCTGGTTAAATTGTTGAGGGCTGATTTCTTGTTCTGTGATAAAAAGCCTTCTGTTTCCATCGCCGTAACTTTCAGGGGAGCATTTGCAACCTTCCCACACCATTTTTGAGGGAATCGCCAAAAGTCAGATTTTTGCTGAAATTGTTACCCCGGGGCTTAGGGATTTTTTTAAAAAAATATTTTCCGCCGGTTAAGTTGTTGAGGGCTGATTTCTTGTCCTGTGATAAAAAGCCTTCTGTTTCCATCGCCGTAACTTTCAGGGGAGCATTTGCAACCTTCCCACACCATTTTTGAGTGAATTTGCCAAAAGTCAGATTTTTTGCTGAAATTGTGACCCCGGGGCTTAGGGATTTTTTCAAAAAAATATTTTCCGCCGGTTAAGTTGTTGAGGGCTGATTTCTTGTCCTGTGATAAAAAGCCTTCTGTTTCGACCGCCAAAACATTCAGGGGATCATTTGCAAGCTTCTGGCATTATTTTTGACTGAATTGCCAAAAGTCAGATTTTTGCTGAAATTGTGACCCCGGGGCTTAGGGATTTTTTCAAAAAAATATTTTCCGACGGTTAACTTGTTGAGGGCTGATTTCTTGTTCTGTGATAAAAAGCCTTCTGTTTCCATCGCCAAAACTTTCAGGGGAGCATTTGCAAGCTTCTGGCATCATTTTTGATTGAATCGCCAAAAGTCAGATAATTGCTGAAATTTTGACCCCGGGGCTTAGGGATTTTTTCAAAAAAATATTTTCCGCCGGTTAAGTTGTTGAGGGCTGATTTCTTGTCCTGTGATAAAAAGCCTTCTGTTTCCATCGCCGTAACTTTCAGGGGAGCATTTGCAACCTTCCCACACCATTTTTGAGTGAATTTGCCAAAAGTCAGATTTTTTGCTGAAATTGTGACCCCGGGGCTTAGGGATTTTTTCAAAAAAATATTTTCCGCCGGTTAAGTTGTTGAGGGCTGATTTCTTGTCCTGTGATAAAAAGCCTTCTGTTTCGACCGCCAAAACATTCAGGGGATCATTTGCAAGCTTCTGGCATCATTTTTGAGTGAATTGCCAAAAGTCAGATTTTTGCTGAAATTGTGACCCCGGGGCTTAGGGATTTTTTCAAAAAAATATTTTCCGACGGTTAACTTGTTGAGGGCTGATTTCTTGTTCTGTGATAAAAAGCCTTCTGTTTCCATCGCCGTAACTTTCAGGGGAGCATTTGCAACCTTCCCACACCATTTTTGAGGGAATCGCCAAAAGTCAGATTTTTGCTGAAATTGTTACCCCGGGGCTTAGGGATTTTTTTAAAAAAATATTTTCCGCCGGTTAAATTGTTGATTTTTTCAAAAAAATATTTTCCGCCGGTTAAGTTGTTGAGGGCTGATTTCTTGTCCTTTGATAAAAAGCCTTCTGTTTCGACGGCAAAAACTTTCAGGGCAGCATTTGCAACCGGTTGGCATCATTTTTGAGTGAATCGCCAAAAGTCAGATTTTTGCTGAAATTGTGACCCCGGGGCTTAGGGATTTTTTCAAAAAAATATTTTCCGCCGGTTAAGTTGTTGAGGGCTGATTTTTTGTCCTGTGATAAAAAGCCTTCTGTTTCGACGCCAAAACATTCAGGGGATCATTTGCAAGCTTCTGGCATCATTTTTGAGTGAATTGCCAAAAGTCAGATTTTTGCTGAAATTGTGACCCCGGGGCTTAGGGATTTTTTCAAAAAAATATTTTCCGACGGTTAACTTGTTGAGGGCTGATTTCTTGTTCTGTGATAAAAAGCCTTCTGTTTCGACGGCAAAAACTTTCAGGGGAGCATTTGCAACCTTCCCACACCATTTTTGAGTGAATTTGCCAAAAGTCAGATTTTTGCTGAAATTGTGACCCCGGGGCTTAGGGATTTTTTCAAAAAAATATTTTCCGCCGGTTAAGTTGTTGAGGGCTGATTTCTTGTCCTGTGATAAAAAGCCTTCTGTTTCGACGCCAAAACATTCAGGGGATCATTTGCAAGCTTCTGGCATCATTTTTGAGTGAATTGCCAAAAGTCAGATTTTTGCTGAAATTGTGACCCCGGGGCTTAGGGATTTTTTCAAAAAAATATTTTCCGACGGTTAAGTTGTTGAGGGCTGATTTCTTGTTCTGTGATAAAAAGCCTTCTGTTTCGACGGCAAAAACTTTCAGGGGAGCATTTGCAAGCTTCTGGCATCATTTTTGATTGAATCGCCAAAAGTCAGATAATTGCTGAAATTGTGACCCGGGGCTTAGGGATTTTTTCAAAAAAATATTTTCCGCCGGTTAAATTGTTGATTTTTTCAAAAAAATATTTTCCGCCGGTTAAGTTGTTGAGGGCTGATTTCTTGTCCTTTGATAAAAAGCCTTCTGTTTCGACGGCAAAAACTTTCAGGGCAGCATTTGCAACCGGTTGGCATCATTTTTGAGTGAATCGCCAAAAGTCAGATTTTTGCTGAAATTGTGACCCCGGGGCTTAGGGATTTTTTTAAAAAAATATTTTCTGCCGGTTAAGTTGTTGAGGGCTGATTTCTTGTCCTGTGATAAAAAGCCTTCTGTTTCCATCGCCAAAATTTTCAGGGGATCATTTGCAAGTTTCTGGCATTATTTTTGAGTGAATTGCCAAAAGTCAGATTTTTGCTGAAATTGTGACCCCGGGTCTTAGGGATTTTTTCAAAAAAATATTTTCTGACGGTTAAGTTGTTGAGGGCTGATTTCTTCTCCTGTGATAAAAAGCCTTCTGTTTCGACCGCCAAAACATTCAGGGGATCATTTGCAAGCTTCTGGCATTATTTTTGAGTGAATTGCCAAAAGTCAGATTTTTGCTGAAATTGTGACCCCGGGGCTTAGGGATTTTTTCAAAAAAATATTTTCCGACGGTTAACTTGTTGAGGGCTGATTTCTTGTTCTGTGATAAAAAGCCTTCTGTTTCCATCGCCAAAACTTTCAGGGGAGCATTTGCAAGCTTCTGGCATCATTTTTGATTGAATCGCCAAAAGTCAGATAATTGCTGAAATTTTGACCCCGGGGCTTAGGGATTTTTTCAAAAAAATATTTTCCGCCGGTTAAGTTGTTGATTTTTTTAAAAAAATATTTTCTGCCGGTTAAGTTGTTTAGGACTGATTTCTTGTCCTGTGATAAAAAGCCTTCTGTTTCCATCGCCATAACTTTCAGGGGAGCATTTGCAAGCTTCTGGAATCATTTTTGAGTGAATTTGCCAAAAGTCAGATTTTTGCTGAAATTGTGACCCCGGGGCTTAGGGATTTTTTCAAAAAAATATTTTCCGCCGGTTAAGTTGTTGAGGGCTGATTTCTTGTCCTGTGATAAAAAGCCTTCAGTTTCGACGCCAAAACATTCAGGGGATCATTTGCAAGCTTCTGGCATCATTTTTGAGTGAATTGCCAAAAGTCAGATTTTTGCTGAAATTGTGACCCCGGGGCTTAGGGATTTTTTTAAAAAAATATTTTCCGCCGGTTAAATTATTGAGGGCTGATTTCTTGTCCTGTGATAAAAAGCCTTCTGTTTCGACCGCCAAAACATTCAGGGGATCAATTGCAAGCTTCTGGCATCATTTTTGAGTGAATCGCCAAAAGTCAGATTTTTGCTGAAATTGTGACCCCGGGGCTTAGGGATTTTTTCAAAAAAATATTTTCCGCCGGTTAAGTTGTTGAGGGCTGATTTCTTGTCCTGTGATAAAAAGCCTTCTGTTTCGACCGCCAAAACATTCAGGGGATCATTTGCAAGCTTCTGGCATTATTTTTGAGTGAATTGCCAAAAGTCAGATTTTTGCTGAAATTGTGACCCCGGGGCTTAGGGATTTTTTCAAAAAAATATTTTCCGACGGTTAACTTGTTGAGGGCTGATTTCTTGTTCTGTGATAAAAAGCCTTCTGTTTCCATCGCCAAAACTTTCAGGGGAGCATTTGCAAGCTTCTGGCATCATTTTTGATTGAATCGCCAAAAGTCAGATAATTGCTGAAATTTTGACCCCGGGGCTTAGGGATTTTTTCAAAAAAATATTTTCCGCCGGTTAAGTTGTTGAGGGCTGATTTCTTGTCCTGTGATAAAAAGCCTTCTGTTTCCATCGCCGTAACTTTCAGGGGAGCATTTGCAACCTTCCCACACCATTTTTGAGTGAATTTGCCAAAAGTCAGATTTTTTGCTGAAATTGTGACCCCGGGGCTTAGGGATTTTTTCAAAAAAATATTTTCCGCCGGTTAAGTTGTTGAGGGCTGATTTCTTGTCCTGTGATAAAAAGCCTTCTGTTTCGACCGCCAAAACATTCAGGGGATCATTTGCAAGCTTCTGGCATCATTTTTGAGTGAATTGCCAAAAGTCAGATTTTTGCTGAAATTGTGACCCCGGGGCTTAGGGATTTTTTCAAAAAAATATTTTCCGACGGTTAACTTGTTGAGGGCTGATTTCTTGTTCTGTGATAAAAAGCCTTCTGTTTCCATCGCCGTAACTTTCAGGGGAGCATTTGCAACCTTCCCACACCATTTTTGAGGGAATCGCCAAAAGTCAGATTTTTGCTGAAATTGTTACCCCGGGGCTTAGGGATTTTTTTAAAAAAACATTTTCCGCTGGTTAAATTGTTGAGGGCTGATTTCTTGTCCTGTGTTAAAAAGCCTTCTGTTTCGACCGCCAAAACATTCAGGGGATCATTTGCAAGCTTCTGGCATCATTTTTGAGTGAATCGCCAAAAGTCAGATTTTTGCTGAAATTGTGACCCCGGGGCTTAGGGATTTTTTCAAAAAAATATTTTCCGCCGGTTAAGTTGTTGAGGGCTGATTTCTTGTCCTGTGATAAAAAGCCTTCTGTTTCAACGGCAAAAACTTTCAGGGGAGCATTTGCAAGCTTCTGGCATCATTTTTGATTGAATCGCCAAAAGTCAGATAATTGCTGAAATTGTGACCCCGGGGCTTAGGGATTTTTTCAAAAAAATATTTTCCGCCGGTTAAATTGTTGATTTTTTCAAAAAAATATTTTCCGCCGGTTAAGTTGTTGAGGGCTGATTTCTTGTCCTTTGATAAAAAGCCTTCTGTTTCGACGGCAAAAACTTTCAGGGCAGCATTTGCAACCGGTTGGCATCATTTTTGAGTGAATCGCCAAAAGTCAGATTTTTGCTGAAATTGTGACCCCGGGGCTTAGGGATTTTTTTAAAAAAATATTTTCTGCCGGTTAAGTTGTTGAGGGCTGATTTCTTGTCCTGTGATAAAAAGCCTTCTGTTTCCATCGCCGTAACTTTCAGGGGAGCATTTGCAACCTTCCCACACCATTTTTGAGTGAATTTGCCAAAAGTCAGATTTTTGCTGAAATTGTGACCCCGGGGCTTAGGGATTTTTTCAAAAAAATATTTTCCGCCGGTTAAGTTGTTGAGGGCTGATTTCTTGTCCTGTGATAAAAAGCCTTCTGTTTCGACGCCAAAACATTCAGGGGATCATTTGCAAGCTTCTGGCATCATTTTTGAGTGAATTGCCAAAAGTCAGATTTTTGCTGAAATTGTGACCCCGGGGCTTAGGGATTTTTTCAAAAAAAATTTTTCCGACGGTTAACTTGTTGAGGGCTGATTTCTTGTTCTGTGATAAAAAGCCTTCTGTTTCGACGGCAAAAACTTTCAGGGGAGCATTTGCAAGCTTCTGGCATCATTTTTGATTGAATCGCCAAAAGTCAGATAATTGCTGAAATTGTGACCCGGGGCTTAGGGATTTTTTCAAAAAAATATTTTCCGCCGGTTAAATTGTTGATTTTTTCAAAAAAATATTTTCCGCCGGTTAAGTTGTTGAGGGCTGATTTCTTGTCCTTTGATAAAAAGCCTTCTGTTTCGACGGCAAAAACTTTCAGGGCAGCATTTGCAACCGGTTGGCATCATTTTTGAGTGAATCGCCAAAAGTCAGATTTTTGCTGAAATTGTGACCCCGGGGCTTAGGGATTTTTTTAAAAAAATATTTTCTGCCGGTTAAGTTGTTGAGGGCTGATTTCTTGTCCTGTGATAAAAAGCCTTCTGTTTCCATCGCCAAAATTTTCAGGGGATCATTTGCAAGTTTCTGGCATTATTTTTGAGTGAATTGCCAAAAGTCAGATTTTTGCTGAAATTGTGACCCCGGGTCTTAGGGATTTTTTCAAAAAAATATTTTCTGACGGTTAAGTTGTTGAGGGCTGATTTCTTCTCCTGTGATAAAAAGCCTTCTGTTTCGACCGCCAAAACATTCAGGGGATCATTTGCAAGCTTCTGGCATTATTTTTGAGTGAATTGCCAAAAGTCAGATTTTTGCTGAAATTGTGACCCCGGGGCTTAGGGATTTTTTCAAAAAAATATTTTCCGACGGTTAACTTGTTGAGGGCTGATTTCTTGTTCTGTGATAAAAAGCCTTCTGTTTCCATCGCCAAAACTTTCAGGGGAGCATTTGCAAGCTTCTGGCATCATTTTTGATTGAATCGCCAAAAGTCAGATAATTGCTGAAATTTTGACCCCGGGGCTTAGGGATTTTTTCAAAAAAATATTTTCCGCCGGTTAAGTTGTTGATTTTTTTAAAAAAATATTTTCTGCCGGTTAAGTTGTTTAGGACTGATTTCTTGTCCTGTGATAAAAAGCCTTCTGTTTCCATCGCCATAACTTTCAGGGGAGCATTTGCAAGCTTCTGAAATCATTTTTGAGTGAATTTGCCAAAAGTCAGATTTTTGCTGAAATTGTGACCCCGGGGCTTAGGGATTTTTTCAAAAAAATATTTTCCGCCGGTTAAGTTGTTGAGGGCTGATTTCTTGTCCTGTGATAAAAAGCCTTCAGTTTCGACGCCAAAACATTCAGGGGATCATTTGCAAGCTTCTGGCATCATTTTTGAGTGAATTGCCAAAAGTCAGATTTTTGCTGAAATTGTGACCCCGGGGCTTAGGGATTTTTTCAAAAAAATATTTTCCGACGGTTAACTTGTTGAGGGCTGATTTCTTGTTCTGTGATAAAAAGCCTTCTGTTTCCATCGCCAAAACTTTCAGGGGAGCATTTGCAAGCTTATGGCACCATTTTTGAGGGAATCGCCAAAAGTCAGATTTTTGCTGAAATTGTTACCCCGGGGCTTAGGGATTTTTTTAAAAAAATATTTTCCGCCGGTTAAATTGTTGAGGGCTGATTTCTTGTCCTGTGATAAAAAGCCTTCTGTTTCGACCGCCAAAACATTCAGGGGATCAATTGCAAGCTTCTGGCATCATTTTTGAGTGAATCGCCAAAAGTCAGATTTTTGCTGAAATTGTGACCCCGGGGCTTAGGGATTTTTTCAAAAAAATATTTTCCGCCGGTTAAGTTGTTGAGGGCTGATTTCTTGTCCTGTGATAAAAAGCCTTCTGTTTCGACCGCCAAAACATTCAGGGGATCATTTGCAAGCTTCTGGCATTATTTTTGAGTGAATTGCCAAAAGTCAGATTTTTGCTGAAATTGTGACCCCGGGGCTTAGGGATTTTTTCAAAAAAATATTTTCCGACGGTTAACTTGTTGAGGGCTGATTTCTTGTTCTGTGATAAAAAGCCTTCTGTTTCCATCGCCAAAACTTTCAGGGGAGCATTTGCAAACTTCTGGCATCATTTTTGATTGAATCGCCAAAAGTCAGATAATTGCTGAAATTTTGACCCCGGGGATTAGGGATTTTTTCAAAAAAATATTTTCCGCCGGTTAAGTTGTTGATTTTTTTGAAAAAAATATTTTCCGCCGGTTAAGTTGTTGAGGGCTGATTTCTTGTCCTGTGATAAAAAGCCTTCTGTTTCGACCGCCAAAACATTCAGGGGATCATTTGCAAGCTTCTGGCATTATTTTTGAGTGAATTGCCAAAAGTCAGATTTTTGCTGAAATTGTGACCCCGGGGCTTAGGGATTTTTTCAAAAAAATATTTTCCGACGGTTAACTTGTTGAGGGCTGATTTCTTGTTCTGTGATAAAAAGCCTTCTGTTTCCATCGCCAAAACTTTCAGGGGAGCATTTGCAAGCTTCTGGCATCATTTTTGATTGAATCGCCAAAAGTCAGATAATTGCTGAAATTTTGACCCCGGGGCTTAGGGATTTTTTCAAAAAAATATTTTCCGCCGGTTAAGTTGTTGAGGGCTGATTTCTTGTCCTGTGATAAAAAGCCTTCTGTTTCCATCGCCGTAACTTTCAGGGGAGCATTTGCAACCTTCCCACACCATTTTTGAGTGAATTTGCCAAAAGTCAGATTTTTTGCTGAAATTGTGACCCCGGGGCTTAGGGATTTTTTCAAAAAAATATTTTCCGCCGGTTAAGTTGTTGAGGGCTGATTTCTTGTCCTGTGATAAAAAGCCTTCTGTTTCGACCGCCAAAACATTCAGGGGATCATTTGCAAGCTTCTGGCATCATTTTTGAGTGAATTGCCAAAAGTCAGATTTTTGCTGAAATTGTGACCCCGGGGCTTAGGGATTTTTTCAAAAAAATATTTTCCGACGGTTAACTTGTTGAGGGCTGATTTCTTGTCCTGTGATAAAAAGCCTTCTGTTTCCATCGCCGTAACTTTCAGGGGAGCATTTGCAACCTTCCCACACCATTTTTGAGTGAATTTGCCAAAAGTCAGATTTTTTGCTGAAATTGTGACCCCGGGGCTTAGGGATTTTTTCAAAAAAATATTTTCCGCCGGTTAAGTTGTTGAGGGCTGATTTCTTGTCCTGTGATAAAAAGCCTTCTGTTTCGACCGCCAAAACATTCAGGGGATCATTTGCAAGCTTCTGGCATCATTTTTGAGTGAATTGCCAAAAGTCAGATTTTTGCTGAAATTGTGACCCCGGGGCTTAGGGATTTTTTCAAAAAAATATTTTCCGACGGTTAACTTGTTGAGGGCTGATTTCTTGTTCTGTGATAAAAAGCCTTCTGTTTCCATCGCCGTAACTTTCAGGGGAGCATTTGCAACCTTCCCACACCATTTTTGAGGGAATCGCCAAAAGTCAGATTTTTGCTGAAATTGTTACCCCGGGGCTTAGGGATTTTTTTAAAAAAACATTTTCCGCTGGTTAAATTGTTGAGGGCTGATTTCTTGTCCTGTGATAAAAAGCCTTCTGTTTCGACCGCCAAAACATTCAGGGGATCATTTGCAAGCTTCTGGCATCATTTTTGAGTGAATCGCCAAAAGTCAGATTTTTGCTGAAATTGTGACCCCGGGGCTTAGGGATTTTTTCAAAAAAATATTTTCCGCCGGTTAAGTTGTTGAGGGCTGATTTCTTGTCCTGTGATAAAAAGCCTTCTGTTTCAACGGCAAAAACTTTCAGGGGAGCATTTGCAAGCTTCTGGCATCATTTTTGATTGAATCGCCAAAAGTCAGATAATTGCTGAAATTGTGACCCCGGGGCTTAGGGATTTTTTCAAAAAAATATTTTCCGCCGGTTAAATTGTTGATTTTTTCAAAAAAATATTTTCCGCCGGTTAAGTTGTTGAGGGCTGATTTCTTGTCCTTTGATAAAAAGCCTTCTGTTTCGACGGCAAAAACTTTCAGGGCAGCATTTGCAACCGGTTGGCATCATTTTTGAGTGAATCGCCAAAAGTCAGATTTTTGCTGAAATTGTGACCCCGGGGCTTAGGGATTTTTTTAAAAAAATATTTTCTGCCGGTTAAGTTGTTGAGGGCTGATTTCTTGTCCTGTGATAAAAAGCCTTCTGTTTCCATCGCCGTAACTTTCAGGGGAGCATTTGCAACCTTCCCACACCATTTTTGAGTGAATTTGCCAAAAGTCAGATTTTTGCTGAAATTGTGACCCCGGGGCTTAGGGATTTTTTCAAAAAAATATTTTCCGCCGGTTAAGTTGTTGAGGGCTGATTTCTTGTCCTGTGATAAAAAGCCTTCTGTTTCGACGCCAAAACATTCAGGGGATCATTTGCAAGCTTCTGGCATCATTTTTGAGTGAATTGCCAAAAGTCAGATTTTTGCTGAAATTGTGACCCCGGGGCTTAGGGATTTTTTTAAAAAAATATTTTCTGCCGGTTAAGTTGTTGAGGGCTGATTTCTTGTCCTTTGATAAAAAGCCTTCTCTTTCGACGGCAAAAACTTTCAGGGCAGCATTTGCAACCGGTTGGCATCATTTTTGAGTGAATCGCCAAAAGTCAGATTTTTGCTGAAATTGTGACCCCGGGGCTTAGGGATTTTTTTAAAAAAATATTTTCTGCCGGTTAAGTTGTTGAGGGCTGATTTCTTGTCCTGTGATAAAAAGCCTTCTGTTTCCATCGCCAAAATTTTCAGGGGATCATTTGCAAGCTTCTGGCATTATTTTTGAGTGAATTGCCAAAAGTCAGATTTTTGCTGAAATTGTGACCCCGGGGCTTAGGGATTTTTTCAAAAAAATATTTTCCGACGGTTAACTTGTTGAGGGCTGATTTCTTGTTCTGTGATAAAAAGCCTTCTGTTTCCATCGCCAAAACTTTCAGGGGAGCATTTGCAAGCTTCTGGCATCATTTTTGATTGAATCGCCAAAAGTCAGATAATTGCTGAAATTTTGACCCCGGGGCTTAGGGATTTTTTCAAAAAAATATTTTCCGCCGGTTAAGTTGTTGATTTTTTTAAAAAAATATTTTCTGCCGGTTAAGTTGTTTAGGACTGATTTCTTGTCCTGTGATAAAAAGCCTTCTGTTTCCATCGCCATAACTTTCAGGGGAGCATTTGCAAGCTTCTGAAATCATTTTTGAGTGAATTTGCCAAAAGTCAGATTTTTGCTGAAATTGTGACCCCGGGGCTTAGGGATTTTTTCAAAAAAATATTTTCCGCCGGTTAAGTTGTTGAGGGCTGATTTCTTGTCCTGTGATAAAAAGCCTTCAGTTTCGACGCCAAAACATTCAGGGGATCATTTGCAAGCTTCTGGCATCATTTTTGAGTGAATTGCCAAAAGTCAGATTTTTGCTGAAATTGTGACCCCGGGGCTTAGGGATTTTTTCAAAAAAATATTTTCCGACGGTTAACTTGTTGAGGGCTGATTTCTTGTTCTGTGATAAAAAGCCTTCTGTTTCCATCGCCAAAACTTTCAGGGGAGCATTTGCAAGCTTATGGCACCATTTTTGAGGGAATCGCCAAAAGTCAGATTTTTGCTGAAATTGTTACCCCGGGGCTTAGGGATTTTTTTAAAAAAATATTTTCCGCCGGTTAAATTGTTGAGGGCTGATTTCTTGTCCTGTGATAAAAAGCCTTCTGTTTCGACCGCCAAAACATTCAGGGGATCAATTGCAAGCTTCTGGCATCATTTTTGAGTGAATCGCCAAAAGTCAGATTTTTGCTGAAATTGTGACCCCGGGGCTTAGGGATTTTTTCAAAAAAATATTTTCCGCCGGTTAAGTTGTTGAGGGCTGATTTCTTGTCCTGTGATAAAAAGCCTTCTGTTTCGACCGCCAAAACATTCAGGGGATCATTTGCAAGCTTCTGGCATTATTTTTGAGTGAATTGCCAAAAGTCAGATTTTAGCTGAAATTGTGACCCCGGGGCTTAGGGATTTTTTCAAAAAAATATTTTCCGACGGTTAACTTGTTGAGGGCTGATTTCTTGTTCTGTGATAAAAAGCCTTCTGTTTCCATCGCCAAAACTTTCAGGGGAGCATTTGCAAGCTTCTGGCATCATTTTTGATTGAATCGCCAAAAGTCAGATAATTGCTGAAATTTTGACCCCGGGGATTAGGGATTTTTTCAAAAAAATATTTTCCGCCGGTTAAGTTGTTGATTTTTTTGAAAAAAATATTTTCCGCCGGTTAAGTTGTTGAGGGCTGATTTCTTGTCCTGTGATAAAAAGCCTTCTGTTTCGACCGCCAAAACATTCAGGGGATCATTTGCAAGCTTCTGGCATTATTTTTGAGTGAATTGCCAAAAGTCAGATTTTTGCTGAAATTGTGACCCCGGGGCTTAGGGATTTTTTCAAAAAAATATTTTCCGACGGTTAACTTGTTGAGGGCTGATTTCTTGTTCTGTGATAAAAAGCCTTCTGTTTCCATCGCCAAAACTTTCAGGGGAGCATTTGCAAGCTTCTGGCATCATTTTTGATTGAATCGCCAAAAGTCAGATAATTGCTGAAATTTTGACGCCGGGGCTTAGGGATTTTTTCAAAAAAATATTTTCCGCCGGTTAAGTTGTTGAGGGCTGATTTCTTGTCCTGTGATAAAAAGCCTTCTGTTTCCATCGCCGTAACTTTCAGGGGAGCATTTGCAACCTTCCCACACCATTTTTGAGTGAATTTGCCAAAAGTCAGATTTTTTGCTGAAATTGTGACCCCGGGGCTTAGGGATTTTTTCAAAAAAATATTTTCCGACGGTTAAGTTGTTGAGGGCTGATTTCTTGTTCCGTGATAAAAAGCTTTCTGTTTCCATCGCCAAAACTTTCAGGGAAGCATTTGCAAGCTTCTGGCATCATTTTTGAGTGAATCGCCAAAAGTCAGATAATTGCTGAAATTATGACCTCGGGGCTTAGGGATTTTTTCAAAAAAATATTTTCCGCCGGTTAAGTTGTTGAGGGCTGATTTCTTGTCCTGTGATAAAAAGCCTTCTGTTTCCATCGCCGTAACTTTCAGGGGAGCATTTGCAACCTTCCCACACCATTTTTGAGTGAATTTGCCAAAAGTCAGATTTTTTGCTGAAATTGTGACCCCGGGGCTTAGGGATTTTTTCAAAAAAATATTTTCCGCCGGTTAAGTTGTTGAGGGCTGATTTCTTGTCCTGTGATAAAAAGCATTCTGTTTCGACCGCCAAAACATTCAGGGGATCATTTGCAAGCTTCTGGCATCATTTTTGAGTGAATTGCCAAAAGTCAGATTTTTGCTGAAATTGTGACCCCGGGGCTTAGGGATTTTTTCAAAAAAATATTTTCCGACGGTTAACTTGTTGAGGGCTGATTTCTTGTTCTGTGAAAAAAAGCCTTCTGTTTCCATCGCCAAAACTTTCAGGGGAGCATTTGCAAGCTTCTGGCATTATTTTTGAGTGAATTGCCAAAAGTCAGATTTTTGCTGAAATTGTGACCCCGGGGCTTAGGGATTTTTTTAAAAAAATATTTTCTGCCGGTTAAGTTGTTGAGGGCTGATTTCTTGTCCTGTGATAAAAAGCCTTCTGTTTCCATCGCCGTAACTTTCAGGGGAGCATTTGCAACCTTCCCACACCATTTTTGAGTGAATTTGCCAAAAGTCAGATTTTTGCTGAAATTGTGACCCCGGGGCTTAGGGATTTTTTCAAAAAAATATTTTCCGCCGGTTAAGTTGTTGAGGGCTGATTTCTTGTCCTGTGATAAAAAGCCTTCTGTTTCGACGCCAAAACATTCAGGGGATCATTTGCAAGCTTCTGGCATCATTTTTGAGTGAATTGCCAAAAGTCAGATTTTTGCTGAAATTGTGACCCCGGGGCTTAGGGATTTTTTCAAAAAAATATTTTCCGCCGGTTAAGTTGTTGAGGGCTGATTTCTTGTCCTGTGATAAAAAGCATTCTGTTTCGACCGCCAAAACATTCAGGGGATCATTTGCAAGCTTCTGGTATCATTTTTGAGTGAATTGCCAAAAGTCAGATTTTTGCTGAAATTGTGACCCCGGGGCTTAGGGATTTTTTCAAAAAAATATTTTCCGACGGTTAACTTGTTGAGGGCTGATTTCTTGTTCTGTGAAAAAAAGCCTTCTGTTTCCATCGCCAAAACTTTCAGGGGAGCATTTGCAAGCTTCTGGCATTATTTTTGAGTGAATTGCCAAAAGTCAGATTTTTGCTGAAATTGTGACCCCGGGGCTTAGGGATTTTTTTAAAAAAATATTTTCTGCCGGTTAAGTTGTTGAGGGCTGATTTCTTGTCCTGTGATAAAAAGCCTTCTGTTTCCATCGCCGTAACTTTCAGGGGAGCATTTGCAACCTTCCCACACCATTTTTGAGTGAATTTGCCAAAAGTCAGATTTTTTGCTGAAATTGTGACCCCGGGGCTTAGGGATTTTTTCAAAAAAATATTTTCCGCCGGTTAAGTTGTTGAGGGCTGATTTCTTGTCCTGTGATAAAAAGCATTCTGTTTCGACCGCCAAAACATTCAGGGGATCATTTGCAAGCTTCTGGCATCATTTTTGAGTGAATTGCCAAAAGTCAGATTTTTGCTGAAATTGTGACCCCGGGGCTTAGGGATTTTTTCAAAAAAATATTTTCCGACGGTTAACTTGTTGAGGGCTGATTTCTTGTTCTGTGAAAAAAAGCCTTCTGTTTCCATCGCCAAAACTTTCAGGGGAGCATTTGCAAGCTTCTGGCATTATTTTTGAGTGAATTGCCAAAAGTCAGATTTTTGCTGAAATTGTGACCCCGGGGCTTAGGGATTTTTTTAAAAAAATATTTTCTGCCGGTTAAGTTGTTGAGGGCTGATTTCTTGTCCTGTGATAAAAAGCCTTCTGTTTCCATCGCCGTAACTTTCAGGGGAGCATTTGCAACCTTCCCACACCATTTTTGAGTGAATTTGCCAAAAGTCAGATTTTTTGCTGAAATTGTGACCCCGGGGCTTAGGGATTTTTTCAAAAAAATATTTTCCGCCGGTTAAGTTGTTGAGGGCTGATTTCTTGTCCTGTGATAAAAAGCATTCTGTTTCGACCGCCAAAACATTCAGGGGATCATTTGCAAGCTTCTGGCATCATTTTTGAGTGAATTGCCAAAAGTCAGATTTTTGCTGAAATTGTGACCCCGGGGCTTAGGGATTTTTTCAAAAAAATATTTTCCGACGGTTAACTTGTTGAGGGCTGATTTCTTGTTCTGTGAAAAAAAGCCTTCTGTTTCCATCGCCAAAACTTTCAGGGGAGCATTTGCAAGCTTCTGGCATTATTTTTGAGTGAATTGCCAAAAGTCAGATTTTTGCTGAAATTGTGACCCCGGGGCTTAGGGATTTTTTTAAAAAAATATTTTCTGCCGGTTAAGTTGTTGAGGGCTGATTTCTTGTCCTGTGATAAAAAGCCTTCTGTTTCCATCGCCGTAACTTTCAGGGGAGCATTTGCAACCTTCCCACACCATTTTTGAGTGAATTTGCCAAAAGTCAGATTTTTGCTGAAATTGTGACCCCGGGGCTTAGGGATTTTTTCAAAAAAATATTTTCCGCCGGTTAAGTTGTTGAGGGCTGATTTCTTGTCCTGTGATAAAAAGCCTTCTGTTTCGACGCCAAAACATTCAGGGGATCATTTGCAAGCTTCTGGCATCATTTTTGAGTGAATTGCCAAAAGTCAGATTTTTGCTGAAATTGTGACCCCGGGGCTTAGGGATTTTTTCAAAAAAATATTTTCCGACGGTTAACTTGTTGAGGGCTGATTTCTTGTTCTGTGATAAAAAGCCTTCTGTTTCCATCGCCAAAACTTTCAGGGGAGCATTTGCAAGCTTCTGGCACCATTTTTGAGGGAATCGCCAAAAGTCAGATTTTTGCTGAAATTGTTACCCCGGGGCTTAGGGATTTTTTTTAAAAAATATTTTCCGCCGGTTAAATTGTTGAGGGCTGATTTCTTGTCCTGTGATAAAAAGCCTTCTGTTTCGACCGCCAAAACATTCAGGGGATCAATTGCAAGCTTCTGGCATCATTTTTGAGTGAATCGCCAAAAGTCAGATTTTTGCTGAAATTGTGACCCCGGGGCTTAGGGATTTTTTCAAAAAAATATTTTCCGCCGGTTAAGTTGTTGAGGGCTGATTTCTTGTCCTGTGATAAAAAGCCTTCTGTTTCGACGGCCAAAACTTTCAGGGGAGCATTTGCAAGCTTCTGGCATCATTTTTGATTGAATCGCCAAAAGTCAGATAATTGCTGAAATTGTGACCCCGGGGCTTAGGGATTTTTTCAAAAAAATATTTTCCGCCGGTTAAATTGTTGATTTTTTCAAAAAAAATATTTTCCGCCGGTTAAGTTGTTGAGGGCTGATTTCTTGTCCTTTGATAAAAAGCCTTCTGTTTCGACGGCAAAAACTTTCAGGGCAGCATTTGCAACCGGTTGGCATCATTTTTGAGTGAATCGCCAAAAGTCAGATTTTTGCTGAAATTGTGACCCCGGGGCTTAGGGATTTTTTTAAAAAAATATTTTCTGCCGGTTAAGTTGTTGAGGGCTGATTTCTTGTCCTGTGATAAAAAGCCTTCTGTTTCCATCGCCGTAACTTTCAGGGGAGCATTTGCAACCTTCCCACACCATTTTTGAGTGAATTTGCCAAAAGTCAGATTTTTGCTGAAATTGTGACCCCGGGGCTTAGGGATTTTTTCAAAAAAATATTTTCCGCCGGTTAAGTTGTTGAGGGCTGATTTCTTGTCCTGTGATAAAAAGCCTTCTGTTTCGACGCCAAAACATTCTGGGGATCATTTGCAAGCTTCTGGCATCATTTTTGAGTGAATTGCCAAAAGTCAGATTTTTGCTGAAATTGTGACCCCGGGGCTTAGGGATTTTTTCAAAAAAATATTTTCCGACGGTTAACTTGTTGAGGGCTGATTTCTTGTTCTGTGATAAAAAGCCTTCTGTTTCGACGGCAAAAACTTTCAGGGGAGCATTTGCAAGCTTCTGGCATCATTTTTGATTGAATCGCCAAAAGTCAGATAATTGCTGAAATTGTGACCCCGGGGCTTAGGGATTTTTTCAAAAAAATATTTTCCGCTGGTTAAATTGTTGATTTTTTCAAAAAAATATTTTCCGCCGGTTAAGTTGTTGAGGGCTGATTTCTTGTCCTTTGATAAAAAGCCTTCTGTTTCGACGGCAAAAACTTTCAGGGCAGCATTTGCAACCGGTTGGCATCATTTTTGAGTGAATCGCCAAAAGTCAGATTTTTGCTGAAATTGTGACCCCGGGGCTTAGGGATTTTTTTAAAAAAATATTTTCTGCCGGTTAAGTTGTTGAGGGCTGATTTCTTGTCCTGTGATAAAAAGCCTTCTGTTTCCATCGCCAAAATTTTCAGGGGATCATTTGCAAGTTTCTGGCATTATTTTTGAGTGAATTGCCAAAAGTCAGATTTTTGCTGAAATTGTGACCCCGGGTCTTAGGGATTTTTTCAAAAAAATATTTTCTGACGGTTAAGTTGTTGAGGGCTGATTTCTTCTCCTGTGATAAAAAGCCTTCTGTTTCGACCGCCAAAACATTCAGGGGATCATTTGCAAGCTTCTGGCATTATTTTTGAGTGAATTGCCAAAAGTCAGATTTTTGCTGAAATTGTGACCCCGGGGCTTAGGGATTTTTTCAAAAAAATATTTTCCGACGGTTAACTTGTTGAGGGCTGATTTCTTGTTCTGTGATAAAAAGCCTTCTGTTTCCATCGCCAAAACTTTCAGGGGAGCATTTGCAAGCTTCTGGCATCATTTTTGATTGAATCGCCAAAAGTCAGATAATTGCTGAAATTTTGACCCCGGGGCTTAGGGATTTTTTCAAAAAAATATTTTCCGCCGGTTAAGTTGTTGATTTTTTTAAAAAAATATTTTCTGCCGGTTAAGTTGTTTAGGACTGATTTCTTGTCCTGTGATAAAAAGCCTTCTGTTTCCATCGCCATAACTTTCAGGGGAGCATTTGCAAGCTTCTGGAATCATTTTTGAGTGAATTTGCCAAAAGTCAGATTTTTGCTGAAATTGTGACCCCGGGGCTTAGGGATTTTTTCAAAAAAATATTTTCCGCCGGTTAAGTTGTTGAGGGCTGATTTCTTGTCCTGTGATAAAAAGCCTTCTGTTTCGACGCCAAAACATTCAGGGGATCATTTGCAAGCTTCTGGCATCATTTTTGAGTGAATTGCCAAAAGTCAGATAATTGCTGAAATTATGACCTCGGGGCTTAGGGATTTTTTCAAAAAAATATTTTCCGCCGGTTAAGTTGTTGATTTTTTTGAAAAAAATATTTTCCGCCGGTTAAGTTGTTGAGGGCTGATTTCTTGTCCTTTGATAAAAAGCCTTCTGTTTCGACGGCAAAAACTTTCAGGGCAGCATTTGCAAGCTTCTGGCATCATTTTTGAGTGAATCGCCAAAAGTCAGATTTTTGCTGAAATTGTGACCCCGGGGCTTATGGATTTTTTTAAAAAAATATTTTCTGCCGGTTAAGTTGTTTAGGACTGATTTCTTGTCCTGTGATAAAAAGCCTTCTGTTTCTATCGCCATAACTTTCAGGGGAGCATTTGCAAGCTTCTGGAATCATTTTTGAGTGAATTTGCCAAAAGTCAGATTTTTGCTGAAATTGTGACCCCGGGGCTTAGGGATTTTTTCAAAAAAATATTTTCCGACGGTTAAGTTGTTGAGGGCTGATTTCTTGTTCCGTGATAAAAAGCTTTCTGTTTCCATCGCCAAAACTTTCAGGGAAGCATTTGCAAGCTTCTGGCATCATTTTTGAGTGAATTGCCAAAAGTCAGATAATTGCTGAAATTATGACCTCGGGGCTTAGGGATTTTTTCAAAAAAATATTTTCCGCCGGTTAACTTGTTGAGGGCTGATTTCTTGTCCTGTGATAAAAAGCCTTCTGTTTCCATCGCCAAAACATTCAGGGGAGCATTTGCAAGCTTCTGGCATTATTTTTGAGTGAATTGCCAAAAGTCAGATTTTTGCTGAAATTGTGACCCCGGGGCTTAGGGATTTTTTTAAAAAAATATTTTCTGCCGGTTAAGTTGTTGAGGGCTGATTTCTTGTCCTGTGATAAAAAGCCTTCTGTTTCCATCGCCGTAACTTTCAGGGAAGCATTTGCAACCTTCCCACACCATTTTTGAGTGAATTTGCCAAAAGTCAGATTTTTGCTGAAATTGTGACCCCGGGGCTTAGGGATTTTTTCAAAAAAATATTTTCCGCCGGTTAAGTTGTTGAGGGCTGATTTCTTGTCCTGTGATAAAAAGCCTTCTGTTTCGACGCCAAAACATTCAGGGGATCATTTGCAAGCTTCTGGCATCATTTTTGAGTGAATTGCCAAAAGTCAGATTTTTGCTGAAATTGTGACCCCGGGGCTTAGGGATTTTTTCAAAAAAATATTTTCCGACGGTTAACTTGTTGAGGGCTGATTTCTTGTTCTGTGATAAAAAGCCTTCTGTTTCCATCGCCAAAACTTTCAGGGGAGCATTTGCAAGCTTCTGGCACCATTTTTGAGGGAATCGCCAAAAGTCAGATTTTTGCTGAAATTGTTACCCCGGGGCTTAGGGATTTTTTTAAAAAAATATTTTCCGCCGGTTAAATTGTTAAGGGCTGATTTCTTGTCCTGTGATAAAAAGCCTTCTGTTTCGACCGCCAAAACATTCAGGGGATCAATTGCAAGCTTCTGGCATCATTTTTGAGTGAATCGCCAAAAGTCAGATTTTTGCTGAAATTGTGACCCCGGGGCTTAGGGATTTTTTCAAAAAAATATTTTCCGCCGGTTAAGTTGTTGAGGGCTGATTTCTTGTCCTGTGATAAAAAGCCTTCTGTTTCGACGGCCAAAACTTTCAGGGGAGCATTTGCAAGCTTCTGGCATCATTTTTGATTGAATCGCCAAAAGTCAGATAATTGCTGAAATTGTGACCCCGGGGCTTAGGGATTTTTTCAAAAAAATATTTTCCGCCGGTTAAGTTGTTGAGGGCTGATTTCTTGTCCTGTGATAAAAAGCCTTCTGTTTCCATCGCCGTAACTTTCAGGGGAGCATTTGCAACCTTCCCAAACCATTTTTGAGTGAATTTGCCAAAAGTCAGATTTTTGCTGAAATTGTGACCCCGGGGCTTAGGGATTTTTTCAAAAAAATATTTTCTGCCGGTTAAGTTGTTGAGGGCTGATTTCTTGTCCTGTGATAAAAAGCCTTCTGTTTCGACCGCCAAAATTTTCCGGGGATCATTTGCAAGTTTCTGGCATTATTTTTGAGTGAATTGCCAAAAGTCAGATTTTTGCTGAAATTGTGACCCCGGGGCTTAGGGATTTTTTCAAAAAAATATTTTCTGACGGTTAAGTTGTTGAGGGCTGATTTCTTCTCCTGTGATAAAAAGCCTTCTGTTTCGACCGCCAAAACATTCAGGGGATCATTTGCAAGCTTCTGGCATTATTTTTGAGTGAATTGCCAAAAGTCAGATTTTTGCTGAAATTGTGACCCCGGGGCTTAGGGATTTTTTCAAAAAAATATTTTCCGACGGTTAACTTGTTGAGGGCTGATTTCTTGTTCTGTGATAAAAAGCCTTCTGTTTCCATCGCCAAAACTTTCAGGGGAGCATTTGCAAGCTTCTGGCATCATTTTTGATTGAATCGCCAAAAGTCAGATAATTGCTGAAATTTTGACCCCGGGGCTTAGGGATTTTTTCAAAAAAATATTTTCCGCCGGTTAAGTTGTTGATTTTTTTGAAAAAAAATATTTTCCGCCGGTTAAGTTGTTGAGGGCTGATTTCTTGTCCTTTGATAAAAAGCCTTCTGTTTCGACGGCAAAAACTTTCAGGGCAGCATTTGCAAGCTTCTGGCATCATTTTTGAGTGAATCGCCAAAAGTCAGATTTTTGCTGAAATTGTGACCCCGGGGCTTATGGATTTTTTTAAAAAAATATTTTCTGCCGGTTAAGTTGTTTAGGACTGATTTCTTGTCCTGTGATAAAAAGCCTTCTGTTTCTATCGCCATAACTTTCAGGGGAGCATTTGCAAGCTTCTGGAATCATTTTTGAGTGAATTTGCCAAAAGTCAGATTTTTGCTGAAATTGTGACCCCGGGGCTTAGGGATTTTTTCAAAAAAATATTTTCCGACGGTTAAGTTGTTGAGGGCTGATTTCTTGTTCCGTGATAAAAAGCTTTCTGTTTCCATCGCCAAAACTTTCAGGGAAGCATTTGCAAGCTTCTGGCATCATTTTTGAGTGAATCGCCAAAAGTCAGATAATTGCTGAAATTATGACCTCGGGGCTTAGGGATTTTTTCAAAAAAATATTTTCCGCCGGTTAAGTTGTTGAGGGCTGATTTCTTGTCCTGTGATAAAAAGCCTTCTGTTTCCATCGCTGTAACTTTCAGGGGAGCATTTGCAACCTTCCCACACCATTTTTGAGTGAATTTGCCAAAAGTCAGATTTTTTGCTGAAATTGTGACCCCGGGGCTTAGGGATTTTTTCAAAAAAATATTTTCCGCCGGTTAAGTTGTTGAGGGCTGATTTCTTGTCCTGTGATAAAAAGCCTTCTGTTTCGACCGCCAAAACATTCAGGGGATCATTTGCAAGCTTCTGGCATCATTTTTGAGTGAATTGCCAAAAGTCAGATTTTTGCTGAAATTGTGACCCCGGGGCTTAGGGATTTTTTCAAAAAAATATTTTCCGACGGTTAACTTGTTGAGGGCTGATTTCTTGTTCTGTGATAAAAAGCCTTCTGTTTCCATCGCCAAAACTTTCAGGGGAGCATTTGCAAGCTTCTGGCACCATTTTTGAGGGAATCGCCAAAAGTCAGATTTTTGCTGAAATTGTGACCCCGGGGCTTAGGGATTTTTTTAAAAAAATATTTTCTGCCGGTTAAGTTGTTGAGGGCTGATTTCTTGTCCTGTGATAAAAAGCCTTCTGTTTCCATCGCCGTAACTTTCAGGGGAGCATTTGCAACCTTCCCACACCATTTTTGAGTGAATTTGCCAAAAGTCAGATTTTTGCTGAAATTGTGACCCCGGGGCTTAGGGATTTTTTCAAAAAAATATTTTCCGCCGGTTAAGTTGTTGAGGGCTGATTTCTTGTCCTGTGATAAAAAGCCTTCTGTTTCGACGCCAAAACATTCAGGGGATCATTTGCAAGCTTCTGGCATCATTTTTGAGTGAATTGCCAAAAGTCAGATTTTTGCTGAAATTGTGACCCCGGGGCTTAGGGATTTTTTCAAAAAAATATTTTCCGACGGTTAACTTGTTGAGGGCTGATTTCTTGTTCTGTGATAAAAAGCCTTCTGTTTCGACGGCCAAAACTTTCAGGGGAGCATTTGCAAGCTTCTGGCATCATTTTTGATTGAATCGCCAAAAGTCAGATAATTGCTGAAATTGTGACCCCGGGGCTTAGGGATTTTTTCAAAAAAATATTTTCCGCCGGTTAAGTTGTTGAGGGCTGATTTCTTGTCCTGTGATAAAAAGCCTTCTGTTTCCATCGCCGTAACTTTCAGGGGAGCATTTGCAACCTTCCCAAACCATTTTTGAGTGAATTTGCCAAAAGTCAGATTTTTGCTGAAATTGTGACCCCGGGGCTTAGGGATTTTTTCAAAAAAATATTTTCTGCCGGTTAAGTTGTTGAGGGCTGATTTCTTGTCCTTTGATAAAAAGCCTTCTGTTTCGACGGCAAAAACTTTCAGGGCAGCATTTGCAAGCTTCTGGCATCATTTTTGAGTGAATCGCCAAAAGTCAGATTTTTGCTGAAATTGTGACCCCGGGGCTTAGGGATTTTTTCAAAAAGATATTTTCCGACGGTTAACTTGTTGATGGCTGATTTCTTGTTCTGTGATAAAAAGCCTTCTGTTTCCATCGCCAAAACTTTCAGGGGAGCATTTGCAAGCTTCTGGCACCATTTTTGAGGGAATCGCCAAAAGTCAGATTTTTGCTGAAATTGTTACCCCGGGGCTTAGGGATTTTTTTAAAAAAATATTTTCCGCCGGTTAAACTGTTGAGGGCTGATTTCTTGTCCTGTGATAAAAAGCCTTCTGTTTCGACCGCCAAAACATTCAGGGGATCATTTGCAAGCTTCTGGCACCATTTTTGAGGGAATCGCCAAAAGTCAGATTTTTGCTGAAATGGTGACCCCGGGGCTTAGGGATTTTTTCAAAAAAATATTTTCCGCCGGTTAAGTTGTTGAGGGCTGATTTCTTCTCCTGTGATAAAAAGCCTTCTGTTTCGACGGCCAAAACTTTCAGGGGAGCATTTGCAAGCTTCTGGCATCATTTTTGAGTGAATCGCCAAAAGTCAGATTTTTGCTGAAATTGTCACCCCGGGGCTTAGGGATTTTTTCAAAAAAATATTTTCCGACGGTTAAGTTGTTGAGGGCTGATTTCTTGTCCTGTGATAAAAAGCCTTCTGTTTCGACCGCCAAAACATTCAGGGGATCATTTGCAAGCTTCTGGCATTATTTTTGAGTGAATTGCCAAAAGTCAGATTTTTGCTGAAATTGTGACCCCGGGGCTTAGGGATTTTTTCAAAAAAATATTTTCCGACGGTTAACTTGTTGAGGGCTGATTTCTTGTTCTGTGATAAAAAGCCTTCTGTTTCCATCGCCAAAACTTTCAGGGGAGCATTTGCAAGCTTCTGGCACCATTTTTGAGGGAATCGCCAAAAGTCAGATTTTTGCTGAAATTGTTACCCCGGGGCTTAGGGATTTTTTTAAAAAAATATTTTCCGCCGGTTAAATTGTTGAGGGCTGATTTCTTGTCCTGTGATAAAAAGCCTTCTGTTTCCATCGCCAAAACTTTCAGGGGAGCATTTGCAAGTTTCTGGCATCATTTTTGATTGAATCGCCAAAAGTCAGATAATTGCTGAAATTTTGACCCCGGGGCTTAGGGATTTTTTCAAAAAAAAATTTTCCGCCGGTTAAGTTGTTGATTTTTTCAAAAAAATATTTTCCGCCGGTTAAGTTGTTGAGGGCTGATTTCTTGTCCTTTGATAAAAAGCCTTCTGTTTGGACGGCAAAAACTTTCAGGGCAGCATTTGCAAGCTTCTGGCATCATTTTTGAGTGAATCGCCAAAAGTCAGATTTTTGCTGAAATTGTGACCCCGGGCTTAGGGATTTTTTAAAAAAAATATTTTCTGCCGGTTAAGTTGTTTAGGACTGATTTCTTGTCCTGTGATAAAAAGCCTTCTGTTTCGACGGCAAAAACTTTCAGGGGAGCATTTGCAAGCTTCTGGCATCATTTTTGATTGAATCGCCAAAAGTCAGATAATTGCTGAAATTGTGACCCCGGGGCTTAGGGATTTTTTCAAAAAAATATTTTCCGCCGGTTAAATTGTTGATTTTTTCAAAAAAATATTTTCCGCCGGTTAAGTTGTTGAGGGCTGATTTCTTGTCCTTTGATAAAAAGCCTTCTGTTTCCATCGCCGTAACTTTCAGGGGAGCATTTGCAACCTTCCCACACCATTTTTGAGTGAATTTGCCAAAAGTCAGATTTTTGCTGAAATTGTGACCCCGGGGCTTAGGGATTTTTTCAAAAAAATATTTTCCGCCGGTTAAGTTGTTGAGGGCTGATTTCTTGTCCTGTGATAAAAAGCCTTCTGTTTCGACCGCCAAAACATTCAGGGGATCATTTGCAAGCTTCTGGCATCAACGGCAAAAACTTTCAGGGGAGCATTTGCAAGCTTCTGGCATCATTTTTGAGTGAATCGCCAAAAGTCAGATTTTTGCTGAAATTGTGACCCCGGGGCTTAGGGATTTTTTCAAAAAAATATTTTCCTACGGTTAAGTTGTTGAGGGCTGATTTCTTGTCCTGTGATAAAAAGCCTTCTTTTTCGACGGCAAAAACTTTCAGGGGAGCATTTGCAAGCTTCTGGCATCATTTTTGAGTGAATCACCAAAAGTCAGATTTTTGCTGAAATTCTGACCCTGGGGCTTAGGGATTTTTTCAAAAAAATATTTTCCGACAGTTAAATTGTTGAAGGCTGATTTCTTGTCCTGTGATAAAAAGCCTTCTGTTTCGACGGCAAAAACTTTCAGGGGAGCATTTGCAAGCTTCTGGCATCATTTTTGAGTGAATCACCAAAAGTCAGATTTTTGCTGAAATTTTGACCCCGGGGCTTAGGGATTTTTTCAAAAAAATATTTTCCGACGGTTAACTTGTTGAGGGCTGATTTCTTGTTCTGTGATAAAAAGCCTTCTGTTTCCATCGCCAAAACTTTCAGGGGAGCATTTGCAAGCTTCTGGCACCATTTTTGAGGGAATCGCCAAAAGTCAGATTTTTGCTGAAATTGTTACCCCGGGGCTTAGGGATTTTTTTAAAAAAATATTTTCCGCCGGTTAAATTGTTGAGGGCTGATTTCTTGTCCTGTGATAAAAAGCCTTCTGTTTCGACCGCCAAAACATTCAGGGGAGCATTTGCAACCTTCGCACACCATTTTTGAGTGAATTTGCCAAAAGTCAGATTTTTGCTGAAATTGTGACCCCAGGGCTTAGGGATTTTTTCAAAAAAATATTTTCCGCCGGTTAAGTTGTTGAGGGCTGATTTCTTGTCCTGTGATAAAAAGCCTTCTGTTTCAACGGCAAAAACTTTCAGGGGAGCATTTGCAAGCTTTTGGCATCATTTTTGATTGAATCGCCAAAAGTCAGATTTTTGCTGAAATTGTGACCCCGGGACTTAGGGATTTTTTCAAAAAAATATTTTCCGACGGTTAAGTTGTTGAGGGCTGATTTCTTCTCCTGTGATAAAAAGCCTTCTGTTTCGACGGCCAATACTTTCAGGGCAGCATTTGCAAGCTTCTGGCATCATTTTTGAGTGAATCGCCAAAAGTCAGATTTTTGCTGAAATTGTGACCCCGGGGCTTAGTGATTTTTTCAAAAAAATATTTTCCGACGGTTAACTTGTTGAGGGCTGATTTCTTGTTCTGTGATAAAAAGCCTTCTGTTTCCATCGCCAAAACTTTCAGGGGAGCATTTGCAAGCTTCTGGCACCATTTTTGAGTGAATTGCCAAAAGTCAGATTTTTGCTGAAATTGTTACCCCCGGGGCTTAGGGATTTTTTTAAAAAAATTTTTTTCTGCCGGTTAAGTTGTTGAGGGCTGATTTCTTGTTCTGTGATAAAAAGCCTTCTGTTTCCATCGCCAAAACTTTCAGGGGAGCATTTGCAAGCTTCTGGCACCATTTTAGAGGGAATTGCCAAAAGTCAGATTTTTGCTGAAATTGTTACCCCGGGGCTTAGGGATTTTTTTAAAAAAATATTTTCCGCCGGTTAAATTGTTGAGGGCTGATTTCTTGTCCTGTGATAAAAAGCCTTCTGTTTCGACCGCCAAAACATTCAGGGGATCATTTGCAAGCTTCTGGCATTATTTTTGAGTGAATTGCCAAAAGTCAGATTTTTGCTGAAATTGTGACCCCGGGGCTTAGGGATTTTTTCAAAAAAATATTTTCCGACGGTTAACTTGTTGAGGGCTGATTTCTTGTTCTGTGATAAAAAGCCTTCTGTTTCCATCGCCAAAACTTTCAGGGGAGCATTTGCAAGCTTCTGGCACCATTTTTGAGTGAATTGCCAAAAGTCAGATTTTTGCTGAAATTGTGACCCCGGGGCTTAGGGATTTTTTTAAAAAAATATTTTCCGACGGTTAACTTGTTGAGGGCTGATTTCTTGTTCTGTGATAAAAAGCCTTCTGTTTCCATCGCCAAAACTTTCAGGGGAGCATTTGCAAGCTTCTGGCACCATTTTTGAGTGAATTGCCAAAAGTCAGATTTTTGCTGAAATTGTTACCCCGGGGCTTAGGGATTTTTTTAAAAAAATATTTTCCGCCGGTTAAATTGTTGAGGGCTGATTTCTTGTCCTGTGATAAAAAGCCTTCTGTTTCGACCGCCAAAACATTCAGGGGAGCATTTGCAACCTTCCCACACCATTTTTGAGTGAATTTGCCAAAAGTCAGATTTTTGCTGAAATTGTGACCCCGGAGCTTAGGGATTTTTTCAAAAAAATATTTTCCGCCGGTTAAGTTGTTGAGGGCTGATTTCTTGTCCTGTGATAAAAAGCCTTCTGTTTCGACCGCCAAAACATTCAGGGGATCATTTGCAAGCTTCTGGCATCATTTTTGAGTGAATCGCCAAAAGTCAGATTTTTGCTGAAATTGTGACCCCGGGGCTTAGGGATTTTTTCAAAAAAATATTTTCCGCCGGTTAAGTTGTTGAGGGCTGATTTCTTGTCCTGTGATAAAAAGCCTTCTGTTTCGACGGCAAAAACTTTCAGGGGAGCATTTGCAAGCTTCTGACATCATTTTTGATTGAATCGCCAAAAGTCAGATAATTGCTGAAATTGTGACCCCGGGGCTTAGGGATTTTTTCAAAAAAATATTTTCCGCCGGTTAAATTGTTGATTTTTTCAAAAAAATATTTTCCGCCGGTTAAGTTGTTGAGGGCTGATTTCTTGTCCTGTGATAAAAAGCCTTCTGTTTCGACCGCCAAAACATTCAGGGGAGCATTTGCAACCTTCCCACACCATTTTTGAGTGAATTTGCCAAAAGTCAGATTTTTGCTGAAATTGTGACCCCGGGGCTTAGGGATTTTTTCAAAAAAATATTTTCCGCCGGTTAAGTTGTTGAAGGCTGATTTCTTGTCCTGTGATAAAAAGCCTTCTGTTTCAACGGCAAAAACTTTCAGGGGAGCATTTGCAAGCTTCTGGCATCATTTTTGAGTGAATCGCCAAAAGTCAGATTTTTGCTGAAATTGTGACCCCGGGGCTTAGGGATTTTTTCAAAAAAATATTTTCCGACGGTTAAGTTGTTGAGGGCTGATTTCTTGTCCTGTGATAAAAAGCCTTCTGTTTCGACGGCCAAAACTTTCAGGGCAGCATTTGCAAGCTTCTGGCATCATTTTTGAGTGAATCGCCAAAAGTCAGATTTTTGCTGAAATTGTGACCCCGGGGCTTAGGGATTTTTTCAAAAAAATATTTTTCGCCGGTTAAGTTGTTGAAGGCTGATTTCTTGTCCTGTGATAAAAAGCCTTCTGTTTCGACGGCAAAAACTTTCAGGGGAGCATTTGCAAGCTTCTGGCATCATTTTTGAGTGAATCGCCAAAAGTCAGATTTTTGCTGAAATTGTGACCCCGGGGCTTAGGGATTTTTTCAAAAAAATATTTTCCGACGGTTAACTTATTGAGGGCTGATTTCTTGTTGTGTGATAAAAAGCCTTCTGTTTCGACGGCAAAAACTTTCAGGGCAGCATTTGCAAGCTTCTGGCATCATTTTTGAGTGAATCGCCAAAAGTCAGATTTTTGCTGAAATTGTGACCCCGGGGCTTAGGGATTTTTTCAAAAAAATATTTTCCGACGGTTAACTTGTTGAGGGCTGATTTCTTGTTCTGTGATAAAAAGCCTTCTGTTTCCATCGCCAAAACTTTCAGGGGAGCATTTGCAAGCTTCTGGCACCATTTTTGAGTGAATTGCCAAAAGTCAGATTTTTGCTGAAATTGTTACCCCCGGGGCTTAGGGATTTTTTTAAAAAAATTTTTTTCTGCCGGTTAAGTTGTTGAGGGCTGATTTCTTGTTCTGTGATAAAAAGCCTTCTGTTTCCATCGCCAAAACTTTCAGGGGAGCATTTGCAAGCTTCTGGCACCATTTTAGAGGGAATTGCCAAAAGTCAGATTTTTGCTGAAATTGTTACCCCGGGGCTTAGGGATTTTTTTAAAAAAATATTTTCCGCCGGTTAAATTGTTGAGGGCTGATTTCTTGTCCTGTGATAAAAAGCCTTCTGTTTCGACCGCCAAAACATTCAGGGGATCATTTGCAAGCTTCTGGCATTATTTTTGAGTGAATTGCCAAAAGTCAGATTTTTGCTGAAATTGTGACCCCGGGGCTTAGGGATTTTTTCAAAAAAATATTTTCCGACGGTTAACTTGTTGAGGGCTGATTTCTTGTTCTGTGATAAAAAGCCTTCTGTTTCCATCGCCAAAACTTTCAGGGGAGCATTTGCAAGCTTCTGGCACCATTTTTGAGTGAATTGCCAAAAGTCAGATTTTTGCTGAAATTGTGACCCCGGGGCTTAGGGATTTTTTTAAAAAAATATTTTCCGACGGTTAACTTGTTGAGGGCTGATTTCTTGTTCTGTGATAAAAAGCCTTCTGTTTCCATCGCCAAAACTTTCAGGGGAGCATTTGCAAGCTTCTGGCACCATTTTTGAGTGAATTGCCAAAAGTCAGATTTTTGCTGAAATTGTTACCCCGGGGCTTAGGGATTTTTTTAAAAAAATATTTTCCGCCGGTTAAATTGTTGAGGGCTGATTTCTTGTCCTGTGATAAAAAGCCTTCTGTTTCGACCGCCAAAACATTCAGGGGAGCATTTGCAACCTTCCCACACCATTTTTGAGTGAATTTGCCAAAAGTCAGATTTTTGCTGAAATTGTGACCCCGGAGCTTAGGGATTTTTTCAAAAAAATATTTTCCGCCGGTTAAGTTGTTGAGGGCTGATTTCTTGTCCTGTGATAAAAAGCCTTCTGTTTCGACCGCCAAAACATTCAGGGGATCATTTGCAAGCTTCTGGCATCATTTTTGAGTGAATCGCCAAAAGTCAGATTTTTGCTGAAATTGTGACCCCGGGGCTTAGGGATTTTTTCAAAAAAATATTTTCCGCCGGTTAAGTTGTTGAGGGCTGATTTCTTGTCCTGTGATAAAAAGCCTTCTGTTTCGACGGCAAAAACTTTCAGGGGAGCATTTGCAAGCTTCTGACATCATTTTTGATTGAATCGCCAAAAGTCAGATAATTGCTGAAATTGTGACCCCGGGGCTTAGGGATTTTTTCAAAAAAATATTTTCCGCCGGTTAAATTGTTGATTTTTTCAAAAAAATATTTTCCGCCGGTTAAGTTGTTGAGGGCTGATTTCTTGTCCTGTGATAAAAAGCCTTCTGTTTCGACCGCCAAAACATTCAGGGGAGCATTTGCAACCTTCCCACACCATTTTTGAGTGAATTTGCCAAAAGTCAGATTTTTGCTGAAATTGTGACCCCGGGGCTTAGGGATTTTTTCAAAAAAATATTTTCCGCCGGTTAAGTTGTTGAAGGCTGATTTCTTGTCCTGTGATAAAAAGCCTTCTGTTTCAACGGCAAAAACTTTCAGGGGAGCATTTGCAAGCTTCTGGCATCATTTTTGAGTGAATCGCCAAAAGTCAGATTTTTGCTGAAATTGTGACCCCGGGGCTTAGGGATTTTTTCAAAAAAATATTTTCCGACGGTTAAGTTGTTGAGGGCTGATTTCTTGTCCTGTGATAAAAAGCCTTCTGTTTCGACGGCCAAAACTTTCAGGGCAGCATTTGCAAGCTTCTGGCATCATTTTTGAGTGAATCGCCAAAAGTCAGATTTTTGCTGAAATTGTGACCCCGGGGCTTAGGGATTTTTTCAAAAAAATATTTTTCGCCGGTTAAGTTGTTGAAGGCTGATTTCTTGTCCTGTGATAAAAAGCCTTCTGTTTCGACGGCAAAAACTTTCAGGGGAGCATTTGCAAGCTTCTGGCATCATTTTTGAGTGAATCGCCAAAAGTCAGATTTTTGCTGAAATTGTGACCCCGGGGCTTAGGGATTTTTTCAAAAAAATATTTTCCGACGGTTAACTTATTGAGGGCTGATTTCTTGTTGTGTGATAAAAAGCCTTCTGTTTCGACGGCAAAAACTTTCAGGGGAGCATTTGCAAGCTTCTGGCATCATTTTTGAGTGAATCGCCAAAAGTCAGATTTTTGCTGAAATTGTGACCCCGGGGCTTAGGGATTTTTTCAAAAAAATATTTTCCGACGGTTAACTTGTTGAGGGCTGATTTCTTGTTCTGTGATAAAAAGCCTTCTGTTTCCATCGCCAAAACTTTCAGGGGAGCATTTGCAAGCTTCTGGCACCATTTTTGAGGGAATCGCCAAAAGTCAGATTTTTGCTGAAATTGTTACCCCGGGGCTTAGGGATTTTTTTAAAAAAATATTTTCCGCCGGTTAAATTGTTGAGGGCTGATTTCTTGTCCTGTGATAAAAAGCCTTCTGTTTCGACCGCCAAAACATTCAGGGGAGCATTTGCAACCTTCCCACACCATTTTTGAGTGAATTTTCCCAAAGTCAGATTTTTGCTGAAATTGTCACCCTGGGGCTTAGGGATTTTTTCAAAAAAATATTTTCCGCCGGTTAAGTTGTTGAGGGCTGATTTCTTGTCCTGTGATAAAAAGCCTTCTGTTTCAACGGCAAAAACTTTCAGGGGAGCATTTGCAAGCTTCTGGCATCATTTTTGAGTGAATCGCCAAAAGTCAGATTTTTGCTGAAATTGTGACCCCGGGGCTTAGGGATTTTTTCAAAAAAATATTTTCCGACGGTTAAGTTGTTGAGGGCTGATTTCTTGTCCTGTGATAAAAAGCCTTCTGTTTCGACCGCCAAAACATTCAGGGGATCATTTGCAAGCTTCTGGCATTATTTTTGAGTGAATTGCCAAAAGTCAGATTTTTGCTGAAATTGTGACCCCGGGGCATAGGGATTTTTTCAAAAAAATATTTTCTGAAGGTTAACTTGTTGAGGGCTGATTTCTTGTTCTGTGATAAAAAGCCTTCTGTTTCCATCGCCAAAACTTTCAGGGGAGCATTTGCAAGCTTCTGGCACCATTTTTGAGGGAATCGCCTAAAGTCAGATTTTTGCCGAAATTGTTACCCCGGGGCTTAGGGATTTTTTTAAAAAAATATTTTCCGCCGGTTAAATTGTTGAGGGCTGATTTCTTGTCCTGTGATAAAAAGCCTTCTGTTTCGACCGCCAAAACATTCAGGGGAGCATTTGCAAGCTTCTGGCATCATTTTTGAGTGAATCGCCAAAAGTCAGATTTTTGCTGAAATTGTGACCCCGGGGCTTAGAGATTTTTTCAAAAAAATATTTTCCGCCGGTTAAGTTGTTGAGGGCTGATTTCTTGTCCTGTGATAAAAAGCCTTCTGTTTCAACGGCAAAAACTTTCAGGGGAGCATTTGCAAGCTTCTGGCATCATTTTTGAGTGAATCGCCAAAAGTCAGATTTTTGCTGAAATTGTGACCCCGGGGCTTAGGGATTTTTTCAAAAAAATATTTTCCGACGGTTAAGTTGTTGAGGGCTGATTTCTTGTCCTGTGATAAAAAGCCTTCTGTTTCGACCGCCAAAACATTCAGGGGATCATTTGCAAGCTTCTGGCATTATTTTTGAGTGAATTGCCAAAAGTCAGATTTTTGCTGAAATTGTGACCCCGGGGCATAGGGATTTTTTCAAAAAAATATTTTCTGAAGGTTAACTTGTTGAGGGCTGATTTCTTGTTCTGTGATAAAAAGCCTTCTGTTTCCATCGCCAAAACTTTCAGGGGAGCATTTGCAAGCTTCTGGCACCATTTTTGAGGGAATCGCCTAAAGTCAGATTTTTGCCGAAATTGTTACCCCGGGGCTTAGGGATTTTTTTAAAAAAATATTTTCCGCCGGTTAAATTGTTGAGGGCTGATTTCTTGTCCTGTGATAAAAAGCCTTCTGTTTCGACCGCCAAAACATTCAGGGGAGCATTTGCAAGCTTCTGGCATCATTTTTGAGTGAATCGCCAAAAGTCAGATTTTTGCTGAAATTGTGACCCCGGGGCTTAGAGATTTTTTCAAAAAAATATTTTCCGCCGGTTAAGTTGTTGAGGGCTGATTTCTTGTCCTGTGATAAAAAGCCTTCTGTTTCGACGGCAAAAACTTTCAGGGGAGCATTTGCAAGCTTCTGGCATCATTTTTGATTGAATCGCCAAAAGTCAGATAATTGCTGAAATTGTGACCCCGGGGCTTAGGGATTTTTTCAAAAAAATATTTTCCGCCGGTTAAGTTGTTGATTTTTTCAAAAAAATATTTTCCGCCGGTTAAGTTGTTGAGGGCTGATTTCTTGTCCTTTGATAAAAAGCCTTCTGTTTCGACGGCAAAAACTTTCAGGGCAGCATTTGCAAGCTTCTGGCATCATTTTTGAGTGAATCGCCAAAAGTCAGATTTTTGCTGAAATTGTGACCCCGGGGCTTAGGGATTTTTTCAAAAAAATATTTTCCGACGGTTAACTTGTTGAGGGCTGATTTCTTGTTCTGTGATAAAAAGCCTTCTGTTTCCATCGCCAATACTTTCAGGGGAGCATTTGCAAGCTTCTGGCACCATTTTTGAGTGAATCGCCAAAAGTCAGATTTTTGCTGAAATTGTGACCCCGGGGCTTAGGGATTTTTTTTTAAAAAAAATTTCTGCCGGTTAAGTTGTTGAGGGCTGATTTCTTGTTCTGTGATAAAAAGCCTTCTGTTTCCATCGCCAAAACTTTCAGGGGAGCATTTGCAAGCTTCTGGCATCATTTTTGAGTGAATTTGCCAAAAGTCAGATTTTTGCTGAAATTGTGACCCCGGGGCTTAGGGATTTTTTTTTCAAAAAATATTTTCCGACGGTTAAGTTGTTGAGGTCTGATTTCTTGTTCTGTGATAAAAAGCCTTCTGTTTCCATCGCCAAAACTTTCAGTGGAGCATTTGCAAGCTTCTGGCACCATTTTTGAGGGAATCGCCAAAAGTCAGATTTTTGCTGAAATTGTTACCCCGGGGCTTAGGGATTTTTTTAAAAAAATATTTTCCGCCGGTTAAATTGTTGAGGACTGATTTCTTGTCCTGTGATAAAAAGCCTTCTGTTTCGACCGCCAAAACATTCAGGGGATCATTTGCAAGCTTCTGGCATCATTTTTGAGTGAATCGCCAAAAGTCAGATTTTTGCTGAAATTGTGACCCCGGGGCTTAGAGATTTTTTCAAAAAAATATTTTCCGCCGGTTAAGTTGTTGAGGGCTGATTTCTTGTCCTGTGATAAAAAGCCTTCTGTTTCGACGGCAAAAACTTTCAGGGGAGCATTTGCAAGCTTCTGGCATCATTTTTGATTGAATCGCCAAAAGTCAGATAATTGCTGAAATTGTGACCCCGGGGCTTAGGGATTTTTTCAAAAAAATATTTTCCGCCGGTTAAGTTGTTGATTTTTTCAAAAAAATATTTTCCGCCGGTTAAGTTGTTGAGGGCTGATTTCTTGTCCTTTGATAAAAAGCCTTCTGTTTCGACGGCAAAAACTTTCAGGCCAGCATTTGCAAGCTTCTGGCATCATTTTTGAGTGAATCGCCAAAAGTCAGATTTTTGCTGAAATTGTGACCCCGGGGCTTAGGGATTTTTTCAAAAAAATATTTTCCGACGGTTAAGTTGTTGAGGGCTGATTTCTTGTCCTTTGATAAAAAGCCTTCTGTTTCGACGGCAAAAACTTTCAGGGGAGCATTTGCAAGCTTCTGGCACCATTTTTGAGTGAATCGCCAAAAGTCAGATTTTTGCTGAAATTGTGACCCCGGGGCTTAGGGATTTTTTTTTAAAAAAAATTTCTGCCGGTTAAGTTGTTGAGGGCTGATTTCTTGTTCTGTGATAAAAAGCCTTCTGTTTCCATCGCCAAAACTTTCAGGGGAGCATTTGCAAGCTTCTGGCATCATTTTTGAGTGAATTTGCCAAAAGTCAGATTTTTGCTGAAATTGTGACCCCGGGGCTTAGGGATTTTTTTAAAAAAATATTTTCCGACGGTTAAGTTGTTGAGGTCTGATTTCTTGTTCTGTGATAAAAAGCCTTCTGTTTCCATCGCCAAAACTTTCAGTGGAGCATTTGCAAGCTTCTGGCACCATTTTTGAGGGAATCGCCAAAAGTCAGATTTTTGCTGAAATTGTTACCCCGGGGCTTAGGGATTTTTTTAAAAAAATATTTTCCGCCGGTTAAATTGTTGAGGACTGATTTCTTGTCCTGTGATAAAAAGCCTTCTGTTTCGACCGCCAAAACATTCAGGGGATCATTTGCAAGCTTCTGGCACCATTTTTGAGTGAATTGCCAAAAGTCAGATTTTTGCTGAAATTGTGACCCCGGGGCTTAGGGATTTTTTCAAAAATATATTTTCCGCCAGTTAAGTTTTTGAGGGCTGATTTCTTGTCCTGTGATAAAAAGCCTTCTGTTTCCATCGCCGTAACTTTCAGGGGAGCATTTGCAACCTTCTCACACCATTTTTGAGTGAATTTGCCAAAAGTCAGATTTTTGCTGAAATTATGACGCCGGGGCTTCGGGATTTTTTCAAAAAAATATTTTCCGCAAGTTAAGTTGTTTAGGGCTGATTTCTTCTCCTGTGATAAAAAGCCTTCTGTTTCGATTGCCAAAACTTTCAGGGGAGCATTTGCAAGCTTCTGGCACCATTTTTGAGTGAATTGCCAAAATTCAGATTTTTGCTGAAATTGTGACCCCGGGGCTTAGGGATTTTTTCAAAAAAATATTTTCCGGCGGTTAAGTTGTTGAGGGCTGATTTCTTCTCCTGTGATAAAAAGCCTTCTGTTTCCATCGCCAAAATTTCAGGGGAGCATTTGCAAGCTTCTGGCATCACTTTTGAGTGAATTGCCGAAAGTCAGATTTTTTCTGAAATTGTGACCCCGGGGCTTAGGGATTTTTTTGAAAAAAATATTTTTCGCAAGTTAAATTGTTGAGGGCTGATTTCTTGTCCTGTGATAAAAAGCCTTCTGTTTCCATTGCCAAAACTTTCAGGGGAGCATTTGCAACCGGTTGGCACCATTTTTGAGTGAATTGCCAAAAGTCAGATTTTTGCTGAAATTCTGACCCCGGGCCTTAGGGATTATTTCAAAAAAATATTTTCCGCCGGTTAAGTTGTTGAGGGCTGATTTCTTCTCCTGTGATAAAAAGCCTTCGGTTTCGACCGCCAAAACTTTTAGGGGAGCATTTGCAAGCTTCTGGCATCATTTTTGAGTGAATTGCCAAAAGTCAGATTTTTGTTGAAATTGTGACTCCGGGGCTTAGGGATTTTTTCAAAAAAATATTTTTCGCAAGTTAAGTTGTTTAGAGATGATTTCTTGTCCTGTGATAAAAAGCCTTCTGTTTCCATCGCCAAAACTTTCAGGGGAGCATTTGCAAGCTTCTGGCACCATTCTTGAGTGAATTGCCAAAAGTCAGATTTTTGCTGAAATTGTGACCCCGGGGCTTAGGGATTTTTTCAAAAAAATATTTTTCGCAAGTTAAATTGTTTAGGGCTTATTTCTTGTCCTGTGTTAAAAAGCCTTCTGTTTCCATCGCCAAAACTTTCAGGGTTGCATTTGCAGGCTTCTGGCACCATTTTTGAGTGAATTGCCAAAAGTCAGGTTTTTGCTGAAATTGTGACCCCGGGGCTTAGGGATTTTTTCAAAAAAATATTTTCCGACGGTTAAGTTGTTGAGGGCTGATTTCTTCTCCTGTGATAAAAAGCCTTCTGTTTCCATCGCCAAAATTTCAGGGGAGCAGTTGCAAGCTTCTGGCATCCTTTCTGAGTGAATTGCCAAAAGTCAGATTTTTGCTGAAATTCTGACCCCGGGCCTTAGGGATTATTTCAAAAAAATATTTTCCGCCGGTTAAGTTGTTGAGGGCTGATTTCTTGTCCTGTGATAAAAAAGCCTTCTGTTTCCATCGCCAAAACTTTCAGGGGAGCATTTGCAAGCTTCTGGCATCACTTTTGAGTGAATTGCCAAAAGTCAGATTTTTTCTGAAATTGTGACCCCGGGGCTTAGGGATTTTTTTGAAAAAAATATTTTCCGACGGTTAAGTTGTTGAGGGCTGATTTCTTGTCCTGTGATAAAAAGACTTCTGTTTCCATTGCCAAAACTTTCAGGGGAGCATTTGCAACCGGTTGGCACCATTTTTGAGTGAATTGCCAAAAGTCAGATTTTTGCTGAAATTATGACGCCGGGGCTTCGGGATTTTTTCAAAAAAATATTTTCCGCAAGTTAAGTTGTTTAGGGCTGATTTCTTCTCCTGTGATAAAAAGCCTTCTGTTTCGATCGCCAAAACTTTCAGGGGAGCATTTGCAAGCTTCTGGCACCATTTTTGAGTGAATTGCCAAAATTCAGATTTTTGCTGAAATTGTGACCCCGGGGCTTAGGGATTTTTTCAAAAAAATATTTTCCGGCGGTTAAGTTGTTGAGGGCTGATTTCTTCTCCTGTGATAAAAAGCCTTCTGTTTCCATCGCCAAAATTTCAGGGGAGCATTTGCAAGCTTCTGGCATCCTTTCTGAGTGAATTGCCAAAAGTCAGATTTTTGCTGAAATTCTGACCCCGGGGCTTAGGGATTTTTTGAAAAAAAAAATTTCCGCCGGTTAAGTTGTTGAGGGCTGATTTCTTGTCCTGTGATAAAAAAGCCTTCTGTTTCCATCGCCAAAACTTTCAGGGGAGCATTTGCAAGCTTCTGGCATCACTTTTGAGTGAATTGCCAAAAGTCAGATTTTTTCTGAAATTGTGACCCCGGGGCTTAGGGATTTTTTTGAAAAAAATATTTTTCGCAAGTTAAATTGTTGAGGGCTGATTTCTTGTCCTGTGATAAAAAGCCTTCTGTTTCCATTGCCAAAACTTTCAGGGGAGCATTTGCAACCGGTTGGCACCATTTTTGAGTGAATTGCCAAAAGTCAGATTTTTGCTGAAATTATGACGCCGGGGCTTCGGGATTTTTTCAAAAAAATATTTTCCGCAAGTTAAGTTGTTTAGGGCTGATTTCTTCTCCTGTGATAAAAAGCCTTCGGTTTCGACCGCCAAAACTTTTAGGGGAGCATTTGCAAGCTTCTGGCATCATTTTTGAGTGAATTGCCAAAAGTCAGATTTTTGTTGAAATTGTGACTCCGGGGCTTAGGGATTTTTTCAAAAAAATATTTTTTGCAAGTTAAGTTGTTTAGAGATGATTTCTTGTCCTGTGATAAAAAGCCTTCTGTTTCCATCGCCAAAACTTTCAGGGGAGCATTTGCAAGCTTCTGGCACCATTTTTGAGTGAATTGCCAAAAGTCAGATTTTTGCTGAAATTGTGACCCCGGGGCTTAGGGATTTTTTCAAAAAAATATTTTTCGCAAGTTAAATTGTTTAGGGCTTATTTCTTGTCCTGTGTTAAAAAGCCTTCTGTTTCCATCGCCAAAACTTTCAGGGGAGCATTTGCAGGCTTCTGGCACCATTTTTGAGTGAATTGCCAAAAGTCAGGTTTTTGCTGAAATTGTGACCCCGGGGCTTAGGGATTTTTTCAAAAAAATATTTTCCGACGGTAAAGTTGTTGAGGGCTGATTTCTTGTCCTGTGATAAAAAAGCCTTCTGTTTCCATCGCCAAAACTTTCAGGGGAGCATTTGCAAGCTTCTGGCATCACTTTTGAGTGAATTGCCAAAAGTCAGATTTTTTCTGAAATTGTGACCCCGGGGCTTAGGGATTTTTTTGAAAAAAATATTTTCCGACGGTTAAGTTGTTGAGGGCTGATTTCTTGTCCTGTGATAAAAAGACTTCTGTTTCCATTGCCAAAACTTTCAGGGGAGCATTTGCAACCGGTTGGCACCATTTTTGAGTGAATTGCCAAAAGTCAGATTTTTGCTGAAATTATGACGCCGGGGCTTCGGGATTTTTTCAAAAAAATATTTTCCGCAAGTTAAGTTGTTTAGGGCTGATTTCTTCTCCTGTGATAAAAAGCCTTCTGTTTCGATCGCCAAAACTTTCAGGGGAGCATTTGCAAGCTTCTGGCACCATTTTTGAGTGAATTGCCAAAATTCAGATTTTTGCTGAAATTGTGACCCCGGGGCTTAGGGATTTTTTCAAAAAAATATTTTCCGGCGGTTAAGTTGTTGAGGGCTGATTTCTTCTCCTGTGATAAAAAGCCTTCTGTTTCCATCGCCAAAATTTCAGGGGAGCATTTGCAAGCTTCTGGCATCCTTTCTGAGTGAATTGCCAAAAGTCAGATTTTTGCTGAAATTCTGACCCCGGGGCTTAGGGATTTTTTCAAAAAAATATTTTCCGCCGGTTAAGTTGTTGAGGGCTGATTTCTTGTCCTGTGATAAAAAAGCCTTCTGTTTCCATCGCCAAAACTTTCAGGGGAGCATTTGCAAGCTTCTGGCATCACTTTTGAGTGAATTGCCAAAAGTCAGATTTTTTCTGAAATTGTGACCCCGGGGCTTAGGGATTTTTTTGAAAAAAATATTTTTCGCAAGTTAAATTGTTGAGGGCTGATTTCTTGTCCTGTGATAAAAAGCCTTCTGTTTCCATTGCCAAAACTTTCAGGGGAGCATTTGCAACCGGTTGGCACCATTTTTGAGTGAATTGCCAAAAGTCAGATTTTTGCTGAAATAATGACGCCGGGGCTTCGGGATTTTTTCAAAAAAATATTTTCCGCAAGTTAAGTTGTTTAGGGCTGATTTCTTCTCCTGTGATAAAAAGCCTTCGGTTTCGACCGCCAAAACTTTTAGGGGAGCATTTGCAAGCTTCTGGCATCATTTTTGAGTGAATTGCCAAAAGTCAGATTTTTGTTGAAATTGTGACTCCGGGGCTTAGGGATTTTTTCAAAAAAATATTTTTCGCAAGTTAAGTTGTTTAGAGATGATTTCTTGTCCTGTGATAAAAAGCCTTCTGTTTCCATCGCCAAAACTTTCAGGGGAGCATTTGCAAGCTTCTGGCACCATTTTTGAGTGAATTGCCAAAAGTCAGATTTTTGCTGAAATTGTGACCCCGGGGCTTAGGGATTTTTTCAAAAAAATATTTTTCGCAAGTTAAATTGTTTAGGGCTTATTTCTTGTCCTGTGTTAAAAAGCCTTCTGTTTCCATCGCCAAAACTTTCAGGGGAGCATTTGCAAGCTTCTGGCATCACTTTTGAGTGAATTGCCAAAAGTCAGATTTTTTCTGAAATTGTGACCCCGGGGCTTAGGGATTTTTTCAAAAAAATATTTTCCGACGGTTAAGTTGTTGAGGGCTGATTTCTTCTCCTGTGATAAAAAGCCTTCTGTTTCCATCGCCAAAATTTCAGGGGAGCAGTTGCAAGCTTCTGGCATCCTTTCTGAGTGAATTGCCAAAAGTCAGATTTTTGCTGAAATTCTGACCCCGGGCCTTAGGGATTATTTCAAAAAAATATTTTCCGCCGGTTAAGTTGTTGAGGGCTGATTTCTTGTCCTGTGATAAAAAAGCCTTCTGTTTCCATCGCCAAAACTTTCAGGGGAGCATTTGCAAGCTTCTGGCATCATTTTTGAGTGAATTGCCAAAAGTCAGATTTTTTCTGAAATTGTGACCCCGGGGCTTAGGGATTTTTTTGAAAAAAATATTTTCCGACGGTTAAGTTGTTGAGGGCTGATTTCTTGTCGTGTGATAAAAAGACTTCTGTTTCCATTGCCAAAACTTTCAGGGGAGCATTTACAACCGGTTGGCACCATTTTTGAGTGAATTGCCAAAAGTCAGATTTTTGCTGAAATTATGACGCCGGGGCTTCGGGATTTTTTCAAAAAAATATTTTCCGCAAGTTAAGTTGTTTAGGGCTGATTTCTTCTCCTGTGATAAAAAGCCTTCTGTTTCGATCGCCAAAACTTTCAGGGGAGCATTTGCAAGCTTCTGGCACCATTTTTGAGTGAATTGCCAAAATTCAGATTTTTGCTGAAATTGTGACCCCGGGGCTTAGGGATTTTTTCAAAAAAATATTTTCCGGCGGTTAAGTTGTTGAGGGCTGATTTCTTCTCCTGTGATAAAAAGCCTTCTGTTTCCATCGCCAAAATTTCAGGGGAGCATTTGCAAGCTTCTGGCATCCTTTCTGAGTGAATTGCCAAAAGTCAGATTTTTGCTGAAATTAGGGTTTTTTTCAAAAAAAAAATTTTCCGCCGGTTAAGTTGTTTAGGGCTGATTTCTTGTCCTGTGATAAAAAGCCTTCGGTTTCGACCGCCAAAACTTTTAGGGGAGCATTTGCAAGCTTCTGGCATCATTTTTGAGTGAATTGCCAAAAGTCAGATTTTTGCTGAAATTATGACGCCGGGGCTTCGGGATTTTTTCAAAAAAATATTTTCCGCAAGTTAAGTTGTTTAGGGCTGATTTCTTCTCCTGTGATAAAAAGCCTTCGGTTTCGACCGCCAAAACTTTTAGGGGAGCATTTGCAAGCTTCTGGCATCATTTTTGAGTGAATTGCCAAAAGTCAGATTTTTGTTGAAATTGTGACTCCGGGGCTTAGGGATTTTTTCAAAAAAATATTTTTCGCAAGTTAAGTTGTTTAGAGATGATTTCTTGTCCTGTGATAAAAAGCCTTCTGTTTCCATCGCCAAAACTTTCAGGGGAGCATTTGCAAGCTTCTGGCACCATTTTTGAGTGAATTGCCAAAAGTCAGATTTTTGCTGAAATTGTGACCCCGGGGCTTAGGGATTTTTTCAAAAAAATATTTTTCGCAAGTTAAATTGTTTAGGGCTTATTTCTTGTCCTGTGTTAAAAAGCCTTCTGTTTCCATCGCCAAAACTTTCAGGGGAGCATTTGCAGGCTTCTGGCACCATTTTTGAGTGAATTGCCAAAAGTCAGGTTTTTGCTGAAATTGTGACCCCGGGGCTTAGGGATTTTTTCAAAAAAATATTTTCCGACGGTTAAGTTGTTGAGGGCTGATTTCTTGTCCTGTGATAAAAAAGCCTTCTGTTTCCATCGCCAAAACTTTCAGGGGAGCATTTGCAAGCTTCTGGCATCACTTTTGAGTGAATTGCCAAAAGTCAGATTTTTTCTGAAATTGTGACCCCGGGGCTTAGGGATTTTTTTGAAAAAAATATTTTCCGACGGTTAAGTTGTTGAGGGCTGATTTCTTGTCCTGTGATAAAAAGACTTCTGTTTCCATTGCCAAAACTTTCAGGGGAGCATTTCCAACCGGTTGGCACCATTTTTGAGTGAATTGCCAAAAGTCAGATTTTTGCTGAAATTATGACGCCGGGGCTTCGGGATTTTTTCAAAAAAATATTTTCCGCAAGTTAAGTTGTTTAGGGCTGATTTCTTCTCCTGTGATAAAAAGCCTTCGGTTTCGACCGCCAAAACTTTTAGGGGAGCATTTGCAAGCTTCTGGCATCATTTTTGAGTGAATTGCCAAAAGTCAGATTTTTGTTGAAATTGTGACTCCGGGGCTTAGGGATTTTTTCAAAAAAATATTTTTCGCAAGTTAAGTTGTTTAGAGATGATTTCTTGTCCTGTGATAAAAAGCCTTCTGTTTCCATCGCCAAAACTTTCAGGGGAGCATTTGCAAGCTTCTGGCACCATTTTTGAGTGAATTGCCAAAAGTCAGATTTTTGCTGAAATTGTGACCCCGGGGCTTAGGGATTTTTTCAAAAAAATATTTTTCGCAAGTTAAATTGTTTAGGGCTTATTTCTTGTCCTGTGTTAAAAAGCCTTCTGTTTCCATCGCCAAAACTTTCAGGGGAGCATTTGCAAGCTTCTGGCATCATTTTTGAGTGAATTGCCAAAAGTCAGGTTTTTGCTGAAATTGTGACCCCGGGGCTTAGGGATTTTTTCAAAAAAATATTTTCCGACGGTTAAGTTGTTGAGGGCTGATTTCTTCTCCTGTGATAAAAAGCCTTCTGTTTCCATCGCCAAAATTTCAGGGGAGCAGTTGCAAGCTTCTGGCATCCTTTCTGAGTGAATTGCCAAAAGTCAGATTTTTGCTGAAATTCTGACCCCGGGCCTTAGGGATTATTTCAAAAAAATATTTTCCGCCGGTTAAGTTGTTGAGGGCTGATTTCTTGTCCTGTGATAAAAAAGCCTTCTGTTTCCATCGCCAAAACTTTCAGGGGAGCATTTGCAAGCTTCTGGCATCACTTTTGAGTGAATTGCCAAAAGTCAGATTTTTTCTGAAATTGT